>NC_142988.1:2500000-3750000 GCF_061535395.1 Colias eurytheme | reverse complement strand
GAGATTGTTCTAAGACTAATGTATTGGAAGTATAAAATATTATGATATGTCGGCTTCTTTCATTTATCATAGCAAAAAGTTTCTTACGCAAGTTTGAGCCTTGATAAAATACAACTTTAATAGTAAAAGACGGATTATAAGTACTTAGAAGATATTAATCAAATAAAATTGAATGTCATTGAATGATAAGCTTATGAAAAAGAACTTCTTAATATTTTAAATGACTGAATATAGAGAAGCTGTTACAGTTTTGTTCATCCTTTCTCCTTTTTTTGTTCTTTTAAACATCGGTGGTCGATTAGATAACAGATAGATAAGATTACGGTTAAAACAAGGCTGGGGTGGCCTAGTGCGATATTGAGTTTATGTTGCCAGATGTTTAAGATGGTAAATTAAGAAAAAAAGGTAAGTAAGATAAGTAATGTTGAAGCTATTGAAAAAGGATTTATAATAAAGGTGATGTTGGTTCATTTTTAAACATTCAGACTTTAAAGCGTATGTTGGTAAAGAAGATTAGAAATTGAAAATATACCTTCAGTATAACTAGTAAATTCGTAGTAGGTACAGTCCTAATTCGTCGTTAGTAATTCTAAATATTGAAATTGTTATTGTCACTACATATTATGTTAAATGTTATAACATAAGGTACCTACTCATAAACTTAGACATACATAGCATTTATGTAAAAACTAAATAAATTCCAAAATAAAGAAACAAAACAAATCATTCAATAACGAACACAAACCAACACAAAATACATCGTAAATTGATATTTATAGCTGAAGAACCGCGATATACAGCACTGATGATAAAGAATAATTACCATACATACCCGCTACCCTTGTCCAGCGATTGAATCTTATTTTTACTAACTGGCAACCCAGATCGGATATCTCATTCAGCCAATCGCCCGCAAGCATGCAAGCAGGTGCGCGCGCCGAACGGCACAGATAAAAAAAAAAACAAGAACATTTATAAATAACGTCAACGATGCACGTTCGTACCCTTTGAAGGGTGTTTTGAACACGTCATACTAGTATATTGCCCTTTGTGAAGATGGTCTTCATTATGAGAACTCTTCAGTATGAAATGTTCTGTTTCTCAAGGATTCGTTTTATGGCACCGTCTGATAATGATTCAAGTTTGGATTTGTTTTAGTCGTAAAATAGTAAAGTAGATAGTATTAAATTAATTTACACCTGTGATCTGTAATAAGTATTTTAAGTTTAATCTTCTTTTCGAAATATGTGAAACAAAAAAGCACTCTCTCTGAAGTATATTAAAAAGATCGATACAAATCGATAATATGGATCATTATCGATTTTAATAATTTTCATAATATATTTGAGGAGTAACATCAAAATCAATAAAAGTATATATGTATATATGAAATACTTTTCTGTATTTGAAGAACATTCACAATTTTCAATTCCAAATGTAAGTGCACATACTTTCTAGAAAGTTCTGTTTACGCTTGACACAAAATTCGGCATCACGTTAATAATCCCCGAATTTATCTCCCACGGCCAATACTGGTTGGGCGAAACTTTGTTGCAATTATTTATAATTACTGTCATTTCACTTTTACGGACACTCAAAAGAGAAATTTTCTGTTATTGTCTTACTTACAATTCTTATTCGAGCATTGTTGTTCTACTTGAGTGTTGTGTTTTCCAAAAATTGATATTACGCCTTTATTACTTTATATTTAATATAGTATTACAATGTAAATAGTATCTACTGCATTGATGGTGACAAAAATTATAGATTTTGAGTTTATGAATAATTAGGCTATGATCGCACGCACCACAGGCACGCACGCACTGCACGGAATGCACGGTTTCAACATTCAAGATCGTGATGGACTCTTCTCTCATTTTTTATGAATATCATCACAAAATCTTTAACTTTGTTAATTCATAAATTTCAGTAACCTTATATAAATGATAAGATGTATCCCATTTAGTTAAGAGCGCAAGGAACTTACAAAAATCTCGATGGTCACGACGATATATTGAAATCGTGAGGACTGTAATTACTGTGTCCAATTCCGTAGTGATGATGTCCCGTGGCCATAATACAAATTATTCCATGTAACGTAGCGGAACTAAGCGCTTTGACCGAATTATATGACAAAAAATTGTTATCGTGAGAATTTTTCTAATAATTGCTATAAGAGAGAAACATTATTGACTTTTTTCGAAAGCGGGCTACGCTTTGAGTGTAATCATTAGGAGATGACTATTATGAACTGGTAAATCACCTGAATAATATTGGAAATTATGAAGTTATATTGAGAATAAGAATAATATCAGAATTCAGAATAATTAATGTAAGTAGTACATACCTACATAGAAATGAACAGATAAACTCACATTTATACATTAAAAGATGGATATTGGATACACTTGTGAATTTCCATAGTTTATAATTTAAATGATGTCATGCAAAACATCACGTCTACACGTGCAACAACAATCCATTGCAATCAGCATCAGTAATGTTGTTTTAGATTGTTTACAAAAGCGCCGAAATCAATCACACTAGATTGCACGACGCTGCGGGTCACGTAGGCAAACGTGGGGCCAACATAATAAACAAGTTCAGTAAAATAAGATTTTCCGTCCCGAAATCCCAGTCCAATCTCTAAAGCTTACAAATGAATTCCCAGGTCGGAACAACGCCACTCCGATGTTGGGATCACGTCATGGAATGACCCTTAATTGAAAAGAAAGGAATAAATTATACACATATAATAATAAAACGAGAGTATGATGGAATGCTAATTATGACAGAAACACAAAACACGGACATCACTGGATGTACTATTTTTTTTTAAAAGGCAAGACAATAAATTCAAGTAAGATAAATATTGGGATGGGTAGCAATTTCATTTTATCATTATAAATATGCCATTATTTTTAATTGGAAATATATATCATAGTTTATGATAAGTTCCTATTATATCTGCTGTATCAGCTTCTTGAGAATTTAAACCCGACTGATTGCTTTGTAGTTTATCCTCTTATCGCAGGTAATTACGTTCTTACTTCTACTTTAATAAAGTATCTAGGATTATTCTTTATTATGTCCTTATTTCATATCCTAGATATTTTTCATTGCTCGTGTAACCTTTAAAATGTTGTCGCAATTTTAAAAACCTCTTTGTCTTCTTCGAATGTAAGGAATAAAAAGTTATCTTTTTAAAAACGTGTTCAAACACAATACAAAACGTTGGGTGCTGACAAATAAATTGGGACATGATAAGGAACCGAGCATGCCAGGTTCTGAACTACGCTGAAAACCTGCTGCATTTAAATATAATGTGACAATATAAGGACCGAATTTGTCGCCCTTTCGGGTGACGCTTTGCGCCATTTATATTCATTTAATTTTTTCCAAGAAAGGTCGAGAACACGGCCCCGAAATAAATTGCTGTCTGAAAAGATCTTTTATATGTGGAAACCCCGTTTTTCGTGTATATTTTCTACGTTCTGTATTCTAAGTTTTAACTTCGATGCTTTCAATCGCAATTGAAAGAGGTTTTTTAAGGCATTAATAATACTTTGGTATTGCTTATGCGGTGTTTAAGGTAAAAGATAAATGAGATTGAGTAATCTTTTAATACAACTGAATAGATTTCTATTAAATAAAATAAAAATCTCATTTACAAACTAATCCTGTCGAAGACGAAAGAATTTTGCAAAAAGAAACAAAGATTTTCCAGTTCTTAGCATAAATACGAGTTTTATATTACTTGCGTCATTGGCCTGTATTCTGTAAGTAGAAAAATTTCTATGTATTCAGTGTTCATTTTGAATAAAATTCTTCCGACTTAAAGGATTAAGGACCGGGAAAAGGTAATATCCCGGTGGACTTGCAAAGTTAAACTGAGTTTAAATATAATAACGGAGCGTTTAAGGGCATAAACCTGTCTATACAGTATCTGCTATTTATCATGATGTAAGTATGTAGTCAAGTGGAGAATAAAGAGTTATTGTTTCATATCCAGGCCACATAAAAATTAAATTATTATAAGCTATGTAGAATATTCTACATGGCGGATAACGTGAAAGTAGAATAACATGGAGAAAAAAGAATATAAATATTATAATGTAGATACAATAATGAATGATGTTTAAAAGCATCTTTATCTTTTTATCTAGTTTGCTAGATATTTGATTAAAACTGATAATTCGTTTGTGCAAGTTATGTTACTTGCACAAACGAAGGCAACTGGTAATTTTACACGTATTTCTTTGTGCCTATGCACCAAATCTTGAAATTACTAACTCGTTTCTTAGAATTTTTCCAAAATTAAAGTTTGAACCCAAATCAGTAGCTGCCACTAACCACTAGACCATAGGGTACCTACTGATGATATCGTGGGAACTGTTCTATGTTGAAGAGAAGCAAAATATACACAGTAGTCTGTAGACAATGGCAGGAACTGCGTTTTAAGTGTTATTCGTTATGGTACGTAAACATATGAGACTAACCGCAAATGCTTTTAATTCAATGCTGAATTAGTTCACTTTTTTGTTGTAAACAATAAGTTTCTTGTTGTATTATCTAATACTTGTAAAGCTCTGAACTTTATCATATTAGAAATGATAAAATTGAGATTGGTTTTGTTAATTTATAAAAGAACACTGTCGAATTAGGTTTGAATTCTGTAATGATAGTAAGTTCTATGTGATGTAAATAAATGAAAAATAAAAATAAAAAAAACATAAATAAATACTTTCTACGTATTGTAGAGCTCTTAAAATATGTGAGACGATCATACTATCAAAACATCAAATATATTATTTATATCATACCCAATGTCTTACTACGTTGTATTGGAGTTGATATGCTTGCAATTAACGCATCATAAAATCCATTGTATTTTGTTTGTATGGACAATAAACCTTTCACCGTCATTAACTGAACATTGTCTTCATCGGATATCTAAATGTAGGTACTACAAATTGACTTGCTTGATCCATCAGTGATAAGACTAACGAATCCATTTCACGAGGCTAGTAAAGTGGTCTTAATATTTTAATTGCTGTTGGAATAGAAACTGCGAAGTCAGACTGAACGGTAATATAATTAATGAGAAGCTTTTTTATATAACTGAATTTCTCGATTTGTAATTTAATCCCGATTGGTAAGTATCAAACAGACAATAACATTGTTGTTGGCAGAACGATAATTAAAAAAAGTAATAAATCAATTACTGGATTTAGATAATACGTATTTAGAGTAGGCCGTCTTTCTATAAACCTAATAAAATTGTTTAAGCCACTTATACATTGTATAGATAATCCGAATAAAAATTTGGCAAATTAAGGGAAAGGTTTCCTTTCTAGTTTAATAAGAGTCAATTTATACTCGTTTAAATTGAACATTAACTTAGATATTACAATTTCTATCCCACCTTCAACTAACAACTGATTACAAAGCAATATTATTCCAATATTCCGTGGTGCCACATCAATTTCAAAGATTATTCACACGTTTGTGTGGAATATAGATAATTACCCAAATTCATGAGGTGGGTAAAGCCAAGATAACATATGCGTGGCTGTAAATGTAAGGACGGGATTAATATCTGAAACAATAAACCGCTTTGTTTATGTACCACTCGATTATCCTTGTGTGCAACGAAATAGCGTATTCATTACTTGAAATATTATTAGGTATGTGTGTTACTCTTTCACGGAAGAAGATAGATGTAAAAGTAAGAATTAATGTACTGAATCCAAAATGTATTATTCACCAATTAAGAGTATTTTTGAACCGTAGATGTGAATAGAACTTAAATCGAATAGAATTATTGGAATACGAATGCTAATTAAAAAAAAATAATGACGCAAAGTTGACCTTTAAATATGCTTTTAGTGCGTTCTTAATTATAACATAATCATTCTTAATTATAAAAAAAGCAAAAACCTAATAGGATCTTCTTTAATTCTATGCATTAACATTAAAACCGCTTTTTCAAAACTTGCTTCCCATAACCTATTTTGCATACAAATTGACTGATACCAAATTAATTATACGACCAAAATTAAGCGAACGTTACACAAGATAGCAAAAGAAATCATGTTAGAGTATCAGAACTAATAGTATATGAATAACAGATACAAGCAGGTGCATCGTAATGAAATTATCGTAGGTACATGAAAAAACTCGCAGACACCGTGGGAAGTATATAGTACCGTTTCTTGGAGTAAGTCGAACCAGATGTTAATGCTATAATAAGATCCCTCATTGCTAGATAAGGGTATGTGTGTCTTACGGTGTAGTGGGACTTTCAATATCGGTTAAGAGGTGTGATAGCTTAATAGTACACGTTTTTAAAACGCAAAGGAGTAGATGTTAATATGTTATGTTTTTGGGTATGTTACGAAGGCTTTCTCTATCGGTGAATTTTATAGGTGTCGTATGAATTGAGAGATGGAGTTAAAGTTGTGAGTGAGTGAATATTCCGCAAATTATTATTCTTAAGAACCCAATAAAGATATTAAATTTTATCAAAATAGATAGACTAAAATAAGAAATGACGATGTCATTTGGAAAATACTTACGTACAATTACGCACAATCTATATTATAAATGCGAAAGTAACTCTGTCTGTCTGTTACTCAATCACGCCTAAACTACTGAACCAATTTTCATGAAATTTGGTATAGAGATATTTTGATACCCTAGAAAGGACATAGGCTACTTTTTATCCCGGGAAAAGGACGCAACCCCGGAAATCCCACGGGAACGAGAACTATGCGGGTTTTTATATTTATATTTTTGCAATAACAGCATTTAGATATGTTATTATTTATAAGTATTTGAACGCGAGAATAGTTTTCTATTATGTGAATAAATGAGAATATCCATTATCCATATAGTATACGTATTTTTTATCCGAGGAAAGGACTGAATCCGGACTTCAGACTTTAACTAAAAGCTCTGATCCGTCTTTCCGTAAGTTCCGTTATACTATTACTGTTATGCCGATCCTGTATTAGTAATCTGATTAGAGATTTGTTTCTGAAACACGGGCAAATATACAAATACTAGTTTCCTTTAGAAAGCTGAAACACGGTTCTAGGTAATATTTGAATATCTTATATCTTTATTGTTGAACCGGTTGGTCAATCAGTGTTATCAGCTGTATGCACTACTCGAAGTGAATGAAATCTATATGGGATTTCAGGTTTTATCCAAATGGAGCGGAATTAAAATACAGCCAATATATTGTGAATTGGCTGACACTCGTGTTTTCGTATGCGTATAAATGTTTCAATATCACCATTCAGTGTTGTTGGTTCGGTAGTATAAATCATTGTCTAAGGATATTTTTATAAAGTGGTCTTATTTTCCGCAACTGAAAGTTAGATATAGTATTATCGATTCAAATATTGTCACATAAAAACATTAAGATAGATGCATACGTAACTATTTACTGTGCTATATTAGAAAGAAATAAAAACTAGATTATGGCAGCATAAGTAAATAAATATCACCAAAAAAAATCATAACATTAATAGAAGCCATTTTCATGTGGATTTAGTGTGGATTGATTTTAATCACCCTTTCAATTTAACGCCTTTTAATTTAAAACGCAGCACGACAACGCCGAATAAACTTAATTCTATAAAAGGCGTCGCAAAGGCCGCAATAAATGTTTTCTTGGTACATAATACGTTTTGCGGAATAAATAATACTGACAAGCAAAACCGGTGGCGCAAGTGAGCTTGACGTACGGCCATAGTATAAGGAGAAGAAGTATGTTATCTTCGAATGTACATCGCCGTTTGTATGTATGCGGAACGCTTGGCCACGGCCATGTACGTACGCACGCACACAACGCCGCTCGGTTCCTACTCTGGGACAGGTCTCCTGAGGGCCGCGCCATTGCTGTGAGCGGTCGGTGTTTGTTCATAAAATTCAACTCAAACAACTCAAACATTCATTTATTCAATTAGACTACTATTTAGTAGCACTTTCGAATCGTCATTACATAGTATTTTTAACATTTACCACCGATTCGGAAAGCAGTATCTATGGAGAAGAATCGGCAAGAAACTCCATAGTTGCTCTTTTAAATAATGTCAATAAATTTACATAATATGTAACTTATATCTAGTTAACTACATAAATGTTAATACATAAATTTTAATTGTTTAAAATATCAATGTGTCAAGTAACAACCCTGCGCTTTGCGAAAGGTGCAGGGTGCTCCTAAACGCCGGGAGTTGTCCTACTTCTCTCTTTATACTATGTTACGGCCGTCTAGCTGAACTAGTTTTAATGCCAGCGTAATTGATGCGCCATCGATGTAGTATTTAAAATGGTGCGAAGGAATTTTATGGCGGTTGGACTTTCGTCTAGCTTATTTTTAATTATTTTTAGCATTCGCAGAACTTGTCGTAAGTGGGAATAAATACGGTGGTTTATTTATGGCGTTTGGCTAAATGTTAATCATAAATAATAAGGACTTTGAATAATTGTATTCAAATTATTTTTTGAGTAGCGATGTCCTTTTTGTTCATGCTGAAGCAGAAGGTGGCCGCAGAAGAAAAATAAATGATTATTATTAAAGCTTCTTGTTGTTGAGTTGTTGATAATTTAATACCCATCCAGAAGCATGCTCTACAGAAGGCGTGATTGACAGATCACCAACTTTCACATCATACGTAATATACAGGTGGTAATTTTGTGGACATGATTCAATGGAATTAATTTACATTGATATTAATTTATGTGAAGTTTTTATGTAATAAAAAACCTAAAAAATAAACCTGAGGTTATAATTACCAATTACAATATTCATAATCTCAGTAGTAATAGACAATAATATATTCAATGGAATATGATAGTCGATATATATAAACTTTACTTTGAGCGTGTTAGTCTTCTGTGCTCTGCAAGATAACCCAAATAATATCTCCGATAGAAATTATATAGTCAATGAGTTGATCATAAATTCGTTGTCAAAAATGTCTGGAAATGTAGGAAGAATATGGAAATTGGATAACTCAAACCCAAACATTTATTTGTTCAACAAGACTTCGTTTAGCAGCAAATTTTTGAATCGTCAAAACACAGAAAAACAATAATTTACCAACTTGTTTAGGTACAGATTGAGGAAAAAGTCTTTCGATAACTTTCCATGATACAATAACATAATCGGAGCAAATTTAAATTAGATAAAAATCGCATGTCCCAATTAGCCCTTAATGAGTGCGTCGATTTCAAAATTCGCAGAATTTCTGATAAAGTCACATCGCAAAACTTCGAAAGAAATAAATTTAATTAAAATTCCATTCACAGATCGCGGTCTTAACTAAACGACGGGGCCGAGATATTTTAAAAATGTTTTAGTTGTTATCAAAATTCAAAAGCTCGGCGCGTCGATGGAATGCCTTAATGAGATTAATTGGTCACTATTTAAGGGCGCATCGATGCATGAACCTATGCGAGTCATTTGTTTTGACAGTTGCTGTCAAATGTCAATGCTTATGTCAAATGAGAAATGTTGTTTTAAATCTCGTGTTGATTGCAAAAAAGTTATTAAGGTGTTAGTGATTTTGATAATTTATTAATTGGTCGAACATGTTTGGACTATTTTAATTTCGCAAATGATTCATTGTTGTTATCCTTCTTAAGCCAAGCGCGAGTGTTTTAATTTAGCAACTTTTAATTTATTAGAAATTAAGAAAGTCCTGCTTTTATAAATGGTGGTATGTGTTTTTTGAACACGACGTTTTTGAAGTGAAAGTTCTTTATCGGGGTTGGAAAAAAATTTAGTGTAACATTTTTTCGTAACGCGTGACATTTTTCCGTTACGCGCCATCTTTTTCTTATCCTTACCACGCGTGATTCGACGTATTTCTGTAAAGTTGCATATAGTAAATTATTTTTTGAAAAATAAGGTCATAAAGAAGTTTCACTTCTTACGTGTGTAGACTAGTACACGCACACATTTTTTTTTAATTCGTATATTACTCATGCATTGGCCAGCAGTGGCTTGCCTCTGTACGTATTAACACAGATAATATAATACTTTGTATTACTATTTATAACTCGTTCAGTTAATATTTATGATAAGTATAAGAAAAACTTGAAAGCGACTAACTGACGCCGAAATCAATTAATATCATACGAACATTGCTCAGTTATGAGTGTTATGACGAAGATAATTAAAAAATACGCGTCTTATTTTGGCCATGAGCAATCCCTATTAGGAATAATAATTGTACGAACAACTGAATTGGATAGGAATAAAACTCACTAAAAATAAGTTGTTTTTGCTTCTTCACAATCCTATAAGGGAATTAAACATTTATTAAAAAGCTGATACCAAAGCTCTCATTATCGTACCTATTTAAAAAATGTTCCAGTAATCAGCGCCTTTCTTCAAGGTATAAAATGATACTAATAAAATTATATTATATAAACGGCAACTGAAAAAGATACGAATAACTTATGTATAAGTTTCTGAAAAAGAGGTTTCCATACATTATATTTTCATATTATATTTTACAGTATTAAAAAGTACCTAGTAATAAACAGCTACATCGGAAATTATGGGCAATTATATTAGTAGAGACAGAAATAATTTAATACAATAAGTGTTAAGATTTACAGGAACTCAATTGTTATTATACATTATAAACGAAGAAAGTATCAATAAAAAACATAATATAACAAAGGAACAATAATAACAATAAATATGAATTTCAGAAAACACAATGACACGAATATATGAATATACTCAAATGAACAGACAATACGATGTTGAAATATTTTCGAAAGGTTTCCTAGTAAATCAATTATTATTGATGGATTCCCTGAATAAATAATGAACAAAAATACCTACTTGTTTTTTTATTTTTTAATAACTTAGCAAAAATATTTATTGAAAGCATTGCCACATACAATAAAGATTTTTCCAGATAATTATATCCATTGTTAATGTTGTGTAGGTACCAAAAATATGCGTAATACAATATTAAAAATAAAATATATTAAAATGTATAAATACAAGATTAAATAGAAATTTCATCATTGACAAAAACATTTACCATCTTTTAGACAGTTTTTAAGCTCATATAATTTCTATCCCATTCTACAGTTTTTTTACAACGTCCGCGTCTGTGTCGTTCGGACCTACCCGCAAAATGCTGAATAATAATGAACGTTTACACGCGCTTCGCGTATTCATACTAATATACTAATACTAATATACTAATACTAATATACTAATACTAATACTAATCCATACTAGTATTATAAATGCGAAAGTAACTCTGTCTGTCTGTCTGTTACTCAATCACGCCTTAACTACTGAACCAATTTGCATGAAATTTGGTAAAGAGATATTTTGATACCCGAAAAAGGACATAGGATAGGTTTTATCCCGGAAATCCCACGGGAACGGGAACTATGCGGGTTTTTTTTGAATGCGCGGGCGATGCCGCGGGTAGAAAGCTAGTTCAAAATAAATTCCCACGAATGAGATGTCACTTAAGCAGCCTATTTCACTCTCTATCCTCCTGACAAATTCCAGACACAAAAATCATACAATTGCTCCATTCAGGCGTTCAGGAAAGACAAACATTCTTTCGCAATTATAATATAAAGTAAGGATTTAAAAGATCCATGACGTCGGACAATTGACATGCCTTGCTCCGTCCAATTATCCTGATGGGCACAATTGGATACTCTTGATTATTTAAGCGTCTTAAATGGACCATGTCTGCTGTCACAGTTTCGGAATCGTTTCCCAGCAGTTCTCTGTAATCTGATCTAATGAACTTTACCTTTGTTGACGTCATTCGTACGGAGGTATTAGTGTCTTTTAAAAGAATGTTACGCATATAAATTCTGTTTTATAGCAGTTGGTATTAATTACTTAAAAATATAAACACTGAAAGACCACTTGACTTTCCAATTCAAGCCCCTGTTTTTTCCTTATTATGATAAAACACATTGCTGCAATAAGAAATAATGTCGGTATAAACTTTTCAACATGTGAACCTAATAGCAAACGTCACAAATAACTTTACATTTTTTGTTTGTTATTTAGTGTAAATATTAAGAAAAGCTAGTACATAAAACACGTTTTTACAGGTAACCAGCGATAAGGAAAGTTTACTTTTCAGCTGAAAAAACCGTCAAGGACCATAAAAACCCCCTCTTTTATGTGGTCATTACTTATACTAAGTACAAAAATACACGTAAAAACACGAAAACTTTGTTGTTTTATCCGTTTCAAGATCAGTAATTAGTGTAAGTTAACAGTAATTTCCACAAGTTCAGTGTGATAAAGACTTTTTTCTTTAGTATTACTCAAGCTTTTATCTACTCACGCTCAAAATTTTTCAGTTGTGAGTTAATAATAATCAGTTATTTAATAGGTATCGGCCGTATCGCACTTTTAAAGCTAACAAAATCCAAATTTGACTCGCTTCTTTAAATTATATTTAACAAATAGCATTAAGTTAATTCGCAACTTCATAAAAATATATGCTTGTTTATGTAAAATATTTATCTAGATAAATGCTTTCAAGGTGAATAACCATAGCGAGTAAAAATATTAGTAAACACAACATCTACCACGTCAAAACCGTGTCGCGACAGTTCCGCTTAAACAGGATTAATAGAAAACGACCAAACATTTTGTTATTACCATAATCATAGTGGGCGGCGTGTCAAACGCGCTCAAACAGATGAACTTAATAAAATCCCGTGACATCCATACCCACCTGAGGTGTAAAGTTCTTAATGCACGTAGATGACGCTTTGTAAACGATCCCGGCTCAATCTTCTAAAAAACTACAACCGCTGACACGAGAGAACATAAGCATTTATTTATAACTCGTAAATTGACATTAGACCTCGGCGTTGATGGGTTCCGATATCTATTTTACATTTAGAACGAATGACATCTGATCGAATTGGTTTCTAGGATTAAAATAATAGGGAATCGGATAGCGCCAGAGTAAATTCATACGATGTGACGTTTGACGTAAGACATAAGTGTGCACCTTTTTCAATTTGGTTTCGAAATGGATTTTACCGTGGGAATACCGTTTTATGTTAATATTGGATTATGATTTTATTACAAACTAAAGCGGCTTTCTATAAAATTTTAATTTACACAAGCCTATCTAGAAGCGGTAAAATTTAATCAATATGTTTGTATGAATGTCTGTAATGTGATAAAGTAGATTTTATTTGTATTGTTATTTATCTTTAATATTGTTAAATCTCTGCAAGATTTTATGGTGATTCTTAAATGTGTTAGACGTTTATATCTCTTTAATATCTTACGCGTAATAATTTGGTATATTTAGGAGTTAGGACATAATAAAAAAAATCGATTGTATAGGTACCACAACCTATAAATAATGTCGAATATGAAAAAGCTTATTTTTGTATGAAAAAAAGAAATTTAACAAAAAAAAAAATATTTTCTATTGAAAACAAATTCTAACTAGAATAGCCGGAAGTTTCAAGAGTTCTTGAATTAACATAATATTGGTATTTCACAAATCATTAAAACCAACATCACCTAGACGAAACACATTTTGCCAGTTATCAAAAACTGCCACAAACATTTCGAAACAAGTCTGGCAAGGAACTTCACTTCGATACCGACTGACATTTCTGATAACGTTTCCGCGACCATGATCACTGCGAATGATAACGTGAACAAGTACTCAGGAGGCTTATCAGTCAATGCTTTCAGATTGAATTTAATATTCATTTTGAGCCTTGTATTTATTTGAAAAGAAAGATTCATTACGGTAATTTTTTTTGAAAAAGTTCCTCCTCATTGCAAACCTGTGTAAATTAAAATTTTGAATAGGTAAAATTTACACCATTTTTGTAATTTTAGAAATAAAAATATTTTTTATTGGATTCATTTAAATGCAGTTTTCATAGAGTTCTCTTGACGAATTAAAACGAAACGAATCTGACGAATTAAAAAAATTGAAGAATAATAATTATTTTATTTAACTTCAAAAGACGTTCTCTACGATATTTTTTTATTTTTTATAATTTTTTATTTTTTATAACTAACTACACGTTAAAATACACGTTTTTAATAAGCTTTTATGAAACACGTGTATTTATTATTAGCCAGCTAAAATGGCGGGAAAATGAATTAACTTTACAATAAAGATCACAGTGTAAAATGTATTTCACTAGTTTGTATTCCATTTACGTTGTTTTCATTTTCCTTTGTTCATTTAATGACATTTTAAACGGGGAATGACATAAGAAATTAAAAATTCTGTGATAGATTTGTTTAAATCTGTTACAAAGAATTAAATGTATATAATATGTACATATTGTTCCTGTATTGTTGGATAGGTACAAACATAGTAAACTTATTATGACATTAGAATTATTATTACATTAGAATTTTAACGTTTTTGAATTTAACAGGCATAAATGCAATAAAACATCTTCTCTTCTAGTTCCTTATTAATTTGTAAACTCGATGCAACTTAATATTATATAATAATAATAACTTGTAATAACTTGCCACAACCCAAACATGAAAATTGAATGAAAAAACACATACCTAACAACATTATTTATCGATTAACGTGCAAAATCGATTTTCATTAAATCGAGTACTCGTTTCACGTGAATGTTACATCGCATTAAGATCATGTTAAAGATCCGTGGTCTGCGGTGGCACGTTGTCTGAACTGTATTGACATTTTATTACGGAAATTTACGTATAGAATTTAAATAAACGGTATACGCATTTTTATAGACCACCTCGAATTTTAGGCTTGGAACAACTTTCCTTAATGTATGTCAACAGTAAACTCAAGTACCTAATCTACTTCTTAAATGTAAATCAACTAAAAACTAACTTAAAAAAACTAGATAATGTGCAAACATTATTATTATGTCGTATGGAAGCTAACTTTAATTAATATAAATGCAATTAATGTTTTATCAGTTCGCCTCTTTTTACTTTAAAAAGGTGGGCACATAATTGCAATAAAGAAATGATCATCGAAATTATGAAAATTAATATTTAATGATATCCTCTTACGAACTATCTATTTATTACGAAAAACGACACTTTTTGGATTTCGTAAAAAGCATGTATGTACTTTTTCCTTATAAAAAAAGACGTTAATTCTACGCACTTCGTTCAGAGGTCAAACAGATGTATCAAAATGTTAGACTATCAAATGAGTTTGTTTAAGATTTGCCCATATGTGCCCTCATTAGCCAAGGACAAAACACTATTGAAGTTTAATTTAGTTTATCCTTGCAAAGTGCTGAGATTCACACATGGCGTATGTGACCACTAATTGAAATGCTATTTTAAGCAACTCCACACAGCTGTTAGATTCAAATGCAAATACATATTGTATTTTGAAATAACATTAGTATTAAGCATAGTGATTATGTTGCATTTCATTTATAGACTCTATATTCAATCTTGCATCAAACTGTTACTGTTACTAGATACACACGTAAATAATATGAATTTTATTAATCACTAGCAGCTGAAGTCCCAGCAAACGTTTTTCTATCTTTCTGTTATCACTTAGGGGTATGAAAAACTGATTTGTTCTGTTTAGTTTGAAATGTTGTTCGATTTTCAGACAAATAGACCCGATATGCAGACAAATATTCATGAAAATCGGTCAAGCCGTTTCGGAGGAGTTTAACTTCAAGCACCGCGACATGATTTGATATGTTAGATTATGTTTCAGGTAAAGAATATGAGATTATGTTTCAGTTAAGTATATGAGATTATGTTTTCACTGTTAATAAATCATTATTCAAGTACATATAATATAGTACAAACCAAGAAAAAATTAAAATGTTCTTACACTCGTTAGTAGTTGATTTACGAGCCATAAAACCATCCACATTAATACCAACTTATGAAATATATCAGTGAATCCAAAGTAAAGCTATGGACGTTCGTAATCTCTGGAATTTAACGGATTGTAAGTGAAACCTAATGCTCTCTATTCGGTACATGAGAATATTAAATACTGATATTTTTTTATTACAATGTGTCATTGTCATTATTTTAATTCATAGAAAGATCTGCAGATCGTTCTTTTGTATGTGCAATATAATGTACAAAGTGAAGATAGAATAATAAAAATATCAATATGGCGAAAAAATAGTTGATGTTCAAAAATCGTTTATCTCTGTGAGGAATACTCCCAAAAATAATTCCGCTCCAAAATGTAAGGGGAATATTATTAAATAGTTTCCATTGCTTCCAGAAAACTGGGATTTTACATAAACTTCTGACAGATTAAAATATAATCCGTTTCAATTATCCTTACCCATCATTTAATACATTCATTAAATTACGCATATAAATATAGATTCGATGTCCATACATTCCAATATGTCTAAAACAAAGAAGAGGATTCCATCCTGCTTACATCTTGTTCTCACGAAAACACGTGTCCCCTGTTCCCACCAATAATGCATCAGACATGCGGGCATATTCTCCGAGTATCCCTTACATCCATGCATAATCCATGCACACTACTTAAGCCATTACGGGATTGTGATACGGATTATTTCCCTTTGAAAATTATTCGGGTAAAGGGTAAGCATTTTCGCACGACCATTGCTTATCCAAAAATTTCTCTTGTGCAGATCTCGTTGTCTTGGTAATAAATGAAGATAGCCTTTGTGATTTATGCTCCAATATTATAATATATCTATACCTACTAATATCAAAGCCATTTAATAAATTTTCCTTTATAAAAGTGTAAACATAAGCATCCCGCAGCATTATTTCTATACTGTTTTATTTTGTTATTAGAGCTTGCTGGATTATTTTTATTTTATTTTACAAGGTAAGCGTTTATAATATAAGTTTTATCATTATTTAATTATTTATTAATTTAATTATTGGGCACTGGACATAAAAACATAATTAAATAATATTTTAATAACATTATTATATAGATACTGTTTTACTTCTATAGCTCTTTTCTTAAAACACAACAGAAATTAATAAAGCTTTGATTAATCAAACATCAACAGGAATTATCTTGTTACCAACTAAAAATTAAAATCGCAAGGAGCCCCTTTCTTAATTACTGTCTTTTCCTCTCGAACCTGACATTCCGATACAAACCTAATAGTATCAATTAATGCATAACCGTATTACCTGTCAACCAAAACCCGAAAATATAAAATAAAAATACAGGTGTCAATATGATAAAATGTGAGAAGCTTCAAGCTTGTTATCTACGAGAGACCTTGTTATCCCATAAAATAGGACGGCTTTTCAATTTACTGACAGTGGATTGTGGCTGTGATTGGGAGAGAAAAATATAGTGTTATTAGATATTTTTATGTTATAGGAGATGAAATGATTAGGCGTATTACTTGACGCTGAGCCAATCCCGACCTATATACCTCAATTTGTTTACTCATAGATTCATAGTTGACGGTTTATGCCAATATTTTGGGGGAATATTAATTCTCAGTTAAAGTAAATGAGATACTTTGAATTATAACCTAATTATAGGTTATGTTATACAGGAAGTCAAAAACTTTTACCAGTTTCTACAGTCGCTCATAAAGTCACTTATAGCTTTTTCTTGACGAATATATTTTAAGATTATTTGTAATTGTTACTGACGGTTAAGTTAACAATTTTCACATTTATTCCAATCCTATATCAAACTTATGACATAAACAATTTTCTCTAGTCACATTAATTCCAACCAAGAAGATTCCAACCTTGTATAATGTATATACTATATTATCTGTGATGCCAACAGAAATAAGCTAATGAGCAAACGAAACATGCAAATAACTTTTAAAAACATCTATGTAATGTTGCAAGTTAAATGTACAATTACATAAAGCCTTTTAATTATTACTTAAAAACTAAATCAAACTTTAACTACCGTATTAGAAAGTCCAGAAACATTTCAATTGTAATTTAGTTCCGACATAAATAGCGCTTTGATGTCTACTAGCCACTATTTTACTTGGCTAGATACATAAAAGGGGAATAAAGCGTGCTTCGTAGTTGGTAACTCAATTTATGGAAGTTATTTCAGCTAGAGTGGACATTATCTAGTTGGTCCTGACACCGCCAGCGCTCGTACGTATAAATTGCCAATTTTGACTTAGATCATAACCGCATATAGCCGAAATCTTGTTAAAATTCATATCTTTTCATTTTCATAATGCAGATTTTACTTACATTCAAAGTTTTAGTATACGTATTATTTTCGTATGATAGTTGCGAAAGTAAAATACACTAAATATAGTTATTTAGTTTCTTACAAAATAGTTGGTCTATTTACAAAAGGACATAATTTACTCACCTGTTTTGCTGCAACGAAAGTTGTTTCTTATGTGAATTTATTGTACACAATTTACGTTGATTTCTTCATTTTTAAATGAAAACTAATACGGATATTACATTTTATTAACTCGTATGACCACGCTGTAAGAATCTCCCAATAATAAATGAAATATGCTAGTTCAGAATAATGGACAATAACCCCTTAACTCAATGATTACCCATAAATATGGGTGGCTATAGAAATTAATTACCATCAATTTAAGCTTGTGTTAATTTGTTATATTTCGTGACGGCACCCTCATGCATCATGCTGTGTTGATGTTGAATTAATTATAATTTGGACCAAACCAACAGTAATCCGATATTTACATTATTCACTTTATACAGGTTTTTGAGATTAGTTTTTAATCTAAATGATATGTAAATTAAATATAGCTAAATATGTATCTACATCCGTTTACCGTAACAAATAAATAGGTAGAAAAAAGAAACAAAATCCGTAACAACAAAATAGGTAGTGATAAATATTACTTTGGAAACATAATTCAAAATCAAACTCAAGTTGCCTTTACGTAATCTCAAATAATTATCAATAGTTTTGAAACAATATACTACGTAACGATCAATACATAGAAGAACCGACAAGACTATAATCGTTGATACTTTAGTATAAACAATCAATTGATTCAAGTATACCATCGTTTATGAGTTTTAATTATTCTCTATAGCCTTGTAAATAATAATAATGTAGTTATTCAAGTCGGCTCCTTCCAATCAATACTTATATAGATCACTAACGAATCTCTTAATGCTTCATAAATAAGAATGTTTATTGCATCCGTACCGCACCTGCTTTGGAAAGCTTTATTTCAAGCATATAAATGATATATCTTGGTTTATTTTAGATGTAGAAATCATATACTTTCAAAAAGATTAATTCAAAACTTTGAAAGCAATGTGAATGTTTTACAGCAATTTTGTATCATGCTAATAAAATATATAGAATAACATTACTATGCGTATCGTACAAATGCAGTTAATATCAAAGCTCTGTCCTATTAATGAGCGAATGTTTGATTGTTTTTCGTTTGTAATGAATAAACTAAAAACTACTTATGATTTTGAGCATACTTCCACCAGTAGGAAACAATAATAAACTGGAGCAAAATAGGCTATATTATTATAGAGCTCGCATAATACTTATTAATATTTATAAGGTTATATTATAAGATATATGTTAGTGAAATTGATTACCTGAATTAACAAAATATGTATAAGTACTACATCGTTGAATAAAGCCAATATTAGATAAAAGTTTTCGTAAAGCAAAAGCTGTGTGCTAGAATATTCAACACTATTGCTAGCTGTAATTTGGGCTGAGTCCATTACGCATATATGTAGTACCTTTTAACGTGAACTAAAAGTACTATTCAGGCGTGTTTTATATCTAACTGCCTACTGAGGTAGTGGCCGCAAAACCACTGCTTTTGGAATCAACAAATTGTCATCTGTAAATGGGTTCTGTAGAATACTGAGTAGAAAATGTGTATGTATAATGACCTGATGATATTTAGTTTATGTAATGCACATATTGTGGTGAAGAGCTTTTCACTTTTTCAGGAAAAATTTAGAAGTGGAAATATAAGGTAGGTAATTACGTTATGTGAAATTCTTATAGGTACCTAGAGCTAATAGATTTTTAATAATATAAGATGATTTTAAACAGAGATGCTCAATGACTCTTTAATCTTCTAATTAAGGAAATTACAGTGACTAAAAAGTTCATAGTAAAAGTTATTGGTTCAAGTAATTAAATAATACAACCTAATAAATTATACCATGGAAAAAAGTTACAGGAAAAAATTCACGGTGTACTTAAGAGTATCATCACTTTAGACAATGCCCATTGAAGACCGGATGCTTACTCAAAGAGCCTGTAAAGACACGTTTCTCTTACATATTATAATATATCATAATATATTTGCCAAGTGACAGTTTCATAAGTTTTACATAAACATGAATAATTGAATAGCATAGCAGTAGGTTCCAAGTGCCAAGAGCGTTAGAAATATTGATAATATTTTGTTTCATTCTATCACAGTATCACAATATTCTATTCTATCAGATTTTTGGGTGTTCTTTATAGAAAGAAAGAAGAAAATTTTTATGTGTCATGTTTGTAATTTTTGCGAAAATTATAGCATTTACGAATATAAATCTTATTTCAAGCCAAAAGTAAGTGTAAATAAAACTATATTTTTATTCAGTAGAACGATTTTACACGAAACCAAGTATACAAGTACGACAAAGACAGATCGAGCATACACCCTCTTGAGAAGAACAAATTAATGATGTCTTCGAGCATAATTGAAATAGAAAATTCATACATTACTTAAGTTAATTTATTGAACTCAAGTCTCAAACTGCGACAAAGGTAATTTGTTTAGTATTGGTACAAGGCCGTAGTCATTATGCAACACGAACGTTAATGGGAAAAGCTTTGTGGTTTAATGGTTTGGAGATTAGTTGTAAATAGGCGTGTTTGTTTTATATAACTACGTAATATGAAGACGTTGATATATGTAGGTACTAATTACAATAGCCGCGTCCAGACCGGCTGAGCGCGGCTCGCGAGCCGCGCTCAGACTTCCTGCTCGCGAGCCGTGGCACCAGAGCTATTTGTGAAAAGTTCCGAGCCGCGCTCGCGAGCCAAGGTGAGCCGGTTTGAGCATTCAGTTTATCTCCGTATAACGATGGAAAACCACGTTTTATTAGCTGCTGCGGCGCTTGTGTTGTCTGGATATATCATAAAAAAAAAGAAAAAAGAAACAAAAAATCTGGATTAAAAAATTGTACCAAAACCGAAATTTTCATTTAAATGATCTGGATCTTTCGAATCCCATAACATTTTGAAGCTTCCGTAAAGTTTTATTAAGCGAATACTGTCTTCCTTATCCATTTTTGATTCTGGCTCGCGAGCGTCGTTATGTCCGTCCACACCGGGCGAGCAGCTCAGACTGAGCCGCCTTTGAGCATCGCCAAAAACCGACAACGCATGGCTCGGGGCTGAGCGGCGCTCGGCCGAGCCAACGTGCGCCCGAGGAAGCCCGAGCGCCGTCCACACCGCCCGAACTATTGGCTCGCGAGCGGGACTCGCGAGCCGCGCTCGGTCGGTCTGGACGCGGCTAGATTAAACACGTAATACTCCGTCCCCCGTTCTCAAATGCTCAACGTACTTTATGGACGGATACATAGGAGTATTTATACATTTTTCGTAGGTACTTTTCTTATACTTCACTTACAAAATATTCTAAGCAATACATAAAGAATCATCATACATTTGAGTACGTATTCCAACAAATTCCCTTGTACTCTTAAAACAAATACAAGAGCGGAAAATGTTTATTTGCTTTGATTTTTACATAAATATAGCAACAAAATGTTAAACAGAGGAGAGAAGAAAACTCTTTTCACCGTACAAAGACCCTTAACAAATGAACCAAGAATAGATGAACCACTCGCAAACAAAGAAAAACTTTCGTTCGCGCTCCATTTCACACAAGCATTTCTTTTGTTGGGACAAATAAATTAATAACCGTATTGTCCCTTGTACCCATCAATCTTCAGACCATTAAGCGATTAGATAGAAGTCCTATTGAATTAAATCGATATCTGGCGGACTCGATACATCGACTCATCAGAATAATCGGTTGGAACGTAATTGTGTCGATAATGTGAACAAATTTCTTTTCTATATTGAGAACAATCATTAATTTATTTTTTATAAATAATACTTCGATGAATTACGGGATGATAGATGTCAACTGACGGTAGATTTTAACTATGTTTTTATAAATTACGTAAGTAGACATTCCTTAGAGATTGGTCACGACGAGATCGGTCACACAGAAATTTACCAATTGGTTGACTCCTTAACTCATATTTTGATAATTAAGATTCATTAATCTCACTATCATCTCCACTTTTTATTTGAAGCAAATTTATTTTTAGTTCAAACCAGAATTCGAGTTTAAATCATGGTCTGAAACCAAAATAAACTATCCAGCAACTGAAAGTCACATTTCGCTTTTTATTATCTCAAACAGTACACCTTGAATTTACTTTAAGATCCTGAGCAAGCAATTTGTTCATACTAAAGATTCGTTTTCCTCCATAAGAATGAGCGCAGCTGGGCCAAGTGAAATTGTAACGAGATTATGTTACGTTGCACACAGGGCTGTCACATGTTTAGCACGGGGTCTTAGTAGCTAATTTCGACGTTAACTTTCTTTACGCTTTGTATTTAAGTTGGGTATTTTATTACCGCTATGCTCCTGAATTGAGCGCAGTTTGTTATGTGTGGTCTTTATAGAATATAGACCTAGTTAGCTCTAGTTAGACACGAAATTAAAGGTTTTTTTCTTTGGGTAATATAGGTACTTATAATCGTTGTGAGATTTTTGAAATTAAGAGAAAAATACACTTTACACATTAGAAAAACAAAATTGACAACCCTGGTTTACCGTGATGCTCTTTAAGAACAACCAATATTTTTAGAGATTTGCTCCATTTTTATTCTTGTTTTAATATGTCCTTGGAAAAATATTGCTTAACATGGAGACTGAATAATTTATTTTAGAAACAGCGTGTATACTTTGTCCTCAAATGACTTGCGCAATTTTTCAGGAAAATAGGAAAAAGGAATTGAAATGAATTGTGTACCTACGTACAAGTACGTAGCGTTTTCGGGTGATTTTTTTGTTTCTGGGGTTAATCTTAGTAAGAGTTTGAGTTACGATGAAGGATGTTTTACAAGATGATGTTTTTCTATTATAAGCGTAAATGTAGAGTTGTTTCCAATGTAATGTCTTCTTAATTATGATCTATTTTACATTATTTTTTCTACTTATTTGAAAATTTCAACATTCTCTAACATTCTTTTCATTTTAAGAAAACATAATTTTATAGCTTTATAGTTGAAGTAAAAAAAAAGTCGCAAAAAGCCTTAATATGTGACCCAATTCGTATGCAACCGTTCAGAGGAAACTATAGACTTATTGCGCGATTGTGACGTTATAATATATCTGCTGTAAATTATAACAAATGTCAGCGATAAACAGCAGCCAGCGGCAGTCAAGTCGTGACTGACCACGCCTTGAGGTCAGACTTCAGAGCTATGCAGATAACCATTTGCTTGCTATATATCTGTATAATTTTCAACGCTCTTAATATTATGCCACATTTTTTAATTTATGTATTTGATAATTATTTGTTTTATCGAGGTTTGCAGCTCTATATAAGTACAAAAGATAAGCACAATATTCCGTCCTTTTAAAGCTTTCGAGCCTTGCTTTGCTTTGATTTTTTAACTGTCCAAATAGTCTTAAAAATCATAGTTTTAAATTTTCATTCTGGTGTTCGATGGTAAAATTGCTACAATTCTTCTTTTTCATATATACTCCAAACTAAAAATTCTGAACTCCTTAAAAAAAGAATTTACTTATTACATTTAGGTTTTAATAACTCAATAGTCCTGTCCAGTTTGTTATTCAAACACAAAGTGGATTATCTGTGCATTGTGTAACGAACTCAAAACGTAGTTGTAATCTAACCTCAGGTTAAGCTGCATAAATAAACAACTGGTTAAATCGCTCGCGGTGAGCGCGCGCCGTCCACCTGCACTCTACTTATCTTTCATATTATATACTGTTGTATCGGTTATGAAATAGCTGTTTTTTTTTACCCTGCGAAAGAAGGAATGTTTTTTTTTTCACGCCTTAAAGCCGCTAGACGGATTTTGACTAATGAGGTGTCGTTGTAATCATCAGAATTGTGGTAGTGACAGAGAGCGGTACATAAATTTGCAGTCGGGTTTTTGTTTCATAGCAATAATAATAATTATTGTTATTGTAATTTATGTATGTCAGGTTTTTTTATAACAAACCATGACTTGAATATTTTAAAACTCTGGTTACGAACTCATGAACCCAACCCAATTATTGTTTGCATTATACCAATATTACAGCAAATAATACACCACAAAATTTGCAACATAAAATTCCAAAATATGTTTTACGCCTCGCACGAACCACGCTCCATTTCAAATTATAGCAAAGCCCTCGCGATTTTCTGTAAATACGATTACGAGTACTGCGGCGTACTATAATATGCATTATACATTCCGAGCACCTGTCTCCACTCCTTTCATGGTAATAAGAGAGACAACTGCAATGTACAGACTGCACGAGTTTCGCGCCGACTTACAAAGCGCCTCTGATACGGTTAAGCGTACAAATGTTCACTTGAGTGTAAAGATAATGTACATTAGTATGATTTGATTAAGTTTTCCTATAAGTAGACTAGTAATTGAAAACCTTGTGATATATGTTGTTAATTCTGCGTAACCATACTAAACGTGAAGGCTTCATAATTGATTAAGATGGTCCTTAAGAAGGGTATAAACAAATAAGACGAAAGCGCAATTTGTCAAGATTTATAACATCAAAAGATGAACGTATTAACTCATGGATCAATTGTAGCGATTCAATAAAGGCCGAGTATATCAAGAGTTGCGCTTGATACAAGAGTGGTTCAAATTAAACGTTCAGGAATGAAGCGTGGGCGAATATTGGGTGATTCACAAAGCGAATATGACCTATTGTTGACTTCTGCTTCAATGAAAAATGTGGGATTGTATTCTTTGATTAAATTCGTGAATTGAATTTGGAGGTATGTCTGATGGATTCAGGAGTTAAAAGTAATCGAATTATCTTTTCAATGATAGAAAAAAGTTCCAGAAAAAGGACAAGGAGCCAGGAATCTAAAAATATCTCTTTAAATCTATAAATAGGAATCTCTCTATTATTAGAATTTATTTTTTCTTAAGGTAAATCTTATTTAGCAAATATTGTGTTTAAAGTCTAAAAAATTGATACAAAAATAGTAGGTAGATATTTTATTGTAAGAGCAATACCATGCCTTTAAATGATTAAAATTATAAATACTGAATTTGTTAATTTCTTATTATAATATTTCTTATTAGAGTTTGTCTATACTGTTTTATCTCTAATCAAAACAAGAACATGGCTGAATATAGCATAGAATAGAATGATAACTAAGAAAAATAAATTTAATAGCTCAACGTGTCTATAAACTTTTTATACACAAATTACAAATTATAATCCATTTTAATGGGCGCACCGATCGCCTCCAGCGACATGTAGCTACAACGGGGTGAATGACGTAACTATTCATTACTTATTATCAATCTTTCAAGTGATATGAACATCATTTCTAAATATTCTCAGGGCAAATTCGACACTAATATAAAAACTTTAGGTGTCAAAGTTGCTCAAATGATTGGCATCACGTGTGAACATATAGACAGCGCGTTACAATGTTGCGCTTTGAGACCCTATTAATTTGGAGTTTAATGAACACTCGAAGACTAAAGGATGCTTTGTTTAGGAACGTATTCAAATTTCAATTGTGTCTATGAGAATTGTGCGTTAAACTAACACATTATTGACAACTTTCTCATTAGTCACGTTGCTTTGTAGAAGGGTCTTATTATGAGCATACCTTTATACTTGTCACGATATAATCGTATTTGCTCAAAACTCAAAAGCATATTTTGAATAGAACATGGTTTTTCGATAACTTGAATTTAACTTTAATTCAACAACAAAATGCTAGTTCCTATTGAGATTTTAGCTCCGTTTTAGAAAAAAAGTCTGCAAGAATGCAGTAAGTAAAGAATTGACATAATATAACACAACAAACCTTCAATCAAAGTAGGCATAGTTAGTTATCTTCCGTACATAGCATTTAGACACATATCCGTCCCAATCCAGTCTTTTATAATCTTCATTAAAATTAATTGGTGTAAAAGTGGACAAAATTGCAGCTTAATACAATTATTGAGCAAAGTACCGTCACGCGTGGGCGCATTCGATGCGGTTGACGTGTTGCTGTGGGCGAAACGGTTTTTGCCTTACATTGATTTATTTAAAAGTTGTTGAACTGTTGTTTTTGTTCGTTTTAGTACTGCTGCTTTGAGTCCTTAACCTTTTTGATGTTTTGTTAAATTTTAATGCTATTTTTTAATGGTAAAAAGTCTAAGTCTAGTAAAAAGTAAAAAGTCTTCACGGGACACAAATAACAAATATTATTATTTATTTTGTTTCAGATGCGCGGTCGCTTAAACATTAGCTTTGTCCGTGACAAATGTGTTTAAGTAAATTTAAAAGATTATAAAGTTCTTGAAATTAATAGTAACGCAGATATTATGCTGCAATATTTTTGGTATTAGATAGATTTTTTTGTCTACTAGCTTTCCGCCCGCGGCTTCGCCCGCGTTTTCAAAGAAAAACCCGTTCCCGTAGGATTTCCGGGATAAAACCTATCCTATGTCCTTTCTCGGGTATCAAAATATCTCTATACCAAATTTCATGCAAATTCGTTCAGTAGATAAGGCGTGATTGAGTAACATACAGACAGACAGAGTTACTTTCGCATTTATTATATTAGTATGGATGTTAGCTAGTTAACTCTTGTGACAAACAACAATGGCTTTGTATATCATTTGAAAAGAGTGAAGATAAAACTAGTTCAGTCTGGTGCTTTATAATGAATAAGATATGAATTATAATCCAAGGATAGTTATAGCTTATACTTAATACAAACATTATTAAAAATAGCAGAGAAAGCAAAATGAGCTGCGATACTTTCCTCAGGCTTTTTTCCATCTGAGATTTTCGAGGATGCGTAGCGATGTGTTCGTAAATATCCAATCATATCCCTCGGTTCTACGGGGTTTTTTCTTTACTATAGTTTGTGCATCAATTCTCTCACATTTACAATTCGCAAATTAGATACAAACATAAACCATTAAGAACATACTTGCTAGGAAAACATGCAACACGCTTTTTATGTTATTTCCACTTGGATACGCTTGCTTTACGTGGGAATCAACTCTAAGTTTCCCTTTGAATTCAAACAGTGAATTAGCATTTCTAATAGGAATAACATTTGATAAATCACCATCGAATCTTATTAGTTTCAATTGGTTCTAGTTTATTTATTAGATTAGTATTTCAAGCAATTATTGTTCTCAATAAACGTATAATAGAATCTGAAAGTGACAATTGAGTAATGCCTTGCATAAATTTACGTTCACAGCGAAGTTACCACACCCTCGAAATCAACTCGAAATAGACTAGTCTCGACTGAATATCATTCACTTATTAGTCGTAATATTTTAATGCAATTAGAACATTGTACAATTGTGCAGTAGACGTTCAGTATTTCCATTTTATATCAAGAATTTATACTTAGAATAACGATGAATTTTAGGACCATATAATCCGAGGTGTGCAATGTGCATTTAACTAACAAGGAATGAGTCCAAAAACATGATCTCGATTGATATTTCCTAAACCTCATTAAATTATTATTAATGACATAATATTTAATTTAATGTGATCTTACTTCCGTTCTGAAACGAACGAGTGAAGACGCTTTCAAAGATTTCACAAAGCTTATATACTTTTATATTATGTAGATATGTGTTAAAAGCATAAGGATCCTTTTGGATGTTAAAAAAATAAAAGTAAATATTACGTAGATTGTAGGTACTCTCTCGTTTAATTATACCGGACCGTTTCAAAGCATTTCACCACTTTTGCAAATCATTCCCCTGATTAAATTTAAATTGAAACAAATCAACCGGAGATAAGATCAATAGACACGATTTAGCTTTATACTAGATAACAATGTACACCAATAATTACAATATTAATTCATTCCTTTATGAGATATTATCGTGGCGCCTTTGAGATATTAGCTACAGCTGGATTATGAAATAAACCTTAATAAGCTAAGGGAATTTATAAAGTAGTAAAGTAAGGATTTTTGCATTAACTCTCCGCTTCTGGCGAGTTATGAAGAAAATATTTTTAAAGAAAATTGGAGCGAATGAACGACTTCGCTTATATTATGCGACAAACAGCATCCGTGAACAACGATAAGAATCATTAGCTTATTTTGGCTGAATAGAAACGTAACAATTTATCAGAATAACATATAAAATGATCTTGCTTTGAGTTAATTTCTTTTTCTAAGGTAATAAAAGTCCATTGATATATTTATAATAAACATAAAATGCTTCCTGCTGTGTTATATAAAGCATGATAACGAAATATCAAATTACATCCTAGATTAAATTGGTTGTTCGCAAATATTCCATCTCAAATTTATGATTTAAATAATTTGAAAAGTTTTATTCGACTCGAATTTAATTAAGGATTTACATAAGAATGTTCTATATTGCAGATAAATCAATTAATGGAAAGGCAGCTGTAAATTGTTTAGTGACATATCCGTTTAAAAGGAGAAGTAATAAACAGTGGCGTAGCTATCATAGGGCCAGGTGGTGCAGTGCACCAGGGCCCCGGAGCTCAGGGGGCCCTCAAACCTCAGCTTTGAAAAAAACAATTTTTTTTAATAAAAAAAAAAAATTTTACGACACACTAAATTCATCAATGTTTCCAGTAAAAGTGTTCAACTGTCAAAATTAGATGACATCACTGATTTTCATACTGTACGCAGCAGCAACGGTTACAGTGTTACTAATAAATAATTAAATAATGTCCTATAATATTTATTTTATTTATTTAGTATTGACTACCCTCTCAAACACCGAACGACCCGATCGGGCCGCGCTATGACGAATTACGCCATTCTGTTAAACATCGTGCGGCCCGATCGCGCCGCGCTTCCTCATTCGACTTTGGACGAAAAAACGGATAAATTGAAAAAGTATAGAAATGACTTCGAGTCCTTCAAATCCAAGGCCACCGAAACCGCGAGAAAATACGATATCGATACTACCTTTCCAGAAAAGCGACGAAGTAAAACTAAAAAGCATTTCGATGAATTGGCTTCTGATCACTGATTCGAAAACCAGGAAGAAGTCTTTAGTCTTTATTGGTATGAGTGCAGTTTGTAAATCGTTCGACTTCCTGATGCCAAAAAACTTGCTTAGCTGGAATGAAACGATTTTACTCGAGAAATGTGATCAGTTTCAGAAGAAATATTGCGATATAATTGGACCCAATTTCTCGCTCCAATTTCTTAATGTATATCATCTGATTCTCCCTCAATTGATGGAGACGTGGTCTATTCGCCAGCTTTGCAAAGAAATTATAACAAAATTTGGCGTGCTCGAATGTGACCTTACGGAAGTGTATACAGCGATGCTACTGTTTCATACAATTCCTGTTACTTCCGCAGCAGCAGAAAGATCTTTCAGTAAACTGAAGATTATAAAAAAATATTTAAGAAACAGCATTCGACAAGATCGCCTCCGACATTTATCGTTAACTAGCTTTCCACCCGCAGCTTCGCCCGCGCAGGCAAAGAAAAACCCGCATAGTTCCCGTTCCCGTGGGATTTCCGGGATAAAACCTATCCTATTTCCCGGGATAAAAAGTAGCCTATGTCCTTTCTCGGGTATCAAAATATCTCTATACCAAATTTCATGCAAATTGGTTCAGTAGTTAAGGCGTGATTGAGTAACAGACAGACAGACAGAGTTACTTTCGTATCTATACATATAATAAATCTGTAGAAGGGTCATTTCTGTACATTTAAAATATTGAAAAAATAAATAGCAGGGGGTGTTACTGGATCTATACCAAACCCAAATATGTGATTAAAAAAATTTTTGTCTGTCTGTCTGTATGTGAAGACATCACGTGAAAACTACCGGTTCGATTTCGATGAAACTTGGTATAATTATACCTTATTATCCTGGGCGTAAAATAGGATACTTTTTATCCTGGAAAAATACGTAGAAAAAAAAATTAATCTTAATTTTTCAGTTTTATCCATAGACGTTGTTCTGTAGAACCGCGAACACACGTTGGGTATTATTAGCCTAGCCGTATTTGGGTCCAATAGATATTTATAAGATGTCATTGTCAGAGTTACTCAAAATGGAGAAATAAACCATCCACGCGAAGACCGACATCCGCGCGGACGGAGTCGCGGGCGGAAGCTAGTTTATAATATTAGTATGGATTGCAATAGAAAATGAGGCGGCATCAAACTTGGATTTGAGTGAAATTATAGACGAATTCGCAAAAATTAAAGCGCGCAAGAGATTGTGAATTGGGCGGGGAATTCTGTTAAAAATCGTTTTTTCCATTAATTAATCTCATCTGTATAATAAATATTCTATATTGTCATGTGCGTCCGCGTTGTTTATTTATTCCCTTTTTCTTCTATTAAACACATGGAGATTCTAATCGAGACGACGTATGGATTTAGCCTACTAGGGATAAGTTCACTTACTGTTTTCTATTCTTATTCTTATCAATAATTTTGAACGCAAATATAAGTTCAAACTACGCGGAAAGAAGGGAGGAGGAGGGCCCGATTCTTTCCCTATGCACCAGGGCCCTTGTCCCCCTAGCTACGCCACTGGTAATAAACTAAAAAAGATATATCCGGCTGCCACTAATTAAATTGAGCGAATACATCGATCTCAATTTCACGTCCATTTAAAATTGAATTAAAGAAATACATTAACAATTTTATTTTGCGGAAAAAGTGCTAAGATTTTCAAATATAACATATTGAACATAGTCAGTAAAAATTGTTGATCTTTGAATCTAACTATCGGGTCATGTTTTAAATTAACAAAACAAACATGTCAAAATACATTAAAAAATAATTATATCTGAAACCTCTAAAAATCTGGTAAGTAAATACAGCTGAATATCTCATTAATAAAATTTACCTACATCAATTTTATTGCTACTAAAACTTTCTCGGGTATCAAATAAACTAAGCTTGTAAAGTAAAATAATTGGTTGCAGGAAATGAAACTTGTCGCTGTCTGTTTACATTTGATAATGGTCACTTGCTCTGTCTGGTCACTTGCAGCCTGAGAGCGGCTGGGTTACCATGGAGTTTTGTAGCAGCATTATTTCCAGGGTGGAAAAGTGATGGCGCTATTCAACCTGTATAGCACTGTCTCTTTTCCTCACTGAAATAATACTGCTTAAAGATAGCATGGTACGGAGGCAGGTGTTAGGAAACAAGTTTACTGAACTCGATTTTAGCACTACATTTTAATGAATTTTGATTTTATTTCTCAATTGATGATCGTTAGAACTGGAATGGGTGCGGTTATCTGTGTGATGGATCTAATGCTCAAAATAGACTAATTAGGTTTATTACAATAATAATTCATCGTATTAGTCTCAATTCAGTTTATGTTTTTATATCTTTTTTGCGCGCTATAAGTTCATGTTAGATTCTTAAACTAGCTACTAGCATATTTGTATGATAATTTATCTCAATCTGGCTCAAATTAAATCTTATTCTGATCCAGCAGTTTTTGCGTTATTAAGTAATATTAATAACGTTAAAAGATTATATCTTAACATTCTTATTAGAATTGGAAAAGGTATGTGTAGGTATTCGTATAATTTTACAGTGTTTAAGCTGTAATATAATGAAACAGATTTAATTTCACTAAGTATTTTTTTTTGCTAAAATAAAATATTTCAATTTTCATTTCCAATTATGTCACATATTGGGATTGACGCATATCATTTCATACACGGATGGATTAAAAGGATTGAATAAAACAATTCATTTGAATTTATCGAAAATCTAACCTATTGTAGACCTCTTTGGTTGTATAAAATGTTTATATATTAATTTTGAATATTCGCTTTTCAATGATCATGGAAACTGATTGCATTTATATTTTATCATACTAATATTTTAAATGCGACATTGATGTTGTTTGTCTGACTCCTTTTCATGCAAATAACACAACATACGTTTTATAATGTGAATGAATTTTGATATTGATGGAAAAAAATCAAAGAAATTTCCAAACCAAATAATATTATCCTAATTTTATAAAACGTTCATGTATAAAGTTTTTCATAAATTCAAAATAGAACTCTCATAAATTGGGAAAGTTGAATAGATTATCTAGAATCTCGAAAGGATTGATGTAGAAACAGGCTGATGAAATAATTAATGTAATTGGTAATAAACAAAAGTTAAATCTGAACATTCTCTCATCTTCTATTATTAAATCATGAATTCGATCATTTAAATTCATATTCATTATTCAATCCTAGTCCTTTATCGCATTATAATTAATTTAATGATGAATGCAACGTGGGCATTATCGGAATAACATTTCTCAGCATGATACTAATTGATAAATTGTTTAGAGAAATTAGAGGATGCTTTAACGAATGCAGTAATTAGATAACTAATGGACTCTGTAATACTATCGTTGTGTTGTTAACAAATAGATATTGTTGAAGTGACGAGATATCTTTGATGAATGACATTTACTGTTGAGTATTACGTTTCAAAGGTTTGGATTTTGATAGGCTAAAGTTATTTTGACATAGAGTTAAATAAATGCTAAGTGTTTTCCAAATAATTAAAGAGAAGAAGTGATGATATCACTAATTAGTATGCTGTAAATGACATAATTTTAAATAATTAGGTGTACTTTCAAAACAATCCAAGTTTCATCACGATAGAATTAAAAGAGCAAATTGTTCAAACAAAACACAACCCAGACACTAGTTCTTACAATTCAAAAGTAATTTCCTCCGCCAGTACCCAACAAGAATAAGAATGCATCAGAAACATAAGAAATAAAGTAAAAACTATCCAAGAACAATGAGCATTCCGGGGATTTATGAAAGCGAGAGAACTGTCGGCAGTTAGAATGGCTGAACAGCATTTATCTACTTTATGCAAAGCAGTCGGATAAACCCACAAATCCTTATGTATCTGTCCAGACTCCAGGTGACGCCGGGCCACACACCGAGCTACTTTTAATGGCCTCTTTCGCAATACGGAGTATCGATCGTATACTAGAAAAATAAACATTTAAGTCTGGCTTGTATATTTATTGGTGAAACAAATGATGTTTGCAATACAAAATGAGATATCGTTAGAAGTGCAAGATTTAAATTGGGTAGGTAAGTAATTAAATTTTATTTTTTTGAGTGATTGGTTTGATGAAGTTTGTACCAGCTGAAAATTGGTATTTCACCTTATTTTCTTTTAAGTGATTTACAACTACGGTATGGAAGGGAATAAACACAAATAAAATAAAAGTAAACAGATCGATTGGTGAAGCTTTAAGTGATTAGTGAGAGATTATCTTTAGTGGAAAATTGTTAAAAGCTGTAGGCGATACGTGGGCTTGTAGATAAATGTATTTAGTTGAGATGGAAACAACACTTTTTCTTAATAACTATCTCAAGTGAGATAATGAACAATATTATTACATATACTGTCTTCATTTTTGAATTATAACAATGTTATCCCTTTTAAAGGCGAATATTATTGATCAATAATAATGAAATTTATTTATTGATATCAATTAAAAACATTTAAAAGTTTTCGATACTATCTGTTTAGTGCATACATTTTGCGTGATTATGTATTATAAATAATCTCGATGAATATTAAATACGTTTTACTACGTAACTGGAGCAGTATGCAATATTCATTATTTATGCACTTTACAAATGCAAACTAGAATTGATGTCACGAATCCTCTGTAGCGAATGTGTCATATCGAGATTTTCTCTTCGAAATTACTGCAATTTAGAATTTTATTCATTTACTTATGGTTTATTTTTCAATGTTTAAACTTCAAATACAAATTCGTATTGGAAATGTGCGTCCATTTTAATTTTTATTACCCTTTACTATTTAATGAATAATTTCAAGCCACCAATATAATTCGTTAAGAAAATTTTACATACGATATTCTCATGTATATTTTTTCTCTAACAACTATCACAATTCGAAATTTTACGACAAAAAGTCGACTGAAAGCTTTCTTTCAACATAATGTTTCATTCACCTAGATTACAGTTTTCACATTTCAATGTTTAACGATCCACTTTTCATTTATTATCAAATTTCCAACGTTTTTATATTCAAAGCAGGGTTTTTGAATTTATGACACTCCGATGGCTTGATGGAAGAACGGAAATAACAAAATGTCAATCTGCTCCTATTTGCATAGGAACGCTGCAGCGTCGTCTGAAAATTCTTCAGTTCGATGTAAAAAATACTTCACCATTTATTTGAAGCGAATACAAATAATCTAAAGAAGAATAGAAACAATTGATTTAATAAATAATTAATTGATTTTATTTTACGCGAATATGAATGTTTTTTGGTATTTGTTTTTATTACCTACATTTTTTTGGAACTTCAAGGCTTGAGAGTAAAATATCAAGGTCGTGCCATGGCAATACCGTCACGTCATGGAGTAAGGCGACTATTTTGTTATCTTTGAATCTTACCAACGAAGTTTCACTTCTGACACATGTGCTCGGTAAAAGCTTAATGTAGGTAATTATTATACCTAAATGTACTTTCATGTAAACTGAAAGATAACCAAAATATAAATAAGAACAGATAAGGTTCAACGGAAGCTAAAACTTTGTCGTGTTTAATTTTCTAACCGATTCAAATATGGGCTTGTTACTCTGATATTTTACTGCCATTTAAGTAGTTACGCGGTCATAATATTACCTTTTGCGGTTGATGTTTTAGAATTCCTTTTAAGTGATTTATAAAGCGGCCACAGAAAGTTTTTGAATACCATTATTACTGGCTTTTATAGCGGAACTTTAGTAGCAAAAAACGTTAAATAAAATATATAATAAGTCGAACAAGAGCTGTGGTCAACCAGCGCGATGTTTTCATTCCATAATTTTGTTTATTTCATGTAAAGAGGTCATCGATTTTGAGTTGCGGTTTCATGGCTGGAAATCGTTATTACTACGAATGTAGCGAGAAAATATTTATAGATAGATACTATATCAATTTTCTCTTTGATATTTTTAAATAAATTATTTTATGTAACAACCAAAGTATGTACTGTATTTAGTTAAATAATATAGGTAGTTGAAGTTAGTTTATTCTTGCTCCAAGGATTGGCGTATCGAAGTAGCATGTACGCCCACTTTCTTGAACTTTTACCCTACTTTGCAATCACAATAATTAGTCGTATAAGTTTCTTATAAGATTAGTTTTGCTAATGTCTGCTTTGCGTTAGTTCTTTGATTTGTCAATAAAAACTTGAATAATCTAACTTATTAAAATAAAAACATAACTACAAAAATATTGTTTTAATTAAACCCCTAAATCCCTTCCAATAAACAGCGGAGTCGAAACGACGAAGGTTAGTATTAATTAATTATTAAACGTCGAAAAATAAGGTTAGTGTTCTAGGGTTAAGATTGTAATAATAATCGTAGGACATATTGTACATGTTCTTTAATATTTAGAGGTATAGAATTTACTTTGTTTCTGGTGACAATTTTTAATTAGTACTGCAATAGTGAACAATATAATGAAGACGAACAATGGAGATGACTACAAAGCACGGCAGGTTATTGACGCACACTGTAAAGGCTGATAAGAGGGTTATTATTCAGATAAACTGAAATGTGTATTGATGAATGAAATGTGTATTGAAATGAGATTGTGGCTTTTGGACATACTTGTTGCATTGTTATGTTTTAGACTGGGGGTACAAGGCCTGGCTGTTAACCCCTGGCGCCGAAGGTTGGGTTTTAGTGGGTATGGCCTTTCGCGAGTCCCACATACCCCCTCACACAGGAAAACTGCAGAGGGGGATGCGTAAATGCATTTCCCAACGTTAAAAAAAAAGACTAGGCAGAGTATATTTTTTAAAGCTTTTTCCGATATTTAGGTATCTTCTATTCTTAATGCGTCATTTATCAGTGTAGATAATTTAACAAATTATACCTAATTAATGTAATTATTTTACGTCAGATTGAACCTTCGTTTTCGAATCACTTATTTAAAGTACCTACGTAGTACGTACATTTAATTTATGCAACACACTTGCTCTTACGTTAAATCTTGATGCACTCTACACAATAAAGCTTCCGTCAAGACATGTAACATTTTCGTCTCCCCGTGAGCACGCTTGCTGTAAAGGATGTAAAACATCGGGTTAAAATATAATGAATAAATCGCGTTTAAAATCCGTTAAAGTCTTCTACTAAAAATAAAAAGCTTTTCAACTCAACACATTGTACAACACATTCTTTAATTCTATTCACTAATTTACCCCAACCAAAGCTTACAGGCACTAGATTAAACTCACACATCCAAATGTATGCAAAATAGGTACGTGTTGTCGCTTTGCTTTACGGGTTGACACATTAGAAAATATTTATGCTAATAGCCATAGAATCATTTATAAGCAAACCAGTGCTAACCGTGCCATTAAAACTAATGCGTTTAATAATTTTCTTCGTAACGTTTCGAGCTATTACCATATTTTAACTTGGATTTCTTAAATAGATTATACCGCTTTTTAATGCTGAAGAAGGATATACTACGGACATTTTAATTCTTATTTATTCGGCGAAAATATTTTTATGGTTGTAAATGTCATTAGGTTGTTTTTATTAATAAAATCAAAGACCGTGTAGACTGTGACGTCTTTTATTTAATACATAATAAATATACTTTAGGAGCCTCTAATTCAAGATCTTCCAAGGTAAATCGAAGCTTTTTATTCTGCTAGTATGGGACTGGAACATGCTTCCTGGTTCTGTGTTCACTGACGAGTATAATATGTGGGGTCTTCTAGCGTAGAGTGCTTGTACCTTCTAGGGAAGCGCGTACCATCTTATACCACATCTCAGTTTAACATTAGGCGAGATTGTAGTCAAGCGCCTCCCTATCCATAATAAAAAAAATAGTAGACAATAGACAATAGACAATAGACAAACATTTATTCACAAAAATAACACATTATTAGGTACAACTGACAATCACAATACTTAACATAGAAAAAATACAAATAAAAAACACCAAACACATGACAATTTAATACATAATAAATAAATAAGTAAATAGGTTGCTAATAAGTGTTATGGCTGTGAAAGGGTCCTGGCTCAGCATATGTCATGAGTCGGCTGACTCATGACGCTGTTAATTCTGCCAGAACCCAGAAGGCAGATGGAACCAAAAAAATGGCAAAAAAGAAAAAACTTAAACCAGAAATAAAATAAAAAATAATATAATAGGCAGTATAAATAGATATAATAATATTATATTATAATATTATAATAATATTATATTATAATATTATAATATTTATTAATATGGTATTATTTACAAAGATTTAAATGCAAGGATGAAAGAAAGTTGGTAGGTATATACATACACACACATACATTTCAAAAGTCACAAGAAGATCAGGACAGAAGAGTAATTAAAAAATAATGTTTATACAAGTGTAATATGGAATGAATAATAAGAGGGATACAAAGATACAGTGCGGCTTACGGGAAAAGAAGCTGAAGCGACATGAGATACTTTTTGTATGCACGTCGGAAGCTAAATTTAGTAGTACTTATAGATCAAACTCTACATTACATATAACACTTGATCTACTTCGATTTCTCTAGATACCTAGTTACTTAAGAAATTATACATGGCTTCCTTGCAAATATTGTTTAAATTTAATCCCTTTATAGCAACTGCAACGCAATTGCAAAGCTCATCACGTAGTACATTTTCTACTGTATTCTTTGTGCTCAACTCGTTTATTCTATGGATCACGTATTTTAAAGTATAATAACTTAATGCTTAAACTATAATATTATAACAATATTTATAACAGTAAAAATTATATTATATTAAAAAATGTTTGAACTAGTGACCTATTTCTTAACTAAATTAATTATTAAGGAGTTAATAATAATAATCTGAGTATGCGATAATATGGAAATTCGTCAAATATAATAGTTATATTATACCGTGAGTGATAAACTAGATAAAAATAAATGTGTCATTAATTATATTTGTATTTATTAATAATACATATAAGAAGCTTATGTTAATCTAACTAAAGGATCTCTTTTACGATTACTTTGTTTCTAGTCTATACAGAAAACATAATAATATATAGAGAGTAACTTCACTAACGACTTCTCCCTTTAATATAAAACCATTACCGTTTTTCTAATACGTGTTACTTATAAATCAAAAGTTACAAATAACTCAAGTTAATATACGCATCATTTTACAGCTACTGTTTCTCTTCTGTCACACAACCTCAAAATACGAACGCAATGCGAGTTTCATACACAAATCAACGCAACAATTTCTACAGTTTACACTCAAAGAAATTACCCTCCGGTACACGGATGGACGTAAAGCGTGCCTGTGGTTGTTACATAACTGTGGTTGCATTTCCCAAGTTCCAGGGAACGCTCACATTATAATTGTACGTGCGAGGCTCGCAATGATATTCGCAAAATGTGGTCCAGATTTTTCTTTAATGTAGACCCGTGAATTGCGTTTGTGTTAATGATGCTTGTTTTTCTATGTATGAAAGAATGGATGTCGTGAACTTTAAATATGCTGAAAACATATTTTTTGTTTGGATCGAAAATAAACATTAATTAAATAGAACAAAATTTCCTGTATTAATATTATAAGTCATGTTATCTCTATAGTTACAATATGACGTCGTTGGTTACAATACACATGAAGACGAAAGACAAGAAAAACTTTATATGCGCTTTTGTCGGAAAACTTTTCAATAAATTACTTGCGGAAGTGAGAGCTAATAGAAAAATGCGTGTATTACAAGAAAAACACGGTTAATAACAACATGAAGATAATATGATAGACGCTGCCAGCTAATAATAAACAGGCTTTAACTTCCCCGTAACTTTAATGTTATACATGTTTACTTAGTAATTGCTTCGCTGAAGGTGTATTAAATATTGCTGACTAGTTACTAACTTTCAAAACCGACTTTCTCTGTATTTAATAAGCATTTACAAGCACTCTCCTGGCTCAAACTAATGCCTATATTAGCAGATCTCTAAGTTATTTGCAATTGGCACGCAGAATATATAAATAATTTTATAATCATAACTTTCTTGACTAGTTTCTTATGTGATTTCCATCGATAAATCACCCTTTTTTCTATAAATGTGGTGCCTGAGTTGATGTTTATATTTCTGCCTTTCCAAGTCGTTACGACAACATACATCAAGTATATATTATTTTTTGTATTGCTTCTAATATGAGATTTAGACTTCGAAGATCATTTCAACATCTAAATCATTCACAAGCTTACATGAGTATTGAGTAGGTACGCTCTTTTTAAAAACGCATATTCTCTCGGTGCTAAATTTTAATTTAGCCTACAAGAACGTCCTAAAAATTTAAAATATTGCAAACCTCAGTCTCTCAAGAAAGCTATCTAAGATTAGATTTTATCGTGCTAACACAGAGTCCATTTAGACAACAGAAATGAACAAAGCATGACTTGTGTATTTGAGCTAGTCTAAGCCTAAAAGCAAATTGTCCGAGTGTGCGTAATTTTCATATAATAGTGCACACACACTAGAACAGCTCTTGGACATTTGCAGAATCAGCAGGGCTTTAGTTCTAAGAACCAATATGAGAACAGAATGGAGATTGTGAAGCTTGCATTGTCAGTGAATAGGGATCTTAACCAAAGAATTTTCCTTGGTTTTTCTAACTTTTTCATTCGAACTGAAATATTATCTAATACATTCAATTTTAGTAAGAAAAGCTATAACATAGCTTGGCTTTGTAGCTTTTCTTTACTTCGTTACCTACTTGTAACTACTTAAAACAGAAATATGAAAAGATAGCTTTTCTTCAATTATTATTAATATGATAAATATATTAATACAGTAGCCTTTTTTAAGAATGAGCAGGGATAACTTTTAAGTGATGTATCTTGAAGTATTACTTGGAAATCTAGAGACTATGTTTCTAATCAATTACCTGTAAATGGTGCGCTTTTAATAGTTCCTGTAATTACTAATTAAATTGCGATTTTCTTCATTGCTTTTCTGTTCGGATATCATTTGGAGTGATTGCTTCTAATGAATAAAAACAGCAAATTACATAGATTGTAGAGTGTTAAATTACAATCAATCGATCCGATGGAAATCCGGTAATGTTGGTAAAGAAAAAGCTTCGAAGAAAGAGTTATATTATGTTTATAATGTCACTAACTAATGTACTTTAACTAAACCCAAATACAATTAAAGTCTGGGGATCTCTTTAATCTATGTTTATATTAGTTTGATAGTGTAATAATTCTGATCTCATGTACCGTATGTATCGACATGTTACAATGGTGTATTTTTGAAATTATATAAATAAATAGTATTATTAATAAATTATGTTCTAAATATTGATCTAATTTCCAACTTTCTACGTGGTTATCCTCAGAATGCTTGCGACGGCTGCATGTTTTGGAACTTCCAGATAGTTGTAGAAGCTTCGAATAGCGAACTTGAAATGAAACTGATAATACCTCGATGCCATTTTCAAAGTGACCAAGCTATTGGAATAGTTTCGAATTATAAAACGTTTATATTTTAATGATTAATCTTTACGTTTTCTTACCAAAATAGAGTCAATTTTAATATTATAAGTAGTTAGGTGTGGCTTTTTACTAAAAATATCGTTGTTTATAGTTTTTTGGAGATTCAATATATTATCTTAACTTGACTGCATAACAAATTTTATTGTCCTATTATACTTCTAAATTATTGTGAATTGGTAAGTAACCTTTCCTTCCTTGAAATATCACTGGTATCATTCTGATCGCCGTTCTATAAATAGCCATATTCATAGTTTTGCGGTTTAATATTCGTGATATTATGCCATTAAATAGGTCATATTGCCTCAATGTACAATGTCTGAGCTTTGATTTGTATGTTTAAATTTTCAGCACATTTACTTTTATCTAAATTCTAAATATAAAAAAAAAATTACAAATAAATACACCAAGTAAATTGCCCTCAAAAAGCTTTCCGAATATTTTCATTTAAAATAAATTCCGATGGACTATAAACATTCAACTTTTTTTCAATAGTTTTTAAAACTAAATATTTTAAAATTCGTTTTCAAATTGCAGGAAATATTTGTGAAAAAAAAAAATTACGCATTAGTTATACCTTGAGTTCCGAAAGCCTTTTGAAAGTTAACGAAAGAACTGTGTCCTGCAAGTTACATAACTGCATATTACAATCACATGCATACTGCATAGTACATAGTCTATATTTATTATTTACTTGAAACCAGTAGTCCAATCTATTCACTTCATACTTGCAACACCTGCTCAATGGTCAATTAAAGTTGTTATATCGCTTCGTGACTCAACGCATTCGTCCAACTATCGGGGCATGATGTCTTATAGCAATACTATTTCCAGTGTGGAAAAGTGATGGCGCTAGACGAGCTATATAGCGTTGTCTTTTTTCCACACGGGATTTAATACTGCTACAAGACATCATGGTACGGGGGCATGGTATAGCTGATTATATCATATATGATAACGAAATAAATATAATAACGGTAAATGCATTGCAGTCTTGTATTTCATATTTATTGCAACATTGAAATTAATAGGCTTGGTTTATGTTTACTAATTATTATCGTGGTTAAAGGATTAGTCATGATTGTAAAATAGGGCTTACTCTTGTTTGTTTAAACCGATATTTGAAAATATTTAGAGGAGATATATTTGGTAATTCATAGTACAATTATTTATACTACCGTGATATACTTACTTTAAACCAAAATAGAAGAGAGGAAAGGATCGTTAATAATATAAATAGAAACCCTGAATGAAAGGAGTATTATTATTCAATTCTATATTAATTTTTAATTGTAGTTACTTTAGGCGAAAGACGATCTCATGATGATATATTACTTAGTATAGTTCTCTCGACCTCCATATTTTTAATCTGAATTATCATTTGAAAAAAGCCTATAAAACATGAATAGAACAAATTCAGTTCGTATCTCAATAGAATTAATTTATTCCATAGAATGTAAGGGCATTTCAATGGCAGTTTCAAAGGCGTGTCATACAATTGCCTTTAGTGATGTTTTAAGTCTTTTATATTGGTTCAAAGATAATCTGTTGACCTATGATCGTGTCATATGTATTTAGGGTAGAACAATTAATGTCGAATATAGTTTGCATATTACCTAATTATTAATATTGTAGCCCTGCACGTGCGTGTTTCTTGTAATGGTTGTGATTTATTATGATTTCTTAGATTTATAGGTATCAATATAATGTATTCATATGAGTTTAAGTCATTAATTTATCAACATACAGACACAAGATCGGTTCGCTTGAATTCGCATAAAAGTCATTCTACATAGAATTACATTTTGAGGGGAATTAATTCAGGAGTGGGTAAAATTGTGTGTAATTATTATATTGTTTGTTCCCTTATGTATTGTTTAAAGAAGATTATTTAAATGTTATGTAATGAGCATTTTGTAGAAGCAAATTAAAACTATTTTGGTCTTTAAACTGATGAAGTTATATTTTAAAAGCTACATTTTCAATCGTATAGCAAAATATTATACAGCTCTACTTAATATATTTTATTTCATACAGTACTATATTAATAACCAATTGCCAATGCCCTTTAGAAAAGTTACAGTAAATGTATTTCTGTAGCAATTTGTGACCGGTTTACAAGTACTATTTGATTTATTACCCCTATTAATAAATAAGAAACTTAATTTGCACGAAACAAGCTTGACTTAGCAAATAAAATATTTATTTCATAAACAGGTTGCTGTTATATATTATGTAGATCGTTGACTTTATGAATATTCATATAAAAATCTATTTGAGAATTTTCCACTTAGATAAGTTGAAATTTTAATATCCAACGATTTATTATTATTGCGCAATACAGTGACATATTAAAAAGATAATTAAAATTTTAATGAATATCTTTCTTATACATACCCAAGTCTGTTAAATTTGCGTGTGTTCTTTAATTTGTAGATAAGTCAGTAAAGAAGTAGAGTTGACAAATAAATTAATGGTTTGCAAAGATGATCGCATTCCTTATGAACTTTTTCATCCTTAAAAATAAACAATATGCAATTTTAAAAGAATAGAAAAATGACGATAACGAGGCGGTATTCGAACCATGTTTTTATTTCTTTCAAAGTAAATATCAACATTCGCAAGTTCCACAAATGCAAATGGACTTACAACAAATGAGCCAAACACAATCATAGTCAAGTTCCTTTCACTTCACCGGACAATAACTGGTATTACGTGTTCAAGGGTGCGCCTGTCGTGAGGCTACGCCCATTGTGGTTCACTTATCTGCATACGCTTATCTTTAATATTCTGTAATGGGGTCAATCTGTGTTTCTTGATGGTGGTACTGAGTACAACTTTGGTAGGAGAAAAAGAGTGATGGGCACGCGCGTCCGTGAACTTATCATTTTCCGGCAGAGAAAAAAAAAGAAATTATACATCTTTAGTGTTATTTGCACATTTCCAAAATTACATCATAGATTGACCAACACGCACTTAGTATCGTATAGTATCAAGTCAAAATTACGATCAGATTATTAACAGTTTCAAAATGCAGAAACATTAACAAAATACACACTCGCGCTCATTCACAATCCAATGAAAAGAATCCATTCTATCGATAGAACCTGTAAATCACCTATTACCTTATGTAAGAGGAAAAATGACTCCTAAATGAGACGTAAATGCATTTTCCTATAGGAAATTACATTTCCAGGAAGCAAGAGCTATAAATTATTCCTCTTGACAAAGAAGTTAAGATTTCACTTATAATAAAAAGCCCCATCTAATTATATTATAATATTATCTTCTGCGAATTTCTAATTCTAAGGAAGGATAATTTTGTTGACAAAAGAACGAGGCTGGGGACGCAATTCATTATAATATACCTCAGGGACGGTTAAATTTATGGAATCTGCGCCTTCAATTAACGGTTATAAATTTATCTAAATTATGCTTGGGAGGGAATATTCATACTCATAATCAATAAAGTTTGGTTTAAATTAACTCAATGTTTGAAAACAGTCTTACGCCTACGCTAGATATAATCACGCTGTAATATCATCTAATGGAGATGTTTCCATGAATGTGGGAGTCAAATATTAATCAAGATATGAGTTTACATCCAAAAACACATTACTGTATCGGAAAGCATCTAAACGCATAAATTGTCAGAAATCTCACCATACCTATACAGGAAGCGAAAGTAAATATTGAAAAAAATTCAAGCCGCAGAAAAGTAACAATAATTATTTGTCGTGGATATCTTCGCCAATTTCTAAGCCTTAAATGTGATTATGTAATAGCTACATTAGCTACCCTTTTTAGAACCACACTAATCAGCCATAAGTACACCATTCATAAACAATAACGATTTTTTTTTGTAAAAATTCGTTTCACACTTTAATTTGGCATATGTACAGCATGTTAACTAAGATTTTAAATCGATTCTGCAAAATATCATACCTAATTGTAGAGGCTATATTGTAAACGTATTCAGAATCTCCGCGAATCCCTAACATAGCATTATGTATGTACTTTCATAGCGACCTTTTAAAAACATATAAATCCTTATTTTTATTCAATAGCACTTATACTCTTACTCATCGTAAACGATATGGGAATCAAGAACAAAAAGGAATAGAGTTGGAACAAATGGAGTTATATACCTTTTATAATTGGGTGTCATTTCCAAACTAATGGGCGAAAGATCGATCGGCGCCCTTTGAGTGCTTAATTATGTTTATACGAAAGAAACCATTAGGTAAACCAGTTCGAATTGATAATGGAATGTTTGGTGATATGGGAGTTAAATGATGCCACACAGGGAGCGAATCAATCTAGTCAGAGTCAGTTAGTATTGGGATATATTACTTTTGTTTCGAGGAATTAATGGGATATGATGGTAAGGATTATACACTATACAGATATGGCTTTATTAAGTTTTATAATATTAGCCTTAAATATGGATTTAACGGCAGGAATTCGGTATGAACCTACGTAATTTTCTTTTCTACCACAAAAAAATGTTTCAACAAAATTTCGATTGTTTTTGGCTTTGGTCGGTACTCGGTACTCTCCTTACTATTCCTGTTCTCCTACTCCTACTTTTCAATGTCAAGTCAAATTTATTAATATTGCTTTGACAGCGGTGTAATCAAATGCTCACGCATGATTATGTCATTCACTAAAGCGTGTGTTAGATGCTGATAAAATCCTCATAACCGTATCATAATGCTTCAAAGTGCATTATCTTAACGGTAATGGCTTAATATCCCGGAATGTTTCATACAGGAGAAGGCTTTTGTATCTGTGGAGCTAACCCTTCCTTTGAACGTAAAGCTGGCCCAAAGAGCGTCCTGATATACGAATTCCTATACGAGTTTCCTTGTAATAAGCTAAAGGATGGTAATTACATGAAATGACGGTGCGTTTAATAATCGATTAGAAAACCGATTGATGAGCTTCCGGACCCGCCACCGTGGATCGAATGGACCATGTCAATTCGGTTAATTAATCATTCATGATTTTTAAAGAGATTTTACGCGGTATCAGGTAAGATTACGGTTAATTAGGCAGTTAAGGTACGATGAGTTGCTGAATTTATGTGTATCTGCTGACTGGGCAGATGTATTTTTTGGTTTTAATACCTATTAAATATTTAACATCTGCCTATGTTTATACTATTTGATGTATGGAAATAGTACATTTGTATTGTAAAGTTTTGTATTGCACAGTTGTAGAGAAAATGTACTTTATAGCTAGTTATCATATCGATAAGTATAAGTAGTTTTTACTTAAAACAATTGCATTACAAACGCAATGCACTGTTCATTCATAGAAGTTTTTTGTTGCCTTGAGAATCATTAATTTCCTAAGTTACTGTTGCGTCGAAGTATTGTAAGTACAAAGGTGACATACATCCCTGAAGGGGAATTATATACATATAATGTATATGTTGTTAGATAATATAATAATATGTCTCTGTTATTTGGGGCGTAGATAACTACTACTACTACTTAAAGTTGTTGCCCTTTACTTCCTCTATTTGACTATTTGGATATAACTTCTTCTTAGGAACTCATTCATAAATGTATTTAACATCAGTTTAAAGCATAGCGATTAGTTACCTATAAAGTCATAGCAATTCACATACATAGTTAAATACGCCAGTTATGTTACGAATACATCAATTCACATCACAGCAAGCTGTTCGCATGACACGATATAATGCTAATGTTTCCAGTGCAACTTAATAATGAATAAATATCGTTTCCTGTTAGATATTTATCGATATTCGCTTGCAAATAATCGATTGATTTGAATAGTTGTTTCGATTGCAAAGGAAATGAAAGCTGTTCAAATCTACTTAAATTTCTGAGAAAGTATCGGATAAATGATGTTTTGGGTATATTTGAAATAAATACGAAATTATTTATCTATTTTAGAGGGATTTTAAATATACATACTATAAGAAATTAAACATTATGATCTAGTATGTCAGTTAAAGCTTATTTGGTATTAGCTGTTGCCGGCAGCTTCGCCTGCGTGAAAATGATAAATATTTTCATGGTACAAACTTTCATTCCCTATAATGACCCTTGGGAGTAGAATTGATCAAAATATTTTCTTAGTGGATGCCTACGTCCTAACATCAGTGTATGTCTACAAGATTATATAACTAATAATAATTATGAATGTATGATTAACCAGTATTTATGACTATTGCTTTGGCATTGCCTATAAGTATTATAATTAACACGGCTACACACTACGTCCGCCAATTCATCAAAGCTATCAAGCTGGGTAAATAGATGATACATGTGTTGGATCTATTAGATAGTGATACATAATAGCTTCATAATTCTGATCTATTTGTTTATGGAAGCTATTATTTGAGAGAATTTGAGATATATTAATGGTGGACTGTAGTTCCTGGTAAGTATTGAGATTGTTTTCTCTACGTATCCTGATAATATTAGTCAAATGTATGTTTGATCTCGATAAGCTAGGTAGAATGCAGTCGTTAGTGTGAAAAGATTGAATTTCGACCACCAAGTGCTCTTTTAATTTATATTTTAATAAAGTTGATATAAAATATTATACAGGATTTAACTCTTTTATAAATGGGATATGGTTTAGATACGAACATTAAAAAAAAAATAATAGCTCAAATTCGAAATATGCTAGAATTTGTATATTTTTTTATTCAATTATTTGTTGTTTTAAATTAAATTCGCAAAAAAAACTATGTAATTTCTAGGAAAGTAATGTTAGTGTTTGTTATAGCCAAAGGGTAATTGGGAAAAAATACAAAACAAAATATAAATTTCATATTGTTTATTAAATAAACAAATTACAACAATATCATAACATCTGACTTCGAGTTTATAAATATATCTAAAAATATTATTATATGCACGTTATAAACAATTATTTACATCATAATCTAATATCACAGACTTCATTTAACACATAATATTATAAAATGCAATAGAATATACAATGCAATGATTTTTAACATACTTGATTAAATTCATATCACAACCAAGCTAATTTTGTAAACGATAAAATTTATAGAAAATGCGTTAATAGGAATTGCACGATTGGAAGATTTTCTATTAATAGTCCATGAGTAAACTTATGTTTATCTGTAAAAGTATCTATTTGTAAATAACTCTAACGAAAATAAATGTATTTGCGGAACAAATTCTATAACTCCATATAAAGTTCTTGATCTCGCTGCTACCTCGGGCAAAACTTAAAATGAGGGAAAAGAAAACAATGTAACGACAGGAACCTGCAACAAAACAAAACTTAATTTAGCTCCTCGACTACGTTGTTGATATTTCAGTTCAAATACGAAGAGAATTTATATGATTTCATGACGAAAATGTACCCTTGCTTCCGTTGTTTCGAATTGTTTGAACGTATAACTGAAACCTATATTGAAACTAAACCTTTAAAGTTATTTGGTATGTTTTTGTTGTATATTTTGTTTGCTAAATACACATTAGGTTCCTTTATGAGCGTGAAACTATTTTACATTCATCGCTCGTCTAGACTCTAGTTATTATTTTATGCAAATAGTAATTTAAGGCAAATATTAGACTGAGATAACATAGACCTATAAAATTATTCAAATTTCAACATATTATGTTCTGTTAATTATAGTTTGATTTAGTGTGAAATTTTGAAGCAAATTGTGTATAAAGAATAGAAAAGAAAAAAATCTAAAATATATTATGATAAGGCAGTATTACTCTAGTTTAGCTTTTATAGGTTTCATAAACTACATTTATAAAATCTTAAGCGGCAATTGACTTTTCCGAGGCCCTATGCTTCTCGAGGAGTTAAAGGAACAATCATCATCAATACATTGACTACAAAATATACTTTCACAACCTAAATCATTTTTTCTCACATATAAAACTTACCTAGTCGGATCATATCTAGTGTCGAAGCCAGGAACATTGACTACATTCCATTCTTCCTTTATTTTTGAGTAGCTGAAGGAGATCTGATCTCGGAACGTCTCTGGAGGCAGGAGTTTCATCTGTTCCAAGTGAGAGTGGAATTCTGGCACGAGGGTCAGGTTTTTCTTCATGAGATGTTCTGTTGAAGAAAGGCTGGTTTTACACGATTCTGTTTCTCGAGTAGATCAAATGTATATTGAGATTATAAGACAGACGAAAATATTGAATAAAAAAAGTTAAGTAAATATATTATCATTACACAAAAACATTACATATTACAATTGAATTGCGAAATGGTACAGAAAATTGTACCTATTTTAATATTAATACGATTATATTTTTATAAAAATAATTACCTATGACTAATTAATTTTCCTTTTAGATAACAAGTACTAATTATACTTAGATAATATAAATAATTCTATATCCGATTACCCGAACACACATAATTAATATGTATAATTATTATATTTGTTCAGAACAAAGGCGGGCGGGAAATTATTTGCTTACAACACAAACATACAAACTTACCTATAATGAAGCCTATTGACACATCGTCTGGTAACCTAATACCTTCGCAGATACTGATGAATCTTCCGCCGCTAGAATAAATTAAATACCATTAGTATGAATAATTTAACGATTAGTCTTATTGCTTGGAACTTGTGAATAGTTTTTTGTTATTTTGTCGTAGGTGTAACTTATTAAACATTAATATCAGACAAATATAAAGATACAACATTAATTGTTAGATGACAATGCTTTTATCTAAGTAAATACAAGTAATGCGATACAACTTTCAGCGAAATCTATTAATGACCGAATAAAAACATTGTTATTCAGAAATTACGAAGGTGAAAATCTACCAAACGTTCCGATTTTAGAACCTCCTTCTTTGTAGTTAAATTATCAAAAAATATACGAAACATTACAAAAGCTCACCTTGCTACGGGCAACATTTTCAAGGCCAAACTTCGGCTTATACAGAACCCAGCACCGCCGGTGGCGAACCAAAATGAAAACATTAGCTGCAACAAATTATACATTTATAACAATAATCTATTGTCCAATCTCTGCCTTCAAGGCAACTTACGAGGTTCTTTAAAGCACTTTCAATAGTTGAGTTACACTTTATCGGATTAAATTGTTTAGTAATTAAGAACTAGGGTTCTTGAACAAGTTACAAAATATTTTATGTAAATACTTTAGAACTAAGGCATAAAATAATATCGAGTAATTGTTTTTAAATGAGACTGCGTATACAAGTTGAAATATACTATAAAAATAATACCTAAAATGCCTACTTAGAACTATACATAGGTATTAGTATTTATTGTACAGGCATATGGATGCATAGCCTTTTTTCTCGGGAACATAAAATTGTATCTAGCTGTAGTTAAGCCGCTTTATATTGTATACAAGCAAAGATAAGATGTGTTCACAGACTGAAGTAACTCTACTAATAGAGTTAATTAGATCAATCATAAAGATCGCTTCCAGGAGTTTGTGCTAGATTTAAACATAAAAGCAAAGTACGACGAGAAAAATCTCGCAATAAGAAATATTTGATGCTTCGAATAAGTAGATACCTTATTAGTCGGTTTCTTATATATCTTGACCGGCTCATAGACAGATGTTCTTCCTAAGTACCAGTCTTCTTGATGATTGTAGGTTTGCAGGACATTGACCAGACGAGGCACATTCACATAATTATCGTCGTCGAAATGGCAGAACCATCTGGAAAGAAGGAATCTATTAATATTGCATCCACAAAGAATTCATTAATTGGTATAAAATATTTTGAAATAAATTATATTGAACCATACTTTGTACACATCGAATTTCAATTTGAATATTAAATTTCATAGTAGTTGTTTATAATAACTCAACGTTCGTAGCTAATAGTTGCGTAACAATTATAGGTATTCCGATACAATATCGGGTTCATTGTGAGCATAACGTTAATGGGGAATAATACTGCTTTATAGAAAATATTTTCAATAGCGATTTACACGAATAAGTTAAATAAAACTGTATTTACAAACCAAGTGCACAGGTTAATAATGTACTGGACTGCAATAAAACGTTCATTTTAGAGCAATTTTATGGACGCTGTATAGAAAATGACTTGATTGAACGCCGCAGTTTCCTCCGGGTGGCAATAATTATTGCTGTATAATTTACTGACATTATGGCGGACGCAAATAACAGGAGCTGCGCAATCCAAGAGGCAACCACATATTATAACGCTACGTACGACAAATGACCAACTCATAATATGGTTCGAATAACTGAATATCAGGTTTATTTGCGAAATTGCATCTGCGTTTCTTTCGGTAGTCGTTTTGCCTTTTATAATTTATGGCTTGTGCGAAATATTAATAATTTTATGGTTGATATTTCGTCGGTATGCTCGTTAAGATTATGATTGTTTTATGGTATGTTCGAAATAATTGCGGTATAAATGGCTACGATTTGTTTTTGTAATTTGTGTGCCAGATGCACTACATTGCAGTTGCTATATTTTATTTGAGGATTCGTTATGTCTTTGGCACGTTTAAGTGTCGGCTCTTGTCCATAAAAGTTTCGTTGAACGTTAAACCTTTTTGGGAGAATATGCTGTAATTTATTGATTCATTTATATTTAATTAAATAGACATTTATGATACCTACTCCGAATATATTTTTATACTTGGTAAATACAAAGAAGTCACGTACATAGAAACGAAAAACTTTGAAAGTTATTCAAATACAAATTAATCATTTTTAGTTCTATTTGCTTTGCTATAGGTATAACAAATGAACATTATTAATAGTTCTTCAAAGAAAGAAATAACTAAAGTTAATCGTGGTTAAACCTATAAGTTATGTCAGTAAAAATGTGAAATCTATTTGTTAAATTTCCGCATTCAAATCTAAACAATAAATTGCAAGAGCAACATTTATCATTTATTGCCACCAGCTTCCCAACTAATACTTCCTGTGGGATAAATGTCGGATACGCTAATCCGACGGTGCTCTGTCTCCCTGTAACCAATAGTGTCAGGAAACTTCTAGTTAAAACTGCACCTGAGAGTGGATTACAGTTCTAATAGTATAGCAATCAAGATTAAAAGTATATGTGACTTTCTTGATAAATAATGTTGTTATACAAATCTTCTTAATTGATGGTTTAACTTATTGAAAAGTATCGACCTATGGTATCGACCTTCAAAAAAGTAAAACAATTAACAAGAGACAAATAACAATGTCACGAAAAATGACGACATGATTTAGATGAACGTTACAAAAATAATTGGCATATCACTTTTTATTGATCGAAAAACCTGCTTCAATCGTCTCGGTGGTCCTACAACTTCGTACCTGACTTCCTGCAAGAGGATGATGGACCGAAATGACATTATTCAATCCCAACGTATTTCCAAAGCAATTAATCAAAAGCCTACTCAGAATTCGTGATTTACAATACATCAAAGTAGCGATTGATTTGGAACGAGAAAAAATATTATTCGGATATTAAAGGTCTCGAGGAGAAAAACACTTATTCATGAATCAAACAGTGATTCTATCGAATGTTTCCACAAAGCGGGAATAATAAATGAACCGAGCTGAATACTACAATCATTTGCGGAATCTAGTCCATTCCTAGACACCTGAGTCCCAAGGAGAAATTTTAAATTTAAAATGCCCATCGGAAAAGTAAGTTTGCACTTCAATGAATATTAAACTATTTCCCTGATTCCAGTTTGTGTTTTACATTTAAAACGCTGATTTACGGACACATACGAGGTATCAATTCGATAATAATTCGATTATCTAAGCTCGGCTGTTTGAATAAAAAGAAAACCCTCTAAATTAGAGAGAGGTCCAAGGGGAACAATAAGGAGTACGCGCCTTGGGTTAGAAATTCAAATTGTTCAAATATTTCTCATCCAACGTCAAGGGACTCTTAAAATCTTCAGTATCTCCATAAATAAAATCTAAGAATACATTAATTAATAGCATTATATACCGTCATTATACATAATTTAGAACGTGAATACCGAAGATTCCAATAATTTCAAATAACAAATAGTTTAAAGTAGTTGACAGCGATCGTATGCAAACAGTTCTATGGGAAGAAAAACAAGGCAATTCTAACAAAAACAGTGGTCGGAGCCCTGTGTAAACGCGTGAAAATTGTTGTGTGCCCAAAATAATATTGGTCTTACTCTCAAAAAGCCATTATCGTATGTATTTGAACATTGAGGTTGGACCAGAGTCAGTGACGTTCAGCTAATAGGATATTCATGATGGCTAAGCATACAATGCAGGTAGTGATATTATATTGTACGGTGGGTACATAATGTTTGGGCGACACAGCGTTTTATAATATGTTTAGAGAATGCTTCAATGTGGACAGTCATTGCGTAAGCTCGTATAGAAGCGATAATGGGAATAAAGCGATACCGATTTTACGGTATTACGGAAATAGGTGCAAAATAACAGTAAAATGCTAATTTATATAGTTATAATTTTTGTTTTCAAGACTCATATTAAGGCGCTTTTGTAAAAAGGAAAAGCTCAACACATATTATCTGATGCATTAAAATTCCGAACTTTATTAGAAAAAATAACATCACGTGAACGTTTCCTTTTTCTTTACATAAATATTTTACATTAGTAATGACCAATTACAGTCTTCGATGGTATTGTTATGGTCATTAGTAAGTACAAACAAAAGGCCCATTATTTGAACAGTGAAGCTTCTAAAAACAGAAGTTAAGAGCGTCTTGTTTTTACTCAAAACAAAAAAGCTATGAGCATATACTTCGAGTCTGAATCAACAATGTTGTTTTACTGGAAAATATTATCTCTGAAAACGCATTTTAAAATCGAAGCAATTTATGAAATAAAATATTTATACTATAACAAAATAAACGAGGAACATACTCGTAATTAATTGGCTTAAATGAGAGTTCATAGTTCTGGAGATAGGTTAATTTTTCTTTCTTTTCTAGAGTAGGTATTATCCTAAGGCACTAGTTCTATCTCTGAGCAATAATTCAACTATTTCAATGAAAATGTAAATTGAAATACAATATATTTTTAACCTAATCCCAGTCGTTGAATTCATGAATATTTTTTTTTTAAAAGCTAACACTGAAAGATTATAACAACCTGCATCTAATATTATTCTGATTCTCTTTGTCTCTCTCGCACATATTACTTTACAATTGAATGTGTCACTGATTGACAGGGAAAGACAGGGATGGCAATAGAAAAGGAATTTTAACGAACACAGATGTTATCAAGCAGACCGGGCACCTGCCACTGCTTGTTTACAATTTTTTAACCTCGGCGCAAAATATTGTTATCTTTGCTTATCTGTGGATGTTATTGAAAATAAAGTTTTTTTTTAATAACAAAAGTTTGAATCTACCGTTAATTTCAAATTAACTCCGATATGCATTACGAAAAATATTATTTATTATCAGTATTAAGCTTAAAGCAGTACTAATAGCCGTGTACAGTATAATTACAACGGTGATTAATAGCATCCGCTTTGTAGACTTGTTATATATTCTGATTGAGTTTTAATTGTTCCCATTTTGTTTGATAGAGAAGGTATAGCTTATAACTTAATAGGAGTAATGTTTGGAAACAAATCTTTACGCCCATTGTTTAATAATGGTGTTTTAAATAGTTTTCGTGTTAGTGTTGCTTTGTAATTAGAAATGGCTATTTCGTGTCGATCCACAAATTTATACTTCTCTTCATATCTTTTTAATTGTTGTTCTTTGACGCTCTAGTTGGGTTTTTGCTCGGCCGACTCTTAGAAAAGTATAAATAATCCAATTCAAAGAAACACAATGTCCTGATATAAGTCATTAATGAATGATTACCTAAGTTTATAAAGATTTAACAACCGCGTTTAAATGCAGAAATATTGAGAGAGTTGTAGCTTCGCGGTTAATAAAAATAACCTTTTAAAAATGGCATTGAATATAAAAAGAATAAGGGATAAGGTTGCATTTTAATTAAAACCAGATAATTGAGTTTTGCTTTTTTAATTGCTGCCTCAGAGTCGGAGCAACGTGACAGGTGTTGCTTACATAATCAAATTTATATTTTATATTGCAACGATTTCGTTGAAATATTATTATTTATTACACGTGTTCTAAAGTGCCATTGAAAATAGATAAAATTTTTGATTTACTTGGTATTTCAAGTTTACCAAGTATTTATGCAATATGTACTATTTTTTGGAGGAAAATGTAAATAAAAAAAAGGAATTTTGGATAGAATAAGACAATTCAGTGAAAAGGTTTCTAGCGTAATGAGCTCTATTCGTAGTTGATTGACAAACAAATATGTACTTATATGTAAAATAATGTAGTTTTTTAGAATTATTGTTTATTTATTACATTTATTATTTGTCCACATACGAATATGAAACGATAAAACTTTATTTCTATCCATGATCGTTAGTTAATACCACCTGTATATCCGAATTCAGCCACAGCTATTACAATAACGATTATTTCCTGATATTAAAAGGGCACTTACTTTTTACCGCTCTCCAGAAAACGGTCGTACTCCACGGACATTTTGCAACATAGGTGTTTTCGTTGATGTGACGCCGAGCAATTCGTGTTTACCATGTGACCGTCTGCGAACAAAACAAGCAATTAACACCCTTAATATAAAAGCAACAAAGTCGCGATTCATATCCACGCGGCTACTATACAGGGTGTTTGCACGAAATGTGATTTAGTAATTTTCAAACTCTCGCAGTATAGCATTGAATTTAAGACGATACACAAAAAAAAATCCACTGCTTGGCGGGCGGAGTCTAATAGCTCGCTATCGCGAACGCGGGTGTGCGCGAAGTCATTCTTGCAAACTCGCCGCGCTGCCGCTGGCCGACTCGGGACAAACATGTATGGAGTCGTCATACAGTTATAATATTGTTATACATTTATTTAATTGTTGATTTATTGGTTTTATTTTCTTGCTTATAAACAAATAATCTTCTTTTTAACAACTTCTTAGACATTATTAATAATTATTATTATTTCGTAATGTTTACTTTATTAAAAAATAATACAGGCTATAATAGGTGCGGTCGGAATGATATTTTTTTAAATAAAAAAATTGTTTTAAAAAAAACACAAAATATATTGATGCATGTATTTATTTTTTGCACTCTATTATAATAGTAATTATTCATTACAAATAATCAAAATAAAATAGCCAGAACAAAGTTAGGCCCTGGTAGGGTAGGTAGGCAGGTACAGCAATGTGAGACGAACACTGGCTTATTTATACCAATAATAATGTATTATAAACATTAAATTAAGTTTACAACAAAAATACATAATATTAGCTAATGTGAAAACGAATCAACCAATCATCCCACAACAATGAAATGTGCACACAAATATTCATCCAAATCGGTTCATGTGATTAGGAGGAGTGACTGCAGCGCCATCTTCCGGGCCCAATTGTGTTTCCAGATCACCCAGGAACTCAATTTAATATACTTACACAAAATTTTTCGAAATTAAAACTCACATTACTATGTAAATATGAATATAAACCTGTTTTAGTACTAAGCAATTTCCCGCACAGGTGTAGTAAGTATAAATGAAATAAATATCAACATCAAATTCTTTATACAACATACTTATCTACCACCTACTAAGAAATGTAATTTTTGAAATTTTTTCGTATTTTTTTTAAACATAATACTACTCCAATGAGCTCCTGTTCCATATTACATCCACCATACTTCCACTAAGTTCACCATGATTTTTTATTTCTTTGCACTTTGTTGCTTTTTGCTAAAAATGGAATCATGCGATAAAAAAAAGTAGAGCGTTGATAACATACATTTTTGTCTGAATAAAGGTACTTACGAAGGAGTGGGTTCACATTGTGAACAATCAGTGGGTTTATTTTCCTTCTGGATTCCGGATTTCTGAAAAGATTATCTATGCTATAAATGAAAAAATCTTACACATTCGTTATGTACTTAAAACAGGGGTACATATCAAACATCGTCTATAATACAATTATCATCAAATTTAAAATAAAACCAACTTACTTCATTAATTTGTTCCAATTGTAAGCATTCTTTTTCCTCCAACCTTTATGTTTCTTCTTCTTATTTTCTTTATTGTCCCCATTTGTCTCATTTTGTCTTATCGTGTTGTCACCCTTTTTTACGATTGCGCGAGCGACACAAGTTCCCCGTGTGACGGCCGTAGCGGGAATGACTCGTGCAGCGATCGGGGTAGGAAGGTACAGGGCGGCTCTCGCTATATTGGCTGGTCGCGCGCTAATTTCAAGTATTTCTTGTTTATTTCAAAACCATCGCATATTTCAAAATTCTAAATCGGTAGACGTATAGGTTGTATATTTTATAGCTAATATCCAAAAAGTCGTAACTTTACGTTTGTTATTTTGAAGATGCCAGAGATTAAAAAAAAATAACAATGACAACTTTGTATTTTTTTTCTATCGAGAAAATATCATGGAATCATGTTTCTAAAACGGTAGACGTATTGTGTTACTATTGAACTTTCTTGTCAAGAATTTTCATCACGACAACTTTAATAATATAAAAATTACGAAGGTTTAAAAAGGGCCGTAAATGTTAGAAAAATTAATTCATCACCTTAAGAACGAAATATTCTTATACGTACGAACAAAGTTTTCCTTTGGAAATTGCTAAGTGCACCGCTTTAGGGAGATAGTTTGTAGATTAATTCTTGGAATTGCAGAAGCAAATATAAAACTCCGAGTTCCTGGATTTTCTGCGCGAGCTGTTTACGTAAGTTGAATCGGATAAAATTTTACAACTTAATGCAATTGTTAAAAGTACTCGACTATTAAAAAATACGAGCTTGTATAACTTGTATCTAATTAATAACATGGGTAATATTATGTATAATAATATGATGATAATAATTTAGTCATATTATAGCATATAGGTACATATTATTTTAAGACAGATGTGGCGTTGCTTATTTTAAATTACGTGCTATTCTTCAGCTATTTTATTCGTTATATTATTAAACAGTTCGTAGATATTAAATTAAATCAGAAATCAAGATTCGGACATATTATGTACATTAAATAGTGATCACGCATGTTACGATTATACAGCATTTGAAAAATATTGTAGCTACTAAATTACATAAAACCTTTGTTATAAAAATGTAATTGTACATAAATACATAATATTATGTACATATGGCTATGTGGTTATGAACTTCTAGCTCCGAAATGAAATAAAATTAGTGAAGGTGTGAAGCGCTCCAGGATTTACTACGAAAATAGAAGAGTTAAGTTCTTGCGTATTATTTTTATTTACGTTAACAAATTGCTTTTTCGTTCTTAAACACCATGAATAAAGCTTAAAGAATCACCCTGTAAAATATTATTTACAAAAATAATATTGAAGTGAAAAAGTAATTAAAAAGTGTCTCGTGCTCAGTAAAAAAATCGTAGTATTCTTAAAATACGCTTCGAAAGCGCTTGTAACTGTCCACTCGAATAAATGCAGTTTTGAGTACTCACTTGTTTGATTTTGATGTTGACGGTTGTCTGTATCCGTGAAGAACCATGTCTGCAAAGAAAGAAAATATAAAATAAATATATTTTCGTTCATATTCTGTGATATAAGATATTGGGTCACTGTAAGTTGTCTTTTCTTTGATACAAGTTTTGAACTGATTTGCAATTCAATGTCTGTCGTAGATTTTTGGTTGAAAAATAGAATAATACTTGGGTGCGATTATATATAATTATTTTAAATGGGTTTCTGTGTTTAAAAATAACATATTATATAGGTCTATAAATATGCTAACAATTATAATATAATGGTAAGTATAAAAACGAAATAGGAATTGTGTTCAATTACAAAAAAGCTTTCAACGAAAATTTAGCAGATAAATAATTGATTACGCCAAATATAAAAAGGCGAAATAAACGATAAAAACTTATTATCAATTGTGTTTCAACAAATGGCGGTAAATGGGACAACATTGCCGTAACATTAGCATTTGGGGCGGAAAACACAGCTTGTCTAGCTGACGGAGCCTTGATATACGAAGATATAAATCTGAATTGAGCGTTAAAGAAGATTTATTTAAGTCTATACGAAATAAATTGAAAAGTCTTCACCACATTTAGTGTAGTCAAGACAAATACCGTGTAATTGATACCTAAAGTTTAATCTAGGAAGTATCACAAGCATAGTATAAGATACTATGTTATATAATAAATAAGAATATTTCCTAATTTGATAGACGTTCCTATTCAAGAGAAGTTCAATAATCGTTTAATTTTCCAATTATAAGATCGTCTTATTTAATTTTTTGTTCAAAAATAACTTTTCCTCACAAACACAACGAAAGTAACAGACGTAAATAGGCTTGAATTTTTATATAAATAGGTACACGTGTTGATTGCCTATCGATTTATCTTGAACAACTATCATTCTATTGAATGTGACGAATTTTCTATTAAAAAGTATTTAAGTACATATAAATTCTGTAGAAAAGTATTAACATTCATTTGAAAATATCTTATCTTTATGAGTCGTTTAACGTGTGCTCGAAAATAGCTTGAACGATCTTAAAACATCGTAAATGGTATTTTGAATACCTTAAGGTTAATGTCAAAGGGATTTTAATTATCCTTTTGTATTTAATCAAGAAATCTAACAATGGTCTTCAATTTATTTATATCTTTTTTCAAATTCTAATTCAAATGCACACCAACACTGAAAATTGCATTTGTAAGACCTAAGTATTGTAATATGATCATACAGTTGGAGTGCGTTTTCATTATAATTGAGCATGATTTTCGGTGATAACGAAAATTCACATCTCACAATCTCACATTCATGCCTTAATAAAAATAGATTCGATATTTGTATCAGATTGAAAATATTTTGGATTTTAATAGGATTTGAGTGAAAATATTTTTTCGCCGGGTACACTACCTATAATTAAATACCTCATCGAAAAACGTTGAAATTGAATGCACAAAGGTGCACCTATTCCTTTACCTACACAAAACATTCAGAATATACATGCGAATTCTATACTCTATTCATTGTATGCGTCACTCAATAGAGTATCCTAGATCCAGATAGATCTATGTAGGTAAATGGCATTAACCACGCCCGGTTACCTCAGTGTTTAACTGCGCTGATAACTCAAAGGGTCAATATTTCGACACCGCACGGGCGAACGTGAGACCTTTACCTTATCTTGCTATTTCTTAAGCGAGAAATCAGGTTGTGGAATAAATTCGTTTAAGTTAGTAGCCGCTTTAACAAGCTGATTGAATTAGGGTTAAACTTGTATAGAATTCAAAAAGTTTTGGAGTAATCCAGCACCAAGATTAAAATTTTATGTGACGATAATCTTAATACAATATTTAATCATAATTAAAAATGCGACTAGTTAAACATGCAAATTTAACCCTTAATTAAATATGAAAATAAAACATAATTCAAACATCCAACATAAGTTTTCAGATGAAGTTCATAACAAAGCTCTATTCGCATGGAAATCAGTAAACTTGGTGTATTTCATAATTAACATAATTCTTCTGTAGCACGCAGTCATTCATCAGACAACAAAATATGTTATATGACATGATAAAGCTTCATAAAAGTTAATCACAAACATTCCTATCTATACTATTCTATTAGCAAAACATTCTAGAGTTACACAGAGTCACTGTAAACAAAGATTGCCTTCTCCGAACCGCACACCTTAAAAATCCAAATGGTCCGCGATAAGGCCCAGGAAACACGATATGCGGAAACGAGATCTGTCAACGAACGGTGATATATCGGAAATTTACGTTCCGTATACGTTACGTGGGACACCTTTGTGTTTTATAGCTTTCTTGCTGATGTTGATGATAAAAAATAATGGGCGATTGCAAGATAATGCTGTCTTTATGGTCGAGTCGGTAAGATACAAGTAATACAAGACACACGTATTTTTCATTTCGCTAAAATGCAAGCATTAAGAGACGAGTATGCGCAAACGTAATAACTTTTTTGACTTATTCGTCTTTGTACCTATGTCTATAAAGAAACAGAAGGCAAAATCATAGAAAACAATTTAAAAATTAATATAATATTCCCACTGTGACGTGGTGTACGTGAATTGAATACAATGAAGATGACACACCACTAAATTATTAAAATGCTTTATTTGACAGAATACACAAGAATGTAGGTGCAGCTTAAAGTTTTAATAATTCATGATACTAACAATGCTCTTTAATTCATAAAATATGATAATCAAATTTTGATTTTAAACATTCTTGTTGGTTTAACAGGGCTTAACCGAAGTGCAGGATTTCCTTCAAGCTTCTTAGAAATTAGCTTTTTGATAATAGGTAGACATTTCTTCTAAGTGTATAGATGTTTTAGATACGTTACTTAGGTACTTAAAAAATTTATTATTTTACTCATACTCAATAAAATGTAATACATCCCAAAAAATAATTCAACAAAAACAGCAATGAGAAATTTAAGAGCACCAAACGCAAACACCATATCCAATGCAGTACACAAAAACGTTTATAGAATAGCTTCAAAAGAGCGAACTTATAAATCAGATACAAAAAGGGCGAAAGCAACAGTCCGGTCACGTGCCGCCACGCGCTGCGCCCGCGCCGCACAATGGGCGCTGGTCCTCGAGGATTAATGGACGATTATGCACGCTCCAGATTCAGGAAACGGGACGCACGACCTACGATTGTGAGAGCTGTGTAATCAGAAATGAATTCACTTGACTTCTAATAGGTTTTAGCTCTGCTATCTTAATGCAATTGAAACGTGAAGTTGAAATTTATACTCCTTGTTTTGTTATAACGAACTAGCCATAAATAAAAATGTTTAATCCGCTACCAGCGCAATCAAATTCTTTAAAACACGAAGGTAGCGGGCAACCTAATTTGTTATTCAAGAGATGCACCCAAAATTAATATATATGAAACAAATAAAACAGTATGAGCCAAAGTTCAAGAGAAGGCATTTTATTAAGTCGATACGAAACACGATTAAGCACAGACTCCAACGGTGAGATAAATGTATACAGGGAACATTTTTCCGTAATAACGTTGTTTCTGTCACTGTTGTGGAATACGAGTGACGTGAATAATGGGTTCATCTTCGTATTAAGTCCAAGGATACCTTTGGCTACGGATCCACAAGCGGTTGTACGATATGTTATTTTCTGAACAATTTATTTACTGCCGTTCGGTGTGTGCTCTGTTTCCACAATAAAAGACATTGTTGTTATAAGATCTATGATTTTTGTTTATCTTGTATTTTAATTGGCGACCATTTTGAAACTTAAATTGTATGTGAATATTTTTGTTTTAGTAAGTACTTATTTAGGTTTTTGTTTGTAAGTAGCAGTTCTAATACATGATTTATTTATTTATTTGGGTACATCGACAGATCGCGCATAGGTACATCATTCCTTAATATGTACATGATCAATTTTTTCTATCTATTTTGTGTAAAATGGACAATGTTATGAAATTTGAAAAGACATCCAAATTAAATAAGTGAATAAAATAAACCATCTCATAGGGTCATGTACCAACACCATTATGATATCTGATAAGATTTTAAACGCCGCTCGATAATTATCGGCCTTTTACATCGTTGGAAATTTTTTTAAATATAATTTATGCAAATATGGAGATCAGGTTCCAACTAGATTTGGCAGATGCTGTAATGATACGGGATTTCGAGGACACCAAGAACAGGTTTAACAACCCCTGGCAGATGGACATGATAAAAATAAAAAAATTAAGATGCTTAAAGATGATACAAAAGTTGTAATATAACTTCATCCAGTTTTTATCCGGTCCAATTTAAACTTTAGATAGAATACCACTTTTGATAAGTCGAAATGCTAGCTGCTACTTGGTTGAGGAAAAATTAGTACAAATAAAAAATGCGCGGGAAACTTTGCGGATGAAGATTGTAATGAGAATCAATTGCAACTTATAGGAATAGAAACGTATTAAACAAGGAATAGCATTAAAAATTAGAATGCATTATGCAATAGAAATTGGGATTGTTTATTATAAAGGAGTTGTAAAATGTAATAGCTACTACAGAAGTTAATACTCCAGAGAATATGAAACTTCCCACAGTTTGAGTAGAGTGCAAATTGTCATGATATAACGTAGAAATTGTGTCGACCATACTGCGCTTTACAAAAGCTCAAGTAAATAATAAACATCATAAAACTTCAAGATAAGATTCCTAGAACATAACTATGTACATCTGTTACATTTTACAATAACTAGGCGATTGATATCCTCGTTACAATTTCCTACAATTTATTAAATCATAGATTTATTTAAAAGCTTGATATCCAATAGATTAAAATTTTCTAATTCAAAGGAATGTTTGTCGCACTCTCTAGGTACCTACGTTCTTATTTATTGTTTGAGTTTATCTTAATATGTTCCTTCACTAATTTGATTAGCATTAATTTGTTGTGATATGAGCCAGCTAAGTGTTGAACCTTAATGTTTGTCTGATAAGCTTTGAATATTACGGTTTTAAGAGTTTTGTCGCTCTGTAGTCACGTTAATATGCTAATGAGAATCAGATTTTGGACATATTATTTTTAAACCTATTTTGCATATTAACCTGACTTGACCGTAAAGGTTAACTTTTAATATTTAGCTTGAATAATTTAAAATGTAAATGGATTTCGTCAAAATTAATAGATGAATTCTAGAGACGGGTAATTTAGATGATTGATACCTAATAATTATATGAGCTTTTATGGTATATTGTGTTATGCTTCATTTGAAAATAAAATTTTGTTTAATTTAAACAAATAATTTATTTTTTGGTACCATGCATATTTATAGTGGAATTAGCAATGCATTTCCTCTTACCTGTTCCTTAGCTAATTGGAACCACGTCTTCAATATAATCGGCAATCTTGTGTATTGATAATGTTTTGTAGTCTTAACACTTATAAATATATCACTTAACGTTATGTTTTTACTCTGTCCACTGTCGTACAAAACAGTTTTTGTAACAGGCTCAATAGATAAATCTGCGACTTGCACAGACGCACGACTGTCTTGCGAGTTGAAGTTTACACCGCCTTGATAAACAAGCAAACTGCTGTATCCCAAAACAATGAGCAAAGCCGCAGCTTTAAACAGCCTGCGTCCACCCATGCCAGTGCCGGCAGGCGCCACAGCGCCGATATCTTCGAGAAAGTCTTAATTCGTCAATCATCTGCACTTTTAAAAACAAAACACAACTATTTACACCGGTACATCGGAACGCCCGCCCGCTCTTATCAAAGAACGGTTACAAACTAAATAAAAATGTAGCACAAGCAGCGAACACGCCCGCGCTTTGCAGCCCCACCACGTGCGAGCAAAAGAGGGTCGTCATGTTGTCGTCTCCCTCGCTCCAGTTAGGCCTACCTGCGCGTGCGCCTGTCTGCCGCCTGCGCAACCGCCGGCAGCGACACCCGTGTCAATGGCTCAAGTAATTGTTGCTTTCATCGATGGTTGCATCTTTTACATTTTATGCAGGTCGTAAAGTAACTGTTTACTTCTGTTCTTGTTTTTAAAACATCACGTGTATTATTATCGGCAATATAATTTATCGGTTATTATTCAACTGTGCTCACTAATTATAAATATATTAAAATGATCACCTTTCATATAGTATCTACAAGTTCGTTAACTTACATAAAACATTAACAACACATAAAACAAATTAAGTTAGGAGATTATAATTGCGTTTTAAATTTCTGAAAATATCCAGACTAAAAGCTTTAAGAGCAAACCATGTACCTAATAAAATTGTTAAAATTCAGTACCTACAAATTTCTCTTGTCATTTTGTCTAATTAGTTTTATTGGTAGATAATAGTATTCCGTTACGAATTAATAGCACGATTAGACTACAACGGAGTCAGCCGTGGGTGGTAATGGCATTTAAGGCTAGTCATTGTACCATTAAATTCCTCTTAGTGAAAATAAATTGGCTAAAATACACGATTGAAACCATAATTTACAAGCGCTGTCATAGCAGAGGGAATTATGGTTTATGGTTTATGAAATACTAAAATTCAAATGAATTACCTAGTGCACACTAAAAGTTTTGCGTTGCGGGCCACCCATAAATGTTTGAATTTTGAATGTTATATTTTTTTAACATATGAAGTCTCATTAGTTGTAGGAAAAAAAATTGGGCGGGAAGCACTTGTTAATTGTTTTTTATCTCAAGTTGAAGTTCGTTATCCGTAGCAAAAATGGAACTAGCACGAAAGAATTTTAGGGCGGTGATTTTTTACGATTTTAAAAGTTCGCTTTCTCCGAAAGCTTGCACTGCTCACCTTTAAAATACTTTCTGGAGGGAAGCACCTTAGTTGAGGACTGTAAGGCATTGATATACTGAATTTCATCGCGGCCATGTTTCTCTCCATGATGACATTCGTGAAGGTCAACCCTGAACTGCGATCACGGAGGAAAATATGGCTACCGTCAGACGACTAATTTAAGAAATTTGCCATATCACTTATTAGGAGATTCGGGGACATTTGGGGATTGGTATGAGCCAAATTCAGAAAATTTTACATGAACATTTCAAAATTAGGAAGCTTGGTTGCCAGTGGAATGCTCACAAACTCACTCCAGAACAAAAACGACATCGAGTAGATTGGTGTAAAGAAATGCTATTAAAATACAGTCACGGACATTCTAATGCTGTGGATAATATCGTAACAGGATATGAAACATGAATATATTGTTATATTCCAGAAAGAAATCACCAATATTCTTTGGGGGTGTTTGAAAGTGACAGGAAACCAACAAAATTAAGGCAGGCGAGAAGGGTCGACAAACAAATGATTGCGTTTTTTTTCTCCAAGACGGGTTCTGTCTGCACTATACCACTTGAGCTACAAAATACTGTTAATGCTGAGTCGTACACCACTATTTGTTTGCCCAATGTCTTAGAAAAAATGAGGGAAAAGCGACCTAGAGGTCGCATCCTGTTGCACCATGACAGTGCTCCGGCGCACACCGCGACCAAAACAAAGTCATTTTTGGCTAATGAAAACATAGAGCACGTGACCCATGCCGCACGCAGTCCTGACCTAGCATCGTACAATTTCTTCGGTTTCCCAAAAATCTAAGATTCAATGAGTGGTTCGACATTTACGTGGCCAGAAGAGGCCGTGATTGCTTTCAAACAGCATGCAGAAAACATACCCTCGGACCAATGGTCCTCATGTCTCCAGAAATTGTTTGAACGTATGAAAAAGTGTTTTAAATGTAACGGAGAATACTTTAAAAAGTAGTAAATATAATATAACTCAAATAAATTGTTTTATTTATGAGTTACGCAAAACTTTCAGTGTGGCCCACGTATAATGACCATTTTTGTTGTTGTCGTTGAAGAAACTAACTACTTACTACTAAACGTTAAAGCTATAATTTATGTATTTCTAGAATACGATACGATCCAATTTTTATAAGTTTAAAAAAAAACTAAATTCGCTATTATATCTATTGATAGGTTGTTTAAAAAATCGAAACAAATCTCGTGGAAAATGAAAACATAACGAGATAACACATTCAAAGTTGAAAGTTATTAATAAAAACTTGTTAGAAATGAGGAAATTATTCACCATTAAACCGTGGCCCGTCCGCCCACTAATTATTATCATCTTGTGGTAAAACCACATTTGATTGCGTCAATTGGTTATAAAATTACGTGTAATTAAGCGTTTTTCTTATATATCTATAGATATTTTCTATATCATTTCATCTAGCGAAATAAAGCTTAGCACCTACCTATTACGGCAATTTAACAGATCCAGAAATATAATAATATGCTAATATTATGAAAATTAAAAGATTGTTATTTATTTATTTATTTATTAATACTTTATTGCTCTTAGAATCATTACAATAATACTTAATCTAAGGATACATTACAACAATTGGCGGTCTTATCGCTATGCAGCGATTTCTTCCAGACAACCGGACGTACGGAGAGAAATTAAATTAGAGGAAAGGTGAAGGGTAGAGCATAAAATATATATATATTTATAAAAGAAATAAAATAAAAACAATTTTTTTTATATTTTAAATTGTTACTTAGTTGGACGCGCTTGTTTAGGAACTATCGGACCGAAATGAAAATCCAGTAGTTATTTCGGCTGGCTACATAAATAATTCACAAAATGCAATAGAAGTGGAGCATTAAAGAAAAATGAAAGAAGAATATTCCTTTGGAGAGTAGACAAAGTTGCACCAACAAGCAAATTATATCCGTCTTTCAGCGATTAGGTACCTTTAACAATTCCTTGTAGTAGGTACCTATGGTACGAATAACGATATTTTCCGTAAATTGTAATAAACGCATACCATTGGCGTCCCGATTGAATAATTTTATTTTCCCTTCATCGCTCTACAACGTGTTTTACAAAATAATGAAAAGGATTTAATGAAACTTCGTTAATGAAATTTTACTTCCTATGAGGTTTAAAATTCCGCTATTACTTGTATGTAGTCCATACGCATATTGGAAAAAATAAATATTAATGTCATATTTGCTGCAATAAAATATTTATACCCAGATAATTTTATTTCATATTTTTACAACTTAATTTATAGCTTTTTTTTCGAGATTCATACGTTATAAGCGTGTCAGGAGTCAGGACATACTCATCTTTAAAAAACCATTCTCATCAGTAAGAACTTTGCTGTTTACCGTATTACCAATTAATTAGGCAATAGATTGCTTTATCTATTGAAAATCAAATATTCAATTCAGTGTACTAAACGCTAATATGTTTGAGCCCAACCAGCAAAGATGTCCTATAACAATAACTTACATCACTAAAAAGCTTTTTAAATGACGTATAACAGTGTCGCGGTGACAAGCTTGTTGTATAATAGCGTTTAATGAGATGATTTTGCTCTATAATCATACACAGCAAATTTGTCCCATAACAAGGTGATGTAAACGTTTATATCACTATTTTATACGGCGTTTATAGAGCAGCTCTTATCCAGATTTTGGTACAGCAATAACAGGACGATATTATCACATAACAGCGCTGGTGGTCTCTTTTTTACAGCAAATTAGTGCAATAAACGATTCTAGGGTAACCTTTATAGTCCCATGCCTATAGAGGCGTAAAAAAATCTACAATAGGACAATTTAGTGTTGTAATGGTTTTCTTTATTACTATTATAGCACTGTGAATCTTCATGGTTGCTGAAACTCCATAATACAGCAATTAGGTGATATATCCGAGTTTAATATCACTTCTTTGTAACCTAATTGAATTATATTAGTGTTTTTCTGCCCATTATAACGCAGTGGTTTAATAGCTGAGTGGTCAGAGTTATAGGACTAATTTACTGTATAAAAGAGTTAATAACTCTGTTATGTAACAAAAACGGCGTATTAAGGCTGCAGTCTAGCAAAATTGCGTTTTCAACAAGTTATTTGACAATTTTTTCCCGGCTAATGAAATGATAAACTGAATTTTTTTTTCTTGTTTATCAATTAGTGTTATATACGCAATACGCGTGAATTTTTTCACATTTATAAAGTTACTTTATGTTACCTTAATCAGGCCTTCAAGATAAGTCTATTTCCCCCAAAGACATTTCGAGCTAAGTTTGTGCACTCACTACGTTGCAACCGATTACAATTTACACAATCTGATCAGCGCATTATTATCCTTATATAGTCGTTATTAAAAACTGCTGAATACAATTGCCGAAAAACTTATGATTTTCTTAATTAGGACGTTATAAATTCATTAAATTTCCCATTTTTTGCCTTACAAAATCTATTGATAAATACTGCTAAAAGTTATTTTTTCCATTAATTTATTCGAGTTGGTTGAAGACCAATGAGTATTAATCCTTTAAAAAAATTTTTTTTTGAATTTTGATAATTCTTTAAATATTAAAAAAATATTTAAAATAATTAGGAAAAATCCTAGTGAATTTCTTTAGTCGCGCTCCTGGGGCCGGAGCGTTCTGACGTGTGCTCTAAGCTCGATTTTCCTTCATACCGAAGTGAAAGTTGCTCTACTTCATTAAATTTAATATTTTTGTTAATTGATTATTTTTATCTTAGTTTTGTGCAAATATTCGTATTTTTAAACATTTGATTTCGATATGGAAAATAAACGAAAAAAATACGCGTGTAACTACTAGAAAAAAAATTATCTTCGAACATAAAGTTAATGAAACCAAATAGATTGCAAAGGTGATTGGCAACAATTTCTTTATTTTACGGGGTGTCAGTAAAGGGATGTATATTTCTTTAAAACTAAAGTAAGCTCATAAATTTTCTTATAATATAATTTTTTTGAAGTTCCAAAAATGTTTATTTTTCGTTTGAGAAATACGAAATATAATATAAACTTGTATTGAGAACTTGAACTTCCCAAGTTCATCCGGGGAAATCCCCATACGGGGAAAATGATTTGTTTACTCCAAAATTGATCCGAGGTGTTTGAATTTTTTCTTCTAGTCATTTTCAACGTAGCGGCATGTTGTTTGATTATTAATTTTGTAACTTAAATACAGGATGTTGGTTTTATATTCTGATCTTACAGACGCGCTGACAAATTTAGTCCGCCATTTCTAGTTTAGTCTACCAACTCTAAGTACCAATATTAAAACGAATGGATTATCATCACATCATCAAAACTCAGATGTAATGGAAGATCACAATAACATAGAAAATTCAGTGGGTGTTGAGAACTAAACAAACAGAAGTAACAGAGACGCGAAGAATAAAAAAAGAGGACGAAAACGATAATTCGTTGATGCTTTCCCTTTTCGACGTATTGTTAGGGTACATCACCAATCTGCAAAAAACAAAACTGATGATTCCCAATTGCTGATTAAAAATGAAAAACAAATAATCGACAACAGTGGTGAAAATTTGCTGATCACAATGAAACATCCTTCAGTGGTAGCAGATTTACTCATTTCAAATGTATCGGTGAACAGCGTAAAGGAGAGGATGACAGGAAAACATTATGAATGTGGATGGTGGATTGTATACAGGGTGTAATCGATAAGTATGTGCAGGCGATTATGACGTTATTATTGCAGGTATCAAAAAACTTAAAACTGATATCGAAATTACTTTACCTAATGAGCAAAATGACAATAATAACTTTTTAAAAGTATAACGAGAAATATCTAAAAAATTTACTTTATACACTCCCATATCAAAAAGGGAAAATGGGACTAGTAGAAGTTAAATGTCTAATTCCGGCAAAAGACATGAATGCGGAAGATGCGGTTAAAAAAAAATTTAATATTTGAAATACAATGCAAAAAATAACACTTTTGTCATAGATAAGAATCATGACTATTTTTCTAAATTCAGGGACAACTAAACGTTGCAGAAGCAGAAGTCTGCTTATTTGCTGTTTGGACTGGAGTGAATAATTCGTTAAAAATAGAATATATAAAAAAGTATGTAACGTTTAGGCAAAATAAAATGATGGACCATTATCAAGATTTTACATAAATTGCCTACTGTCAGATTTGATTGATTCGAGACTTCAGCATTCGATGCCCATCAAGGACCCATCCTATATCATTCAAGCGATTGAAAAAAAAGAGATAAATCCAGTGCAACCGATAAAGCATCAGAATGCTAGCAAAAGATTTATTAGGTTTATCAATATAAATCTATATATTACACATAATATAATAAATCTGTAGAAGACGCGAAGACTGACATCCGCGCGGACGGAGTCGCGGGCGGAAGCTAGTCAGAAATAAATATCTTTTGTTTTCATTTGCGTATTTTTCTATTTTATAATTTTTTAACACAAACATTACATTTTTATTATTATATACAAAATTTGTTTATCCGTTTTATTAGTTAAACTGAACAACTTTCACTAAGAAACTTAGGTCGAAAAAAATGTATAGAGTTATGCAATATGCATTTTGTATGGGAAAGCTTATTTTTTTTTATATTTCGTCCAAATTTCTTTGTAAAAGTTGATCAGTTATATAAACATGAAGTTGAAGATATCAATAGAAAGTATTCGCAAATTTTATGTACCGATAAAAAAAAAATCACCCGGTGTAATTTTCACGAAAATTGTTTCAAATTGTCATTTTTGGTACTTATTACGAATATTAAATTATGCATACGAATGATTTAATTTTTAAAAATTAAGTGGAGCAACTTTCCCTTAGTACATTTGTATTATTTACATATAGGATGACAGGATGCATTTGTTTGCACTACTAGACCAAGCCCTTAATGTAGTAAAATGCGACACTTACGAGAGATATACGGCCTATAAGAGAGTTTCTTTCACTTTAAAACAACAAAAACCTGCCATATTGTCAGCACCGTCTCGTAAATAAATGAAGGGTTCTATTTAATAATCATGGATTGAATGAATTTAAAAAAATCGCAGCTTCAGTAACGATTGACACCAGACAAATTCAAGGTGAGGCTTCGAATACGGACAATGATTCCGTACAATCTGTTACATCCTATGAACAAAACCAAGTTAACAGCCAATATGTGGTTTGTGATAATTCAGAAGCAGACCATTCAGACACTAGTGTTTTGCTTGACACTTCGGGATCGGAATCTAAAAATCGGAATTTACACTAGAAAATACAAAATAAAACATGTTATGGGTTTTCTATTTACATCAGGGAACCCTACTAATTTAATCCAGTATATGGCATGACAGTTGTCAAAACTACGTTCGTTTGCGGACGTATAATAGCCACGGAGTTGCTATTTGGCATCCTATACAGCAATTTGGTGTAAAATTAGTTTTTTAATTACTTAAAACTCAATAATTCGAGGGGGGCATGAAAAAAACAGCGTAATTATGCATATAATCTATCAGTAAAATTTCATTCACAAGTCAGTTTATGTATCTAACATAATTAACAGTGTAACAAAAATTAATACTCGACACCACGATGATGGTTCCTATAGTCATTTACTCGTATTATCAATTGGTACACGATTTACCATTTTGTATTATAATTATAGCGTCGCAGTGACTTGTACATCGCAACTTCGTGCTACAAAAGATTTGCGGTTACTCTTTAAACACAACTTCGCGCTGTAACAGCATCGCGGTTCCTTTTATATCACTACTTCGCTCTATAACAGCATCGCGATCCTATAAGTGTACTCTTCTATAGGTCCAATTGGCATCTGAGTTGCTGCTACAGCAACACAATACCATCAAATGGCTTTATAAATGCGCCACTTTGGGGTTTATACAACGTTCTTATCACCCTTATAGAACTACCAGTTAGCACCTCTGAAACGTTCTTATCCCTTCTATAGAACAACGATTTGTTGGTTGGGAGGTGTTACCTAATTTACCATAACTAAATGTAATTGCTACAGTTAATAACACAGTTGCATGTTACTCCATATAGATTAGATCTAGACTATTATTCTGGTTACTGTGTACCTAATTTCGTACCTGAATATATTTCACAAGAAATCACCGGCTATTTCGCCCACTGTACTGGTATACTTACCTAATGCTTCCGGGAATTCATAATTTTAGAATTTTACTTACAAACTTTTTTAATCAATATTTGAGTTAATCAGGACTTTCTTTCTTGATGAAATAACTTTAAAAGTGAATAAAACTGATTCAATTAATCAAGTTCTATTTTTTTAGCACCTACGCATAATTTTAATTTGATTAATTTAAACCAAAATCTAATTAAATAGATTCTTCGTCGAACTTTTAAAGGTATCTAAGTCATGTGTTCTATACATTTTTGCCAATTAAAATGCTTCGTATGAATTCTGCATTTTATCTGTATCTGTATGCATAATTTGTTACACATTTCTATATAACTTTTCATATAGTTAGGGTATAATCTCTGGCAGCGATCTCATGAATGAATCACGTAAAATCTTTGATCACTACTCACCAGTAACTTCAAAAGCAAACAGAACATTTAGTAAAAAGCCCATCCGAGCTGTATTTATGATGCAATTAACAATATCACTTCCTAGAAAGCCCAGTGGTAAATATCACGGAAGTAAATGTAATGAGGATTGCACACGCCAGTCGTGGGAACAATCATAAGTGCTTTTATTTACGGAGATAGGTTTTCATTTCATAGGCCTTTTAATGTATGCTACAAACGGCTACCTTTGTAGTGCGTTCTTTATATGCAAAAAGGAAGTTCGCAATTTGGCCTATATTCATGTTGTGTATCCCTTTTACACCTGACTTTTTGTAGAGTAATTTTTGCAGTAATTCACACATGTAGGTAACCTAGAAATTTTTTTTAATGTTTAAAATGTTCAGATTTTATACTTAGAGGTTATAATAAGTTTATAAGTTTCTTCATTCCTGTTCAGCATTCTTTATCTATGTTAGATAAAAGGGATATTAAACTCGTTACGTTTTTAAAATACCTACGGACAAAGAACGAATTTAGACTGGTCAACTTTTCCGTCTTTTTCCAGTAATTTAATCTTTGTTCTAAACGTAATTCTGCTTTTTGAATTAGAATCAAATAGAAGTCAACAGTAATTACATCATACGTACTGCACTAATTATTACGACTGGACCATATAAATAAAAATATGTTTATTCGACCACTCACGTTGAATAGTAAAATTATTGAGCCATAAAATCAATTCAAACGGTCGAGTGACTAATACCACTATCTATGATGTGCACACGTCAAAACATATATATTTATTTCCTTCGTTTAGTGGCGCGATTCAATCATAACATTAGTATCATTAACATAATGTACATATGAATGTATGAGATCAATGGATGCTTTATGGTTGAGAGCACTGTGTTTATAATGTAGCTTGTATTGGTCGGTAGTTGGGAGCAAATAAACGAGTACCTATGTTGAATTTTGAAGCTTTGATTAGGATTTATAACCTTGAATATTATTAATAACCGTTGTTATTAAGGCCCCTGGACCAGGCGCAAATTCATCAATCTTCAATTATTTCTCTCGGGCTGAAAATTTTTACAATAGCTAGGTGCCTGGCTCTCAGTCAATAAAGCTAATCTAATAAGATAATATCGTATAGTCGCATGTTTATTGCTTATTGGTCATCACATCAGGAACGAGGAACTAGAGCCTAATCTTTCTTTACATATCTAACTTGTTGGGATTTTGAAACTGGATGACCGGTTTTATAAATCCCATCAATAATGCGAGTAGGTAGGTATCAGAAGCATAAAATAACTGCACATACTTACATATTATGTACATTTATAAGTTCTTTATGTCCTTCTTGTATTGTAGCTGAACTTGAGTGATACATCAAGGGGGCTTGAATTGAATAACCGGCTGATATTGTAAAAAAAAATGGCCTGACCGGACAAATATTCATATAATTTATTTATTTATACTTACATGAGAGAAACGAGTCATGATACTTCGCATTTATTAAGAAGTAGATAGTCGTGAACTTTAAGTTATGTCTTCAAAACTAAAATTTAAATTATAAAATTGGCCACCCGTATTACCTATTCCGTGGAATTGTAATCCGAGAGCTCACGCTCGAGCAGCCAAATCAGTCTTAAAATGTTATGGTTTTCGGTGTCGGAAACTGTATATTATTGGATTAAGCGGTACATTACACGGCTATTTATCGCCACTTGCGCCAATCCACTGATTGGTGACGTCCGCTGTGAGATGCTCTGCCATTATCCAATTTGTGGATTTATTATAAGTGACAGTGATCCTTTTCATAATATTCGGGAGGGAAGGACGTAATATACGTTGTAAAAGTTGTTTCGTTTATTATTTTGTGTCTAATTGCCGTTGATAATAATATGCGTTGTATTTAGATATTGGTATGGATTATTACTTTTCGGTAGAACGTAATGTTTTAGAAAAATAAAATTATTCAATTCGTTGTTCATAAAATTATTTTTTTGCAGAATTTTCATATCGGCAAATGATATATTTAATTAAAATTTTTGTTAGAAAATAGTTTTATTTAATATACATTTCATTGGAAAACATTATACATTTTACTTACTTAACCAGACACAATATATGTATATATATATATAAAACATTCTTGATAAATTATTTCCTATAAAATAATCATCAAATAAACGTCAGCAAAATTATAATGTACTCTTATAAAAATTTTCAAATATAATTCCCCCAAAATTTGAATTGAAACGTTTATTCACGTTATTCGAGTTTAGTCGAATAAATCGTTATTACAATACCTACTAGAAAATCTCAACTCCTTCGAGTAGGGAAAGCAGTACAGACGATAATGATGTCATTAACTTGGATAGAATCCAAGTGGTGATACTAGATAGTATTAGTATTTAGAGTACTGGATTGCGACTGTCATTTAAAGTTAAACTATAAGATATAAAAACAGACTGCATAAATGCTTGCTCTGCAACGAAGATGATAATATATTATATTAAACCTAAATTCTTCAAGTATCGAATTTGTGGCAAAAATATAGTTATTGGTTGTATCATTCACGAAAACTATTTCAACGAAATGTGAGAAGAAAATCAATGTCAACCTAAAAAACACGTACCTACGACAAGGAAAAAGTTTATGTTATTGGAAAAAAATATCATAGGTACATCACTTTCTTAAGTACAATACGGATCGCTTAGAAATCAGAGATTTGAATGTGTGAGCAATATCAAATAGTACCTACCTAATTAAATCTGTAAGATAAATGTACAAAATATCTATAGCACTAACCTAAAAATTAATAAGCAGTCCTTTCGCTTTCCCAATCGTATTAAATCAGCCCGTAACTAAGTCGTTTAAGCAATATAAAGTCCATTAAATATACCCTGAGAGCAGATAATATGACGTTAGTCTGACAGCTGTGTGTTCGAAGCTATGGGTATTAAATTAAGTGCAAGAAATCCGTGATTGCCACATGTAAATTCTTGGTGTCAGATTAAATTCGTGAATGTAGACGCAAATAATCAAAAGAATTAGATTGTGACTGTAGGATTAATAAGGAGTGTTCCTTTACAGGTCATTGGCTTGATTGGAACGAACTTGCTTGTAGTTAAAGCAAACCCTGGATAAAATTTTGTAAATATTATAAATTGTGTCGATCTTATCGAAAAGTGTAATATGCAATTTTAAGAGTAGTAAAATTGTTTATAAAAGTTGAAACACTATTTCAGCTGCTGCAAACCAATCTTACCTCTTGCTGCAAAGATAATATCAAAGCTATACCTATTAAATTGTATATAACAGGAAAAATTTTAACTCCCAAATATACATAAGTAAAATATTAGTAATACTAGTAAGATATTTCCTTTTGCTAAGTTACTAGGTAATAGCACACACCAAAATCCGCGTCACCTGATGGCTCATGCTTCAATAGTAAGTAGACACGCTCGTGCCATTCCTGAGTAGGATTTGTACCAAATTGCAGGATTGAAATCCAATGTATAGCGTTTCGTTTTCCACAAGATACACAATAACATTCAAATTGTGGCTCCGATTTTTAAATCCGACCGCGCTCTAAAATATGCCTCCACATACGATAACCTGTTTTCAAACAAATAAATGTATTCTTTAATTCAACATAAATGACAAGTCATTTAAATGAAATACTGGCGATTAATTATTAATAATTAGTTGGATAACGGACAAAGAGTATCAAGTTCGTATTAATTGTTGGAACATTGAAAGGTGACGTTAAGGGGAAGCCTGCTGGGTAATATGTTAGTTTAATAAAACCAATTAGATGCCGAGCCGGGTCTTCCTGCGCAGGGTATATACTATAAATTGATTTTATATTCCGTGGTTGCGCATTAGTTTACATAAATAATGAAGGTAAGAATTCTTAGCTGCTGATTCATTGTATTTAATGTAATATTTAAATCTGGAATAAAACGTGTTTGAGCTTTCAGTTGTGATATAAACTACCAAAGTGAATTTATTATTTTATTATAATTATATCCTAAATTTTAACTCAGTAGTTTGGACAATTAGGTTCTATTAAACTCAATACAATTATAAAAAATGTGCTAAGGCTTATGCACAATCGTATTTTATCGTCTCACAATCGTAATAATATTGTTTAAAGTTCCTAATTTATGGTAATAAAAATAATTCTGCAAGGCAAATAAGAAAAAAAAAACATAGATTTTTTAATAGCAAGTAATGCATATTATATTAATAATTCTATTAGGAGACAAGCAGATAAGTACCTAATTTCAAAATATAGGTAAGGTAACGGCACCAGTGGTGGACAAGCATCCAGTAATGGACAAAATAAATATTAAATTTAAATATTAAGGCCAAAATTAACGTTATATAATTTGGCAATACTTAAAATAATAGTTTGGTTCATAAGCTATCAGAATACGACACTTCATCTTATTCGGCCAAAATGTTTGAAGATGGCAGAACGTTATGTTTAGTTGCTGCGACTCGTTTCGAAGAAATCCGTTTTTACTAAGAAAATCCTTAAGGAAGTAAGGACACAATTTTGGTTATAAGAATTTTTGTATAAATGTCAGCAAAATTTGATATTACTTTTATTTATAGTAGTTAAGTGTACTAAATATTACACGATTTAGTATCATGATAGGTTATGTTGTTTAAATAAAATTCATCAGTGTCCATAACTGGATTTAATTCTATGGATATATCCATTTATGGACATATGTCGAAAATAAATTTTTTTTAAAGGTATTAATTACATGCGCTTTTCTGTATTGTCTTTTCTTTCTGATTAATAATATACCTATCACGACCATTTCAAACAAACGGTTCCAATATTGTACAACAATTGTCCATGACTGGATTTGCTTTGGTTCCTATAATGGACATTGATATTTTTTGTTAAAATTACACTAATGGGTCCAACAACATAATATCTATCTAAACATGAAGAATATATTTTAGAACAATGGGTCATTATGTGCTGTGCGACTCGTTCTCGGCTTCATTCTCTATCACTGCGTAGAGAAGTCGCATACTTATGCGTATTGTAACGCATCTATCATAGAGAGTTCTCTGATGAACTGTTTGGATCGTTGTCTGCTGCTAAATTCCACCACCATATAGCACACACGCTTAAATTTCATCCACACCATCTTGACAACAGTTTAAAAAAAGCTTTTTGCCTCGTGCTACAATTTGGAATCCATATCGATGGACCGATCAGATTAAGGCTGCTGGCGGATTCAGATTGGCGATTCACTTCACGAGTGTAGCGGAATGCCAGGAAACAGAGAGATATGGCGAAACATCGTGAAGCGGGTAACATCTACCCCCCTAGAGTGATATGACGAAGAAGAAGAAGTCCCAAAATGGATGGAATGGCAGTACTTTTTTTAATTATATTTTTCATCCCTGACTTATTGAGAAAAAATAACCATATTGGTGTTTCTTAACGGACATAACTCGTATTTAACGATGCATTTGTCCAATTTTTGCCTAGAAAATGGAAATTAAGACTGTTTTAAATATTATAAGTATGCAAAATAATTAATAAGTACTATTTTTTATAAATACATCCCCGATTTATTGTATTCCAATCATCATTTTCAAGATTCTATTGATAACTATAAGTCTTCTCCAAGTGTAAATAACTTTAGAAACGACATTAGGTACAGTCCATAAATGGGTGTTCATAACTGGATGTTGTCCAAAACTGGGTGTCCATCATTAGATTTTTCACTGTCCAACACTGGTGCAAAAAAGTGGTTTTTTAATTTATAAATAACTTCATTATTTATGCATTGTAATCTTTTTTCTAACATTGGTTACGTTAAACTAACATTGAACTAAAGGTATAACTAAACAATATCCAATAAAGTTAAAAAACCTACGAGAAATTTGCAAAAAACTTCAATTTTTTCCTTAATCTGTACAAGACTGGTGCCGTTACGTTAAGTACTTTATATTCAATCAAAAAAATATTTTAAATGTAGATTTAAAAATAAAATTTGTGGGAATTCCAACTTTATCTAAATCTTAATTAAAAACTGGCTTATTTTTTAATTTATTGAGATAACATTTAATTTGATATTTTAATTTTATAGCATTTAAATGCTTTATAAATTTAATTTTTTTATAAAAAAAAAACTTTAAATAACAATAATAGATAATGAATTCATATATTTTCACCCTATAACTAAACTAGTGTAATAGGTTTCTTTATAAATTTAAAAATATCGTAATAAACGTAGGTATAACTAATTAGTATTAATGATTAATAATAATTAATGTACCCTACTTTCTTTCTAACAAAGTTTATAGGAAGAAGTAAATGGAACAGAAAAGCCAATGGTAGTCGGAATGACTGATCACCTGTCTGACTGGGCAGTACGTAATTAGTAGGAAGTTAAATTCCGACTGAAAACTTCATCATATTTTAGAAATTAAAAAATATACATATACATAAGTAGTTATATCAATCATATCACTATCACTACATACTACATAGTATAAAACCATTATAAAACAAAGTCGCTTTCTCTGTCCCTATAAGTCCCTTTGTATGCTTAAATCTTTAAAACTACGCAACGGATTTTGATGCGGTTTTTTTTAATAGATAAAGTGATTCAAGAGGAAGGTTTCTAGTATATAATTTATTAGGTTTTAGACAAAGCGGGCGAAGCCGCGGGCGGTAAGCTAGTTGTAGATACTTTTCTATGAATTATATCAACGAAATAGCTTCCGCCCACGACTTTGTATGTGCATCCCCGTTTTTCCCCCTTCCCGCAAGAATTTCGGGAAATCCTTTCTTAGCGGATGCCTACGTCCTAACATCTACCTGCATGCCAAATTTCAGCCCGATACGTCCAGTGGTTTGGGCTGTGCGTTGATAGATCACTATATCAGTCACCTTTGAGTTATATATATATATATATAGATACCTAATATAAAACTACGGAAGATAGAATTGCAAGAGTATTAATTAGTATAAACGATATATTATCTTATTAGATAACATCACATTTGTGAATACACATAATAGTTAATAATATTACCTATATTATCATATTTTTGTCTCAAGGATGATAAAATGGAGTGATGAATACGTATTCCCACGCCAATATCCTTAAAATTAGATTTTAATCGTAGAAATATTTTGCTCAAATAAGCAATTTATCGAAACGTTTATCTAAGGAAAAATATATTTTTCACTTATTCGGTTAACAACTACCATTCGATTTGATTATCATAAATTAAATGCCTCATTTAAAAATTTACGACCGAAAACTATTTAACGGCCATAAATTTTCACTACAATACATCCATGTCAATATTTATTAACACTTGAAATATATTAATGTCAATGTAATTAATTACGCCTTCCGTATATTGATTCTGTAAGATGTACGACGCAATGGATTTTACTTAGGCGCAATAAAATTTAATTACCGTAAGCCACAGTCAATGTATGGTCAATGGTGTCAGTAATATGTTATTTATCGCCTACTGAGCTTGGGTGCGAGAACTTAATATTAAAAATGGTTTATGTGTTTATTATAAGGGTTTGTATTGAAAGGTTTATGAGATATTGCTTTCTGTTATTTTCTATGCTTTAAAAAGTATAAAAATATCGTTAGGACCTAAGTTATCGTGGCTATTTTACGTGTATTTGCATTAGAAGAACACTTTTGTATCGCCACAGTCTAATAATATAACGGTCTTCCTGTTAATAGAATGAATAAATAGTAAATCTGTTAAATTCTAATATAGTGCAAATTTGAAGCACATATTAAGCGCTGCTTAATTCACAAGTCCTGAGAGTTTGGCTTAAAGTTGGTTGTGTTATGAGTTAACCGACGAATGATGAATAAATAATGTTTATCTATTAGCACACATTAAAATATATTAGGAATAGAATATTATTGAACTGAAAATTTAGTGTAACATTTTTGCGTTACGCTGTACGCGTGACATTTTTACGTTACGCCGTACGCGTGACATTTTTGCGTTACGCCATACTCGTAACATTTTTAAGGTCATAAGAAGCGATTAAGCGAAACCAAGGCTCGAAAGTGTTTGCAAGAGATATGTCTATTGGGCAGAGCCGGCTGACGAAGCTGAAGACAGACCGTGGCGTAGTAGTGTCGGCCAAGTCAGAGGTATTAGGAGAGGTCGAGAGGTTCTACCGGCAGCTTTACACCTCAGTTGCCAAGCCTGTTAATAGTCCGGCGAAAGACCCAAGAGCCCGACTAACCCGACATTTCACCGAAGATATCCCGGACATCAGCCTGTACGAGATTAGGATAGCTCTGAAACAGCTTAAGAACAACAAGGCGCCGGGTGAGGACGGAATTACCTCTGAGCTACTGAGAGCGGGTGGAAAACCAATCCTCAGAATGCTCCAGAGGCTATTCGGTTCCGCCTTGCTCGAGGGCAAAACGCCTGAAGCATGGAGCAGGAGTGTGGTTGTTCTGTTCTTCAAAAAGGGAGATAAGACCCTATTGAAGAACTACAGACCGATATCACTCTTGAGTCATGTTTATAAGCTGTTTTCAAGGGTTATCACGAATCGTCTCGAACGCAGGTTAGATGACTTCCAGCCTCCCGAACAAGCCGGTTTCCGTAAAGGCTTTAGCACCATAGACCACATCCATACGCTGCGGCAAATTATACAGAAAACCGAGGAGTATAATTTTCCACTATGCCTAGCGTTCGTGGACTATGAAAAAGCCTTCGATTCGATCGAGACCTGGGCCTTATTAAGGTCTCTCCAGCGGTGCCGTACTGACTATCGGTACATCGAAGTATTGAGAAGCTTGTACGAACACGCCACAATGTCAGTCCGAGTACAAGATCAGTGCACAAAGGCAATCCCATTGCAGCGCGGTGTTAGACAAGGCGACGTGATCTCGCCCAAACTTTTTACCGCTGCTTTGGAAGATGCTTTCAAACTGTTGGAATGGAAAGGACTTGGCATCAATATTAACGGCGAGTACATCTCTCATCTTCGTTTTGCCGATGATATCGTAGTCATGGCAGAATCCATGGAAGACCTTAATGCAATGCTTGATGACCTCTACAGAGTTTCACAACAAGTGGGCCTTAGCATGAACATGGATAAGACGAAAATCATGTCGAATGTCCATGTTGTGCCCACTCCAGTCTCTGTAGGAAACTCTACTCTCGAAGTTGTTGACGAATATGTCTACCTCGGACAAACGGTCCAATTAGGCAGGTCCAACTTCGGGAAAGAGGTCAATCGTCGAATCCAACTCGGATGGGCAGCGTTCGGGAAGTTACATAACATCTTTTCATCCAAAATCCCTCAGTGCCTGAAGACAAAAGTCTTCGAGCAATGTGTGTTGCCAGTGATGACATACGGTACAGAAACGTGGTCTCTAACCCTGGGCCTTGTGCACAAGCTCAGCGTCGCTCAACGTGCTATGGAAAGGGCTATGCTCGGAGTTTCCCTACGAGATCGAATCAGAAATGAGGAGATCCGTAGGAGAACCGGTGTCACCGACATAGCTCGCCGGATTAGCACGCTGAAGTGGCAATGGGCTGGGCACATAGCCCGCAGAACCGATGGCCGTTGGGGCAGAAAGGTTCTCGAATGGAGACCACGTACTGGGCGACGAAGCGTGGGACGACCACCCACAAGATGGACAGACGACCTGGTCCGAGTGGCAGGGAGCCGCTGGATGCAGGCCGCCGGTGACCGGTCGTGGTGGAAAACCCTGAGGGAGGCCTTTGTCCAGCAGTGGACGTCCCACGGCTGAAACGACGACGAAAGAAGTTTCACTTCTTACGTGTGTACTCTTGTACACGCATACATTTTTAAAGTGAAACTTCTTTATCGGGAATGGACAAAAATTTAGTGTAACATTTTTGCGTTACGCCGTACGCGTGACATTTTTGCGTTACGCCATACTCGTGACATTTTTAAAGGTCATAAAGAATTTTCACTTCTTACGTGTGTACTCTAGTACACGCATACATTTTTTTTTATATATAGAATATGGCTTTAATAAAATAATTACCCTTTTAATGTAGGTACCTAATATTTGTGTAAATAGTTTAAGGGGTTTACTTTTGTGAAAATATAATACCGTATTGAATTAAATTGTTGATCTAAAAATAAGATCTAGTTAGGAAGGCTTTAAGATAGAGAGCTGAAATTCTTTTACGAAAATATCCAAAGGGGAAACACTTGGAAAGATATTGACGATTTTTCGGACCTGAACGTGAGAGAATTTGTAACGGCAATATCTACTCGAACACAAATTGCTTGTGTTTTTATGACAGGCGTTATATTTATTGTAAATTTATGATAAGGGGCTATATATATATATTGTATTATAAGCTGTAAGGTATCTTTTTATAAATAAAATAAAATAAATAAATAAATAAACTGAATTAATTAAGTACAGATTGTATACCTACTATTTGAGAAAGTTATTTAGGTCCATACTTCGAAAATACTTGTTAAGAATGTTTAGTATCAGTAGGATGTCTTGTTTATTTATTTTTTATTTATGAGACACCCATACAAAATATAGAAGTCTTATAATTACTCTTATAATTCCTACCTAAAACCAATATTTTAAATAGTTAAATTAATTAAAGTACTACACAATAATAAGGTGCAATAACATTGAATAAATTATATTATTTAGATTTGAACAAACAAATTTAGTTTACAGAAAATACTTTCCGGTTTACTTTTTGTGGCGTATTTCCCAGAATTGACATAGATTCCAATAAAAAAATATCAATGTGTATATTTGATAACATTTACGAAGTGTTAAAACTCAAACAATGAAGTGAAAACAAATATCAAACTACAAATTTATTTATTTCACACTATTCGATAAACTGTTTAATACTGGTTTCGATTTTTTATTTACAATATTCGTTAAACTTTACTTATATTATTTTATAGTAAAGTTTTCATTTATTATTGAATATTAATCCGTTTTTAATTGGCCCAGAAAGAATCCATAATAAGAAAATAAAGCTCTACTGTCAATAAAATTTATTTTCGAGAAATTAGTTTTGGCTCTACCTAGATTTTAAAATAATTTGGACGTTGTAGTTAATTCATTTTTTTTTTATCGAAGAAAATACCAAAAAAGATAATTACAATTATATAAAAATGAGTCTCATATACTATAATAATATATCACGTATGTAAAAGCTGCAGGCCGTCACTCAAAAAAGCTTTTAGTACCGTAGTCTCCGGTCATAGAAAACAACTCATAAGACTCATGCATTTGAATTCCGAAACATTGAGTGCGTCAGGTAGCAGAGAAGTTATGACGGTGTTTAAACTCAGTAGGTAAAGTTCCTAATTTCTTGGCTCTACATAGTTTATTTATTTATTTATTTATTTATACATCTTTGACTTACAGTACAAAACATACCGACAGACGCACAAAGATAACAATTGTTACAAAGTCTGACTTAAAAATAAGGTACAATTAGAGACAAACGATACAATATTAACATTAAATAGGTCCACTTCAGATTTAGCACGTAAAAATTTATTTAACAAATTGAGTGCATGATGGGTGGGTGCACTCCAAGCGGCTCGCGTCCGGAGCAGGCTCTCCGCGAACAGCGGACGCGAGCGCCACTGCACGGAGCAGCTCGGTGCCCACACACCACAGGCCCCCAGTGCCACGGGATTGTCAATTTTGCTATTTAACAGCAGATAATAATGAACCATAAGCGCGCGCTCGCGTCGTAGCTCGAGTGTATCCAATCCAACCATCCCCGTAACGTACAAGGATGGATATAAAGAGGTATGTTTTGTGGTGCGTGATAGTTACTTATATACGTATAAATAGGTTTACTAAGTATATTATAATGTTAATAAAAAGTTAATTCGAGTAAACTTTTTTGTATTCACTATAGTGAATTTGTCATATAATATGATTGTTCCTAATATTTCTGTATCACAAATTCTTATAGTACTCATTTCATATCCCAGTGAAGAAAGTAAAAGAATACTGAGTAATGAGTATGTCAAAGCAACATTATTTTTAAGTCCATAACGTATGAAATAACGCAGTAAGACGTTAAGCTGTTTAGTGTCAACAAAGCGTGCCATTGGGTCAGTCTTACTGCAAGGCGGTCAGTCGGCTTAACTACATGTTTTGTTACGTCCGATTAACCCATATTGTATTAGTTGTCGTGACGTCACGTTACGTCCTGGATTTTTCTACCAAGCCAGGGGCGTCGGGTCCGATCGAGTCCCGCCGGTTCGCAAAATGTGCCGCGCATGCGCCAAAATTGCGCCAATTTCGCACGCAGCGGCCTCTACCGACGCTTGCAGTCCACTTCTATCACGACGGAGAGATGTTGCGTTGCGCGGCGATGCACCTCGCGAGAGATGTCAAAAATTTAAAAATGTACCAGTTCAAAAATGTGATGCGCGTCTGAGATATATACGTAATCTCCTCCGACGTCAGGCTAATGTGTGTTGTGTGTAGGATAAGTCATAGTGTTCAGCATTTTAGCATTTAGTAGGAACGTTGTAGAATTTTAGGAATAAAAGTTAAATTTAAGGTGTTAAATTGGATGTAGCGAGGTTAAGAAGCGGGGTCCGACGCGGTTTCATTATTGTGTAGCCTGCATAACCTTGACATGAATTTCCCGCGCTAGCGCCGCAACCTTGTTTTCTAAAGCAACCCTCTTGAAATTGTAACGTGGAAACTATTATAATAATTGGCAATAAGTACCACTTTATGAACGTTATTACATCACAACAATGTGTGCAGTAGAGACGAGCAACATAAATTGCTGGAAGTAATTAAATAAACTTATAAAGTTTGCGGAAAAACTCTTAAATAATGACTCCTGTGTGACGGTTTTAATAACGCAGGTGCCATCAAAATGAAAAGATTAAAAGGTGAGTAATTACGCTGTTACAGAATTAATTACGTGCAAATATTTAAATCACCAGTTTGTAATTTTTTATATTCTAAGGTGTGTTTCAATTTTCAGTTTATGGTGAAATTTTGTATGGCTTTGAATGTTTTTTTTTGTGAATTAGCCTAAGGTGAAATTAGTCTTATTTAATAATTATTAAGATCAACTCTAGCACGTTATTATGTGGTAACTGGTAACATAGGATGGTTAAGTCATTAGGTATGTTATTCTGGGGTACTCAACATTGATTTATCATTAAATTTGACAATTTTTCAGCTGCGGTGATAATATTATAATATTATTATGTATCTAAGTATCTATTGTTGAGTTCTTCCTCTATCATTTAGCATATGGGTTTTCCTTGCCCCATAAGATAATAAGTTAATAAACCAACATATTTGTCTAAACATTAATTAATTATAATGCCTAGATCTAAATAAAACAATTTAAATGCATAGGTAGGTGCTTATTGTTATAATAAATGTTATAAACGAAGAATCTAGCCTAGACAATAGGCTTACTTATAAGATTTCCTCGTGATTACCCCATTTCCTCCTCTATAAAGTTTTTTCATGAATATTAAATGAAGCTGTTCATTTTGTTTGTATTTGTTGCTAGCGAATTGTTTTAGTGATAACGATAATCTAGTTAAATCGTTTGGAAGTTATGTGATTATACGAATGCGTAATTGACGTTACGACTCTATTAAAACTGTAATGTGGATATAAATAACTATTAAAATTTATGAAAATATAATAATAATATTTTTAAGCTATTGCATAGCTTTTATCTCAGACTTTGAGCGCGGTGGCCGGTGACCGAATGTAAAAATTCCGTAACGAAAAACCTAACACCCCCCACTCGAACTCCTGCAACCGGCACAGCGATGCGATGCTATGCAATAGCTTTACCGAGGCAGTCCTCGAGTGCCACACGTATTTTTTTTAGATTTCCCCGATTACAACATACACGTGTTCGTCAAAAAGTTATATAAACGTAAGAAAGAAAATAGCGAGCATTTCACATACGAATACCTGAAGGCTGAAGTACGTAATTAACTACGTCCTTATTACAAATTTACTTGAGAGTCGCGTTCATATTGGTTTAAATAAATTAAATAATATATTAATAGGTCATATTTTTCAGAAATTCGCAGAAAAATAATAAATTCATAATATTTTAGGTATATGTACTTACTTCAACATAATTTGGGATAACTAGATTATATTATTATGTAGCTACAATGTACATGTTACCCAGTGTATTACTTTTCTTACTTTTTATTATTTTTCGTCATTGTAAACCTACATCGTCATCATTATAAGCCTGATTTTATTACGTCACTGCTGGGACTTTAAGTGTATTTTTTTTTTACCAGATTTAACCGATTTGGTAAAAAAATTGTATACATATAGATTTACGATCTGTGGTTTTAATCGTGGTTTACCCCGGTAAAACGAAACCGCTTTTATATCCTGGTAAATTGTGAATTACCTAAAGCCAATCTCAGAGTTTGATAATATTATTATTGTATTATGTTAACAATTAAAAAAATCATGCAAAGGTATGATGAATCAAGAAAAAATACATACCTAGATAGTAATGTCAAAAACACGAAGAGATTATCGACCGGTAACTAACTATATATGAAAAAACTTACTTGTAAAATTTTCTTCTTGACCATTTGAGTCTACCTGTTTTGATTACTTATCATCATAATCTTAAAAGGACTTGATCAAATAAACGAAGATCGTCTTGCCAGCTATACTCTAGGGAATAAATGCATTTGCTGCAAAGCGCAATTACATAACTTTCTGAACATTAATCGTTTCACAACAGAACTTACAAAAGATTAACACAATAGTTTCGCTCCCCGTGGGGTTATTTACAGTAATGCACCTTATAACTTGTTTGTACAAGTACAATTAACTGGCAACTCTCTGCGGTAAACTTCTCTAATTTATTACAGCACTTTATCTGTGATATAGTTGGTGTCATTTAAAAATGTTCTCTATAGTGATGGGGTTAAGGACTAGGGTTTTTAGACGTGACATCGTAGAGGCAATTCCATGGGTAATTCTTTCAATACTGGACTAATCGCTTTAATTTAGAAGCCTATATCTACACTTTGTTTTGAATGAAAAGGACCTCTTGGTATCAATCACTACTCTACTTCAAAGATAACGTGTTCAGAAAATAATGCATAACTTGATTTTATTAATATTGAGAAGAATATGAGGAGCTTCGAAGAAATCGCTTATGAACGATAAAGCCTCTTCTACTTGGCACGTGTACTTTAAGAATTTTATATTTATTAATTCTTATACACGGTCTAAATCTATATTTATTTATTTTTATTTATTTATTTATGTAAAGGTACCTTACAGCTAAACTTACACTAGGTATTACATTAACAATTCAATACGCCAATTAAAAGGTACACCAATAACAATACATAATACTGTGAGTGAGCAAAGTATAAAGATAAAGAACGATATTAACAATTACAAACCCTATATTATATATTATATATAATTATAGTTAAATAAAAAGGTAACAATAAATATGAGTGAGTACAAGTGTGATTGTAAGTGTGTGTGAGTGTGTGTGTATGTGTGTGTGTTGTTTGTGAATTTCTTTACAAATTTTGGTCAATAAGCTGTAGTATTAATTTTTTAAACTTAGAGCGAGATAATTGAAAGGGATCTGCCAAGGAGAATTTATTATTATAATTATTCGGAATTCTCAGAAAGGGTGAATGTTTGAGGTAATTAGTAGAGGTTGCTGGGACATTAAAGAGAGGCGTATGACGAGTACGTTGTGATGGCGCACGATATTGTAAGTATTCTAAAGCAACAGGAAAATCAAAGTTATTATTGACAATATCATACAATAACATAAGGTCGATTACATCTCTACTATATAAGTAATATTATGATGAATATCTTATATTCATATTGTTATAAATTAATTCCCAACTGGCAACCCGAACCGAGTGGGTGTTTATAAAAATGAGCTGAACAGCGGATTTGACACACTTTCCGTTGGGCTCTCGGACGTAACGGTCGTTTTGGTTGTGCTTAGTTGTGTTAATAATTATTTTGAGTCGATTATTATTTTATTGTTGAAAGTAGACATATAAAGTCATTTTGTAAGGAATAAAACCTTTCTAGGTTAAATTTAAAATCGTTAAGATCAGAAGTGGGATTGCCACGCGTTTTAGACCGTTTGCCATCTAAATTTAGTGCTTATTAGTTGTTGTTCAGTTCAGTTGTTCAGTGTTGAAAGAACATTATCTCAACCATAGCGAAATAACGTCCGTTGCGTCCTGTGAGCGGGAGTCATTAAGTACCTTGGGGCTATTGATTAGTCATGGTCAGGTTAGGCCGAGTCGGGGAAGCAAAGTTGTTAAGAAAATAACTAGTTGCTATGATAATAACAGGTACAACGGGACAGTTCTCAACATGCTACGTGTTGAAGGAGGCAACAAGGGTTCCCAATGGTCCGATGTGCAATGGCACGTGCGCTGCACATCCACTGCGCCGCTGCAGTTGCTGACAACGGGCTTCCGGGCTGCTTGCAACCAATCTACGGCGCCGGGATGCCTGCGTGAACGAGGATCGACGGTAGCCACTCACCGCTGCTGTCGAAGACTTTGTGTTTGTGGTGCTATTGTTTATAGACCACTTAGAGAACATACGAGGGTATGGGTCTCTGTTTTGAAAGTTTGTGGTGCTATTGTTTATAGACCACTAGAGGACATACATGGGTATGGGTCTCTGTTTTGAAAGTTTGTGGTGCTATTGTTTATAGACCACTAGAGGACATACATGGGTATGGGTCTCTGTTTTGAAAGTTTGTGGTGCTATTGTTTATAGACCACTAGAGGACATACATGGGTATGGGTCTCTGTTTTGAAAGTTTGTGGTGCTATTGTTTATAGACCACTAGAGGACATACATGGGTATGGGTCTCTGTTTTGAAAGTTTGTGGTGCTATTGTTTATAGACCACTAGAGAACGTACAAAAGGTATGGGTCTCTCTGTTTTAAATTTTTGTGGTGCTAATGTGTTTAGGCCACTTAGAGAACATGCAAAATGTATGGGTCTCTGTTTTTTTACAGGTTGTCGCTTATGCGAGCACTTGAAGCCACTGTCGTTACGACGGTGTATTACATTTTGAGTTTTATCTATATTCGTGTTAAGTCTGAAGGTATCTAATTCTGTAATAAGTATTTGCTTTTTAATACACCTTGTCTATGGCCGCTTGAGTGCACGCTTGCGTCCATGGCACTGGTAATGGTAAAATAGAGATGAAGGTCATTTTTCGTTCCCCTGCATAAGATATACGCTTCAGACTATAACGCGAAACTAGGTTGATTGCTAACAAGTTTCCTTTATGTTCCTGAGACAGCGCTAAGGCGATGTTGAGTAGATTTCAAGGGATGAAGCAAGCAGGTTGGATGGATCTGATGTTACTTGCTAGTGGTAGAAGTCATGCTGCGGTCGAGGACGCCGCACTGTCAGGAACGGCCGTGTTATAAATTAATTCCCAACTGGCAACCCGAACCGAGTGGGTGTTTATAAAAATGAGCTGAACAGCGGATTTGACACACTTTCCGTTGGGCTCTCGGACGTAACGGTCGTTTTGGTTGTGCTTAGTTGTGTTAATAATTATTTTGAGTCGATTATTATTTTATTGTTGAAAGTAGACATATAAAGTCATTTTGTAAGGAATAAAACCTTTCTAGGTTAAATTTAAAATCGTTAAGAATATATTATTACGAGATATTTCAGTTTTTATAAATGTATTCATCTATTCTAAGAATAAAAACACTATGCAATGAATTCATACAAGAATTAAAAATGTATAAAATTATTTTTATGTTGTATAGGACTATAGCAATAGTGTGAAATGTGAGATGTGCATAAAATAATATCTTTTATTACTGGGTGAAATAAAACTCATCTGTTTTAATGCACTGAATGCTTGCGATTTTTTATTTCTTGTTTCAAAAATATCCTGGTTGTTGTATTTGAGTATTTTTGACGTTTTTACCAATCAAAATGGACTCTTTTATTTCTGTAAATAATACTATCGGTTAAAATATATAGGAATAAGTAGTTCCTATCAAAACTTTATCAGGCACCTGCCAAAAATAACTATTTCTGAGGTTGAATGATAAAATAAATATACCTACTATCAATCTAGAGAATATTTCCCGATGTATCTTAAGAAAACTTCTGTTGTTATCCTTCTACAATATAAATAGGAGAACAAAACATGTCAGTCTGGTGATGCATGGCCCTTGTTTCCCATAACGAAACATCAATCAGAGAAACAAGTGTGAAATACGTATATAGGTTATGGTATATGTAGTTTTCTACCCACTAGTACTCAATTACATTAGGCGGGTCTACACAGAGCGAGCAGTCTAGCGAAGCACTAGCTGCGCGAAGCAGCTCGGTCAGTGTTTACGTGGCTTGACCGAGGAAAACCACAGCACACGGCTTACCGCTCTGTGCGGATCTGCTCGAATATAGAAAATATTTATTACAACATACACAGAAACACACAGCAATAATAATAATCAATGATTAGGTACCATACATACGAGTCAGGGATTTAGACTAAAATAATCTTTAATATTGATTATCCGTTTGTTTTCTACGTATTTCAGACGTATTGTATAGGATCAATCTTCATACTGCTTTATAGCCCATATGAAACCGGGGTAGTTTTAGAATAAATGAGATGGAATTTATCTTTATCTAAATTAAACTGAAAGGTCGTACACCCATGTCTGGGTTCTTGCCCTTTGGTTTCACCTTTACAACCTTTTGTGATGTGCAAGACTTAGAATATGAAATTATATTCATTGTTCGCTTCTTCGTGTCACATGTCATGCGGAGAAAATAATTTGATAATGAATTGTATTTCTAAATTCGTCTAGATTTGTATTGTAATTTCTTTAGAGGAATGATATAAATAATAACGGATGATAGAGGAGTAGGTATGCATTATTTAAGTATTAAAGAGACTAAACGAAAAGTAAAAACAATATTTATCCCTATTTTGATAAGAAGATTGTCTTTAAGAATTATACAGATTAAGTATGTATAAATATAAAAGATAAAATATCTTGTAACACTATATTCGAAAATTTCATACTAGATACTAGATTAGCTACTAACCTAAGTCGCTGATCAAAGGTGTTCTATATTTTCTGTTCAAGTACTACACACGGGTGTACAAAGGCTGATCAGATTAAAGTTTAATGAATGGTCTTGTTAACAAGTCAGCCAATTCTTTACAATTCTCTGAAATTTATAATATGAAGTGACTGAAGCATGTCCCCAAATACCCAAAGGACTTAACATCAGCGCAATAATATGTCTTAGACTTAGAAGAAAAATTAAAAAAGGGGGAGGTGAGAACCCTAACGCAATTACTCGTACGTGCGTTCGGTTAGCCACTTAGGGCACGACCGTCATTAAACGAACTTCAATTTATACAAGGGCTCGTCTCAAATAAGCACTTTTTTGCACCTTTCCCTCCTTACTACAAAGAAAATGGGAACTTATTATGTGGAGAGTTTTAAATGGTTTTCTTAGGACATAACTTTGGCGCACGGTTAGGTATTGCGATTGAAAATAAAGGCTGCCTTTGAGAATTTTTACGTTTATTAATTTCTTGGCAAGGTTTTGAATTTACGAAAGGTACCTCTAATTATTTATGTACCTAATTATTTTCAAAATTTTCTAACCTTGTATTTCAGTTCGACTTCTTTGCTGTTCTCAAGTAGGTAAAGGAAATTTTAGTACACATTCTAAAAATAGCGTTTTACCGCTTTTATAGTAACAAACTGAAAGCAAACCTTTCCCTTACATGAACGTCGAAACCCGAAGTGTGATTCAGGGTGAAAGTCGTGAATGACATGAATTGCTGCTGAATTATAAAGGGACATTTCATATTCATGAGACGGCGTTCAGTCAAGAGTTAACATTTTAAGTGATATGTAATGAGGCACGCCAATTTTGCTTGTTCATATTGTATGAAACTATTAGCAGTATTTAGAACTTTCAAATGAATGAAGTTAAACTGGCTAACCACATACAATAGGAACATGCAATACAAATTCGTTCGTCTGTTTCAACCCGTTGCAGATTTTAAAGGATTTTGTGATTCTTATAATATTTTATTTTTTGTAATAAAAATAACTCATTTCTTTTACCATTTAAATAGATTCTTACTCGAAATTATTTTATTCTTCAGATAACTGAAAATATTAAAGAATGAAAATCTACAGTAGCGCGTGGTTTTGCTAACACGCTAATACTACTATCTTTACCATTTAAATTATTGTTAGCCAAAAAAAGATTGGCAGCAAATCTTAGTTCATTCTGTATTTATCCGAAGTATTTGTCATTTTTACAATTGCAGGCCTCGTTCGTTGTACCATGTGACCATAAAACAAGCGACGGCGGACCATAAAAACGTTTTATGAAAGATATTATGTGCACATGTGTAAGAAATGTAAGGGTATAATTTGCTTCTAATGTACCTCATTTCTGAGGAAAGGGTGACAAAGTTTCAACGTCAACGTGACCGGAAAATGTACATTGCGCAACTTCCTTTGTGTTTAAACTTCTCGATCGAATTGAGTTAACTTTGGTTTCTTAGCTTTTAAAATAATAAATTGATTAATATGCGTTTGTGTTGTTCATTTCAAAATTTAGATATCTTGTTCAATAACTATGTAAATATAGGTTTTATGTCTGTACATACATAAATTGTGCTCTTCAGGTCTATATAACTATCAAAAACTTGATTGAACGTCCCAAGATTTACGATTTATTGATATCATAGTTAACAGTTAACCAAACCATATAAATTAGGAAGGAAAACCCCTCGAGTGTAATAATTCAAAAGGCCCTCCTAACACCTACTTCCAAAATTGAGGATGAAACTCTAAGCGCCAATAATCACTTCGCAAACCTGAAACTACACTTAAGGGATGTACCTTGGTTTCAAATATTTAAGGGACCTTTAAGTGACGCTAGCTTATTGGGATTACGTTGGGCAAAAAAGGGCCCTTAAAAATGGATTCACTTCATCCTAATGTAACTGCGTTGAACTCGTATACAATTCGAAAAACGTTTTAAGGAAAAACGAATTTTTAAGTAAGTATGAAGAAAACTGGGTCCCATGAATATTAGTGTATGTTGTTTATGTCGGTTGGTAGTCTTGTAGGCCGTAAACTCAGCGTTGAATAACTTTGCATTTATATTTAATCAAAAGACGTATCTGCCGAGATATTTCTTAGCTTTGTCTCGAATAGAGAGATTTCAACAAGTCAGTATCTCGGGGAATATATTCACAAAAACTCTTGTTTTATATTTAGATTCATAAAAAGTTTGTTTAATGTTTATATGTTTTATTTTTTAATAATATTCTCCATTAGGAGGACGCCAATCTGGGATTACAATCATAATAAAAATAAAGAATCCAAACGGGAAAATTCATATTACGGATAAAGGGAAAAGAAAATGCGTTATTCTTGATAAATTTTATATTTTTACACCTGAACAATAAAAAAAAGAAGAGAATACTCAGGTTTACAATTCAATTCTTATCAAACAATTAATTACTAAGAAGGTTTAAGTCTTAAAATTAATAATCTATTTTACCATATTATGTTAATTTGAAAAATATACCGATATAATATTGAATATCACTCAATGTGGTGGCGAAAATTCAATATTGATGCCAGACCATTTAAAAATCTTCAACCAGCACTTGGAAATTTATGTAAGTATGTGCCAATATTTATGTATTCAAAAAGGCTTTTCAGATGTGCCGTTGATGAAATGTTTTTATTTATTAATGGTTCTGAGAGTGTTGCTCTTTGAGGGTTTCCGGTACTTGAAATTATTCTTATTCTTATTCTTAACTTGTTATGTGCTTTATTATTGTTTTAGCTTATACGTCGTTCTATATAGTTTATAATTTCAAGTAGATATCGGGAATACCGTTCCTACTTTTACATAAAAGGGCATAACCACCAACCACCTTAACACCAACCACACAAACATGCACATAAACTTTCGAATTTATAATATTACCCGCCCCGGCTTCGCACGGGTGCAATGCTGATCTAAATACACTACAGAAAAACTAAACTGTTGTATATAAAAACATAGCGGCCCGCTCCGGCTTCGCACGGGTATAAAATAGATAGGCCGGCCGCGGCCGGTACCGCCGCAAACGCTACGTCCCGAAATTTTTAAATCTGTAATATCTTCGAAAATATTCACTTAAATCATACGGTGTAAAGGGCCATATAGATCTATATTAAATGAACAATGTATTGAAGGTATTTAATTGGTTAAGGATTAATGCTGTATTGGTTAAAATCGCATCGAAAATTAGCCATTATTTGTCGTAAAAAGTAAATGACAAAAAAAGTTATTGTGGGTTATCCATAAGAGATAGACATATACCATCGCGGACTTTTCTATAGACCTTTTCAATGTGTATAATACTTAGTACATTTTTTTGATAAAACTAGTAGGGTTCAGCCTGCGTTTGCAATGTAAGCGGAAAAAATGTAATTATTTACGACATCACATTAGAAACCTCAAAAATAACAGTACTTCTCCACAATAAATAGTGGTATTTAATGGATGTTATTATACATATAAACCTTCCTCTTGAATCACTCTATCTATTAAAAAAAACCGCATCAAAATCCGTTGCGTAGTTTCAAAGATTTAAGCGTACATAGGGACATAGGGACATAGGGACAGGGAAAGCGACTTTGTTTTACACTATGTAGTGATTATAGAGCCTTAGAGGCGCTACATTAACTTTACTACGAGATTGACAGGGGAACTTTTAAGCTAAAGTACCTACTATACGTTTAGGTTACGCTTAAAGTATAACATTTAAGGTTTTAATAAATGATTATATACGCGTTTATTACTTTTATTCTATAACATTTCCTTACTATTCGACAAAGAAACGCTCTAATCACTATACATACTTTAATTAATAGAATCGAAAATATTTTACAAAACAAACAATATAGAGAAATCTTAAATTCAAAGAGTTTATTGGAAAACCTTAGTGGAAAACAAAGAGAGGACCATTAAGATTTATGTTAGATGTTACGTGAGTTGAATTCAATGTTCTATTTCTTATTAAATCGCTGGAATTTCTTGTTATTTCACTTGGTATTTGAATATACAACTTCTTTTGTTTATTATACGCTTTTTCACCGGCTTTTATTAGCTTCACACACTTTACTTATTCATTCTTAAGCGTGTATGTTATGATGAAATTAACATGATTTTCACTATAATATTACGTTTTTTATATTGTATCTGTTCTCATAAAATGTTTACTAAAAAACAATTTACTTTTTTATCAAATCGAATTGTGCCGAAACCTCTACCGATTACTAAATGTTTTTCATGTTCCACCTCTTTCAAGGTACAATGGATACATTTTCCGGAACTTTTCTTTATAGATTCAGAATATTTGAAATAGTTTTCAAACGAAATCAACTATTCCCTATAAAATACTGAAACACTGCTAAATTATACTGGAATTTCTTCCTCAAAGTTCATAGGGGTATTTCGAATACATTTTTAAATCAAGGAATTGGTTAAAATACTTATTTTCCCTATTTTTTGTGATAGGACATTTACATTGGATTTTATTCCGGAATGTAATATATTTCGTTCGCTTCAATGCGGTATGCGGGTGGCGGGATTATTAAAATTTCACCCTTTATTTGGTAAACCATAATCTATATGCATTGTTGTTTTTACAAATAAATGTATATGTTCATTGGTTTTACCTTTTTATATCTCTTCGAACTGAAAACAGAAAATGGTTAGAGTTAGAGTAAGGGTTACGGTACTTATAATATTATACATACACAAACTATTTCTGGGGTATTCTAAACAACTTTATTGTATTGTATACGAAGACTATTGCTATTCACATTAATGTAGTAGGTGTACAAAAACCTATCAATCATTATTTAGTTTTACGTATGTAATTATTTCATACTCGACTTCTGTTCATTTTATGACTGCAGTATCTACAAGTATTTTATTTTACTTTTTGACCTAATATTCTCTCGAATGTTGCAAGAAATATAGATATTGTCCAAGTTAGCTAACATGGCCTAAAATCCTCATTCGCAAGAGCCTATAGACAGAATTGAAAGATAGCAGATACCCTACTTTATCGTCAAAAGCACAACAATTATGATACGATATTAAATGTTGTAAATTTTGTATGATTCACAGTTTATTTTTATGAAATTCCTCGCACATATTATTAACTCCCCCGTCAAGCAAACTAAAGGGATGACAAGATTTTTATCTGGTTCACAATAAGTGTCACTTATGTCAGTTAGCTCTCGGAGTCAAACTTGACAGACGGAGAAAAGGGACGCTTCCGACGGCACTTGGTAAGATAAAATTGGAAATTTTGGAATGATATCGCGAGATATTGAGTTTGCGAAGTTTTCTAAATTGTTGTTAACATTGACAATTTATTATCTCTTAAGACAGTTACTTATTTGTTGTTAGAGAAATGATTCAGGAATGTAATGCATCACTTAACACAAACAGTATCTTCCACAAGTCAAAGTATAATAACAATTTACCTTTTTTCCTATCATTGAATTAAATTTAAAATAACGTAATTTAGCCCATATGTAAATTCAGTTAATCGAATTAATACAAATAATAACATGTGACTACAAAAATTTTGAGCTACAAATTCTTTCGAGTTAACTTTTTCTGCCTCTTTCAACCAAAACGTTAAAATATTGTGTCACACATCATTAATCCTTTATAATCGTTGTTATTGATTTATAACTAGATTCATGCTTCCATATCCAGTACTAGTGGTCCGCCCCGGCTTCGCCAGTGGTACATATTTCGCAATTAAAGCCTATGTCCTTTCTCGGGTATCAAAATATCTCCATAACAAATTTCATGCAAATTGGTTCAGTAGTTTAGGCGTGATTGAGTAACAGACAGACAGATAGAGTTACTTTCGCATTTATAATATTAAGTATGGATAGTCAAAGCCATAACCCTCTTGAATTTCATCGCAGTTGGATAAAAGGATCCAGTTGCATACAATTGAGCAAATCTCTTCAGATGAGACCATCGAAGCTATCAGCTTTCAAACGCTTAACTTCAGTCTACAAATTAAACCGGTTCGTGTTACCCTGATGTAATTAAACTACAGAAGCTTCAAATTAACATACAATTTGTTTAACGCCTTTTATTATCTCTCTTGAAACTCTTTTTTTAGTAGGAATGATGACTATGTTTTAATGGAAAGGTGACACTATTTATTAAAAGTAGAGAACCAAAATAAGTATTTTTTGTATATCGATTTCATGTTTTAAAACGTATACGACGAACACGTCGACTCTTTATATTATGCTCTTTACTTCAGATTGGGTTTTATATTATAAATGGACTACGTAACATGAAACAACATTTTATTAGGAGAACTCTAACAACAACTATTTGATATCATTATTTATTTTCTTGTAGTGTATGTCTAGCTTCTAGATTATTCCCTTTTGTCTACCCGCCATTTTAAATCTAATTAATATATTTTACATGCTTTCGTTAAATACATGAATTAATTAAAACAAGCCATAAATATAGATCAAAATAATATGCTAAAAAGAGCATAGTAAAACATTCATAATAGTTATATTTTAAGTTAAAATAATTACACGATGCCTTTTCCAATTTTATAATGTCAATTCAAATCACTAACAACATAAATCCAATGCGAAAAATACTCACTAAAGTGGATTTAAAAATATATCCACCAAGTTGATAAATAAACAATTTGCTAGCGAAACGGCACACAAATATATCCATTGTGTTTCAAAATAACTTGTTCGATATTGCAATTTTGTACCTGTAGGCTGTATACGATGTGTGGATAAAAGTCAATCGGTCACTAGTTGTTTGTTTAGGTTTATATCTGTTTAATGTTTTGGTTATGCTGACACTGTTATGGGTTATTTTATACGTTGGTTATTTGATACTTTCTCGCATTGGATAATTATAAATTCTGTGTAATCGGCCCTCTTTACAGGGCAGGGCGTTGGGCGAGTAGAGGCAATCACGATAGTGTAGAGCGTAAATGTTAGCACCGGCCGTCATTTTAAATGTTTATTCAAACATCGACACTCATATTTTGTTGGGCTCGCTCTCGATTGTCAAGTGGGCCCACATTGCTGTTATTTGTAATAATTTTTTGACATGCGGGTATTCGGAAATTTGTCGAGAGCGCAAACCACAACCACCAAAACTGGCACAGTCTCTACTCTCTATCGTGCTGTTGAACTGAAGACACAGCTTATTCGGTACCCTTCATATGTTTCCACATAATATGAAAAGATAAGTAGTTAAGAGTATTTTTTTAAAAAACCTTTCATTTCTAATGCTATTAATTATTCGTACATTTCATAGTTGTAACACTTATCCAGTTTCTACTAAATTAAAAAAAAAATATTTTTATACTTCCCGAATCTAAAATACAGGTCAATATTTCTCTACTCTTTTAACTGCCTGTCTCAAAATATCCTTCCTTATTATTCTATTAAAATGTTGATTGTTCCTGTAAATATTTGACCTTTGTTAATAGAATAGAATTATTGGAGGAACAGGGAAGTCAATCAATCAAGTCCGTTCTTCCTGCAAAAGTTATTTGATAAGCAAATTGGTGAAAAGGGAAGTTTTTTCATCCAAAACGTTTTCTAATTTTCTCTATATTCCGTCCTTTCAATAATGTTGACTAATCTGAATTCGAAATGACCTGATTAGTTCGTTCCCCTTCGCCAGTTTTTAATATTGAATTGATTTCACAATATTTTTTAGGAAAACGGTCGAATTATTGAGGTGAAAATAATGTTTAAATGAAATGTATTTTTAAATGTTGTTATATTATGTATTTGATACAATAAGGATTGGAAAGAATAATAGAGGTTTTCAATTATTTTCTATGTAATCCAAGTGCTGTGTGTATGTATTTCCATATCAGATTTTTAATAAAAATATAGATATGGTATTTTTATACTAATTATCTCGAAATTTTCCTTGTTTATTTGAGTTATTTTAATAATTCACTTGTAATTATTAAGCCTATTTATTATTTTACCAGCAAAATTATCAGCATGATTTTTCCAAATAAATGTCTATCCTTTCTTATTGCATTACACGCACAAATCTAGAAAGCAATAAGCAATTTTTCATTCCTTAACCATTTCGAATTAACATAAAACCCGTTCTTATTCGAGAACCAGGCTTTAATATTCCATCATTATCATTTGAACAAAACAAAACAATAGCGAGTGGTGCTATAGAAACGTGAAATGGGCAAAATTGAAAAATGCCTCGAAATGTATTCAGTGAACTCATAAATGTGTTTTCAATGTCTCCGTTTTAATTTATTTCTCGGGTTTAAAGGATTCAATACGAGCGAATCATGAAAAGGTGTCATTGGAGATCTAAAGAAGATTGATTACAGTTTCTGAAAACAGTTCGCTTCGCAGGAATAAAGTTGCGGCCGATGAGCAGACGAGAATATTTCTTTAGAATTGCGGATATTAACGGGGTTGCCTGTTTTAGAATAATGCCCTGAGATTCATTATAGAGATTAGATTTCGCTCTCGTTATAATTTAGGTAACATACATACCCAGTTTATTTTAAATATCTGGCTTTTTAACTATTTTTACGGCTTTTATAGATGACATGAGATAAGTTACTTATGGCATGTGTGTCGTAAATTAAAATTAGAACAGTAAAAATTGATATATGAAACAATATAGAAAACTCGATTCACAAAAAAGGCTACTAATCTAGATACCATATATTTTATAATATCTGACCAAATTCGCAAGAGTATGAAACATACCAGAATAATCCATAACAAAACAATCTCTTCCACTCTATGCCTTATTTCGAAGAAAACCCTTCAAATTCAGAAGTTCACTCCATTATAATAAGGCAATAAATCATCAACACGTAACAATTTGGCGAAACAACCTGTACTTATAGAAAAGATATACACATACAGTCATGGTGATTTGTAAGGCTTGTATAAAAGCCTAAGCCGACGAAGCGTGTGTGATCTATCACGGCTATAGTTTAACATTTAGATACGTCTTGTGTGAGCAATTTGTACTGAATTTAGATGTGAATACTCAATTGTAAGACTTTGTCACTGTGCCGATGTTTATCCTTATATTTTTATATACACCTCTTACCTTTGCTTATTGGTAGTAGATTTTTAGGGTTCCGTACCTCAAAAGGAAAAAACGGAACCCTTATAGGATCACTTTGTTGTCCGTCTGTCCGTCCGTCCGTCCGTCCGTCCGTCCGTCCGTCCGTCTGTCAAGACCCTTTTTCTCAGGAACGCGTGGAGGTATGAAGCTGAAATTTATATCAATTACTCAGGTCTACTGTCCCTTGAAGCTGTGAAAAAATCAAACTTCTAAGCCAACGCAATCAAAAGATACAGCCGTTTATGCCGCAAATTTTCGACAATTGCAAGGGAATCAAAACCTACAGGGTGCTTCCCGTGAACTCAGAATCTTGAAATTTGGTATGAAGCAACGTCTTATAGCATAGATAAAGGAAAAATTACGAAAACCATAAATTGTACTTTGTAAACCTTGCAGGTTTGTACGGAACCCTCGGTGCGCGAGACCGACTCGCACTTGGCCGGTTTTTGTTTTATAAAAACTCATTTGTATTTATATATTTGTATGAGTAAACATACTTTAACACGATTATATCAACTTCATATCTACGTGTTAATAAAGAACTAAATTTCGAATAATAGATAATATAATGCTCTCTCTACATTCAAACATTATGCTAATTAAGCATAAATTATCCTAAACTAATCTTTCTGCTACTATTGTTTAAAATTCTACAAAACTACTTCTATAGAACATAATACTAATGAACTTCTGAAAATGCTCTTACACAAGACACTCAACTAAATCACCAGTTAAATCAGAAGCAAGTACCTAAAATGTATTATTAAATTACCCTGTTCGCATCCACTTAGATTACATTTCCTCTAGGCTGACATTAAAGTACTGAGTACCGTATGAAGATAAATTACATTCAACCACTTTAAGTTCAACCTTTGAAGATGGGATAAGAAGGCTTCAACTATCTGAATCACTCGGTTGTTCCTTTGAAATATTAGGTACCTTTTTCTAGGTATGCTTAGGCCGGTTTATTATTTTTTTATATTAGCAGATTATTAACGTTAATTACGTTATAACGTTAAAATGTATTGTGTTAGATTACAATAAAACCACAATAAAACTGAGACGTTAATAATACATTAGCACTGACTAAATAGAACCGTTTGTTATTTCAAAGCACGAAAGCTATGGTGTTATTTATATTTATATTTACTCATATTATTGAACTTAGTACAAAATTACACAAACAATATAATAATTATAATAGTACTATACTACACTATAATAGCTGTGCCGCGCGTTTCACCCGCATTGCTCCGCTCCTGTTGGACTTAGCGTGATGATATATAGCCTATAGCTTTCCTCGATAAATGGGCTATCTAACACCGAAATATTTTTTTCAATCGGACTAGTAGTTCCTGAGATTAGCGCGTTCAAACAAACAAACTCTTCAGCTTTATAATATTAAGTATAGATTAAAAAAAACAAGAATCTAAGAATAGGAATTGCCTTCTGTAAATATATGTTTCTTGTGAATAGATTGACTGTTGTTAGCATAGTGTATATTTGCGGGTATTTGAATATTCGTCTCCAGTGAATACGTAAGTAGTGACGTAAGTAAACACCACATCTGGTCAACAGTGGAGTTAGTCAACATCGTGATGTCGGACCGGATGCACGTCTGTTGTTGACTCGTGTGCAAAATTAGTTACCATAGACTTGGAGATACATGACTTTCTTCAAATATAATTACATAAAACATTAACCATAGCTATGACGTTGTTTATTCTGACATTATTACCTATTCACAAAACATAAACATCCTACATATTATGCAGTAAATTATGCAGTAAACTAATGTTTAATACTGTGTTGCAGTAAATTTAAACCGAGCCTAATTACCGTTTCTTTGTTTCAGATATCAACACAACGGCAATGAAAATTTACATCCTCATAATCTTAATCATCCCTCTGACTGATTGCGATGTATTATCAGAAGCGAAGGAATCAAACCCGCTACCAGAGCCTGAACCTCTTCCCGTATTGCACAGCAACGATACACGGTGTAGAATATCCGAATACCAGTGCTTTAACAAGAGATGTGTGCCGATAAATAGGTTCTGTGATGGCAGCAACGACTGTGGGGACGCGTCGGATGAACCGAGGCATTGCACGCGTAAGTTTTATTGACTCATTATAATATTATGATTATGGGCAATGTGTTAGACACAAGATAAGAAGATATGAAATTTACCGATACATAGAAAAAAAACACAGAAGAAAAACATTCAGGTTATCATATAATATTATCACAGCTTGTAAGAATGGCCGATGAATCGGAAACGTAACATGATAATTATTACATAAAATGTATTTATTCCAAAGTATATGGTTTGCTGCCAGTACTTAGAATTACGAAACTGCGGCACTTTGCGTAATGACATTTTGATTTGGCCGTATTAACACTATGTCGCTACGAAAAAATCTATTGTCAATAAGGAAAGTTTCAAGAGAGGTTTTAAAACAGTACTGAAAACTATAATAGAAATCTATACATTACGTTCCCTGAACGAAAACATTTTTTGAACAGAACATATTTTGAATTTAGTTCATTTAAAGCCGATACTAAACAAGCTCCCAATGTCCAGTGAGACAATCTATTCCGCCATTTTACAATGTTTCTGGCTACATAAAGAACGTGAATTTTTGTAAAAGCTCTTCGTTGACCCACGAACTCGGTCAGCTGCTCTCATAGAATAATGGAACCTCGCTACACGATTTATTCATGCGTGACTTTCCGATTGAAACTTACAGATTGGATTCTGTTTTTACATTGGTTTTCATTAGGAAAGTACTTCAGCAAGGTGATGTATTTATTTAAATCGTAAAATTTTTGGACGTATATTTATTGCATTATACTGATATATTACTCACGAACAAAATTTATCTGATCCAAATTATTTAACGTCAATACAAGCTTGATTTCTTATTATGTTTTGATAAATGTATTGTTAAGAGCTTCCCCTGGTTATAACAAGTCCCCATAATATCACACTGAATTCACTAAGGTACCCTCGACAGTACATTTCATACTATTCAGGGTCCTAACTTTTCATATTATTGTTTATGGACTTATTAGATTCCACTGGGAATTCAATCCGAGATACCATAAAAGTAAAAGTATTTGTTCTCTATCGTTTTACTAGGATGCGGTCGCTTTTATACTTATAAAACTTCTATTTTACAAACAGTAAAAGAAGGATATAAAAATATTATTGAATAAGCCATGCTCCACTGCTTTACCTGCATTGCTTGTTATAACACGGGGCTATATAACACTGAAACAATTTTTCAAATCGCACGTGATTTCCTGATAACTGATAGGTCAAGGAAACAAACAAACTCTTCAGCTTTATAATATTAGTATAAATTCCTTGTCTTTATTTTTCGCCAATAATATTTTCTATAAATATTTCACCCCTAAGAAATGAATCATCCAATAAATGCTTTCGGAAATGGGGAATGGATCGAATCGTCTCGCCCCGTGCGTTCGCATATGCAAACTCAATTATGCAATGCTTAATGAAACGAATATGGAACGGTTATAGTATTGACATACAGTGTAATATGAATTTTATGACACTGTTATTAGTGTATGCCATAGTTAAGTTTGGTTTATTGCACTTATTATGTACCTATTTAAAAAACCTAGCAGTTTTTTTTTTTAGTTGTCATTACAATTTTTGTAATGAGAATAACGTAACAACTATAATAATTATGAAAACAATTCTCGATAATATAATAAAAGTCAAAAGCCCCAGATTTATAAAGACTTCCACATTTAACCACGATTTTCCGCTTTTGTTTATTTTTCGCTACGTCAACTTTTGCCAATGAGAATTTGTCTCTGCAACCAAAACAAAGATTCATGACAATTCTAAAAATCACAATTCCTCTGAAATAAGCTTTCATCAAGTACATTTACTAAACTTCCGCCTAATAGAAATTCTAAAATTATATACCCAGATCGATGTCCTGTTTAGAGGTAAACAGAAAATTATGAACATTTTGCTTAAACTTACAACTCCAGTTAGAAAGAACCCCGAAACTGTAGTTTGGGAGAACGTTAATTCTGTGTTGTAAAAGTTAATTAAAATTCGTGTAAAGTTCCAACGCGTTCAGTAAAGTTGTTAAATCCACGGCAGCAAGTGAAATAGTTTTTCAGGCGTTTAGTACTCCGTTCCTCTTTACATGCGAAGTTGAAATGTTCTTCACGGATTTCGAAAACGATGCTTACAACGAAATTAACAGATATTGAAACTTTTAATATATTTTTTTTCAACAAAATAAAATCATTATTTATGCCACTCTTCGGAGACTATTAAACTTCATATTAAAGCTGCTTTTTTGGGCATCAGATAAAAATGTTAAACAGCTATTAGGCAGACAAGGTATACACTTCAGTCTTCAACATTTTTTGTTTAGTCTTCGACCTTTATTCGATTTGATTCAGTCACATGTAGGGTAACGGCACCAGTGGTCAGCCTCATAACAGTTTTTTGAAGTTTTGACAATTGCCATTTCTACAACAATCGTCGAATAAAAAAAATGACAACATGTATGGATTTATTGTTTATTGTAGTTTCGAATCAGCGTTTATCAAAAACAATAATTCTCTTAGTAAAATTTATAATTAATTTTAAACAAAAAATGGCCCAGTGTCCCAGTGAACAGCCTCTAAAAACCAATAAACAGCCTTGTTGAACCCAGTGTTCAGCCTTTAGTAAGTATAACTAATTATGAGATCAAAATAAACAATGTTATATCAAAATCAACTATATTAATCACATTTTTATAGCAACGATTCACTTAGCACAAAAAAATGTATTTATCGCACATAATACAAATATTATTTTAAACATAAGTACTACATATTGCAATCTCTTTGTGTCTTCTTATTTTCTAGGAACTTCTTATTATTTATCATAAAAACAGCAATAATTCTTTTAAAAAAAATCAGCGATATTAGTTTATACTATGTCCTATTGATGTATCTATAATCCACAATATATATAATTATAATCAACCACAGGAGGATCTCTTTCGGAGGATTTCTCTGGAGGATACTGTTGTCTTGGCGGCATTTTTAGCTAGAAAAAAAGGGAACAATAATAACTTTTGGATATGAATTCACATAATACCATTATTTCAGGTAAAACTTAACTAACAGGAAGTATTACATATAGATTTAAACACAAACATTCGCATTTATACTTAAAATATTATTTCAATAACATCGTGGCTGAATACTGGATCATTGAGACCACAGATTGAGACCCAGTGGTCACTGGGTTTTCTAACAATTAGGAATAATCCCAGTAATCAGCCCCAGGGGCTGTCCATTGGATCTTTCATAAAAAATCAGTATCCAATGGTCAGCCCCTCTAATTTTTAAGTAAAAAAACAATATTTTTTATCAAATTTCATAAAATTAAATGCTCTAAGTAATCTATAAAGTTATTATCTATAAAACACAATCACATTTCATACTAAAATATGTTATTTCTCACCTTTCAAAAGAGCACCACGTGAAACAAAAAATATTGCAGATATGACACTTCTGCTCTTGTCGGCGGACAGCACCTGTACGAACGTGTTTACTTCTCTCCCCTGACCCCTTGCTGCTCCTATCGCGTCATGCATGAACCAATAACGAAACAGAGCTTCTATTTAAGTGCGCGTGATTTGGTTATTTTGATTACAGCGATATTTATGGCCAATAAACAACGCAATAGGCTGATCACTGGTTCCTGGCTGACCACTGGTGCCGTTACCCTATACGTACACTATACAAGCATACTATAGATTTGTATATTTTAATTCTATCATTTTAACCTTGTTTTTAAACCTAGTGCCGTAACTATAAATGCAAACATGTTACACAACATTTGTCGAGAGAGCAATTTCGCGCTGGTAATTTGATTTGCATCCTGATCAATTTGGACGAATTATTTGAACTTGTGATGTTCATGATGTAGTGTTATGTAAATTTAAAGTACTTTAGAATTGCAAAAGCGTGGTGGAATCTTCATACTGCGAGGTTTTATTTTGTGTTGACGCTACGTTTTCATATTCAATCCTTGTTGAGGTGGACGAATTCGAAATACCTAGTAGTTGTTTGTATTTTTAAGTAATTTGATTATTGAAGTATCTTAGGTATAGGGCAATTTTTTACAGCAAAAAAAATGCCTCATAACAATATTAAAACAATCAATTTATACACAATTTATGATACCAGATTTTAAAAGTTCAATTAACTATATTTTTATAATATAATTCTTATAGATGATTTATTTTGGTCAGGAAATATAAGGTTGTACCATTATTTATCTACGAAACGAAATAGTGGTCGACATCATTAAGCTCCAATAAGGCGAGATTCCCGAAGGCAACGGTTGGCGTAATTGTTGAGATATTTCTAACATTTTCCTTGTATAAGGAACGACTTTTGAAGCTTTCCTCGAAATACTCATTAATACCATCATAAATGTAAGTAAGGAAGCTCCTTTATCGCTCTTTTGGAAAAAGTTATTGGAAACCTTTTACAATTGTAAAATGATAAGAATTTACTCATTTTTATTTATTAAAAATTATTGACATTTATTCTGTAAAATTTTTAGATTAATTTTTCAAGTGTTCGTTATAAAAGCACTTTAAACTACAATGATGTTCATCATCATCATTAGCCCATGGACCAAATTCCCAATATAGGAACACATGCCTCCTGTAGACATAATGTAATATACAGATGTGAAAATACAACACCTAGTACGGGTTGGTAGATGTCACAACTCTAATTTTTGAACAATTGTGTGGATAGTAGTACCTATTCTTACCAAACGAAAAGCACTATTATCTTATTTTTGATATATCGTAAGAATAGATTTATCTCTTTGCCAATTTCAAAGCGATACCATCGATGTCGTTTCATGCACCAGTTGCCATTACACTGCAGATTAAATCGCTCCTTCCGAGATTCCGTTACAACTTCACGAAACTTGCACTAAAATGGTCCAACTTTCACTTCACCGAGAACATTATTTATCGTAAAATGGAACGTAACTCGCCCCGCATTTATTCCATTGAAATATTATGCGATACAGTGCAAAGTACCATTTTCTTCCCCTTTTGTGTGCGTGTTATTCTTTGCTGTTCTAATTTTTCTAAGCTTTATGAAACGTGCTGGGTTAAAGTTCATTTTATACAGCTATGGTGATATAAACATCAGGCTACTTACCTGCTTTTTGTTCTAGTATTTCAAAAATGCGTCGTTTTATGTTAAGATTAACATTCTTATATTTAAGGATGTTTTATGGCGTTAATGAATAAATTTTTATCATTAATGAAGTTTTAAACACTTTTTCTGTTATCTTGAAACATATATTACAGTACCTATAATATAATATCTGTTAAACTCTAGTCAGACCACGATCAAGTTAAATATTGTTCACATCACAGCTACAATAGTTCCATTCGCTCGCTTCGCGATATTGAATTCAACAAATGTCACAAGCAATTTACATACAGTAGGCGCGTCTTGTTAACGAAGCAATGAACGAACATGAGTTACACTTTAGTTGTGCCATGATTGGATTGCGAAGTTGGATCGTGAAGTTTGCAGGCGATCGTGTAAAGTTTAACAAGACATCCCGTTGATAACTTTTAATCTGAAATAGGTCAGTCAATATGCAGCTGGGTTGAAAAAACATGATGGGATCCATACTGCTTGTAATGTCAGAGATGAATGAGTGTACAAGAGGGAATTCGCAATGGTTATTGCATGTAAATATGTTAATTTTATTTAATTAACATATAGGGAAAAGCAGTATACTGCTATTTGTGACACTATGTGTTACATAAATAGATTAAAGGTCGAAAACCTCATTACACTCTTCTTGTTATGCTATTGTATTGTCTAGAGAATACTTGATGAATGAATGAATCCTACAAATGAATAAAAACTAGATGCATATCAAAAACTATATAACAAAACCCAGATATTGGTGAACATACCCACAAAAGAGCCGTATCGTATCATATTCAAAGAGTTGAAATGCTGCCTCGAAAGCTCTCAAAATGAATTCATCCAAACATAGCGTTCATTCATATTCAACCCTTGCTTGTTTCTATAAACGTGTTACGTGGTATCTAAAACATACACCGACCTATTCCACACCGCTCGATCGATACGAGCTAATTTTATACAAAATGAAATTTACCTCTTGCCTTTTGTACATTCTCTTTGAACAATTTAGCGACGAGCTTTAAGAATAAAGAGCAAAATTACAAGGACTCATATGGTTGAAGTAAAGCCAGTTTACTGAATAGCTCTTCCAAAGGATAAGATTGCGTCGAGTGGCATTTTACGCCATCTATAAAAATAAAGTGGTGGTAGAAACAGGTCGGCTACAATTCTTTCTGCTCTTGATTACGGCTTTATTAAAGCTCGCCGATCGTAAAAGTCTTTTATGATTCAAGATGATGTTGGATTTTTCCTGATATTGGCCTATTTCGATGGATATTAATTTTATTGCCGAAGAACTTGCAGTAAATAAAACATTCGTGGAACTGGCAAATGTGAGGATCGATTTAATTTGAATCGATATGAGAAATCGTAAATAGAATGAAGGATGTGAGATTTAAAATTGAAACGACAATAATTGTTCTTGACAGCCACGGGTTGAATAAAAAATGATATGTTAGAAATAGCTGACGTGGGTCAGGGATGACCTTTAGATTCTATAAAAAAATACATGAAACAATTAGTTTGTTATAACGCGATAAAATAAAATGTATATCGTCATATTAATATCAGTACGAGAGCTGACCTTTTTTATTCATCGCCAATCTCCTTCGAGTACCTTCTGAACTCCCATGAATGGTACGTGACCATTAGCCGACCCATCTGCTTGTTTCCTTTTCCGCAATGTACAGAAATTAATCATAGGTAATCCTTTGTTATTTGAAACGCGGAGTATATCTCTTATATTTCTTTAATGGTCTCACTCCACTACGTACTTACTCCCCTCCTTCTCCAGCTGACACTTATTAACATTTAAAATATATTTTTCAGTTATTTATATTGAATTGTGTCGTACCAACATTCTCGTAATAGTTTAAATGTAATACCATAACAAAAACAATAAAATAAACCCATCTCTCATTCAACCGTATAGATGGATTGGATCATTGGGATCGAAAACTTTATCATGATTGATGGATGGGTTCCGATTGCTTATACAAAATATTTTGTGTAAACTGTAAAATAATAGCGGTTAAACGAATCTCGACTTTATAGTCCTGTAATTTATTAATAATGGAAACGTGAAGTCGCTAGCACGGCTGGCATAACTCATAATGGATATAATCGTTTGGCGCTTGGCGACCGGCCAGAGCTGCAACTTAAGCAGATTCATTCTTGATATTTTACGCCATCGACTTGAATAACTTTAGAATACGCCCTAGATATCCGTTTAAAGTTATTTCTATTTTATTTTCTGAAATTTACCGGAGTAAGGGATATTTCGGTTCTTTGATATCGAGTAAAATAGGAATGGCGAAATATGAGATACGATTCACTAAATCGTTGAAATTTAAAATATCAGATCGCTGACAATGTCCTTATATTTGAACGAGATTCACATTGTTTAAGTTACATTTAGTTTGTAGAAAGTCACAGATGAAATCGATATGATTTAAAATTAGTTTAAAATTACATCAAGAACATTATTCCTCTTCTGAGTTTCTTTAGCATCTCAACATCTGAATAAAATTATCACACATTTAGTAATGCAATTTCCTAAATTACTCGATTCCTTACATATTATATCAAAATAGGTATAATAAAAGTTACAATGTAGGTAAAAGGTGGAATATGATGTAGCTGTTAAAATGTCTTAAGGGCATGTTTTTATGTTCTTATTTCCTTTTAAAACTTTTTACAGTTTAACCAATACGCATAAAGCTTCAGAGGGTCGTTTTTGCCACATATGGTGGCTTTTACGACATAGTTAAGTCTATTACGGTCTTTATTTCAAATATAAAGTATTTTGTATGGTGGCAAAGGGAGAACTCAACACATAATAGATTTGTACTTCTATTTTATATTAGTTTAAAGATTTCATGAAATTACAAGTAGATATATTTACAAGACTAAAAAACTAAAATTATAAATTCCACGTAATGTATAATATAGTACCAATTTTAAGATTTAAATAATTAACTTGCTATTTTATTAAAATGGTTTTTTTTTTAAATAATATCACCACGGCCACTGTACGCGGAGGACCACTCTAAATTATACACACATTAATTACGCACACTGACCGACTAAATGCTATGAAATCAAACACTATTTTTATTTTTTAACCCTTTAATAATTTTGTTAATTTAGATTCAAATCAGTTGAATATTTGTATTTTGTAATGATAAAGTAACTCTTTGAAGAAGGAGTGGCTCATTGACAACCGTAGAATTTTCGTCAAAGCTAACAAGGGATGTAAAGAAAATGAGTTTTTAGATGGATTTCTTAGAATATTTGCATGTGATTTTGGGGTTTTGGCAAATGTTTACAGCTGAAACGGAGATCAGTTATTGAAGATACTACACATTTCAATAAAACGATGATGATGGCATAAACTTAATGAGATGGAATTCATCGATATTTGTTTTTAATTTCGCGTTCTTTATATATTTATATAGAACTAGCAGTCCGCCCCGGCTTCGCCCGTGGTACATAATATTTACATTTTCTCTACATAAGAACCATCCTCGTACTTCAAGGAATATAATAAAAAAAGAATTATCGGAATCGGTTCAGCCGTTCTCGAGTTATGCGCTTACCAACACATTTTGCGATTCATTTTTATATATAAGAAGATTGCGATTTCACAAGTTATATTTGGTTCTAAAAATCGAACTAGCCATGTTAGCTATTAATGAATAGAAATTGAACTTTGTTTATATTAAACATCTTCTGTCAATTTTTAACTTTGAGTAAATATGCTTCACGTACCTCATACTTACGCTCGTATATACGAATAGACTTCGTAAGTAAATCACTGTACTACGCATAAAATTATATAACCAACAACAATTCGCACTCATTCATTAGCCATATAAATAGCAACTGACCTCTTTTTATAACTTATTGTGTAAATGCAACAGGGAACTATTAAACTGAGGTGGAGTTGAGCGTAAAGAACTCCGTTCATTAGGGTCACTGGTAACCCTAATTGAATTAGCCCAGGAGCGCCTGAGCGGTAACGCGTTCGATCCTTTGCTGGGACAATCGGATTACTTTCGCGGATTTGAACCCGTGACCCCGATTTCCCCTGACCATACGTCAGGTCACGTGACATGTCTATCCTTTTAATTGTTTATCGGCGTAATCGTTTATACATTATGGCTGAATTTCCCCATCTTAGAAACAAATAATTCTTTCGTTTCTAGAAGCGGAAGGAATATATTCGTGTTCTCATTAGATTGTGTAATCTAACGATTTCATTGAATATGAAAATCGGTGACGCGTAATCCTCCTGGTTTTAATTTCGTAGAGGACAAACAGTTAGTTTTTAAAAGTAGAAAAATCTTGTTCTCGTTAGCGTGTGTAATATTACATTAATCACGTAGAAATATTTTTACTCCGCAAGTTAAGAACTTGCCTTATTACTGCTGAAACACCAACTTTTGCATATCAAACTTTTAATCAAGTAATTTTAATTTAACTATGCGCTGGAATTTTTCTTCCTTATTATAATTTTCCAAAAATAAACTCCTAAAGTTTTTTGTTCCTTTTTAAATGGGGAAGTTAATTAGCCTTTTTGTTATAAATAAATGGTTTATTTTAAGAAGGTCGCCGTTCTATTTGTTGTCATGGTTACGGTTTATAATTAGAACTTAAACACAAAGAGGAGGTACCTCATAAGCGCGGATTAATGAGGGAAAGACAAATAGCTCAGCGAAACTTGGATCCGTTATGCAATGTTATATTCCTTGAGATTGGGACTTGGAAACACGTTGGAAACTCAATTTGTGTAATATGCAAACTTCATTGTACATAATAGTTACATTTCATAGTGTAGAGAGTTCTTGAAAACAATATAATTAAATGTTTTCTTGGTGTATTAGATTGTGATAGTGAACATGTTTAGAAATACCATATTTTATAAAGCATGCTATGATAAAAAAGCTATGTTGTACCTGAATAGTGTAACGTTCTGTTAGCTGAAGAATTTCCATGATCGCATGAACCGTACAAAACGTACACAACGAAACTTTACCTCTTTAGTATAGATATCGAATAAAACTTGGTCATTAAAATCATAATATCTATTAATTGATACGATTTGATTGAAAGTCCTTCAATTATGGGAAGTTATTTTTTGCGGGATCTTTTTCAAAGAAAATGGTCACCGGATCGGTTATAAATAATTTCTATCAACTATAGTGATTCTAAAGCACTATTGTAACAAGTCGCCTTGAATAACAGCTAAATATTCGAGTAAGAGTTTGAGTATCGCCACTTACACATTTTATTCAACACATCAGAAAAATTAAAGCTTCCAAAAATTGAGATGAAAAAATATTTAAGACAAAATATCAGAAACTAGATCTAGTGACTTCAAATGTAGGTCAGCTGTTTATAATGATGAAATAAATAGAAATGACTGAATTTCATCTAAATCTCGATATTTTAATACCTGGACTGCACCAGCTTAAAGATTATTTTTTTATGATCGAGAAACCTCGTGATTAAAACGGATTTTAATCAATTGAAGCGTGGAATATCTTTTATACCTACTCATTTTATAATAGCAGTAACAGTGAATGCTCTTTCATTTATCTATGATATTGGATTTAATTGACCAACTTTCACAACTATGAAGCCACTTTAATTAAGGTTATATTATTTGCATTTTTTTAAACTACACTTGCTTTCCAATGAACGATTCACGATTGTTTTTCTTTTTCAATAAACAAGGTCCTCCCAGTATAATATATTGTTAGAAATTACACGCGAGACCGGGTTAAATATTAGTTTGAATGTAATAAGAATGTAATGTACGATTCTACACAGCTACCCAATTGATGTAGGTAGTTGATAACAAATCGCAGCAAGTCAACGACTATTAGCAAAGTGAGGGTAGTTGGGTGGAACGTCGTATAAACAACGTCCGAGCCTCTAGGCACGATTCTTACGAATGCGCCACGAGTCAAAGGAAAGCGGCAATTTATAGTATTCGACAGCTAAACATGTTTTGACAGGAAATAGTGACAACTATTCATCCACAAAATTATTAAATCAAGTTACGTCTATCAATATGGATATTTTATATTTATTAACATACAGACTTGAAACCATTTCTTCATCAGGGTCTTCTAGTATACGATATAATATAAACGACATCATAGAAAATATACAGTATATGCCTACGTAAGGAAAATAATGAATTCATTACCTTTTGAATAGCTAAATAAAATCCAAGAAAATTGTAGTTTCTCGGATGTACTTGACTTGTAATATTTTTTACCATATTTTTTAACATTCAGAATAGGCCAAGTGTAACCTGAATACGGCTGTATATGAAATCTTGATGGGATAAAGTTGAATAATATTTTATCACTGCACGTGAATAGAAAATTACTTAGAAAACACTTTTCTTTGAGTCTTAAGAGAATAATAAAAATATATAGGAATTTTATCCTTATAAAATGCATTCAGATATTACTAGTTCTCTGTTTTATAGAAAGAATATTCTTATTCGAAGCCATATAATATGAGAAACGTGTGCTATTACATGTCAAGTAATTTACATTATAAGAATGTGGCGGTATTAAAATATGTAGTAGGTAGGTAGGTAACTAACTAATTACTTTCCCATTGTAAGAAAAAATTATAAAGAACTGAGATTGATAATTATTAGAACATGTCTAAATGCAAGTATTTCTAATACAAATTATAAAACATAAAAACACATTTAAAATATTATATTTATTCATCAGGATAACGCCAGCAAACGAGATTGCAAAAATTGCATCCCAAGATCTCGACGAACATTTTTAAAATTCCTATGAATAATTTAGCTTCAACAGGATTTGCATAAATACTCTATAATAAGTAAAAAATAAATAATGTAGTTTTGTATTCAAATATAGACTTTAACGTGAAAAGGATACGGTTTTATTTTGCTATACTTGATGTTAACGGTCAGTTAGACCGCAAATATCCAATTACTGTATCTAGATCAGTGTAAGCTGTAAAAGAATATGTTACTTCGTGTTGACTAATGGATAGTTATTTTTTTGTACCTACAGTTTGGAAATAATTTGGAAAATCCAAAAGTGCACGCCTCATAATTTTTTTTTTAATAAATATTTATTAATTATTATTTTTGTTTATTAAATAACAATTAAACCACATCGAATCAGACCCTGAAAAATGAAAGGGTTCTATTCCTGAGCATACTCAAGCGTAAGAGAAAAAAAAAGACTCGATTAGTAAAGTATTTCGGTCGCTATCGTGTTAACAAGAAAAAGGATCCGCACATACAGACACACGGACGTCCAAGACAGAACTTTTTTAAACTGTTTTTTAACTAGTTTTAATAACAAAAATGACATCAAAAATATCATGAACGTTAAAAATAGTGTTTTTTCTTAATATGTGTGTGTATGTATTATCTTACAAGTGCAATGTATGATACATAAAGACATTTTAAGTTTGAAAAATCAGATGTTTTGCGCGAAGTGACAGTAGTACCCACCTCAACGCTTCGCTTATGAGGCGTGCAAAAGCTAAATCTCCATTGCACACACTTTGTTCTAAACAGTCACGCTACTTATTCGAATCTCTTTAAATTAGAACTAGATGGAATTGTAAACTATAAAAATATAATATCTTAACCTAAGCTTGTCATTATTTGTTAACATTTACTGTTATTATTTGTTAACAATATAGCATGTAGTGGGATCATTTTATATTGGACGCATTAATCCAGGTCAGTAACAACTGCGCTTATCCCGCCAAAACTAATATACACTCAATTCAACGTGACTAAAACTGTAACGTACCTTCTGTTAAGCGTGATATAAAATGAGTAAAGTTTTTTTTTAAATAGCTTTTCCAATAGAAGTATGTAAACATAGACGAAAATACAGTAACAAATTCCAATCAAAGACTATTTCGTGCTACGAAATTGTCTCGAAAATTGAAATTTGTATACAGTCGTGAGCATTTACAGAAACCGCGATTATCCTAATGCAGGCTACCGCAATGCTGCACTCCTAAACCAACAACGAACAAATCCTTGCCAACAATTGAATATCTTCTTGGCATGTAGAGAATATTAAAGAGCATTTTCCTTGGAGGTAAGTATAAATACTTAACGAGGTATACGAAAGCAATAATATAACGGGGTGACACAGAATCCTACTAATATTATAAATACGAAAGTTTGTGAGTTTGGATGTATAAATGTTTCTTACTTATTCACGCAAATACTATTGAACCGTTTACAATGAAGGGTAAGTAGATAGCTGAAGAACCAGAATAAGATATAGGCTACTTTTTATCAAGGAAATCCCACAGGAACGGGAATTATGCGGGTTTTTCTAGTGTTAATGTAAAACGCTAATTTGCCGACTACTTTAGCTGGACGGTAATTTGCGACTTTTATATTTGAAATTTAAATCATAAACGATCGAAACGTTTAAGCAAATACGGGTAAGAATAATGTAAATGAACATTTTACTATACATTTTATGAATTAATCAATTTTAATAGCAGATGCTGTCCCTGTGATTTTACTTGAAATTATCCGGTCTTATTAGTCTTCGCGTGGTGATATAGAGCCCATAAGCCTTTACCGTAAAATGGTCTATCGTACACTGAAATAAGTTTTCAAATCGAACCCGTGGTTCCTGAGATTAGCTACTTCAAGCAATCAAACATTCAAACAAAAAAACTTCAGCTTTATAATATACTAGCTTACCGCCCGCGGCTTCGCCCGCTTTGTCTCAAACTTAATAAATTATATACTAAAACCTATTGAAACACTCTATCTATTAAAAAAAACCGCATCAAAATCCGTTGCGTAGTTTTAAAGATTTAAGCATACAAAGGGACATAGGGACAGAGAAAGCGACTTTGTTTTATACTATGTAGTGATAATATTATTTATGTTGTATAGATGGTATTAATTAATTCTTTATCTCGTAAATATTATCATTTGCGGTGTCCCCGAACAATAGGTTAAAAGTATTGAGAAAAGTCTTTGCGGAGATTAAATTAAAATAGCTCATGAACCAAAAAAGAAAACGAATATGGAGAATTTTAATAGAAAATTCCGAAGCTAGTAGCGAAAAAACAATGCATGTGCTCCACTTTTGTACGTATAAAATAAAACGTATCTCTGCTTAGAAAATTTAAAACGGAGCTTTTAAAATTAACCTACATTAAAAAATGTTAAGGTTATGGATGTATAAAATATGCTCAGTAAAGATAAAATGTGAGGTGGAAAATCATTGCATATACCTACCTGTAAAGTGTTCATATTATTACATTTTTTTAAATATTATGAAAAAAAGATTTATGTTATCATAATATACTTTTATCTGTCTTAACAGAAACATGGTAAATATGTAAAGAATGCTTAACTTACCTATTAAATATCCTTCTCTCTGGATTAATATCACTTCACTAGTATCTTACCAAAAATAAATGACTGCAGCATTCAAGACTAATATTTTTCTTGATTATTTTATTACTTACACTTAGCACTAAAACATATTATTTTACAGATTAAATGAATTACAATAAGTAACACACAGATAACATAAAAGTTCTCACAATCTCAAACATGCTCGTTCATTTTCAACAAGTTGTTTAACTTATTACAAGTTAAATTGAAATTGTAAAAGATCCCTTACACATAAAAAATAAAGAGGAGTAATATAATTCACGGTTACAAGAAACACGAGAAGTTTTGAGTTGTTTTATGAACAACAATTTGGGGAACGTTCAGTTTCATAACTTTATTTTGAGCACTTGAAATGAAAATTATACCTTCATTTTCAATGACTTCAATTGCCTGCTTTTATATTCAGTATTTCATTGATTGTACTTGGATTTAATTTCGATGGAAGTATGATGAATTGTGATGAATTTGTATGTTTCCTTATCATCATCTTCCTTGCCTTAGTCCCATTTATTTGGGGTCAGCACATCTAACGCTCTTTCTCCATTTTTGTCGGTCCATAATGTTTACTAAATTTCTTTTAAAATGTAATCTTTACTAATATTATAAAGCTGCAGAAGAGTTTGCTCGTTTGGTTGAACGCGTATTTCAGTAAGTAAGGGTCCGATTTGAAAAATACTTTTTAAATATTAACTCACTAACACAAATAAAGCGAAGCAATGTAGGTAAAATCGCGGGGCACAGCTAGTAATTGATTCAAATTCAAAGTCAAAAGAGAATATAATATATTTTTATCTAGATACAGAATTATTAAGTTTACCAAATGGTCCCAATAACCATTGTAGCGTTCAAAGACAATATACAGTTTGTCCCTTTCAAATAAGTTTTCTATTCAACTATCTTCGCCTTTGTCTGATCTTTGTTATCAGTAACATTTGTTGGAAAGGACGGAATATCTTTAGTTCATATGGAATTCGATAAAATTAATACAGTTCATTCAAAGCAATTTTTAAAATCAATATAAATTTAAGTTTTCCTTCATAATAATTTTTGTTGTTGTAATATTAAATATAGGTTGATATTCCTTCTATATGTATAATGCTATGTTTATTCTTTCTTTCTATGTACGTCGAGTTGCTTGGAAGAATCGGTCACGTGCGATAAAGCCGCTCTTTATACTGCTGAAGAGTTTGTTTGTTTGAACGCGCTAATCTCAGGAACTGCAGGTCCGATTTGAAAAATTATTTCAGCGTTAGATATCCCATTAATTATAGAGGAAGGCTATATATAGCCTTATAGGCTATATTATATCATCACGCTAAGAACAACAGGAGCGGAGCAATGCGGGTAAAACCGCAAGGCTGTGTACAATAAAGAGTATTAAATATATGAATGAAGTTGAATAAATGACTGAAAATTTCATCAATAACCGATACCGAAATCCACAAACATTTTGACTGGCTATCTATTGACAGTGTCCGAGGGTCAGGCGTTAATCTATTTGCATTTTACAACACTCAGTTTGCGGTTAGGGAACCAATTTGTCAGATTTGCAAATTCCTATCTAAGTTGCTATTCGGGAATTTAATTAGCGATTTGCGATTTTTGTTATAGATTTTGGATTGTACACAAGAGCGTTATTGAATAAAGTATTAGGGTTTAGTACTCTATGTGCGCTTAGCAGATTTACTTTATTTTTTTTTTTTAATCTGGATTGGAAGTAAATTTTACACTATCTGAGACTGAAAATTTTCCTTTTTTTTAATCATAAAAAAATGGCACTGTCGACATCCTCTGAAAAACAACTACTTTCATCCTCTGTCTCATAAAATATTTTAAGCGTTTTTGTGATTATATGTTGAAAAAAAATTCCTCTCTTCTTTTTTTCTTTTAAACAATATATGTATTGTTTATGCATTCCATTGTTTATACAGCATTTGCAAAAGTATTTGTGTACTTAACTAGAAATGTAGTATTGCCATTGAAAGTAGCCGTTTTCCTAAAAGCTTTTCTTAATTTCACCAAAAGGCGGTATATTGCTCTGGCTTTACGTAAAATATTGTTGTGTTTGATCGGAGTTTTATGTTTAATTTGTTTATATTGTTTCTATTCTATTATATTCTAAAAACAAATTATGTAACTTAAACATAATATCATACAGAATGTAATAATATTTACGTCTATTCTGTATTTTCTGTGGGATCAGAATTTTATAGGCTTTATGTTTATTTAATTTGCTAAAGAATATATTATATGAAAGGATTGCTAATAAAAAAGAATTTATGTTTTTTATTAGTCACATGCCATGTACGTACATGGTATGTAAGTAATAAAAAACTTAATAACATCTAATAAGAGCTTTAAAGTTGTTCTTTAATACATCTCTCCAATCGTTCAATTTAAAACAGATAGTCCTATAGGTGTTAGAGAAGTTTCATCTCGTTATAATAGGCATCTGTAGATGGTAATATATTACTATGTAAAGATGTCCAATGTCCATACATATTATGTGCGTATAGTAAACAATACGTAGCTATGGGTAACCCAAAACCAAACTATAATCCCCACTGTAAAAGGAGAACGCTAGTGGATTAAATTGTTTACTCAATTTTCCGTAAACAAACACGTGACGCGCTCGAATCCTGTCCCCGTTTATCATAATATATTTTAAATTCAAATTTTGTGTCAGGTCAGGGACGAATGTAAATACAATTTACTTATATACTTTTGCACGCCTCATAAGCGAAGCGTTGAGGTGGGTACTACTGTCACTTCGCGCAAAACATCTAATTTTTCAAACTTAAAATGTCTTTATGTATCATACATTGCACTTGTAAGATAATACATACACACACATATTAAGAAAAAACACTATTTTTAACGTTCATGATATTTTTGATGTCATTTTTGTTATTTAAACTAGTTAAAAAACAGTTTAAAAAAGTTCTGTCTTGGACGTCCGTGTGTCTGTATGTGCGGATCCTTTTTCTTGTTAACACGATAGCGACCAAAATACTTTACTAATCGAGTCTTTTTTTTTGTCTTACGCTTGAGTATGCTCAGGAATAGAACCCTTTCATTTTTCAGGGTCTGATTCGATGTGGTTTAATTGTTATTAAATAAACAAAAATAATAATTAATAAATATTTAATTAAAAAAAATTATGAGGCGTGCACTTTTGGATTTTCCAAATTATTTCTTTCTCTATTGCCTTTAAGTATAGTAGCTAGTATTGAAACTCATCAGTTTTTGTACCAATTTCGTAGAGTGCTTAAAAATGTAAAATAATCCTGTTAAGTAATATATTATATATTTGTGATTAATTTTTATTAAAATCCATCTGATAATGTAATAGCTTCATCGGAAAGTACTGTAGCGTCAATATTACTTTCGATGTACCTAAAAATATTTATTTTTCCATTAGATTATTAATCAAGTGGGTATCCTAAAAAATCAAATTCAATAGATACTTAAAATTATCCCTGACTACCAAAATCATAGAATCGGCTTATTTCTGAATGTGATTAATTTCAAAATATGAAATTAAATTTGAATTTCATGTACATTATTCAGATTTACATAACAAAGGGTGGGCAAAGTGAATCGTTACAGCTGTAAAGAGGTCAAAAATACAGTAATATTGCTTTGTTCAGGCTCTGAGAGCGATGTTTACTGACTAACAATCAAACACAATAGTTGCTGTTTGACAGGCCATAGTGCTGTTCATTCTGCTTGCGAAATAGAGTCAATTCGCTGAAATTCTAGTGATATAACTTCTTTGGTATTGAAGTGGATTGCAATATAAAATATAGGTCTAACTGTTAGACGATAGTCAATGTAAACACATATTTAAAAATAGGCCCTCCCTGGGCTTTCTTTTTTTCATATCTCTATATAAATTAGATTAAATTCAGGTATATTGTTCAGTATATAATGGTTTTAGAGAAATTATGTTTTTGTATAACAACATTTCAAACGAATATTCTATTCATTAACTAAAAACAGTCAAATGCAACGTGAACTAAAATTTTCTAAAACATCCCGTATTCAAATGTTTTCAAATCCACCTGAATGGGCTGTGTCAAACAACATCAAAGCCTTTTTGCCATCCTAACCTAAAAAAGCAATCTTCGTTTCCACTGTTCCCATTAAATATCAACGTCCGACTCAAACTAAAACATAACCCAAATGGAAACAAAAACTGGGAGTGCTCATTGTGCAAAACTACACTCGATAGAAGGGCCGTAGCACTGGCACAAAAACACGATAGAAACGGGAGCAACAATTTTTTTCCGAGAACCAAAATGCATCAACTCAAGGGCTCTTGGCGCGCCAAGAATTGCGTGCGACACCAACTCCGATTTGTGTTAAGCATGATGCAGCGCGTTGAAGTGCGTGTGATTGAGTTTACCAGAATAATCTAGATATTAAGATTTTATTCTTATTTCATGAGTTATTTAATCAGTGAATTTACTTAAATCAATCAATCATCTTGCTTTGTTTTCCCAGAATACAGCATATTTCACTTCATTAAGTGAAGTTCTTTGTCGCATATTATGAAGTAAAGATAAAATTAATTCTACAAAGATTTTCTTAATAACGAACATCACACTCATGAAAAATCATAAATACGCAATGCATTTCCCTCCAGGTGCGTTCCCCATCGCACAGTACCCATACAATGTAACCGATGGCCAAGTATCAGAAATCACGGTACATTATTGCAATCAAGGAGAGAGCTTTCAGACATGAGTTTCGAAAGTACCCTCCATTGTTTGTGGATTCGCTTTTAAAACAACAAATACGTTGCCGCGCTGTTTGTTGTTGTTTGTACTATATGGACAGGGCCTAATAGTTTTTCAACATGATCCTATGTAAACATATTTCAATATTTTCCGACGTTTTCATCGATATTTACAGCGAGTGTATCGCATAAGTGTGTATTTATTGAACGACGGATAAGGGTTCGCTTGCTATATTTATGTCGCAATTTTTGAAGAAAGTCCTTGTGAAAAGTCGCTCGTACATACGTTTTTAAGGCAACAATGAGTATATTATTATATGGTCTTGCAAATTATTTTAACGATAAATAAAATATGTTTTAATATTACGGTAGTTGGTCAGAATTTGGCTCCATTATTGCTGGTATAAAAATAGGTATATGGAACTTACAAATACTTTTATCCAGACTGAAAATGTTTTCTAGCGCTGATTCATGTTACTACGTTTTCCACACATCCTTTTTCCATAATTTACATTTTAACATTTATAAATCCGCGAAATGAACACAAATAATATTATTATAAGAACAATCACGTCAAACTTAATAAATATACCACCGCGTAATTATCACAATGAGTTGTACAGAGCCAGAGAAAACAACGGAAAGTTGTTGATGAATATTGTTTAATGAGTTGTTCACCTCACGCTCGCTAAATGTTAAAATAATAATTTAACTTGAAGCGAAATTCCGTTTCCAGAGATCGAATTGAAAGAAGAATTTGCACGTTTTTATTACTGATTGGTCGAATCGGTATAATAAAAATGTCCGTTGTCTGTGGTGAGAAATACTTTTCATGTAAATCAAAATATTTTAGACACCAAAATGAATGAAACAAGATTGTATGTTTATATTTTACTAACTCTCACTTACTAACCACACTATAAAACTAAATAAATAGATAATACAACGTTTATTCAGAAAAAATACATCTATTCAACATAATTCAGATACGACGATCTCCTCAACAAGGAATATACCATGAAAACAGATTGCTAAAAAGTTAACCATAAAAATTGAAGTCCCGTGTCCCCTAGTAAGGGGCAAGTAAGTGCATGCATGTATTTGCATGTGCACAGATGCATGCATGCATCTGTTTCACTAATCGATTTTCTTTAGGGACAAGTAGGTGATCAACCTTCTGTGTCCTGATAGACTGAGACATATTTTTTTTCTTCATCTCCACTGGGAATCGAACCCAGGACCTCTCATGCCTCATTCTACTCATGCGTTCAACAACCAAGGAGGAGGTCGTTTGTTAACCCTAGAGACATAACCTTCTTAATGCTCCCTTTAAACATAACCATTCATCATATTGATGAACATTTTTTAAAGTATGAAATTTTTAGTTAAAACGTTATAATTTAAAACTGTTTACTACATAATTTTTTAGGGATAAGGGTCTTATTTATAATTAAAACATAATAATTTAAAAAAAAGGAAATCTTTATTTACTTTTATTATAATAACGTAAGGCACTAGTTTTAAGGAGATCGTAGTTGGTAAGGTACGTAAAAATTAAAATTAAAAAAAAAATAACAAAGTATAGCTTTTTTTTCTTTGGCCAAAATAAACTTAGGGCATAACTTTACACTTAAAAATACAAAAGCTAATTATTCACAGCGTAATTCACACAGAAATCAGCCTTATGTTCACCACATATTCTCATACATGACACGTACCTAGTACCAGAATACTCAGGGTTAAACAGTTCTTCAAGGGAGAGGTGGTTGCCTTTCAGAGCTGCTGTTAGCACTAAAATACCTATAAGTGCTCTAAGCTCCTCTTTGCAAGCATCTTTGAAAGTAGATGTGACTTGTTCATACGTTTGTCTTTTTATAGCGATTTCAAAGTTGGTCCATTTCAATATTTCTTCAAATATCTGATCGGTCATGAACTGATCAAATAATAATAAAGGATCTACCATTCCTCTTACACCATGAGATGGCCCTCTTGCTACATGGACGATATTTATCGCAGTTGTCCTTCCTGATGAACGACCTTTACTTGTGGCCCAAACGTGACGATTGCGACTACGAATGGTACTTTGTGGTAAGGTCAAAATACATGAAGAAGTACCTGAAGTCTCTTCCAATAAATCAGGAGGTGATTGAGAGTCGGTCTCGTGGTCCCGTGAGTGAGATGGTGATGAACCGTGACGGATTTGCTGACTGTCCTCTTGGTCAGAGGGTTCATATTGCTGATCACTTTCCACGTCGTCTACCTCCATAAAGTCTTCATTTTCACCTTCCGAAGAAGCCGGCAGCGAGTTGGTGTCATCCTCTTCCAACAATAATCGCGCAATTGTGTCATCACTCAGTGCACGTCGAGACTCCATGTCAAAAATCAGCAAGCATATATTTCAAACCGTCACCAAAACTAACACAAACCATAACCATTCATCGAAATGATGAACAGATGCTCAATAAATCAAAAAACAAAATACTTACGCACTGAACACCGGTGTCGCCTGCAACAGCGCGGTGCACACTTAGTTGACACGAACAGGCAAGTTTATACGCGCACGCGTTAGAAAGAGATAGCGTATTTAGTACCGCGTATTCATCAGATGGACGAAGGTTATGTTTCTAGGGTTAACCAAGAGTTAGTTACCCTCTTTAAATACTTTATTCATCAAGCAAGAAACACTGTCCCTAGCTTTTTAATATTCCGAATTCGTAACTTTGTATATCCTGAGTCAGCATACGGTAATGGGTGCGTTTAAAATAATTGCGTTTAAACTGGGAGCATTTTACGTGCTTTGTGAAAACAAGCGTGCGAGATAAACTTTGTCATTAACCTTTTGTTATTAATTTTACATGGAAATGGCAGCGGGGTTTTGTTTAAATACAAATTTTGTGGTATAACATTGATATGAAAATTAATATTTACTGTGATTATTTTTCATATTTTCTATGTTTATTTTTTTAACAAGGTCTAGTTAGTCTTTATAGCAGCTAGGTATACTAATATTATAAAGCTGAAGAGTTGAGCTGAAGAGAGCTTGTTTGCTTGGACGACCTAATCTCAGGAACCACGGGTCTGATTTGAAAAATATATTGCACTGTTCGATGGTCCATTTATCGAGGAAGACTATATTATATAAGCTAGACTAGAGCGGAGCACAGCTAGTATTAGATAATTATGTTGATTCGAAAAAAATATCCTTTATCATTAAATATGTTAAAGTATTATAAAGCAAAACATAAAAATTTTCATCTGTACGAAAGCGAAATTATAATTATGAAGAAAAAGAAGCTTCATTTAAAACGCAAGTTTCTTTGGACTACCATTGCTCACATCGTTTGACACTCGTACAAGAGTGTATACTGCACAAATATGACGGTAATGTTCATTTGAAATTACTGCAAAGTTAAAGGACTAAGCTCCTGTTTGCTGTTTGAAGGACACGAAATTATAGCTGAGTCGCTCACCCTTTACATTACAGCTTTAAAGTAAAACAAATAGGTACTATATATTTTTTTCATTTTTTTTTTCTATATAAGAGATAATAATAAGAATAGAAAAAAAATGATCGCTAGGCGGGATTAAAAAATTGTTTATCAAACAGTTCGTTCTGAATAAAGTATGTAATATATTGTTTACTATACCTATTTCGTTTTAAAAAACTCAATCATTGTTTTTCAATGCTTTAACTCTGTTACATTCTAATGAATTTCGTTTTGTGTTAAGAATGATACCGAATAAAATATATATTTGTGACGCAAACATAACATAGCCTAAAGCGAGTCGCACGTTCCAAGCGTATTTTATTGTTTGGGCAATCAAGTCGAAAGCTCTTTGCAGAGAACTTTGCACACACACAAGTCGTCTTGCATTGACGAACTTTGGTCTTCTTTGGTGACACAAAGAAGTTTGTGAAATGAATGTGTTTTGAATGTAAAAGTTTGTGTAGAATGGATATTGCTCTTGATTTATAACTATATATTTAAATGAGTAATGAGTATTGGTAAGTTAAGTTTAATTAGAGAAAAACATAATACATAATAAATAACGAACACTAGTTTTAACTCACGTCTTTCCGTCGTTACTTCTTACTATACGTTTTAATAGAAATGTTCTGGCGATGCGGTCTAGGTTTTTATTTTGAATTGTAATCAGTAAAAGAAAATCAAAATATATCACAATAAAGACGATGGAATAGAATAATTAATCTAATCATTACTATATCAACCTCATTTCATTTGTTCTCAAACTTAGCCAAATGAATTCAAGATAAAATAAATGCGTATAAAACAAGCAATTTTCCTACAAGAGTGATATAAACTATAATCCAAGCCATTTATATGGACGAAGTGCAGAAATACTTCACGTGGAATGTGCGAGAGAGCTGACAAATGCTAGCTATTTTCTGGCGAATATGGGTACGACCCTTTGTTTATATTTAGACCTAAAGTGAAGTAACCTTTGTATATATCAGTGAACATTCCTTTACGGACCCTAATTAGAATAAACTGGTAAGATAACATACACAAAAATAAGTGTTTAAAAGTAGGGAGCGATTGTCGTGTGTAGGAGACATAGACAAACATAATACATAGCAGGAAACAATAAATTTTCACATGGCGTTTGTTTTTGGTGAAATAGATAATTTTTTGTAATAAGTTATTTGATTTTTAAAACGAGATATTCAAAAGAAAGAACAGATATAAAAAAAATTCAAATTGCTTTATTTGCAGAATGTAGAATTACAAAGATGTTTGTAGGTACAGATAATATAGATACTTAAACATTCTGTTCGTAGTTGAGCGTGCAAATCCTATCCTATTAATATTATAAATGTGAAAGTTTGTATGGATGTTTGTTACTCTTTCACGCAAAAACTACTGAACCGATTACAATGAATTTTAGCACACATATAGAGGATAACTTGGATTAACACATTGGAAACACGTGGAAATCCCACGGGAACGGGAACTATGCGGGTTTATCTTTGAAAATGCGGGCGAAGCCGCGGGCGGAAAGCTAGTATATTATAAACTACATTATACAATATTATATCCCACAACACTTATAGATCTATAATCCAATACAGTAGAAAAAAAATTGTTGACTTATCTCTCTACAGGAATACTGGAACTTTTTATTTTCAATCGTTGTTTGTTTTTGAATTAAGAAAAGAGAAAAACCGAAACAATAAATTCTTAAACAGTTCAATTAGATGCGTCTAATAAAATAGGGGATAAGGATCTGTAAAATTTATTTTCTTGTTGACTGTTTAGAATTATTTATTAGTCTTTTGGTTCCCGGTTTTACAGGAAAAAGGGAGAATTTGTAATATAATGGTTCTTTGTACATTTGGTATTTAAGGAAGGTGCTATAGATATTTCTGGTAAGAATAGGTATAAGCTCCTTATAAAAATGACTGATGAAATACAGCTTACACAATATGAGCATTTGTAAATTCTACGGCATATAGACGTCTTTAATAGGATTATGGTTTTGATCGAAGTGTACTTGTTATTACAATTTACCAGTAAGAAATTACAGAATTGGCTCAAAAGGTTTACGTGAAAATATATCAACATTTTACTAAATCCTTACGTTGTTCATAATAGCTGTGTTTTACCTGAAAATAAAACACATATTAAATACTTACCTATATTTGAAGCTTACTTCATTGAGAAGGCACCTAGCTTTTTCCGCCTATTCTTCCCTCTCTTTCCGTTGTATGTATGCTATCTCTCTCGCACACCTCTCCACCAGGTGGCGGGGCGCACGATAATGTCGGGCGCTGGATGTTTTTCATTGAGTCGAAATCCACAACAGGTGGACGTTAAGTGTAAGCTTCAAATATAGGTAAGTATTTAATATGTGTTTTATTTTCAGGTAAAACACAGCTATTAAACACTTGACCGTAATTTGAAGCTTACTTCATTGAGACCTGCTTGTTACCCACCTGGTGTACAATATATGGACGCCAATGTGAATTTGAATACATAAGTAATTACTTATTTCTTTATTTGAAAGATTAAGGTGTGCAGATAGTATACCTACCAATAAATCACACAAATTTTTATATTATATAATATATTAACAATCCCAGATGAAAAGTTAATCAAATAAGAACCAAAAAGTTAATCATAATGATTAAAAGTATTAGAACTTATGAGATTGGTTCAAGCGTACCTTAGTTAACCTTTTGGGCTTGAAAAGTTAAAGTTACTACAATTTTCACTATCTTTAGCGTAAATCTGCGAAAGCGCCAGTAACGACTTTCAATTACGCATTTAGATGTTACTTACAAAATGAAGCAACAGCTGATCCCGACGAGGCAAAAATACCTCAAACTCAAACCTTTATTTATTCAATTAGAACTCTGTAGAAGCACAATTGAATCATCTTAACATAGAATTACCACCTGTCTCAACTCACACAGTTTTAACCCAACCTGCTACAAGCGGACAAGAAGAGAACTTTTGGGGTCAGAAATAAATTTAAAAGGTCACCCCTTGAATAAGGCAATAAAATATCAAAACAGGTAAACGGTTTTAATTATAATACAGATTTTTAACATCCAACCAAACCGTGCGGTATCTATTAATGTTTAGAGCCAACGCCACCAATCATAATCTAAACATGGCTAGTACTTTCAGTACAATGCATGAATTATTTATTTAAAACTGATAGGTCATAAACTCTGTACTGGAAACAAATATACTGAACTTAAGAGACTAAAATGACAAGGAGCTTATCTGTGTCCAAAAACTGCAATTACTACAGCCAAGTACGTTACTTTTAATCAATTCGGTTTTAAGATATAATCATGATTTACATCAGAACTTTTATACCGAAAGCCTCGGGACTACATAACGTGACTTATCTTCTTATACTTATATAAAAATGAATCGCAAAATGTGTTGGTAAGCGCATAACTCGAGAACGGCTGAACCGATTTCGATAATTCTTTTTATATTCCTTGAAGTACGAGGATGGTTTTTATGTAGAGAAAACGTAAGTACCACGAGCGAAGCCGGGGCGGACCGCTAGTTTATAATAATAGTGTTTGTGCACAACACTAGGCAGTCAACAGCTATATGAACGTCAGATAGGAAAAGAGCCAAATTTATCCAGTCAGTAACAAAGGATTTTAACTATAGTTACTTTATTCTAATTCAACCAACTACTACTAGCTACTCCGTATGTCTTTTGGATAGACGGAGGCAAATAGGATTTTTATTCCAACTATATCATTTGATATTTTGAAAATGTACTCCACATTTTCATACCGTCAGAGTCATTTTGCAGATTATAGTGGTGCAGCACTGAACACTGTCTATTAGGTGGCTGATGCTGCTGACCGGGCCTTCAGTTCCGCTTTCCAGAATACCTTCACCCTTCTAGGTGTTACTACTACTGAAATAGCGGTACTCTATCGCGTCGTTCAGGTCTCTAACTGACTAGGATTTCTCATATTATCGTAACAACCCTTGCTCGTTCTAACGAGGATAAATTATCGCCAAGGAATTCTGCTGCAGGATAATGGCAAGAGAGATTATAAGCTTAACTATGCATTATTATGTTAAGGAATATGGTGGGTTTTGAATACTATCGTCGTCTGAAAGTATCTCCTTTCGATTAACTGCATTAAGGATGCAGATCTGATCCCATCTTTGTTCCGTAGGAATGCTACGACAGTCTAAACGTTACACTGAACAAAGAAAATTGCCCTGAATATAGTCGGTTGTTCCAACATCCGTAATATGGCTAGCCTAAGGTTAGTTATCCCTTGATTGTAACTGCTACCAATGGAGGCATTGCTCTTGTGTTGTCCACAGTTGTGCGAGTGCAAAAATGAAGAACTGAGCTCGTGGGGAGCTATGTCGAATGAATCTGTGTTAAGATTATGACAGTATAGGACAGTTAGCTGTGGATGCGAAGACAGGACATTACTTTATTCATCCGTAAACACGCGAGGCAGCCACGGACAGCGATATAGCAAGAACTAAACTAGCAAAGTTTAGTTCGCTTACCAGACTTTGTCATGTTTTAAATGCAGTATATCCTCTGAATAGCATTGCATTTATGACTATTGATAAACTTAATTCACCCGTAAACACGAGAAGCTGCAGGCACGGATAGCGATATAGCAAGAACTAAACCAGCAAAGTTTAGTTCGCTTACCAGACTTATTTTAAAAGCCGTATAGCCTGTACATTTCATTTATTGCCCCCCCCCCCCCCCTCAAAGCAAAGAAATGAGAAGTCATTTGGCAGAGCTTTCTCGTTAAGGGTAGGGGTTCCAAGTAATATCTAATAATAAGAGGCTTTTGTTTGGAAAGATTGACTTTCCGTTATTTATCCTCTATCCTATGTAACTCAACAGTCAGTATTCTCAGCATTCGTTGAGTACTTAAACGTTTTACGTTAATAGTTGTATATAACTTTATTATACAATATAATAATCCTGGTGGGATGACAAAAAACTTGTCTAACAAACGATTATCCTAATCCCTCAGCGATTTATTGTTTGAGCCCCGAAGAAAAATCTCATGGGTGCAATAATGAGGTCAAATGGGTTGAAAAACGAGTCAAATAAATTGCCTACAAGACCGGGCAACTAAAATAGGCCTATGAGAGGTCAACTATACGTAATCAATCGTCATTTGTTACATTCAACCGCTTTGCGATTAAAAAATCTCTTCCGATGTTTGTATATGAAAATTGGTCGGCTAGTGCCATTTAATTACGATACCAAACATACCGTTGACACAAGGCTTGGTGACAATCCTCGAAACCACCGCCACAAATCATCTGCGAGATGATATTTGATCCGACTCGCCTTCCTTTGTTGTGATTAGGCTTTGCATTGGTAAATACAATTTGTTCAATTCCAATTTCCATAATTGGTAAACCAATGGTGGTTTCCTGATTCCTGAAGCGTAAACTTTTAGGATACGAAGTATCAATTTCATGCGCCCATTATTTGACGTATCTAACCTTTATTGTATTTATTAGGTCATTTACTATACTGCCCACTGTGAAGTAGATTTCAAAACCTTTTTCTAACTACCTTAGAAGAGTGAAGATCCGATACGGTCATATCCAAAACTTCTTTCGTGGGTCCTCGTTGACAAAAGCAAATATCTATGATCATTTTAATGATCAATCGAGGGCTGATATATATTTGCACCATTTCCCCGTGGGGACGGTTGTTATCAAAGCCCCGCGAAGGCTGATATATATTTGCACCATGTCTCCGTGAGGTACTGTTGTAATCAAAGCCCCGCGAGGGCTGATATATATTTGCACCATTTCTCCATGAGGGACGGTTGTAATCAAAACCCCGCGAGGGCTGATATATATTCGCACCATCTTTTCCGTGAGGGACGATTGTAATCAAAGCCCCGCGAGGGCCGATATATATTTGCACCATTTCCCTGCGAGCGACAGCTGCGCGAGGGATGTTTGTAACTAGAAATAAGTAGGGCCTGCCAAAAAATGCTTAAGAGACACCCTGCGAGGGTGAATTTGACCTGGCTAGCCCCTGCGAGGAGTAGTGGCCACATTTATGTATTCTGCTTCGAGCAAGAATACACCTTAGTGCTAATATAAAAATAGCAGTAAATAATCATTTAAATAATATAGCAATTAACAAGGTCCTTTAACTTATTTTCCAATGTTAGCGACATTTAATAAATTCATAATTCAAATCAATTCACTAAATTTTAAAATGAACTTCGATTCATATTTATTTTTGTTCATGCAATCGATGTAACATTTAGTTGCTTTATATCCGTTAACATTCCTTACGAACGCAACCATACCGTCGTAGGACGTTATATTTAATTGCACAAAATAATCTCCACTCACCCGCAATTTTTTACTTTTTGTCAAGGTGTACAAGTTTATAATATTATTCTAAAACGTTAGAAGTGAATTGTAAATCCTTTGAAATTTAAATCTAATTTATATTAATTATCTAATTTATATTAAATATCTAAATCTAATTTATATTAAGGTATCTCGATAATTATTATACGATAAACCTTTCAGCACAAGTTCAGTAAACCAAAGAATTTAATTGTAAAATTTTGGTACTTACTCGTTTTAACAAAAAAGTTGCATCATTTGAACATAGGAAACGTAATTTTCAATCAAATTAGCCGTGTGTAATATGTCTATTTTCACATAAAAACGGATCAGAATAATACTCATAAAAGGACACGTATAGACTACGGATAGTTTTGAATGTGTGGAACATTCATGGTACGTATCTACTATACATGAGCGAATTCCATCATTATTCAGTTGAGCGGTAACTCCCGTACGATTTATAAAATAATATCACAACATGTTCTGACATGTCGTGACTTCTTGGAGCTGACTCATCTCGTTCGATAATTTTTAGTAATAAACTATGATAGGAATTCCGAACCGTTCCTAGCGATAACGACAATGTAATAAAGTCGTAGCAATGGATTGTATGCCTGTAAAGCTTTGAGTTGGCTCATATCCATACTAAGTATTAATTGTAATTTTTCCACGAAAAATTCACTTGTACCCTTGTAATAAAAACACATTATTAAAAATTAAATAAAATATTAAAAATATCTATATACAAGAGAGGGTATTTGATATATCTAGTAATATCAAATAATCACAAAAGTAATATTAACGATTCGAGTAAAGCCGAACGGTAACACCGTTAAAATAGCTTTACTCACAGTATTAAAAATTCAAATATTAATTAGTACATATTGCATAATGAAATATTTCAAAAGAAAAGTTACTATTTCAAGTAAAATGTAACGGTTGTATCGTTAATTTTAAATATCTTTATTCATGCTATTAAGTATTTAAGCATATTGAAAAATAAACTATTGCTGAAGGATTCATTAAAAACCTCAGCATTTTAAATAAAGTCCAACGATTATACCGTTGACTTTAAAGATTTTTACTCATTTTTAAGTAAAATATTATTAGAATAGATGTAAAAATAACTCACTGTACCGATCCGACGGGATACACTTTTTAACACTTTTAGCACTTGCTTTAAGCAATACTTAATACTTAATAGCACCAAGGTTGTAGTCTTGTAGACAACCTTCTCGCGGCGGAAGCTAGACGCCAATGAAAAACATCCAGCGCCCGACATTATCGTGCGCCCCGCCACCTGGTGGAGAGGTGTGCGAGAGAGATAGCATACATACAACGGAAAGAGAGGGAAGAATAGGCGGAAAAAGCTAGGTGCCTTCTCAATGAAGTAAGCTTCAAATTACGGTCAAGTGTTTAATATAAATGTGTAGGGCACAATGTGGGATATACGCACATTTTCATTTTGTTCAAATCTCATGAAGAATCTGCTTTGTATTCGGCTTGAGTGAGGCGAGAAGTGTCGAAGGTGTTTTATCTTGCATAATTTAGTAGTCGAAGAAAGCTTTGAGGAAAGTTTTATAGACTTTGCGAATTTCAAAGAGACAATGTGCCTTAATATCGTATTTAACAATGTATGTAAAGAGGGGCTTTAATATTAAACGTAAAGTTGAGTTCACCTGACTTCGCTTCCATGTAGTAAACAAACCTATTTTTTTGGTATTTTTATTTACTCGTTAGATATTTATCAAACGAAAAAATTGCCTAGGTATATTTCGACAAAAATAAATAGACATTGTGTTTCGGGACACGTTATGTAAAATCTATAATCATCAAAAGTAATAAAAAATACAAACCTTTGAATAGAAAAACCTTCTATTTTTACAATGTGTGCAGGTAACATTCATTCCAAACGATCAAAAAGTCCATTTCATAAATCATCATATTTATACTAAAATGTATATTCTCTTTCAGGCTGCAATAAAACCTACTACGGTGACATAGGAAGAACGTACGAGCTTGAATTACATCGGCCGCGGGAAGATTTGGTGCCTTATGTCTGCTTGATCACCATCACCGCTGCAGGAGGAATACATGGTGATCTTGTTCAGGTAAGAGTTTTATATCTGTCCTATATCAAATAGGTCACGTGATACATTACCTCTGAAAGTCTGAAAACGATAGCTATGCCAAAATAAACTCTGATAACATATGTGCTATTGTTAGTAAATAGCCACATATAGCTTCACTATGTTAGTACATAGTGAAGCTATACATATAAATTACCAATTAAGCCATGAATCAACTCGGTTCACCCATAAGTTCTAATTGCTGTACAAAAACTAAACTGCGTGATAAACATTTGCGGATAAAAATGCTCACATCCCCAACACCGTACACGTAGTGAATAAATGATGCGGTAAATCAAAAGCTATGAATGGGAAGACCGAATAAAATATTTCCCACGTTGAAAACAAAAATCGTCAAAGCGAGCAGCGAAATATGAAGAAAAACGTGCCTTTTCAGGGTGCGGAATGGATGGAATATGAAAAATGATCTGTCAGACCTCTCGTATTTAAAACAGTCAACGATGAGGAATTTCTACCTTTTGCTATTGTGTTTAGGCTCAAAATCACATACTGCTGCGCGGAGAACTTTATTTTTCACGGCAAATACCTAGTCGAATTTTAATTTTAGATCCCAGTGTAGGTTTGAATGCGTAGGTATTCTTATGAGTATATTCCATAAAACGGTTGAAGGTTGTATGTAAATCGATAGTTTCATATGCAAAACTGACTAAAATATAATGCGCATTATTCTAAAACCAGAAAGTAATTTAAATAGGTTATTTTTTTATTAAAAAAATGGTCTGAAATATAAAACGTAGTTATAAAAGAAGTCTGGTGCGATTGCGAAAAATGGAGAATTACAAGAGCTGCTCAGTTATTTGAAAAGTTATATCCCTTTTCATTTATACGTGTCTGAGTGAAGGTAAAATTTTATTAAATTTCTTCTTTGTGCTAGTTCTGAGTCAGGGAAATTTATTGATAAGCACTTTTAAACTATAAATCTTCAATTACACTTGGAAAAACTTTAAATACCTAGGTATTGAAAATGAATATTTTTAGTTTGGAATTAGAAAATTTTCTTGTTTTATGTTTTATATTCCTTTATTTTGAAAGGTTTCAAAGAATTATTGTTATTTGCAAGCTCCTATATTTCTTCTTATCATTGTCCTCATAATACCAACTTCATTTAATTACACCATTCGAGTACCTTTAATTATAGTTTTAAAGCTAAAATTAAAGTTAATTTCCAACAGACTACAAAGCCAAACAATGTAATAGATTTCCCTGAAACAAACCTTGCCTAGATTAAGGTTTAAAAACTCGTTTGTGATTATGTAAATTCGTCGCTGTAGCGCTTCAAATAAAAAGTAGTTTACCACAAGAGGTAACGTGACACACGCTAAATTTGCATGCAGTCAAATTGTTTAGTTCTTGCAGATTTTTACATTCAAGCGGATTTTTTGCTAATGAGACAAACAATTTTAAAATAGCTGCAAAAATAAAGAAAAATATAAGAAAGACGAATATTGTAGGTTGGTTTTTAGAGTTGAAATAAATTATTTAAAACTCACGCCTACCTTTTTCGTTTTTATAAAGGTCTTGCCTCTTGCAAATCCATTATGAAACAATTATTGTAACAAAATATTACCGTCTCTAAATTTGTTTCAATTGTACTGTACTATTTAATGCATTAGTATCGATTTATCAGTCGTTTTCAGCCGCAACCTATACAGTTACCTAATCGTATTGAAACACCCTATTATTTATGTGTTGGTGAACATATTTTCTCGACCTATTTGATTTCTTACAGAAGCTTCAAGAAAGACAATTCTTTGTCAAATCTTACCTTATTCATTGATACAAAATTACTATGTAGTGTTCATTTTATGTTTTTTACCAGTAGCAGTTTACTATGTACCTACATTGTACATGCTAGATAACAGAGTATAGCCCCTAACACCTAGCCCCTTTAACACCTAGATTCACGAACTATAACCTTATCAAGTTAAAAGTTTGTTCAAGAGATGCGAAGATAATCTTTGAAGCTCAGCCAAGTTCCTTGCTTCTGGCCATTATGTTCGCTTAATTGTCTTTTTATAGCAAAGGTGATCGTTAAGACCCTCTCCCACTACATTTGAGAATACGAACCTCTGAGTTTCAGAAGTAAACTTTAAAATAGAGATATTAACATTTAAGATAAGATTTTACAAGCTTCCTTAATCGGTAATGCAGCTTAAGGTTAAAAATAAAATTAATAAACGCAAAAGATTGTAAAAGTTGATTGTTTTTATTATAAGTTGTTAATTGTTATTTGTCGTGCTTGCGAGATTGATTACCTACAACATATTTTGATTTACAAAAATATGTATGGAAATTAGAAATGGACAAGCTGCGCATTTTCATTGTGGAAACACAATTTGGAGGGTATATTTAGGATGGAAATTTTTGTGGGCCTGTCATGGATTAGTTCTTGTTGGTTTTTAAAATATGTATAATTTTGGAAATATTTTCAAGGGTTAAAATTTATAAGTATAGTTCTTGTGATATAATTGCTATAGTTAAAATAAACGCACAATAAACACGAGCGGGGAGTGTTTTTCGTTTTATAATAATTGACCAATTATAAAATGAAAATATAAGTTGGCTAACTTTTTTTCAACAAAAGAAATAAATATTTAGTGATTATTTTTCCGACCCAAATATCAACCAATAGAATTGCACCATTCGACGTCACGTGGTACAACCTACATGGTATTATACTGATAATTTTTTGAAAATTTTCTCTGGTCGTTGACGTCAAACTGACAGGTTCAATTCAATTGTGAAATTATTGGCCGACATTTGGGACGGAAAAATAATCTCCCGAATACCACACGAGCTTCAAAATTATCTGGCATTTCCCTCAAGGTTCCCTGCAAACAAATAAAATCGTCAAGTTTTTCAGGAAAAATCACTCGCGCTTCGCGCTCGTGATTTTTTAACCTTGACTAAAAACTTGACTCCTTCATTTGTTTGCAACGAACCTATCGGAAAATACCCGATAATTTTGAAGCTCTTGTGGTATTATCTTAATACTATTATAAAGGCGAAAGTTTGTAAGGATTTATGGATGTATAAATGTATGGATGTATGGATGTTTGTTACTCTTTCACGTAAAAACTACTGAACCGTATACAATGAAATTTAGTACACATATAGAGGGTAACTTGGATTAACACATAGGATAGGTTTTATCCCGGAAATCCCACGGGAACGGGAACTATGCGGGTTTTCCTTTGAAAACGCGGGCGAAGCCGCGGGCGGAAATCTAGTAAGTGATAATTTGTAGTTTGAAGGCGTTTGGAAAATAAAATCTTTACATCTTGTAATGATTCATCTTTTAAGTCTATTGAAATTGCTTTTCTTTCATGTTCACAAACGGCTCTAAAATTCAAAAAAGAGTATCCTTGGTCTATTTACGCTTATTGGTTTTTGTATTGCCTTTTTGTGACCGCAATAATTTTTTCTTCTATTAAGATATTATAAAAATTCTTCCATTTATATTATAAAAAAAAAACAATAATGTGGTTGCCAGTACAATTAACACACTCGCAAGAAAACAAAACTTGTCTTGACTTTCCTTCCTCAAATAAACGGAGGGTCCTTTTCAATTTTTCTTCAATGATGTACACAATATTTACCTAATAGTTACTACATATTTTAAGAATTTAATATTAGAAATTATTTTTAGAAATTTTGCGAAGGTAGGAAGGAGGTAGATGGATGCCTATGCTTAAAGATTGAATCTGGGATTAAAACTTATTTTCTAGTTAGTTTGCATTAATACACAGTCAACTATTTACTCGGTTACCACGCAAGTAAGCCCGCAGCCCCAAGCCCGTATGCTATAACATAGAACATAGGCGTTTAAGCAATTTTGCTGTCAATGAAAATATATGAGAAAGGGTTCATGAGAAATTAGAATAGCCATTTTGTTTCCGACCTTAATTTATCTGGAATGACCGACAGTCAATATGTGTCTCTCAGGGAAACGTTACATAAACAGAAACTAGTATAAATTCAATTATACTAGTATGTTACAAGGCAATGTTATAATTGATTGAATTCGAAAACAAATATTGGATTTGGTCGAACGTTACTCTGAACTAATTAAGCTACACTTTCGATTGGTTTTATTGTTTGAAATTGATATAAAATTTTAAATAGGGCAGTGTAACATTTACTTCAATTCTATAGTTTGATTCTGAGTTTCACACGCTTGGAATGTAAACAGTGTGATTCGTAAATAATTATTTTACTTTGATTTTGTTTACATTTGCGGTTTGTACTTTCACACTGCCATTATTATTTTTTATTTATTTATAGAACCGTGTCTTTCATATACGAGTTTGTAATTGAAAACAAGTATATTGTAATAGAATAATATAGCAACAAACACATTACTCGAGTAAATAAAACGTTCATTTAACAGCGCATTTTATAGCTTACAGATTTGCCCGTAAGATCATAAAAACAGCTATTAAACTACAGTGTGGATAGGTTTTTGTGTACAAAGTAAACAGAGGTCGCTATACAGATCTTCCTACGGGATTCTATTCAGGTTAAACGAAAAGTGAAATCATTCGGACGACCGGCTCGTACTCGAATTAAATGTAAGGGATTGGAGGTCACTGTATCCTAAAATGATCAAATTTTGACGTCACAATATCGTAAATCCTCGATAATTGTTTACTTCATCCATAAATAAATAAAAATAAATAGTTCTACGCCCTTCCGTGTCTAAATCTTAACAAATGATGTAGTAAAATGTACCTAGAATCACGCTACATATTGGTGAAAACAGAATAAAAATCGATGCAGGAGTTTTTGAGGTTACGTCAAGATAAGTTGGTTCTACGAGGTTCTACGAATTTTCGTAGCTTTATTATATGATCTACTGCGGTTCCGTACTTACGTTTATTATTATTTAAACAACTAGTTACCTAAATTAAAGACTTATCGAAAATACTCAAATCTGTAAGATAATACGAAGCAAGATGATAAAAAGTAAAAAAGGTGTGAAAGTCAGAAAAGTCGACAGCTGCATTACGCTCAGTTTGATATTTTCTGAGATGGTATTTTCGCCTTTATTTTGGAAAATGAATCTCTTTCAAGGAAAACTTACACTGAAACAGATATTTTTCTGAATGCTGAATATTTTCATAGGGAACGTTATAACATAATAAAGATTATCGGATTCTTTATTGCTTAAACGATATAAAGTATTTTAATTTTTATCTATTGTTTTTTTTATTAAATAAAAACAAAACGACCGATTTAGTAATTACAGCTTTGAAGATTCTGTTAATTATCTTATTATCAACTTATTGATAAAATCATAATATGTAGGTAGGTACTCGCTATTCTGAAAATGTTATAATTATTATTAATATTATAAAGCTTCAGCTTTTTGTTTGTTTGTTTGAACGCGCTAATCTCAGTAACTACTGGTCCGATTTGAAAAATTATTTCGTTGTTAGATAGCCCATTTATTGAGGAAGGTTATTATAGGCTATATATCATCACGCTAAGACCAATAGGAGCGGAGCAATGCGGGTGAAACCGCGCGGCACAACTAGGATAGAATATGTGAAATATTTTTTAATTCCATAACGCTGTTCTAATAATAAGCCAAGTTTCAACGAAATCAGAAACGGGATAAGAATTCAAAATAATCTTATATATAAAAATGAATCGCAAAATGTGTTGGTAAGCGCATAACTCGAGAACGGCTGAACCGATTTCGATAATTCTTTTTTTATTATATTCCTTGAAGTACGAGGATGGTTCTTATGTAGAGAAAACGTAAACATGTACCACGGGCGAAGCCGGGGCGGACCGCTAGTATATAATAAAATAATTGACGTCACCCATTACAATGCAGTCTGGTTTTATGTTTCAAAGATTCTATGAATCTCTGTAATTGTAAAGCTAGTGCTCTTGGAAATTCCTAGAACTATGTTCGTCTCCTTAGAGAACATATTTAGTAAAAATAAGTAATCTATTTCTGTGGGGCAAATGCATAATTTATTTGACTGATCAATTTTCTTTTATGATCAGCCTTCTTTGTCCTACTTGACATTTTCTTTTTATCCTTGCCGATAATCGATACCCAAGACCTTAAAGTGAAGTCCCATGTCTTTTTGTGTGGTATGGGGGCTCATGCATCATGTATACTACCCCTGATCAATTTTGTAAAATATGATCTTTCTTTTTTGTTCTGCTAGACCATTTATTGCTGGCCAAACGAGCGGACAAACTTGCCAAGGTTAGCAGAAATTGTACATGAATATTACTATTTACTTACACAAAAAGACCAAACCCTACACGTAGGCGTTTGCAATATTGTAGCAACCGTTCCCATTCACCTGATCTTCTCAACAGCTTTGGGGTTGTAATGACGCACTTTAGTAACCGAGTAGGAATGTCTTTTATCTTAAACAGAAATTGAATGGTCTTTTTACGTCCGTAGTTTTTTCTGTAATGCGATATAGTTAAAAGGATTTCAGGATGGATTAGTGTAAATATGATTCCTTTAAAGAACAAATGAGATTCTTTCCATCACAAAATATATATTATGTTTGTGTATTATGTTAAAAATAATTCTTGGCAAACTAGACAGCATTTCCGCTTTCCATAAGATAAAATATTGGTCTACCTATCGATCAAAAAGTATTAAAAATGCTTACAAATACATCATCATATTATAATAACGAACCCAAAAAGTACGTGCCTCTATTCAAAAATACAAACTTGAATATAATATAATGACGTGTATTAACCTAAACAAGGATAATAAAATATATTCGGGGCAGCTGATAGTGGCCAACATTTCCACGGTTGACTTTGCAAATAAGCTTCGTAAACTCATTTCTCTAATTATTGGTCTCGCCTTAGTTACTCCATACTTCATTACCGTCCCCCATTTAATTTCAAAAGTCGTTTGTGAAAAGAACTTGGCTATTTAATTTGCATGTAATTATAGAGTTTTCCATTACTTATCGAGTTTGTTAAAGTTTATCGATTTTTGTCTAATTGGTCTTACGTAGTTTTATGTTTAGTAAAGAAATACGGTAGGTACACATCGAATCTATTTATTTTGGTTTTGTGCTTTCATAATTTCATATAATATATGGTTTCTAATGTTCTATTGCCGTAGGTACGTCGACAGTCGTGTGGCATACTATAATATATTATGCTAAGAATTTTAATATAATTGTAATTTATCGACTGTATAAATTTAAGTGCTTTAAAAAAATAGAAGTAGGTACATCTGCAGAAACAAAATACAAAATACAAAAAATGCAAAGCACTGTCTGTACCTTTACGAAAGACTTCTTACAAGATAAATATGAAATAGAATAATTGTAAAGATCTCTACACCTCAATATTTTCTTGAATCAATAATAATTGGCTTTTGTTAAAGGTTTAATATCGAAATATTAAATCTCAGGCTTCTGGAGTTAATAAGGGTTGCTTTGAAAGCGAATTGTGGTTTGACCTATTCTACTATTGGGGTATTTGTGACTGCAATCAAGATTATTGAAGCGTGCAGTCTAAGAGATTCTAAACTGTATAAGCTTGTTTCTAGTTCTGCAATATTAAGAAACTTTATAACCAATAAAAAAAAATTAAAATTATAATATATAGGTATATCGGTTAAGTTATTCAAGTCATTAAATCATTCAAGACATTTCCCGTTTTTGTTTCAATTGAAACAAAACTGGAAGATTTATATGTTGCATTTATAGAAAGAGTTTCAAAGATGTGTAACATACACTGGATAAAACTGGCATGAAATTATTGAAAAATAATGTATTACTTATTCATTTTTTTATACAAGAATTATACGAATACTTCTTATAATTCACTCAGAAAAATCCTTTAAATATCGAAACAAATAATTTCCAACAATATTTCATAGATATTAATTCAGACATATTTTTTCAGGTAAGGAAATATAATATTTTACTCCACTTTCCAAATTAAACACATGTAACATATTAATCCGGAGTGATTTCAAAATGGCGTCGCATTGGTGCATGAAGACAAAAATCATTTCCGGTCACCGGTCCGCGGACGCCTGACCTGTTTCACGTTCTAATGCGAACATATTGTTTATTAGCCTTAAATGAGGGTATATTCGTGACGCAGGATTTTGATGTTAATGTCGTGATATTTAGATGGAAATATAGGAGCGAATTGTGTAAATTTTTTTACTTATAATTTCATGTTTCACAAATAATTTAAGTTCCTAAAAAATCACATAGTTTCGGTTACCAAAACAAGACGAGACTTTAGAGATAACTAATTAATAATAAATAGTTGAAAAGAAACTAAATAAAATACACATTTTAATTAATTATTACATTCATTAAATTATTGTATTGTTCTCGAATTTTAATAAGTGTACAAAGTTTTAATAAAATCTTTCTGTTTAAAGTGGGTCATAATCCAGTCGGAAAGAGTCGGTTATATACAAACACACAGGTGAAGCTTATAAAAAGCGTGTTACATACAAATTGAGAAGCTGCGCACAGAGTAAAAATTAATTACAATCATAAAAATGTTCCATTCAATTTTAGAATAACAGATTAAAAATCGTGATATATTGTCTTTGACTCGCCAAACCGCCGTAGTTGGCACGCAAATGCATTCGCTGCGGTGTTTCGATTGGAAAGTCTTCTGATTTATGCTAAGGGCTTAACCCGAATCGATGCCTCTTTGAACAGAAATATAAAGTTGCTGGCTTTGTATCATTTTTGTACGAGTTCAGCGGTACCCTTTGAGTCGAGTTTCGAGCAATTTCTCTTGAAAGTGAACTAAATAACATATAGAATATAGATCTCTATTGAAAATCGAGTCCGTTTCTAAATTTTTTTTATTTATTTTGACTGAAAAAAATGACCCATTGTTTTTATTAATTAGAAACTTAATATGATTAATGTTGTTTGATGTGGTGACACTTTGTTTGGTGACATTTGGTGATAAGTTAGCATACTTTAACTCAGTAATGTAATAAAGTAAAAAGCCATAAATCTTTTGTAAAAGTAAGAAATTAAATAACATGAATATAAAATCTAATGTAATTGTAATAGTAATTAATACCTAATTGTTTAATTCCTCGCCGTAAGCATGACGCTAAGCTTGTTAAAATAATTATACTAATCTTATTTCTGTGTAACTGATTCTAATTGTAATAGTTTTGAGAAATAAGCGTCTCAAACCGCAAAAACATCTCAATATTCAAATGCTTTTCTCTTATTCGTTATTCCTAGAATAGAACAATTCACAATATCCCACTGTAAGCTAAAGAATTTAATCCGAAGCAATATCTGGTTTTAATCAAAAATGCCCGATTCGCTCACACAAGACAAGAGGCCAGTCCTTTACGGAGACGCAATATTGTCCGTTGAATATTTAATTTCGCGTTAACCAACAGTTCCCAGCGACTGTTTGAACATCCTGAATACAGGCGCGGTTAAGCGGAAAGTACTAATTAATAATGCAGCGGGGAACGTGCATCGTGATTTTAGTTATGAACGTGGACTTTTTTGTACTAAAGTTCCGCTAGGTGGCGCTTTGGTTGAGTATAATCCCATGGATACGCAGCGGCGTATTTACAAACTATACATAGCCAGAACGCAACCATAGGAAACTGCTCGTGTATACTTTGTAATGCTGTTTTTAAGTTTGTTATTACAATATATACACGAATTTTGCGTACTGATCGTGTATACTTTGTAACTCGGATGCTTGCTTCTTCGTTCCAAACTATACACGATCAGTACGCAAAATATACCTACTACACCACTTACGCTTGAGCGAAATAATAAATACATGTATATAGGCAATCCAAGACTTGTACAGCTATATCTATCTACTTTTATTCTTCTTGATTGATGCAGTAAAATATGTAATAAAAATATTATTAGGTAAGCTTAGAAAAATAAATAGGTAACAGATAAGGGTTACCTATGGGTTAGGTTAGGTTCGTGTTTTTTTTTAATTACACAAAAATAGGAGCCCCGCGAAGCGGGGCTCCGTCGCCTCGTAACCGTCTTCTTCTGGACTTATTAGATTCTTACATTTTAGCACTATTGTCAATTGTAAGTCGTGCAGCATAGTCGGGAACGAAGACACAAGCATCCTCGATACAATATACGATCAGTACGCAACATTACATACACAATACACATGCATTTTAATAATAGATTTCAAAACAGCAACGAGCAATGGAAAGACGCCGCGCTTACTCCGAAACATACACGATTAGTCCGCATGCGTACTGGCGCTGTATATTTTGGAGCGCTATTCTTACTTACTTCACTACAAAGTATACGCGAGTATTTGCGTACTGCTGTTGTATAGATTGGAAGAACTTTGTAAAAAAGTTATTTACAAATTATACGTGATTAGTTTCACACCGTTGCGTACTGGCCTTGTATAGTTTGGAAAGTCGCTACGCAGCGCGGTATTATGAAGGGTCTATGTAAAACGTTATTTATAGAACTTATTTTAAAATGTACGGACAAAATATGGGGTCGTTAGACTCGAAAGCGTTGTCCAAAAACATTTATTTAGTTATCTATGAACCTTATTATTCTAAGGGCCGATTTTTCAATGCAAAACTTATTCGTCGAATAATGTATAAAACTACCATTTTAAAAACGTATTCTAATTGCCCGTATTTGACAGTTTACGTGACATTTTAATATTATCGTGTAATACTTTATTGGACGGATAAGTTTTATCCAAGCATTGAAAAATCGGCCCTTATACGCATAATTCACGGATATAACACTAGCTTCCATTAACTATCGCACACGTCATTTGCAAATCATTGCCTCGTTTTGTAATCACGATTATCCGCCCATATCATGTCTGTCCATGCTTCACTTAGCAAATCTAGCGCCCACTTATTCAATTGGCGTTGAACTTAGCTTTGACCGAATACTGAACGTCAAATACAATTGAACACATTAATAATAATCCTGAAATTGATAGTGGAAGTCACATTCCAGTATTAAGGTGTAGGTGCCTTTCTATTGAGTTTGGTTATCTTTTGTTTAGTATTGAACTGTTATTTATAATCCTGAAATAATTAATTGTTGACACATTACAGTATTTGGTCCTTATATAGGTATAGATAGCTATCTATTTAATTGGGTTATCTTTAAGCTCGTATTGAACTTTTACAAACATTGACGGAATAGTAATTATCCAAAGGAGTTAGCAGAAATTGAATGTATAATCAGACACCCGGAAACTTTAGCAGTTTACAGTAACATTTTAATGGCTTGATATTTTTATTGGAAGATGTTTATTCAATTATACTAATAGTTTAGTATTATTTTATCTGTGCTTATAGTAAGAGAGGGTTTAGTAAGTTAAAAAGTTTAGTTTATTGGTACGGTATAAAACTTCAGAATGGCTAGTTAACCAATGAAATTATTATATTATTATAACTCGAGTATAGATATTAATATAATCTAATTACGTAATACCCATTTAATGCAGCATCAACATCGTTAATGTCATCATTGGGATATAATAGTCAATTATTACAAATGAGCTAAACTAATTGCAAGGTATATAATATTCATATACTTACGTCGAATATGGCATACGATACATATATTTTTGCATCAATACATAGAACTGCTAGAAAATATTACCTAGTTATATGTTTATGTAGTTTAAACTCGTAACTTACCTAACTCTTAAATGAAAGTTTGTGGTTAGATAGTTTTGAAGTTGCAAATATATTCAAAACTGCTCACATAAAATCTTGGCGCAAATCTTTTTAACTTTTGCCACAATAGAATTCCTATTCTTTACACTTTTTGAGAATTGGTGTTTTTCATAAATTCAACGTTTTATCAAGTCTCACAATTATATCAAAATACATAAAAGGTTATGCTTCAGAAATGGGCCGCACCAAAAATAAGCATTTATAGCAACACCTGAAATTTTGCTGACCAATATCCGATCCGAAAGCATGTGAAAAGCTAAATAGATCCTACGTAGCTGTATTTCACTCGAACAAAATAGACCTCGTGAATTGCAGTCGGTCCAACCCCTAGTCCATTAACGCAGGCGTTCGAGCCGAAAATTACATCAAATTCACTCGTAGAATCGATACGTATTTTATATCAGAGATATTTGATCTGTAAAGGAGCTCTTAGTTCGCGTAAAGTGCAAAGTGAAGATCCATTAGCACACGTTCTGCCAAACCGAGTTAAAGGTGTTTGACGACTGTTTCAGGCACGTTTCAACCGCTTGTATGTAGCTTAATACATATTCATTTATACAATTGAATTGTGAAATTATAAGAGGAATAAACCAAATCTAAGTCATTCGCTGTTAAAATAAATAGTTATCAGAAACATATTAGTAGTATTACCACATAATATATAATAAATAGTACTTGGTTCAGGAAAATGAATCGATATAAGGATGGTTAGTCCCGTAGACGAATAAGTGGTATAAAAAATCTAAAATATTACGTACATATTCCGTACCACATGCAATGTATGCGTATGACTTACAAAGAATTTTCCTTGACCAAGTAATCAATTAGGTCGGTACTAAGACAGAAACCATAAAACATTGGATTGAGCCGGAAAAAAGAAATTGCTATGAACGTAGAGCAATAAACTTCGTGATCAAAGTGAATTCACTCACGTAAGTAAATATGGAATAGTTTTGCGTAAACATTTTTGTTTTCGTCCCGCGTTTGATATGTGAAAATAAATATTAGTTCATATGAAGCGGTTGACTTAGTTCTTTAGGAATACGTGCTTTGGGTACGGTTTCATGGTTGTATTACTATGAAAATATATGATTTTGTATCGCACATATTCTATACTAAAATAACATTGAGAATTTGATTTTATTGTTACGATTTAAATTAAAAATTACTCGAAAAATAGAAAGTATGCAATGCGATACGTCTTTATGAAAAGTAGCTCCTATAAAATTTCATCCGTAGGATGTTGGGAATGTGAAAACACCCAGTTGTCATTCCAGCAGTTTTTCCACGAAATAAAGTAAAACATATTAATTAATAAGATAAATGAATCTTTCGTGTTTCGTTCAAATTGTCGCTTTTATTACCTGTAGCAGTAAAATTATTTAAAAAATAGAAAAATCGAACACAGTCGCTTTTTATTTCTACGTTGCTACAATTCATAAGAAAAGAAATTAAATACGGATATGCAAATACGGATTCCTAACTTGATACCTGCAGACCTGTTAATAGATTGTAGATTAGATATTGCAAGATAAGAAGGGTCAAGGAGGGACTTTATATTAAAGCATTGTGCTATTTCTTAATGTTCTTGCTTTTAGAGAACAGAAACTTCTATACAAAGCTTAGCAGTTTTATTTTATTTTTAAGTTATTTCGAATTAAATATAGTCATAGTATAATTATTTTTAGCACAATAACTAAATCGCTTCGAAATCTCTGGAATAACCAACCCAAAAAGTGTAATTCAGAACATCTTCTTTTTAAAGTCGGTTGAAAATACGGCTGTAATCGATAAAATCCCACACAATTTTCCAATGAATAAAAATCTAAGTAACAGTATACCTAATACCATCATTTCACGTTATAACCTACAAAAAGGATCGTTCATTGATATTAGATTATTCGAACAATCGCCATAACGAGTGTTTACGGAGTTACAATCAAAATTCACAGCGTATTTCACGAGGTTGTAAAGCGAATTGGAATGTCGGTATATTGATGGCGCCTATCCTTCATAATATCCAATATCGATAGGCGGTATACACAGCGAGCAGCCTCGCGAACGAATTGCCGCGCGAAGCAGCTCGGTCAGCTTAGTTTTAATTTTTTTTAAAGGCATTCTTAAAAGTTTTTTTTTTAATCCATACAAATTTGCTTATTCATTCCTCACTGTTCACATCGTCGCCGCCCGTGTGCCCAGTCGTCCTCTATTAAATGCAAAGCTCATGTAAAATTTCACTATTCACTAAATAATTGCTTCGCGAGGCTGCTCGCTTTGTGGCGACCCGCCTAGAGAAAATGTACATCAGGCGTCAATAGCGCTGAGGCAAATAACTGAAAAAACGGTATAGACTGATACGACTTATTATACACTGGAGAAATAAATAATGTTGCCTTGTGGAAAAATTGACCAGTTACATTTTCAATTGCTTAGATCAAGTGCTTGTTGGAAAGTAGGCTTTTTATGGAATTTTTCTTTAGATTTTTACGTAGACGTTTTCTAGCTTTTATTTATGTGTTTGGGTGATATACAAGTTTGTGATAAACAATTAAAAATCTAAGCAACAATTTATTCCCGAAATAAATAAGGTTTTAAGTTTTTTTTTAATTGTTAAATAAATTCAGTACTTTACCTCATATGGGTTTACTTTTTATGCCCATTTATAAGCCTGAAGTACCCTTTTAAGGATCACGCGTAGCTTGCTCGTTTGTTTCGTTAAGATTTATTGCTAATCCTCACACTTACAGCAATCTAATGAAAAAAAATATCTGCGAAATTCAGCTTTTCTGAATAACTCTTAAAAATAACACTCGATTGCGAGCCAGTATTATCATTAATGCTATACTAATGGCGTCTTTTCTTTGCATTTCACAGGTTTTTTAGGTAAATCGCTCAAGAAATATTATTTTAAGGGAATGTAGCTTTGACGTAGGCATTTTATTTATGTCATCCTAATGAGTTTCACATCGATTTGAAGATTTTAATCATCGCTTTACATTATTCTATTTTGATCAAGTATTGATATAAATATAGAAATATAACGAGATAGATGAACAATAAAAGTATTGACTATAGGTATTCGTGTCTAATTACCATCTACGATTACACATAATTTTTCATCAAATATAATATAATATTATGTTTTCATACACATTGATCTATTTTCTGAAAGTCTTTGGATTTTGCTTTTTAAAGTTTTAATACATAAATAAATTGCGATCCACGATTTATTCCTAAATGATATACTCACAAATATTTTTATTTAAGCTGAGTTTCCATGTACTGTAAAAAACACCCCTATAAAACATAAAGTTTATGTTCATGATACGCCGTAAATCCTCTTTTAAATTTTTATGCTTTTATGCCTTGGTGAATAAAATGGCCATAATATTAATAACATGTGTTATATATACGCTCTACATATTATATATTCTATTGCTTGATAATTTCATAATAAATGATTAATACTTATAAAATTTTCGACAATCAAAGGAGACATTAAAAACACATAATATGTTTTATTTTTAAAAGTCATTGAAATAAAATGAAATAAATTTATTTCGCCACAAGAATTTTTTTACAGGCTGTTTTAATAATTATGATATCATGATCAACTAATCAGCATAATTTGCTAGTAGCAGCTAGCATGCAAATAAAGTTTTCATCATCCTTCTGAAAATTATATTTTCAATCATGAAACAATTAAGTAGTTTACAGTACAGTTTTGACTTATTTATACATAATATTATAAAATCAAAGCCATATTCATAGGTAAATTAAAACAATAATATTATGACAAATTCCTCATCCTTCTGAAAATTATATTCTCAATCAAGAAACAATAACCACCAAAGTTAGACTTACTACATAATATAAATTATATATGCACAGGTAAAATAAAACTCCAATATTAACAAAATCAGATTCATTAAAAGCAATACATAAATCTAAAGCCCCTCAGCCACATTCGAAAGGATTTCAAGGCTCTGCTTCACGGACTTGGTTACGTCTAAAGCGGGTTTATCGTTAGCGATTATCCACGTAGTGCCGTTTTCCCCGCAGTGAATTACCTCAATTATACCGGTTACTGCTGACTCCACTCTGAAATAAATAAACGTTTTATCTGTAGATCGATTCTGGACCCTTTTTGATACGGTTATGAATCTGTATAGAAATTCATTAGGTACAAATCCGGTATAAGAACTTTCCGGAAGGAACTTTTTTGGTCTATGTAAAGAGAGAAATATAATTTAATAATCTGAGAAATATCAGATGAATTTTATTGATCTAATTGGTTTTATGATATGATTTAAGTATTTAATTAAAAAAAATGTAAGTACAATACATATTTTGTAAAAAGTTTTGATGGATCCGTTAATTTTACAAAATAAAAAAAATATTTTAAACGAATTGCCGTAGCAACAACTATTCTTCTATTAGCATTGTTTTCTATAGGTTTGTAGTATTTTATTTTTATTGTTATGTTATTTTTATATTTACAAGCCAGCAACAACAATTTAGTCACTATGTCAGTTCAAATTTACGCTCGCTATAAATATGCGAACAAATTGAAATTTGCCCGTTTCCGCCTCATGTTTTATGCATCAGATACTTTAACGCGTGTCGTCATTTGTCAAAATTATTCTTGAATTTCGCTCAAATAAGTCTCTTTTGTTGAATGTTAAACCATTCATTTATAAAGTATCATATTTAAGTTATTTGACACGGAAGTTAATGCGTAGGCGTTTTGTATTTCACTAAATTACAATTCAATTCATGACGAAGATATTTCAAAGCAATTTATTTATTCTACCTAGAGAGAAGTGAGACAAAAATTATGAAGAAAGATATTGTTGAAGTTAGTGTACAATTGGCATGGGTATGGGTACATAGGTATTTATCGTGAAAGAGTAACAAACATACATACTCAAACAATCTTTCGCGTTTATAATATTAGTAGGATTCCTTAATATCACAGTTACAATACAGTCAGCATACCAAAACTTTGCTTTGCGCATAAAATGGTCATAACTCCATTTCAACAATTCTAGAAAAAACATCCGCTTGTTTACGATCACAGAATAAAAAATCTGAATCGCAAATAGAATTCGCAGCGTCGACTTTTCATTTCCCTGGAGGCGAGTATATTCAACTCATAACAAATTACCTTTGCGGCTCCGAGCCTGAAGTTAGTCCGAAGGAATCCTTCGTGGAGTTATCCAAGTTTTGTTTGTGGACCAGTGCCGTGTCCGTGAGTCCGAGGCAGACTGTGATAACGCGAACTTTAGTCTTCGAGTACGCCTCTTCTGCCTGAAAATTTAAGTTCTTTTAACTAAAGTTTGCAAGTGCTAACTCCTTGAATTTCTACAATTTTATTTTTTAAATAAATGCTTGGTAAGTTTTAACTTCGCTACTGCAAGGCTGATTTATTGTAACGAAGCATTAAACGGAATTAGCTATGATAGATCAATGTTTCATATAGACTATGAAATTATTATGATTTGATTATATATATAAAACTAAATCAATTCCAAAAAGGCTATCACTGAGCTATTCCACCCTCTAATCCGTAAAATATTTATATAGAACGATTTCCTCGAACCTCAAGCTTAAATGAATACAAAACACTTTTTTTCAGTCTTTCATGTTATGGTTTATCAGAAACCAAAATCCGTCGTAAATTTCACGCCATTCTGTAATCCATTTCAAGTGCTGGTCGTATCACGGTATGAATGAGTTGTATTGCAATAGAGATTTCCACGAAAGATTGCCACTTTGTAAAGGTATTTTTTCGATATGTAAGCCACAAACGCTATTCATTTCTTTTACAGGTTATTTTGTACGTGCAATCTTGTGATCATTACGGTTTTATAAACGTGCAAAAACACGATTGTACAATCCCGATACGTTGACTAGGATAGTAGTAGATCTATTATATTATGTATTGACGTTTCAAAAGTGCTTCTCGAAGAAGTCTAATTGAATATATAAATGTTTGAGTTTGAGTTTGAGTTTATACAATTTTATAAAGTTGCCACACACAAAACCAAAGTACCTACCAATAAACAGACCAATTTGGACATACCTAGTTATTAATAAAAGTTAATAGATGAAAAGCGTAGATAGTGAGTAACGAGAGCGAAGTAAAATTATTGCAAAAAAAAACTAATATTAAGTATGAGGTAATTCGCCACGAATTCACGAAAGGAAACGTCGAGTCTGTATCCATACACATCCTACTCGCTCCTTACACACTCATTCATGGAGAATACTTGTGTAAAAGAGATCGATTTTTTACAAGGTCACTACCAAACTTACCGCAAAAGAATTGCTAAACTGCAGCACAGCCGCCTTTGTAGCACCATAAACAGACAGATACGAGCATGGTCTGAAAGCGTGTAGCGACGATACGTTTATCACGACTCCACCGCCGCCTCCTCTATCCGCCCTCATTATTTCAAAGGCCTTTAATGTACTCGTTACGGTTCCACACTGAAAAAGTTAATGCATTAAAAGCTGAGATGTTATAATTACATTTAGGTTCGTAAACGGCGGAATGTGGATCCATGTTGCCAATTTTTTATTCATATCCAAAACCACCTTTGTTATTAGTTGATTCGGAAGTCAAAATGCGTTATTAATTACGGAGATTCTGTGAGAGTCATAAAACGAGTATTTTGTGTATTTTGGCATATGGGATAGATGTATTTCGTATTAGAGGGATTTTCTTTCAGCACATGATAATTTTAAATGTTTTAGATAGTATTTTATTTCCCTTCACCGGGAATTGAACCCAGCTATTGCGTACTCACACTTTGACTACTATTCAAATGTAGATAGCAAAGGATATAGGACACCAAGATGATATCTCTCTTTCATCTAGCAAACACATATTTACGCTTACAAAATATTGCTTAGCAAATATAAAGCACGAACCTTAATATAGATACAGAAAAGGTATTTCTATTTAAGCTACAGTTCTATATTTACTGAATATAAATACTTCTTCCAAGCTCTTGTTTATTGGAAATTGTTCCAAATTATTTGTCAATTGATAAGTTCTTCTAGGAACACATTGTTTCGTAAACTAAATTAAATTTGTATCGAAATAATGAAATCTCTATTCACTCATTTTAATATCTATTATATTTTTTATTGAATATCGAAAGGTAGAAATAATCTTTGATAAAAAAATCACTTGAAGATTTTGACCAAAATACTTTAAAACGTTTATTTTCAATGACTCTATTAAGACACTCTCAAGTCATCCGTGTTCAAATGAATCTTCTCCCATACAAGTTTTATGTGACGTCATGCGTATCTACTAAGAAACTACAGTGTCCCCAACTTCACCCAAGATTTAATTTAATTAAACTTGGCCAATACTCACGAAATTAACGTCCACCATTGTCTTATATGAACTCTCAGTATCGCCAAGTACCGCCGCGCAGTTCACAACCGCATCCAGCCTGCGGTATTTGTCCAAGACTTGTTTATATGCGTTATCAACTTGGCCAGCATCAGCCATGTCGCATTTTATAAACTTCACTCTTAATGCACCGAACTTGTTCAAGAGTTCCCCTTCCAGGGCCGCCCCCTCTCTCGCTGCGACGTCGAGAAACGCAACATGCTGTAACGTTCCAAAGTTTAAAGTTTGCGGATTTTTCTTGAGATTTCAGTTTAGAAACTGTAACTGAGTTATATCATCCTAGAAGCCAATTGTGGTTACTAATGTTTAAGTTTTTCATCTTGCATTAAAAAAGAGAGTGTGTGCCGAGCAAAAGTGAAACTTCTTTAGCAAGATTCAAAGATACCAAATTCGTCACCTTACTCCATGACGTGACAATATTGCCATGAGGCGACCTTTTATTAATTATTTTACTCTCAACGCGCCTACAGAAGTTTCACTTCAAAAATGAACACGATCTGCTTTTTTTCAATGTACCTACTATAACTTGATGGAGACATATTTATTTAAGATAACATAAAACAATAACAAGTCTCACTAAATAAATTCGAACAAATATTTAATAGTATTAGAATCAATAAATCTACCTAGATAACAATTAATCTATTAATTATTAGTAGCTATTATTTTATTACACTTTTCAGTCAAGGCTAAACATAGAATTGATTCTTTAAATACCTAACTTAATGAATGAATGAAATACTCTTTATTGTACCTATATACACAGAAATTAAGTTTGTTACGTATTTGAATAGCTAATAATAGAAAGAGCGGCTCTATCGCTCGTTAGCGATTTCTTCCAAGCAACTCAATGTACATACAGTGAACAAGAATTAAGAGTAGAGTAAGAAAAGAAAAGAAGAAAGAGTACTTAAATAACTTATTTGACATTACAAATTGCTTATCAAAAACAAAATATGTTATTTATCGCCAAGAAAACATTAACCTTTATTACTCTTTATCGTCATTGCAATTCAACGAAAGCTAAATAATAATAAATTATGATTTTAATCAATTTTATTGTTACTAGTTAATGTGTTTTCAATGAAAATAATATAATGTAATACTTTCATTTTATTTTAAACGCTATAATATTCGATGCTGTTCCTAATTAAATTAACATAATATAATATTATGTGATAAATAGTAATAGTCCTGTCTTTTCTTATATTGTTTTAATTTAAGTTATTTATTCCTTTATGTGGTAAAACAATATAATTTAGGATACATTCCACGAGTTATTGATTTATATATAATATAATTTTATCGAATAATTTCGTATATTTTTGCGTGTTATAGATAAAAACTCTATTAATTATATCAATGGAAATCTAGTTTCTTTATTTCGAATCCATTCAGATTAAAATCTGAAAACCCACAACACCTTTTAAGGCCTTGACTATTTAATGTATGAATTTAGATGAGATTTGACATTAAGATGAGTAGGTACTCATCTTAATCTTAGTAAACTTCTATCATTTGCAAATGTTTGGCATAAAACATTTTCCCCATTTCGAAACTGGTGGCTAATCAACACTGTATAGTGTAACTCACCCTAGCATTTTTCGACAACAATCCTCTAACCAATTTAGCACCAATCCCAGCTGCCCCACCCGTCACCAATACCACTTTCCCATCCACATCCCACTTGGCCATGTTACACCATAAATTGTCACATAAAATATATAATATGTAACCACTATCTAAGACAACACACGGATTACTAAATCAATACTAAATATTATCATATAATTTTACACTTATCGCACTATCACAAGATAAATAAAATATTTTGACACAGCCGACGTTAACAAATGCACGCGGGTAACTAATTACTTATATAATATAATGTAAAAGCGTCATATGTAATTAAAAATATTTCCTATACTCGTCAGTGTTACAATCACAAGTGACGTATGGAAGAAGTATTTATCAAGGTATTTATCCTTATAAGTACTAAGGAGTCTGCAACTTTATAAAGCAAAAAAATCCTAGTACGAAGTTTTGTTGTTGATTCATAGATTAGGCGCGGGACATATACAAGCGGCGCGGCGCGCATCGGGCGCGCATCGGGCGCACTGCCGGCGTGCATCGGGTGCGCTATTGGCATTTTGTATGAAATAATTTTGGAAAGGCGGCGCAACCGTGGAACAACCGTGGCGTGCCGTCTCGACGCCTTTCCAAAATTCTTTGATACAAAATGAATAAGAAGGACGTGGTGCAAAACAGATTCAAGAGGTGCGCTTATGGCACGCCCGCGCCCGCGCCGCTTGTGTTTGACCCGCGCCTTAGATAAACATAGCATTTATAAACTTGCTTTCACCGAATATTACTAATCATTAAAAATATTATAAAACTATATTTATACAATAATAATTAATTATTTTACATATCATCATTACTCTACAATAATAATAACAACTTAGATAAAAATATACCAAATATAAGGATTTAGCTTACATCATTACGGTAATAAATCGACTGTGAATAACACTCAAATAAAAAATAACATTAGGTATTGTTTTGTTAATAGATTTTCATAAATACAATAAACAACACGATAACTATAATTATGCCTGTACTCTATCGGTCTTACTAATGTGTTAGGTACCCATTTGCTTTGCAATGGATTAGCTGTTAATGCAATAACCTGTCTTGTTTTTATGATTGACGTTTCATGTGAGCAAGAGAAATAGAGCTATGAGCAAGAGCTATGGTAGAAAATGGTAGTAATTTATCCATAGTTTAACTTTTTATTAGTAAGGCCGTATAGGTATATTTTATAACATTAACAATATACAATCAATGTGTAGGTATATAATATTAATTATTATGTATTAAAATGTAAAAACAATCGAATTGATTTTAACGTTTTCACTATATCCATAAATAGATTCGTGAAGTACATGGGCTTTTTGGTTGCAAAATAAACACTTGAAGCTGAAAGAAAATTTGAGGGTAACAGCTGTAGTCAAGTGGACGCGAGTGAATCGCGATTGAAGAGCTAGTCAATAAAATAAATTGGACACTCTAAGTTTGAAGTAATCTTGTGATTTTGACATACTGATACGGAATTATTAAAAATTCATCGCGCTCTTGAAAAGAAGTGGTTCTGACCGCCGCTTCGAATGAGTTTTGCTCAGCACTCTCAATTTTACACGACCTTGCTTTTCAGCACTTTTAACGGAATAGATTTTATTATGAAACTAGATAGGAAGGTGAATCTTGTGTGAATTTTACGTTTGGAAATTCTTTTGTACATTACAATTACTGAAATTTGTTTGAAATAAGTAAGCTAGTTGATACATTAAAATATGTATAATCATTTATCAAGGTAAAATATTGTTTGTACCTATTTGAGTTTGAGTTTGAGTTTGAGTTTGAATTACTTAATCAAATAAACGGACCTTTTCAATTGGTCGTTTGGTTTATTAATATTAGCTGCTCCGCGCGGTTTCACGCACGTGGCTCCACTCCTTTTGGTCGTAGCGTGATGATACTGGCCTATAACCTTCCTCGATAAATGGGCTATCTAACACCGAAAGAATTTTTCAAATCGGACCAGTAGTTCCCGAGATTAGCGCGTTCAAACAGACAAAAAAAACTCTTCAGCTTTATAATATAGATTACTAGCGACCCGCCCCGGCTTCGCACGGGTGCAATGCTGATACTAAATACACTACAGAAAAATTGTGAACATTGTTTATGTATAAAAATATAGCGGCCCGCTCCGGCATCGCACGGGTATAAAATACAAAGCCGGGCGGCCGCAAACGCTACGTCCCGCAATTTTTAAATCTGTAATATCTTCGAAAATATTCACTTAAATCATACGGTGTAAAGGGCCATATAGATCTATATTAAATGAACAATGTATCCATGGTATTTAATTGGTTAAGGATTAATGCTGTATTGGTTAAAATCGCTTCGAAAATTAGCCATTATTTGTCGTAAAAAGTAAATGACAAAAAAAAGTTATTGTGGGTTATCCATAAGAGATAGACATATACCATCGCGGACTTTTCTGTAGACCTTTTCAATGTGTATAATACTTAGTACATTATTTTGATAAAACTTGTAGGGATCAGCCTGCGTTTGCAATGTAAGCGGAATAAATGTAATTTTTTACGACATCACATTAGAAACCTCAAAAATAACAGTACTTCTCCACTACTTAATGGATCTTATTATACATATAAACCTTCCTCTTGAATCACTCTATCTATTAAAAAAAACCGCATCAAAATCCGTTGCGTAGTTTCAAAGATTTAAGCGTACAAAGGGACATAGGGACATAGGGACATAGGGACAGGGAAAGCGACTTTGTTTTATACTATGTAGTGATTACGATAATACGTGACAATTGCTTGCTACGTAAATATAAAAAATAATATAAGTAGAATTTCTTACTGTAAACTATAATAATTCTTTCATAAAAATCATGACACAAAATTCGTTTTTGGAAAATACTATCAACATAAAGACGAATAGAACAATTTTTGCACCTATATACATGTACATATAACGGACAGCAAAAGACCAAATAATACAAAGAGAATACTTCGTATCAAAGTTCAGTTAAAGCCAGTAGGTACAGCAGAACACATATTTGCCTATTTCTCAAAGGACAAAAGCTTGCAGCTGTGAGCTGTGTCGAGTCTGTCCTTTACTCTCCTTTGATATGAATTTTAATTTTTATTTAGCGCTTTGTGTTGTATGAACATCACTTGGTTTTACCATGCTTATATTTTTATAACTATATTTTATCGTTTTATTTTAAATGTTAATGCATTTGCACGCTAAATGTTTTACTCTACCTTTTAAATAAAACAAAAATGTATAATTTTAGGTTAATTTATAATAGGAATTAAAAAACATGAATGTGTCGCGGTTGAAAGTTATCCCGCAATTTATTATAAGGGATATTCAACTGTATAATGGGTAATTAGGGAAATTAATGTGTACCAATTAATTTATTTAAACGATATTTAATTATTGGACATTTACGTATATATTTTAACAGTGATATGTGTTTGTAAATACACGAGTATTACACAGAATTATATACTAGCTTTTCGCCAGGGACTTTGTGTGTGTAGTCAAAGAAACATCCGGTATACAACTTATGTCCTTTTATCAGATCTTAGACTATCTTTGTAAAAAATTTGAAGTAAATCCATGCAGTAAGTTAAGCCCAGACAGACAAACAGATAAAAATTCTAAAACCTATATTTTTGGCCTCGATGTCGATTGTAGATCATAAAAAAATATTCAATGTACAGTTATGTATGTAGTTTGAGTTTCATTCTTGGCTTGATAAGGCTGAAATATCCTTCAATTACGCAAAGGGAAAATGTTAAATAAACACCGAATTCAAATTCATTCAAGCATTATTATTATATCTAAAATAGCTCACGTAAAATCTGCTTACATTGCGGAGATGACTCGGTTGAATTTCAACCAAAGTTTTCCCTTTTGTTTTCATTTTATTATTCTGCCAGCTCCCCACATTCCGTGTTAATAAAGAAAAATATTCGCGACACAGAAATTAAAATAAAAGTAGGACTACGTTTGAGTGAGTGTTTTTAAAGGTCTTTGTATTCTTGACACATTTTGGATTTAAGCACTTTTTAGGGCATTCACTTTTAGTGTCAAGGCCTATCTCGAGAGTTGTTTTTGCAGAGATAATTAGGTAAATAAGAGATGGCAGGGTGAAATTACAGCAGGTTGGACTTGAGCTTGGAATGGAAGATTTCATTAGCGGCAAATTTGCGGTTCAAATTGTTCCAGGGACAGCATAATATTTATTCCGTCCGGCGGTTTTCTTATCTACGAAAAATCCTACAAAATTTTTCGCTAGGTAACTTTGCCGTTAATATAGGGTTGATGTACCAATAGTTGACCATTTAAGCGGTTTTATCTTTAGCTACATATAAAAAACGGGTTATTTGTTTTACGTTCAATGTTATTTTTGGGACACAGATAATTGAATACTCACTGCAACTATTGTTCTTAATATCAATTTGATAACCTATAAAGGTTTTATGAAAACTACTCTGAAAGTTACTTCTGCTAAAAACACCATTACTTGACCACTGATCACCAATATCTGACCATCATTGCTCTAAAAGTTGACCATTTTCAAAATGAACAAAATGTCCTTCTTCGAACATTAGTTTTGTTTAATAAATAAATATATTATTTAATAAATAAAAATAGGTTGATGAAATCAAACCACTTGGTCACGGAAATCAAGTGGACAACTCAAGGTTAATAATATTCTCGGCCCCGAAACCTGACCAACTAAGTTCGGTATAAAAATCTTACGGTGGTCAGCTTTTGGAAATATGTAACATAAAGCTATGACTTAACTACGGCTTATATGGTTTGTTAAATTAGGTAGGTATAAGCACAAAACAAAGCAAGTCTTTCTTAGCAAAATATAAAGAACCAAGAGCTGACCATACTGGTCAACAATAGGCGAAAAATTGTTTTTGTTGCTCCAAAAGATAACCAGGCCGCTAAAAATCATGAAAAACTGTTCATGCCAAAAATGAAGCCGAAAGTCTATAACAGAATGGTTCAACATTATGCCTATAACAAGACATATAAAGAGTAATCGATTGCATTCAAGATAAATTAAGATTTCCCAATCAACTCCCGATAAAAAACTCTTAGTAAAAAATGTGATTACTTACGGGGCACCTACTTAATGACATCTTCGTGTTGAAAAAATGTCAATATTTCTGACCATTGGCAGCAAGGTTTGTTTTTATTTTATAGATGATGTTGCTTTATAGAAAAAACAATAAAATATCATCTGGGGCTGCCGTATTTTCTTAATTGGCGCGTATATTTGAATTTCGGTCATGCATTGGCGCTTGGTCAGCTAGTGGTACATTGACCCTAGATAATTGTTGCAAAGAAAAGATTATATTTTCAAAATGTTTGAAATAAAATACTATTTTCAAATCCTTTATGAAACTTTCATCTGTTCAATCATAAAATTGCATCCTAAGATTTCATCTATTTATATTTGTTCGAATTTCAGAATTTCCAATTGATACTTATCAACAGAAAATTTTTACAGGCTTTACTTGGCAAAATCCGTCACTGGATAAAGTAGAGCAATGTAATGTCCATATTGTGCTACGCTAGATACAGACCTAATTATTTTTATGTACCTAGTAATTTAAAAAATATGAGACTTGTAAATTTGCCAATTTTAAACAAAATATACTTATTTGAATCATTACCTAGCAATAGTATATTCAAGATATGTTTTTATTACGCTATTGCATAGCTTCTATCGCGGGCCTTGAGCGCGGGGACCGAATCCAGAAATTGCGTAACGAAAAACCTCACGCTCTCCACTCCGACGGGCGCGGAGGAGTGGCTTGAAGGCATGCTACGCAATAGCTTTACCGCGGCAGTCCCCGAGTGCCACACGTCTTTTTTTATATAATTTATCTTTTCAATTATATTTATTAATGTAACTGTTCAATATCATAATTTATGTAGAATGAATGAAGTATGGTACCAATGAAATTTACTTCCAACCTAAATTCGGAACATCAGTAGGTACATTTTACAGCACAAAATATCGTCAAGATTTCCTTCAAAAATAATTATTACACTACCTATATTGTTATCTATTTTTGTAGAAATAATAGTTAAACAATATTTTTAACGTAATTCACATTAGACCGCCTCCTCGGTACAGTGATTGACGCGTGAGCGTAACACCGAGGGTTCGATTCCCGGTGGAGACGAAAAAAAAAAATGTCCTGGTCTGGTAAGACAGAGAAGGCTGATCACCTACTTGTCCCTAAAGAAAATCGATCAGTGTAACAGATGTATAATGCATCTGCCCCTTACCCCACTATGGGTATATGGGACTTCACTTTAATTCACATTAAATCAACTTCATTTTGATATGCAATTCTATCTTAAAACCCATTAGCAGGAAAACGAAATTATAATTACTTTCGTTAATTAAACATGTGCATACGTTTATTGAATATACGGTGAGCGAGCTACAAAATATTAAACTTTACTAAGGTACAAACGAAAACTCAATTTTCTAGTGTGAATTTTATCCAAGTGACCTTTGGCCAAAGTAACTCAATTTCGATAGCACTTTAAGCAGAACGGTTTTGGAAAATTCATTTTACCAGTACTTTTACTGTATGAATTTATTTAGGAGGAAAAGGTTCGAATATACCGTCTAATAACAAGGATATTGAGTTAAAACAAGGAAATTACGCTTCATGATTTGCCTTGCACAAGGAAATATCAATCGTTATTCTTCAATCTTCAATCGTCATTATTAATTCTGGCTGATCACTACCAGATAATCAAAACTGAAATTAACATTGACAAAAATCTTCACTTTAAAAAATTTCAATAATAACTAAAAAGCATTTAATTTTTATCAACTAGGTACGCCGTACGTAGAGGTTTGCAAAGGTGATACTACTTTTAGTCAACGGGAGCTTGTATTCAAAATCCGATTGAGTCTGCTTTACTTACCTTTTTCTTGATGTAAAATAAAAAAGAGAGCAAATCTGACCCAGCCAGAATAAAATTCCCAATATTTCCTAATACATACGAAAGGAGCGGCAATACATAAAGACTTGGAACGTGACATGTTCCATCATATTTCCTTTGCTCGCACGGAAAATACAATTTTAACAGAGACATTTTCGAAGCCGAGTTACCGGAGACCTGAAACTTAATGCCAAGAATACACGGTCACGTCCCCGACGTTCAGTTATTGTAGCTTCAAAATCAATTCTTCCTATCAGCATTTGAGGTATTTTTACATAATCTTGCAGCTATAATGAGTATTTTTGTTTAAGTTTCCGTTTGGGAAAGTGTTCATTTAGTCACCTACTAGTACCTAGATAGTTTTTTATTAACTTTATAACATGCGCATAGTTTTAATATTTTCGTTTTATCAAGCATGTTTTCTTACGTGAGTATTTAGACATTATCTTCGTATTATTTAAAAGAATGTACTCAGTCTAAATTTCAACGTATTTAAATGCTTGATCATCATAAAATAACACATGAAACAGCCTTTTCACTGCCATATTGTTATCGACGTGTTCACAAACGTATAAACGTTATAAAAGCCAACAATCCTGCCTCCATTCCCCGCTATTTGACTCGTGACGCTGACGTCAAGAACGCCTGAAGTCTTTGATGAAATTTAAATGTGCTGCTGTCGGCCGAAATAAGACGTGGTTTCAATTTCCAGCGAATGTGTGTAAATGTGAAGTAAAATTATATACGATTTGCGGTTTATTTCACGCTCTTTGCATATTCAGTTTTTAATATTGCCAATTTGCTTCGTGAAATGATTTAATGCTGCGGTACTTTCAAATCGATGTCAAAGTTTAGAAAATGATGTGTTCGGATCACGAACGTGCATTTTAACCAATATTTTTGATACGGTCGTAAGCTTGTTGTTTATTTCAGTACAATTTTCAATGACGTTCCATCCCTTTTAAGCAAAAAATCATTCATATGAAATCAAATGAAACGAGTAGTGCTGACTTGTAACAATTTACTAAAAGTAAAATTATTCTAATGTTGAAAAAATCACGACATATTTAATCTTCAATTTGCCTCTAGGCAATACTTCAAAATCAAGCAAGAATATTATGCAAACATAAAACATTCATAAAGTCTGTTTCCCTTTAACTTCCAACTTATAAGGACGACGAAAAGGTTATAATATTTCCATGATATTTGATTTGCCTTCATATATAACAAAACAAGATAAGCGAGCTAGAAGGTACAGAAAATGAGTTACAAAACGCAAAACTGCACCCCAACTTTATTTCTTAATCTCTATACTATAAAATTTATAATCAAATGAATAAATAAAACAATGAATGTATGAAAATAGCAAAAGATACTATAAACAACATCCTTACATAAAATTATCTAAAATGCACAAAAAGGACAAACAAGATCATCAAAACTATGAAATTTAATTGAAAAGTGCACAAAACGTTGAAACGGTAGTGCAGTGTTTACTTCCGCTAACTTTCTCTTCGTGTTTGTGTTGGAAAAACTCTAACAGTATTTCCACGATTAGTTTACTGAACAACTTTATTCCTAGTAATAAAGTGTAACAAACATCTTCTGTATCCTACTAATATTATAAATGCGAAAGTTTGTGAGGATGTGTGTGTTTGTGTGTGTGTGTGTGTTTGTAACTCTTTCACGCAAATACTACTGAACTGATTACAATGAAATTTAGCACACATATAGAGAGTAACTTGGATTAACACATAGAATAGGTTTTATCCCAAAAATCCCACGGGAACGGGAACGATGCGGCTTTTCTTTGAAAGCGCGGTCGAAGCCGCGGCGGAAAGCTAGTGGATAATAAAGTATGCATGATAAATCAAGTTTTATTGAGCGGTGGATCTACATGAATTAAGTTACCGTGGAATTGGGAAAATCACAATATAACATGAGTAATGGGTATTCATGGTAGGTCAGTCTATTACAAAAGGTTATGTTAAACGTGTCGATTAAAAGATTAATTTATGTTTGATGAGCATTAATTCTGAAAAAGAAAACATTTTGTGGAAAATATCCCTTGACTCATCCCTGCTGAAACATTTAAAAGAAATAGATTTTTATATTCATAATGTAAAACAAATATTTCATACGTTTGATTTAGAAATCATCAAACTTGAATATTTTTTTAGAGAAAAATCTTTAAACTTATATTGCATTTGAATGCTCTAAAAACCAAATATTAAATCTTCAAACTCATTCAATACGATAAAAACATCTGTTTTATTAAATGTAACAAAACTAAAGGAAAATTAAAAAAGAAAGCGTAACTTACAGAAGATTAATCCAAATGTGCTATTATGTAGCTAGAGGGATTTGAAAATAAGGGAACATTTTATCGCTTACTCTGAGTGAATTATTTCAACTTAACGCATAGTTTTGATGTGGCCTATTAATTCCGTTAATTGCAAACAATTTCCATACATAGCAATAAATCATAATTGTGGATATAATTACCATTTTAGTAATCGAATTTTGTTTGTTTCAGATTCTCTTTGATAGTTTCACATTGGGCCGCTTCACATCCTTCACGGAAGACGGGTGTCCTGATGGTTACATGCAAATACAAGAAGCCAGTCGACCACAAGTCGGCGGTTCCTGGTGTGGTACATCCTGGGGCCCATCCATATACTACAGCGAAACTAAGTCAATCACATTAATCATAAGACTCCTACACCTATCAAAAGAACAGAATAATTACAACTTCGACTTCCGAATGGCATATAAAGTTCTGAGAAAAGAATATGCAACAGTACGCTATGGCGGCACACCACCCTCAGGTGAGCGATCGATCAAATCGTTAATCGTACTCGAATATCACAAATATACGTTTGATTTATGATTGTTCAGTAATATAGTCGGTATAGGCGATATATCATTCCCATTTCTATTACAGAGCGACCGTTTTTCAAACTGCGACCCATGCCATATCCCGTAAACATATCGCGCGGGGAAGATACGAATGTCGGGAGAGCTACAAAAACCCCCGAGTATTACCTCGGGGATTTGATTTCTGGGACTTATTGCTCTCGAATCTTCAGCGACTGCGATCGTAAAAACTGTAGGTTACAATCCCCGAATTTCCCTGGAGTTTATCCGAGGAATTTGACTTGTTACTACGCGGTCCGCCAACACGAAGTGCCTCAAGGAAAACACGCTTTAATAGTAGTGAAGCAGCCAAATGGGCAATTAGTTTCGATTCGGAGTCAGAAAGCGTTGTATGCGACTTCACAGCAGGAGAGGGGGAATAATGGGAGAGAGTTGAAATTTTGGCAGCAGTGTGATGAAGTGCAGGATTACGTGACTGTGTACGATGGTTATACAACGAGGGACCCGGTCATTTTAAGGTTTTGCGGTGGAGGGGTGTCCGTCCCAGAGGCGATATCGAGTGGACCGGAGTTATTGGTGGAATTCACAACGTCACCCTTTGGAACATTCCTTCAACCGGCCACTCTACAGTCTTTGCACGGATTTCAATTAGAAGTTGAGGTACATAAACTTTATAATAATCGATATCTAAGATATTAAGCAACGCTTATACGCACAATATTATGATATTAAAATTAAAATATTCCCTTTAACATTAACAAATTTAAACTGCATTCGTACTTATATAAAGAGGAGGAAGATAATACATTATATTGGTTGATGATCGATGATCGCTGCTATAAATAAATAATTTCAATTTATTTACGATGGAAAGTATTCAATGATTAAAATATTGTATTGTATTGTATTATTACGCTCGTTAGTTCAATATAATTCAATCTCGTTCAAGTGTTGATTATGATGTAATTATTCGAATAATTAAATATTTACTTCACAATGTTTAAAATGAATTCAGAACTCGTAAATTTCATTTTGTCTTGTGTTGAGATAAATCAGAATTAATTTAGATTAAGATTAACCCTCTGTATGTCGTAAGTATTGGAAAATAACCAAGTTAATTTACTCTCGTATGAAGTGAAAGGACAAAAGGGCAATCTATTTTCATTATAATATAGAAATGAGCAAATGTATATGTTAACGATAATATTATATGGTCAAATGTTAGTAATGTTATAGAAACGATAGCTACTATTTCTTTCTCTTTATACTTAAATTACTAAATTCCTATATATAGTGATAAAGTTAGCATACCGCATTTTTTTGCATACCTATATGTAATTTTATTCATATTTATAAGTAACAAAGAGCCTTTAATTTCTGATTAGAAAGAAAAGAAAGAAAGAAAGCGTTTATTTATGAAACTTTCGATCATATTATCTATACTACGCAGAATTTTTATGACAGAATAATACATTTTATTAGAACAACAGAAGCTTGTATGTGATTAATTGCCGTTTATCTACCCCGGGTGTAAATGATGGATCTAAAAATAATGCTCTCCGTTGTATTTTTAGGACAAAAAAATAATTCAATTCCAGTTATACCTTATTTTTTCTCATCTGTTTTACGTGAGTAGGTAATTAATTATTCAAGTGAAACTTCTTTATGGCAATAAGGTTCTCTTCTGACACGTGCGCTCGGCAGACCCATTCTTTTTTATTTATTTTGATTAAAAACTCTTTTTACCAGATATACAGTTAAAATACCGATTACCGACATTATTATTTTTTTATAAAATATGAACCTCAATTATGAATCGAAAAACGATAAAACTATCAAAGAAAGGCAGACGGTTATAATTAAATTATATTTAAGATTCTATTATTAAAGCCATTGTCTCCGGCAGATTTACTCAGACGCTCAGCTGGCTGAAATAATTACACTTAGTAAAATTCAATTTAATTTTAGAGAGCTCTATAATTAATCGTCTCCGATTCCCTTGGGACTTTCAGGCTTGGATTGACATTTTGGTTGCCTTCCATTTGTATACATTTCTTATATTAATGATCGATCGCGTATAAGATGGATTGGTGCACCTTGAAAGATGTTTTGATAAATTTTATACATTTAAATAAAATATAGAGCATCTTTTCGGTTATAAACTTTTTATATGTATATTATTAAATTGTCAAGAAACATTGCAAAATAAAGAAATAGCACATTTATAAACCAGTAAAAAATAAAAGCACATTTTTACTCAATGCATAATGTACTTTAAAAAGTTCTTCACTTCGCGAATTTTAATTTTCCCTCTTGTTGCAACTCCAAGTCGTAATTGGCAGTAACGAAACAATGAGCATCTAGAATAATGCACACTATCCGTATTTTAATACTGTAATTAAAAATCCACTCGTGTTAAACAATAAATCAAGAAACGCTAGACCCTGTTTGGGTGTATGCCAGAGAGTAATTAGCTAGTGCCTAGTATGGCCAGTTATTATAATGGAGCATTCAGTAAACTGCGGTCGCGCCCATTGTTTCAACTTATCAAATTAGGCCACGACCTTTTTACGTCACAGGACTAAAGTACAGAATACATTCCGCTCATAATGGTCCAGGGTGGAAAGAAAACTTTCTCCACCGTCATGCTTAGTTGGCCTTGTTTGTGGTGGTAAATCAATTGATTGAAACAGACGTAGTTCTAGTGTACTAGTTTGTCGATTTAGTTTCACCTTGTATCACTGTTTATTGGGAGGAACAGAAATTAGTGAAGTTTGTTTAGTTTCCAACTACCTCTCTGTCTATATCAGTTAGCGTAGTAAAATTATCCCAATCGAAATTAAGTTATGAACTATTCGCATAGAAACCTTGACTGTTCAACTTGTTTGAACTCCAAATACGAGCAGAATTAATAATTAAAACTTTAAAATTAATAATTAAAAATAATTAATTTAATGACAACCGCTGTACTGTATGATTGTCATAATTATCATATTGTGCGCATATTATATTTAATTAGAGTACTCAAAATGAAAATTAATCAACAGAATAATTATTACACCTAATAATAATTAAGAGAAAATATGATGCAAAATTGTTTTCTACATTTTCTCTCACTACATAGTTGTAAACAGATAATTTTCGCAGCTATAAATTTAAGCGATCATATTATTAAAATCTGGGTTACTAAGTATCTCAATCTCTCTTGACCTCTCCTTAGCATATCACACTCTCGTCATGTCTTTATTACACGCTAAAGACTGAATAACATTAAAAATCAATCGCTATCCAACCTGCTTCATACTTCTACATATTATTTATATTCCATTCCCGTTTATTGGAGACGTTGATAACAGAGTATACGATAGCATTAGATTTCAGAGCGCAATAAAATGAATATTACCATAATAAACCGTTTTAGGTTAGATTCGTCGATCAACAGTCGCCGACGTACGCAAAAAATAAACGAGCCTGCGAATTCTGGATTAGAGGGACTGGTCGAGGTGTGTTGGAACACCCTCAGCACTCTCTGCCGCCAAATACCACCTGCTTATATCATATGCAGGGGATAGACACGTCGGGGCCTTCGGGACGGAATATTATCTACAGGCGCCAGTTCTCAGCGCCGAGATTTAGAGTGTGGTTCTCCGTGTTAAAATTTTATGTGACGAACGCGCTTAATCCGAATCTGCCTGAGGATGAGTACTGCGGCAGCCATTTGAATATATGGGACGGTCCTATGAGGATATCGCCGGGCTGTAGCGATATATTTTGGTAAGGATCTTTTGCGAAATTCTATTATTTCTTATACTGTTTACGTATTTCTTACTCTGCTTAAGCATTATTTATGTAAATTACATTATAATAAGAAGCGCTGCGATGTTTTGCTTGCACTGTTCTGATCACAGGTTCTGATACTCGAGATTCATAGTAATTTAAATCATTAACATTTATGTTTTCTACATGTGATCTGAAAAAGCCTTTTTTATTTGTAAAATACCGAATAAATCAGGCCGTTATCGATTCCACTAATAAGGTTTAACATTTCACTAATTAGCTGCAACCTTGCTTCATTAGCATTCCAAAACCCGTGAACCACATAATATTTATATTTCAGTGATAAAGAGCGGTCTGTGCAAATGTCAAGAGCCACCTCACCACAGTCGGTGATCGTGGGACGACCACCAACAAACGCCACGCTAGTTGCCCGCTTCTGCCGCGAGAGGGCGCCAAGAACATGCGAACACGCATTACTAAGAAAATCGCGGGCTTGCGCCAGAACTGAGAGTTTTTTATCCAAAGGGGACTCTCTTACGTTGGAACTGAAGTTGACGCAGGGGACCGCTCTAAAGTAGGTCATTCGAAACTTTCTAAATTACTTGCGGTTTATTAGCTTTTTAAGACTTGTTGAGACTTCGGAATTGTGTGGCAGAGTTGCAAATAATATGGTGATGTTTATGCTAATGGAAAAAGGTTCAAAACATTGTTGTTTATACAACACGGTAGCTTAAACAAATGCAATAATTGTTGTATTTTGTCTATGTTGTCGTTTGTTCCGGAAAATCTCTGAATAGCTGAAATTTTAAAGAAACCGAAAGAATCTTTAAGTCATACGAATTTTAAACATAATATTGTTTTATGTTTTTGAATAAAAATATAACTATTTTCTTTTACTCTACGTTTATCAGAGACATTTGAAAAGGCTCATAGTATATTAGATTTCTCAGAGGAAAATAATTATTAACAACAAATTATTCACAAAGAAATTGCTTTCTTATTTGCATAATAAGAGTTTCCAACTTCGCAATTTATTACTCAGACTAAAGTTTCATTTCAATCAATCTCAATGTCGAGAAACATTATCCACAATTTATTTATATATTATTCACCAACCCGCACTTGGCCAATATGGTCAATTATGGCCGAATTCCTCATCATAGGCTTGTGTACTAATTATAGGACCAATTAATATGTGATGAGGAATTATCATCAGCCTATATTGATTGTTATTATTATAATCACTACATGGAGAACACAACTTTAGGCCTAAAATTTTAATACCTTTCTTTTCCAGACCAGTCTTTTTCAAAGCCCTTTACGAGTTTGTGGATCTACATCAAGATGGCGAGCCCTGGGGTCGAGGGCCATGTTCCAGAAGGTTCGCTTCTCGATCCTTTCCTGAAGCACCTGCAGACCCGCCAGTTACATTTTCATCACCAAGAGATGTGTTCTTATATGGGAGGGGTGGCAACCGTAATATTAGGTATGCATCCATTTCGCTAAATTTTTATTTTTATTTCTATAGTAGATATTCAAAAATGGCTAAGTAAAAGTGTAAATTGCAATAAAATAGAATTGAATTAGACAAATCTTTCCCAACCGACAGACGAGATCATAGTAAAGCGCTTTCCTATTGCCCTTAAAAAATAAGTTTTAAGATAAGCTCTTTTTAAGCTTGTTGAATGTTGAGTTACAAGACATTAATAATTGTTAGCGTTATTTATATTGTGATCTTAAATTTTAATCAATAAATTAACAACTAACGAACAAAAACTGATCGAATTTTCTAGATTTTGTTCATATTTGTTCAAATAACAAAAATCAACTAGTTTAGATAGTTAGTAGTTGTAAGTTTTAATAGAACATATAAATTTCCAGCTGCACATACCGCTTCGAAGCGAACCCAGGAGAAGCAGTCCGTCTCAAGATCTGGAGTGTCCGTAGCGGTGGAAGGCTATGCAGGACGGTGCACTCTGCACACTCGCCATGGTACCGGTGTGGGGGGGATCCCACTGCAGCTGTCAGAGTATTTGATAGACCCTGGAGGGACAGTGGACCGGGAGTATTGCGGGATTGCCTATGCAGGTAAGGTTTTTGAACATTCTGTATTTAATAATTACTTTTTTATAAGTTTGCTTTTACGAGTACTGCCCGCCCGCGTCCCGTCTTTTAATATGGAAAAGGCCGCAAACATAGCTGCCCAGTAACAGCAGTAATAAGTTAGTTGAATGTTATTTAAGCACAAGTTTTGTTTGTGATTTATATTTCCTATTCCTTCTATTTGTACTTATAGGTAACAGTTCAGTATTTTAATTATCAATAAAGAATAACAATGTCCACTTTTCCATTCCTGTGTCCGATTCTTATCACCACCCACATAGTACCAAATTAACTAATAAATATTAATTTCTTCCAGTGACGTCATTGATTACGAATTTACGTCATCATCTACAGTCGCCGAGTTAAAATTCGATGTCGTGAACATGAGTGCGTTAGATGACTTCAGATCCTTTGGTTTCGAGGCTTCTGTTGAGTTTGTGAGACTGGAGGCTGAGTGTGAAGGAACGCATAAAGTGCATGGACCTAGCGGGGAACTGCTACTGTATTCTTCTATGATAGATACGGTAAGTGTATTGTTAACTGGCTTGACTGAATTGACTTGTTCGATTTTTGAGTTGCGAGTGGCTCATAATGTTGTTTTTGTTTTAAATATATAACAATATGTTTTTACCACGCCATCTATGCGTTCGATTATGAAACCATATACATGATAGAGACAGTACTGCAAAGCCGCGCATTTAACACGCTTTGAGTACATCAGAAATTCTATAGATGTCAGTGTATTTTTGTTGTTGTAATAATTTATAACATTTTCATAAATGGTACCATTTACCAATAATTGCTGTAACCTCTAAGGCTGTAACGATGTTGATATAATATAGATTTTTGATGTTTTATAGCGCTCATTATTTTTTTATCGTTTTAAACTATTGTTTGAAATAGGTAGGCATGCATATTTTTAAAAATTAATATACTATGAGTTTGTTGAAGTACCAAAGTGTTAATAATTATATTTTGTCAAAATATGTTTTTCCACCATTCTACTATTTTTTTTCCACCAATTCTTCAGGACCGCTGCGACCAACGTCCCTGGTTAATAGACCCGTCCCCAGGTCGGTACCTCTACATGAAGATAGAGGGTAGCATCATCAAGGAACCAGATTTGGACAACTTTACTCTCCTTAACAATATCACAGTAGCTCCAGACTTGAGACACATGTGCCTGACGCAGAATAGAATAGCAGTGTATACTGGGGGCTTAACACCTACGTATATCTGCCCCTACCCACCTCATAGACAGGTATTTCATTGGAATTAATAATGATTGAGTAAAATTATTCAAAAAAAATGTATCGTAAGTACTTATCCGTTTGTCTGGTTGAAATCGATCTCCGAATCAGATGTGAAATATAATCTCAGGATGTTTTCAAATTGACACTTGAAAGTATTGTACCTGTAGGTATAATACATCGGAGCATTTGATTCATCAATTATTAGTTATAAATTTCCTTCTTGTTACAGTTTTCTAGTAGAAAATAGAACCATTAGAAGTAGTCTCCGTATGCCATTTATCATTAAAAATGTTCAAGATTTATTATTTTCTTTTCAGGAGGAACAAAGCGTGGAAATATTTTCAGACGGTTGGATAAAAGAAGTGGATCCTCTCGCAAGACATGTGTTAGCTCCTCCGCCATCTCCTGATAGAGTAGAACTAGACTGGCCTAGGTCGCTCAGCGTCGAACTAATTGCTGTTGAAAGCGGGTCGTATTACATCACGTGGTTGGAACTTTCGAGAAGGTAATCCTTAATTCCTTATTAATATTAATGCGAAAATAACTCTGTCAGTTCGTCTTTTCTTCTCACCTAAGCCATTGAAACGCATTATTTGGTAAAAATACTTTGAGACCTAAGAAAAAATAGGTTAAAAAATATATTCCATGTTTATATTGCGTCCAAATACAGACAGACATATTATCCCTTATAAAATAACTATAAGTGATAATAAATTCAAAAATGAAAATGCATATTTACACTATTTACCAAATATTATATTGAAGTATGCATTAAAATTATACCCAAGTAATAAATCAGCACAGAAAACAATATTTTTATCACTTGTCTCGTATGCATCAAATCCGGTTGGCGGGTTGAATGTCCCGACAAATTCATTGTCAAGGTCTACAATATTATCGGATTCTGTGAATATGAAAACAAACAGCTTATATTTTAACTTTTATGTTTTGAGTTATGATAACGGGTTGTTTTTAAAAAAAAATTTTGAAGACTGATAACAGATAAAAAACTATAAGAGAAACTAAAACATTTGTTTTATTTTATTTCATTTTGTTGTTGTTTTAGTAATTTGAATTATTTTCATTAATGTATTTCGAATTTCTTTTCTTTTTCATCCCAAACGTAATAATAATCTCTGTGTTTGCGCTCTCTGTCGACAGTCACTACAGATTGGCGTCCATAAACGCATGTATCATGCATATCGCAGGCTCTATGGTGCAGCTCTGTATTTTTTATTTTTTTTTTAACCACATTCACCACATCCTAGCGAAAACGCTTTCCCGCTCCATAGCTTGCATCAATCTTAATATATATAAATCTCGTGTCACAATGTTTGTCCTCAATCACAAAACCGATTATAATAAAATTCGCAAACCAACTTGAGAGATAGGATAGTTTAAACATATAGGTACCATGGGCGAAGCCGGGGCGGACCGCTAGTAAATATATATATTTTTTTCTTTTCACCATAGACATCCCAGCGAGCACGGCGGCGTGTTTGCGCTCTCCGGCGACTGTCAGTACCGCTGCCCGTCCATAGACGCGTGCATCTCAGCAGCGCTATGGTGTGACGGGATCAGCCAGTGTCCCGACGGTGAAGACGAGCGACTCACCCAGTGCTCGCCGTTCATGAACGCACCGTACCACTATCTGACGGGCTTCGTTGCGTTCTGTGCTTGTGTCGCGTTCGTTGTTGTGAGTATTGCGATTTTTTGTAAGATTTTTGATGTGTCAGGGGTAGTATCACCGTATAAGCAGTATCAATTATACGGAGCCGTGTGTGCATCATAAAAACTATGTTTAATATGTGACGTTTTTTATAATTTTTATAAAATATATAGAGAACTTTAGTCTTTATCACCGGGAAATAGCAAGACTCTCTTTTTGCTTAGGCAGTTGAATTGTTTGATTGTAGTTTTATGTCAATTAATCAAAAATAAACTTCTTTGATATGATTAAATCCTCATGTAAAATTCCGAGTTTGAAATTAAGAAAAATACCAAGAATACGATGTTGTTATCAATTATTAATTACTGTTTAATCTGGTCTAGTCGATAATAAATTTTGATAGTTATTACATAGCTTGAGATTATAATCTTAATGATTTATTTTATCAAACCCTTAGCGAGTATTTCCCCATCTGTTGTAAATTCTAATATAATATGATGCAATAAATATCAATAAATCAAGTTCATTGCAAATATAAATATTTAATCAACAGTACGTTTAATAACCATCGCTTAATTGGTTTAAGTTATTTTTTTTTTATATAATCAAAGTTTCCATCATTATCCTTCTATTATAGCTTCTGTTATTTCTAATGTTAATGATTTCATGTGAATATACACATTACACATAAATCATCATATGAATACACATAACACATATATAACATATTAAAATATGTAAATATGACATTAACAGGTAGCAGCAACCCGCAACTGCCGGCGGCGGCGCTCCGCCCTCCAACAGCGTCTGAAAAGCCTGTCTTCAGACACGGCCATATTCGACGAGAAAGAAGTGATTTGCTGACCAAGCGAAGACTCCGTGCGATACGTGGAAATAGACAGAGTCACCACTGTGTGACTCTCCACGCGCGGAGTCTTGTTCGTTTGTTGAATTTGACAGTTGTTGCGTCAGACAGTTCACAGTGAGCGCGTCAGTTCGACACGCTCGTTGCCCGCTCGGTCGAACTTTATGTCCCGAGTACGATGTATATAATGACTCGAAATTGAATAGTTTTAAAGCGCAAAGCCTTGGACCAAAGTGCTGCCGATCGGTCCGTTGTGTTTCTATGTATTCTGTTTTAATTTCTTGTTGATATTCGTTCGATGCCTTGTATAGTTATAAGAGTTTTATAGTATTACTTTCTTGTCGAATTAATATGCATTTTTAAACGCACAATTTTTAAATTCTAGACCGATCGGTTCTAGGCTGAATGTTTGGAAGTTTTGTTACGTGATAAATGAGGAGATTGTAAATAAATTAGTTGAATCGATCGTTATTTTATCGATAAGTAGTTATTTATATAAAATATCGTGTTGGCAATAATTATGTTCAATTGTATCAAAATAAACGAAGAGCCTGTGTTCCCGAAATTCGTATACGTGATACATTACTGCCATTTTATAAAGTTCATTAACGAAATTAAAAAGTGTGATTTTAGTCCCCAAATATTGTACAGAATTTATTTTACAATTTATCAATACGTCTATTGACGAAAAATGTTGTATTGGCTATGAGTTTGCCAGAAATTGATGTTCATTTAAAAATATATAAATAAAAAAGGCATGATTTACCGCTTATATTATAATTATCTGCCAAATAAAATTATGTGTTCATTGTTGTAAAATTTTAAATATGAATAATGATTATTTGTCAAAATTGCTGAATGTATTTAATATTTATACCCAATAAACGGTAAATCAAGTCCACCTCAGGAAGCAATTTAAATAAAATATCCTAAAGTGTAAATAAAGATTAAACTAATTCATATCTTAGTAAAGTATTAAAGTGATATAAATTTATTTCCCAAGGAAATTATTGAAGTTTATTATAATATCGAGTTAACTATTAGTAAAATCGTAGAGATATAAATAACGACCTCGTAATGTTTAGGTTAGTACAAACAAATATTAGATTTGGATTCGCTAAAATATGTCATACAATCTTTGATAGTGACAAAAATTTAATTATAAAAGAGACTTAAGAAATGTTGAAGAAAATTTGGCTATAGATCACGCCTGGTCTAATGGTTTATGGAAAAGTTTAGAGTTATAGGGATTTATGGTAATAATGTGTTTGAGTCGTGGAGTATTTTACAAAAAAAATGTTGGCTATGAGAAAGAAATGTGTTGTAGTGATATTTCTGTAGACCAGGCATAATATAGGTAATCATTTCACCATGTCACTGCCAAATAGTGAAAAATAAACAAACCTGTGTTCTAATGGTGAATGTATGTAAAATATGTTTTTTTTTTTCTATTAGTTGTTACATATTTGTTAAAAGTGGGCGATTGAACATATTTTAAACTTTATAGAAAGAAATATTAGAGCGGCAATTCCTAAAAATATAAGAATAGTTACTTTTATTAAAATTATGATATTATGTAGACAGTAAAACTTGTAAATCCAAAGAATTACAAATGTCAGCACACGCTTACTATAAATAAAATTTCAGGTTTAGTTCACTGGTTTAGTTCATCAATATTTGTTTTACGAACCCGAAGGAGTAAGACGTGGTTGAAATTATAAAAATATAATATATTATTTAACTGATGTATTGTTGTATTACTTTTGTTAAAAATCAAAACAAAACGAAGTCTGATGTTTTGTAATAAAAACATGTTTTGATAAAACTGGCAATCATTCAGTGTGTTCAGGCAATGTTTAGTGAGAAAATACCTATTTTCTAAAAGTATGTGTGTGAATTAAAATTGAGAATGCTAGAATTTTAGTGTGACGATTCATTTGCCCAGATTTAACTCGCAAAGGAAATATGTTTCAAAGAACATTGCCGTTTCATAAATAAAACTATGTTTAAAAAAAGTCTTTACATCAGGCAGGGATTTTTTGCAATCGAAAACTGGCAATAGATTTTCAATAAGAGAGAAAATATCGTACTGTTTACTGCGTTAATAAATTGCTCGAAAATTTGACGGGCTTACTGCCATGCCAGTTATGACGTCACATAAACGAACTAATTAGCTCAACATTGTGATACAGTTGGAAGCATACAAGCGTGATATTAGCCAAAATAATCTGCTAATTTACGGGAAACAACCCTAATGTAGGTGAAATTTTGTTTTAATCTAATTAGGATAGGCACGATGACGTAGAAAGTGTATCGTCTTCCATAATGTACGAGTTCCGGATTGTTTTCCCGCTTTTCTTTGAAACGATTGATATTTCCACAATTATTGGAAGTGTATCCAAATCAGGTATTATCCTGGAAGACAATAATGATGGTAAATAGCTGTATAAGACAGAGGCATAATTTCACATTCACAGGTTATCAAAAGTTATGATGATAAAAGTTTTTAAAATAAAATTATTTACTGCATGACTTGGTGGTTTTATTTTCCTTGTGATATAAATCAATTAGGTAAGGATTCCTGAGTAACTAAACATTATTGGTGTGTCATCACTTGTATCAATTCATTCATATTGTTTGAGGTATTGATCATTTGCTTGACAGATTTCGCTCTACGTTTTTTTTTTGATCAAGTAATTATACTCAGATATTTCTGTATTTTATATTGCTTTACGTATGAGTGATACTAATAAACTGTTATTATCAAAGGATACTCATCTATTGACCGGATGAGCAATAATTGACCTGTTTACAACTCACTTATAGGTACCTACAGGTCCGCCCCGGCTTCGCCCGTGGTACATATTTCGCAATAAAAGGTAGCCTATGTCCTTTCTCGGGTATTAAAATATTTCCATACCAAATTTCATGCAAATTGGTTCAGTAGTTTAGGCGTGATTGAGTAACAGACAGACAGACAGAGTTACTTTCGCATTTATAATATTAGTATGGATAATGGATTAGACACAAGGACCAGGTGATAGGAACATAAGGTACAAACCTTGCTTTTACAAATTATGTATATATTATGTAAAATGCTCTTTATCCCCAAGCTTAGAAATAAAAATTATTATAATCAAAATATTTTATTAAAAAAAAAACAAAACACCACATTGGTAAATAAATATCCAAAATAAGATTGGAACTAATATTAATTTCCCGTCTTAACTAAGTACTCCCTTTGACAAATGTTCGTAGCTCTTTTTGACGTTTTCAGAGATATTTTCAGCCGGCCTCTCGGACGTTACTAGCCAGGTACTCCCACTTTTTCCCTCCTCGAATGCTGTTATAAGACCTCTGACTGCGTTATCAACACTGCGAAGAGAAATTAATATAAAAGTGATAGACTATTACCTAATTGTAAAATTTGGTTTTGTAAAATCGAATCTATAGGTAAAGTTCCTAAAAAATGTTTTCTGGAGAACAGCAGAACGCACATGTTGCACGAAGCACGCACTATATTATCTAGGTTACAGTATAATTTATTGTTTGTATGACAATTTAATAATTCCAAGATTCGATAAGTAGGTAGTATGTCATTTACAGAGCTTTTTGCCAAGTCATTGTAGAACCCTGTTGAAGGAAAAAGTTTATTTTCCTTATTTCATCTCACTATAAAATGCAATGCTCTATTTTGCATTTTATGGCAAATAATTCAGAATAATAAAAGAATTACAATTATTAGAACTGCGAAATATTTTAAATGTATGAAAGTATCGTCTTTTAAGAAACTTTCTAATTAATTCGGTGTAAAAATGTTTTTACATCAGTAAAATGTTCGACATAAGAAGGAACTTACCCTTGGGTAGGCATTTTCTCTAAAGCAGGAGGTATGTACGCCTGCAGCGTTTCGTCGATCGCTCCAATAGTTCCGGCTATTAGATTAGTCTCAGTTGTGCCAAAACACACGGTGACTACTCGCACTCCAGTCCTATTGTAGTTCTGTTCAGCCTGTGGATGAATACTCAGATGTGGATAATAGTTACTACGTAACATAAGTTAGTCTCGCTTAGTAAGTAAGGCTCGGTGAACATTTTTATTTTAATTTACCGGGTAACTGTTCCTTTCTCTTATAAAACTAAATTGCCCAAATAAGATAGTAACTTTATCAAGTAAATAATAAGTAATTTAAATTTTCCTCATTCCCTGAATTTGTTGCGATGTTGTTGATGTTTATTTTTTTTAATACAACCACTTCCCACTCTTTACTAGGGACGCGTAAGAATGAAGCAAAATGCATACATTTCGCTATGATACATAAATATATATTTTGAAAATGTACTACGCATAGGTATAATGGAATTTTTCGAACAATGACGCACTATTTAATTACAATGAAATAATTATAAGCCTCATGAACTAGATCTTTATTAGTGTTAGATAAAGATCTATTATTACAATGCACTTATGATAACATTGTTTGGTATTCTAATTTCAACCTAACAGGTTAAATGAATGCACTTATATCCAATTAAAGATGAAAACTTGTTGAGAAAGAAATAAACGATTTTTCAGGAGAAAATTTTTTAGGCGCGTTGAGAGACAAATTTCAAGATATCTTGCCAAAGAAGTTTCACTTCTGACACGTGTGCTCGGCACACAATATGCTCGTTTTTATTTTTTTGTCAACATCTCAGAATTATTGTAAAGGAAAGTTTGAATATACAAATATAACCTACTTGTATCGTATTTATTGTACTCACCCCAAGACAATTACTGAACTGTAATACTGCACTTTTCGTTGCACTATACACTGGTAACAAAAATGACTGCATGAGTCCCACTATAGAGGATATATTCACTATGGTACCTCCTCTACCATTTTTGTCTTTACGCATCAAATGATAAGCTTTTAGAGAGCCCCTGATTAGAGCTGTCTGAAATTAAAAATTTAGTATTAATAATTATAATATGTGGAATTCTAAACAGTACTAGATAAACATATTTTTTACTTTAAATTCGTCCTTTGATGTGAGCGTGTCAATTCCTTAAAATACAATTTTATAAATGAAACCCAGCTAGAATTCAGAGTTAGAGTTTGAACAAAAAATGTCATATATATATGGGTAATATAAAGGGAGCTATTAAAATTGTTTTCTTTAATTCTTTCATAATATTATGGTGGTAGAGTGATAGATACAGTTAACTATTTAAATGATACACTTAGAAATAGATTTCTATGTGATAAAAATAGGATCAATTTACACATGAATAGAACGACCCTTACACAATTGCGTTACGTATCTGCGTGCCATAGGATAGTTAGTCAAAACAGATTCTAAAATTAAGAAAACAAAATAATTTTCACGCTCCCACAGATAATCTACTAAATAATTACTACAATAATTAACTACCTACTAATATCGGGTAAATTATTAACTCTAAGACGCGTAGTCATCATATTATTTTTTAAGATTTTCGTTCGCCATCATTACCTTAAATTTTATCTCACATGAATATTAGATGCTCTACTTTGCAAGTAAATGCAACTGAATGTAAGAGATATTTTCAACATACATACAGAAATCATTAATTACTTTGGGTGGGACAATTTACGACACAGAGTTTTTAGAAGGTTTTTATTTTGTGTCGATTATAGTCTTTTTTTTTCGAATATATTCTATTGATGCCAAAATGACCGTTCAAAACCCTCGTAACGATATAAATATGCATAATTGCATAATACGTTGTATACAATTTTTGTAAAGTAGAAACTCAATCACTAAACTTCCATGAAGGAAGTGTTGAGTTCCTTTAATATGCCTGTAATATTTTTTAACCTACTTATAAATTATTGAATAATTGATTACCAATATTATGTGAGCAACTATAACCCTTCCCGGGGCTTTCCTTTTGTGCACTTCAATCAGCATTCGAACAAAGTCCTTTGATGAAAAAAAAAATGTATGCGTGTACTAGAGTACACACGTAAGAAGTGAAACTTCTTTATGACCTTAAAAATGTCAGGAGTATGGCGTAACGCAAAAATGTCACGCGTACGGCGTAACGCAAAAATGTCACGCGTACGGCGTAACGCAAAATTAATGTTACACTAAATTTATGTCCAACCCCGATAAAGAAGTTTCACTTCAAAAGTACAGTTTTTCTTGGAGGATATTTTATAAACAATAGATACACTATATAAAATAAACTTAATTTAAATAGTAATTCTATACAAACCACATTAATATTAATTGCTTTCAAGTAAACCGCGGGAGAGTCATTCATGACACCAGCATTGTTAACAATAACGTCAAGGTATCCAAACGTTTTCACAGTTTCATCAAACGCTGCATCCAATTCATCTGTTGTGACGTCACATTTGAAAAATTTCGCCTTATTAGGTCCATATTTTGCATTCAGTTCTTTTTCTAGTTCTTCTCCTAATTCCACGTTTATGTCTAAAATTGCTACATGCTGCAAAAAATATAATATTAGTGTCTAATAAGTAATATGTATCTCAAATCCTCAGTAGGGTTAAATCAATCTTAGTCATAGTTATTTTATTAGATAACGTTCTGATTGTATGTAGTATGTTTCAAATTGCGTATTAAATGTAATTTAATTAATTACATTTAATTAATTAAACGTAATTTAATTAATTACATTTAATTACATTTATCTACGTAATTTACCTCGATTTTTATCGTGACAATGACATTCATAGATTTTTATTTCATTGTTACTGTTTTTATATCTTCTTTAATTATTGTATGTTTTATTATCTTTTGAGACCTTTGAAACAATTATGTATTTATGAACACAAAAAAAATGTGTGCGTGTACCTACTAACTAGTGTACACACGTAAGAAGTGAAACTTCTTTATGACCTTATTTTTCAATAAATAATTTACCATATGCAACTTTACAGAAATACGTCAATCACGCGTGGTAGGGATAAGAAAAGGATGACGCGTAACGGAAAAATGTCACGCGTAACGAAAAAATGTTACACTAAATTTTTTTCCAACCCCGATAAAGAAGTTTCACTTCAACAAAGTCAATTCTTTTAACAAGAATGAATGCACCAAACTCTGCAGTTCGCTCCTAAAGCAAAATAAATCTATACTAATAATATAAAGAGGAAATGTTTGTAATCTTCTTATATATAAAAATGAATCGCAAAATGTGTTGGTAAGCGCATAACTCGAGAACGGCTGAACCGATTTCGATAATTCTTTTTTTATTATATTCCTTGAAGTACGAGGATGGTTTTTATGTAGAGAAAACGTAAATATGTACCACGGGCGAAGCCGGGGCGGACCGCTAGTAATGTATAGTTTTCACGCATAAACTATCGGACCGATTTCAAAAATTCTTTCTTCTTTAGGAAGCTGCATCTTCACTGAGCAACATAAGCTATATTGCATTTTCAAAAAAAAATAGAGATCCTTACTAAAAATGCAATAATGTAACCCAAGGTGAAAAAAAATCCTTAATAAATGCTGCGGAATCTATTCCTTGAAGTACGAGGATGGTTCTTATGAAAAAAAACGTAAACATGTAGTAGGTACCACGGGCGAAGCCGGGGCGGACCGCTAGTTATTAATATAGATAAGAATTAGGTACATTCATTCAGTTTTCTTGAATCTTATTTGTTACTGAGCCACCAACTGCGTCTGCTCTCAAAAAATATTGTTTCAACATTTTTATTGCTTGACTTCTTTTGGTCGTAGCATGAATATAGCATCGATAAATGGACTATACATCGACCAAAAATAATTTTTCAATTCAAACCAAGAAGTTACCTAGTTCTAGAGATGAGCGCGTTCAAACAACCAAACAAACAATCTTTAAAATATTGATAACAGCTAGTAAAGGCATGGTTTTCCTTAATCCATCAGTCTCCGGAATCACAGACACAATAGAAAATCTATTGTGTCGCGGTCGGATCTGGCCTCTCGGTGGTTGAGAGATTAAATCATTAATTAATTATTTTACATTTCATAACTAGCTAGCGTTTTTGCCATGTCAAAAGTGATGTCAAGGAATTGTGTACGACCTTCTCAATGGGTACAAAAAACTGTTTCTGCAGAAAAGTATGGTTACAAAAATGATAATTTTAAATACATAGATATAACTATCAACATCAATTGAACAACTTTTTTAATATACGCAAATATATTTCTTCAATTCTGACCTTTGCCCCCTTTTCAACAAAAACCCGCGCGATCCCGGCCCCTATGCCAGAAGCTGCGCCAGTAACCAAGCATATTTTATCTTTCACCTCACACATGTCTACTCTATACCACAGTTCACAACTGACTGTTTTTATTATGCTTTTATTTTTGTTCTCAAGGATCTCTTATAAGGCTGCGCACACGCGTGCGATGGAATTTTTTTTTAATATAAATTTTACTGGTAGAAAGTGCAATATCCTCAGGATAAGATAGTGCTATATGGATATTTTATTCTGGTTGTGCAATATTAGTATCTTCTGAGAAAATTCAGAATAAGTATGAAAAACTAGTTCTGCGACATGTGTTTTTTTTTTAAATTGTCGCTGCAATTTTCCTCAAGTTACTACAATGATTCTAAATTTTAATATAAATAAAGTCAAGTAGAAAACGTAAAAGTGTGAAAATTAGAGCTAACTTGGTGATTTTTTTTATCGAGTAAATTTTAATATTTTATGTTTTTGATTAAACAGAATCGTTGAACATATCATCTAGTTTGATATATACATATTTTATTTTTTAGATTTGGTCTTGCATATTACACGTATCATCTAATAGAAGATTGGTTATTTTGCTTTATGCGCCCCCTTAAGTGCTAAATTATCTTCTGCTGCTATATTACACGATGATACAAAAAAAGTTCAAACTATTCTGGTATTACAAGTCAAATCAATAAAATTTTTAAAGAAATATAAACATCTCTATACAGCATAACCGCCTCCTTGCCCCTTGGTACAGTGGTTGACGCGTGAGCGTAGAACCGAGGGGTCCTGGGTTCGATTCCCGGTGAAGACGAAGAAAAAAAATGTCTCGATCTGGTAGGATACAGAAGGCTGATCACCTACTTGTCCCTAAAGAAAATCGATCAGTGAAACAGATGTATGCATAATGCATCTGCCCCTTACCCCACTACGGGGACACGGGACTTCACTATACAGCATAAAACTACAAAAATCGAAATATAAAGTTTCTATAGAAATTAAAGGTTGTAAAAATATTGAAATTCCCAAGTCGATATTAATAAAAACTTTAATAGTTTTCTGTTGTTATATAATAACCGCTATTGTAAAATCCTTATAGATAAAATTCAAGGCAATTATCGATTATCATAGTCTAACAATAACGGTAATTCACTTTCATGAAACCTGACTAGAGTTGATTGCAGTTTGTGCAATCCTCTTCCTGCGAACTGTTGTACAATTCTTTCCTGATTATAACAGCATAACCTTGTCGAATAAACACAACAAGGAATTCGCTCTCCTTTATAATTTTTCTTCCTAATTTATATTATGGAGTTTAAGTCATAATTAATATTTTCAGTTTTCCGCCCGCGGTTTCTCACGCTCAATTAAAGAAAGAATGCGATGTTTCACGGTTGTTAAAATTTTCCTCCATCCTCTTAACTATCACGAGACAAAAATATCATATAACGTTATTCCCTGAAAGAAAAACAAACAATTAAACACATTTCGCATTTATAATATTAGAAGTTAGAATAATAACCCACCTCAAAGTGATTTGGTGTTAAAAGTGACAAAATTTCAGTAGTTTCAAATTGCCCACGAATAATCTGACAAAACTACAAATGCATTTATGAATTTTAGGAAGTGTTATTTGCTCGTTTTTATTCACAGGCTTAAAATTAGTTTAGATTTTTTATTTCTATGATTTCTTAACTACTGTACTGAATAAAAACTTAAAATTTATTCCTACAATTGGGTAGAATTTTAAGTTAACAATAAGTATGACATAGTTTTAAAGTTCTGTCCGAAAAATAAAATTAGTTTCCATTAGATACAAGTAAGACTTTGCTCATAACCATTTTGTTTACTGGATGATAATGATATTGTTTCAAATAAAATTTGTTGCTGAACTGTCAATCCCTATCCAAAAAAGCCCTCCGACTACTTATCTAATCCAACTATGAACTATCCAACACTAAAATAATTTTTCAATTTGAACCCCATTTTGTTCTTGATATTTAGGTGTTCGAACAAACAGCTAATATTATTATAGACTGGTTTTCCACCCGCAGCTGCGCCCCCATTTTTAAAGAAAAACCCGCGTATTTCCCGTTTCTTTTCTGGGATAAAACCTATTCCAAGTTACCCTCAATACGTGTGCTAAATTTCATTGTTCAGTAGTATTTGCGTGAAAGAGTTACAAACACACACATACACATCCTCACAAACTTTCGCATTTATGATACGTATATATTAGTAGGATGTAGCTAGTTGTATATTTTTCATTACCTCCTTAAAACAATTAAGTAAAACCAATTTAATTATTGTTCACTTTTATTTCAATTATAAAGTTTTTCCTTCTTGTTGATGTAAATTCAGTTTCGTGGTTTTTCCGATATTATAACAGCTATTCATCAATACCATATTTGTAAAACAATACCCAATGACCTATTTGGCCTTATCTAATAATTCATAAAAATTACTACGTTTATTTATATTTCTAAGAAGTTTAATGTTTAAGAATGCAAATAAATAATTTCAGAATTTATCATTTTATTCAAGTCTTGCGTTAATTAATTGGAAGTATTTTAAAAACTTTATATTACAGCAACTATGCAAAATCAAAATCTGTGCCAAAATTGAGAAATCTATGACAATAATGTACAGTGTAAAAATTTTGTAAAGCTACCTAGAGAGAAAGTACCTACTGCTAATACCTACTATAGATAAAAAAAATACTCCAGCGAAAAATTCCATTATTTCTGAAACCGATTAAAATTGTATTAAATTACATCCTAAGGATTAAAGATAATTTAAAGGTAATTTAAATTCAAATGTTCTATCATAATATTATCCCGGGGTAATTACTGAAAATATAAAATATGAAAAAAACATATATTTTTAAACATTAGTAGATAACTTCTATTTTCAAAGGTATATTGAATTTTAAAGATACCTATATTGTAATTGATACGACCCACGACCACATAATTATCTGTCTGTCTGATAAGTTTCTGTTACTTTATCAAAATTAAAAATTTACTGGTCCTAAATCTTTGTATATCAATTTATTTATTTATTCAAATACTGGCTTACTCCGTTCAGCAGTTTTTGCGTGAATGAATAACAAACAAACAAACATATCTACAAACTTTTGCATTTAAAATATTATAAGAGGATAATAATGAGTAAGTACAATTTTAAGTTTTAAAAGCCATTAACATTGCCTTGTTGAAGTTGTTTATTTTAACCAAATATTTTACCAAAACCTTGTATTGTGTTTGGCTTTGTTAATGTAAAAATAAGGTATGCTCTTTGAAATGAATATAGGTAACTAGGGAATCCAAAAGAAATTTTCATTAAAGAAAATACTGATAAAAAATTGTGATTATTTCGATATCTTCATTTGCTCGTTTGTTTTAAACAGAACAGCAAAAATTTGCTACAAAATAAATATCCTTTTCCATGGTAAATCTCAAAAGTGTTTTTATGCTGACAAAAAAAAAATAAAAGAAATCTAGCCACGCGTTATTGTGAAGTACCTAATTACTAAAATAGAGGGATTATGGAAATAATAATATGGCAGTAATGGCTTCATATTATACTCTGCTGATCAAAACGTACCTATTATTCTACAATAGTAACCATATTACCCAATCACCCCCACTCGACTGCAACATACATGCATAATATTATACACCAAGAGTAGGTTGTACCTATATTCCTTGATATACACTTAACTACGATAAGCAATCAACTAAGGAGGGTCATAAAGATAGCATAGTGTCTAACAGCTATAAAACTGTAGTGACACAAAAGATTATAATTAACAACACTTCAATTCAATAACATTTATTATAATAATGTTTATAAGCACGTTTCCAAATGCCCCTTGCCCACAGCTTGCAATAGAAATGTTCCTGCTATAAGAGGCAACGATGACGTCATATTCTGAAAATGTTTATTTCGCCAACATCGTCTTATATGCGGTTTGAATATTTTCTGTAATATTTCTCGGCGGTTCAGATGATCCTATGTACCAAACACTAGCAGATTCACCCTTCTCGTATACTTCTACAAGACCTTTTCCTGCCTCTTCTGGTCTGTAATAAATAAACATGATTTTTTATTAAGCGAAGTCTCTAGCGTTCTGCTAAAATTTATCGCAGAAGTCAATTAATACTGACTGAAGTATTTCTGTTATAGAAGTTGTAGAAGATAAATGATCTTGGAGAACCATTTTGAAACAAAATTAAATTGCATCGATTTACTTGAGCGAGAGCAGTCAAGAAATATATCTCGTTGCTCTGCTTGTTGTGTCGCACAATCCATACTAATATTATAAATGCGAAAGTAACTCTGTCTGTCTGTCTGTTACTCAATCACGAATAAACTACTGAACCAATTTGCATGAAATTTGGTATGGAGATATTTTGATACCCGAGAAAGGACATAGGCTGCCTTTTATTGCGAAATATGTACCACGGGCGAAGCCGGGGGCGGTCCTCTAGTTGGGCATAAATGTCTAGTATAAGTATTATCTCTACAATACAATTATTATTTCACTAACTAAAGACGATTTGATTTGATTATTATCTATAATATTATATTATCACCAAGTATTTGATTTTCTATGATATTATATCATAATTAGCATGAATAATCAGATAGATCACCTTTATTTTAATTTTTACAAAAATCTATGCTATTTTGATTATTTGGCGATATTGTTATATTTTTGTAGTTTGATTAAATATTACATCTGCCCCTTTGCTGACTAAAAACGAAATACGTGATATTTATTGATTAAATTATTATGTCTGTATGCATTTAATGGCATTTGTCTAGAAGTTTCAACATGCTAATACAATTAGTAATACTAATTCTATACATACAGTATACATTTAGTAAGTTTGTGTAAAATAAAATAATATTCACGCATGCCTCTTATCAAATAAAGAAATTATATTGTTTAGCTGATACCTTGTACATAATATTTTGCTATAAACGACTGATTTAAATGACCGTATACTTACGTTTGAATACGATATGATTGAACTAATTGAGGCAAACTCTCTGAGACAATGGGATCAAAACTTTGTAAAGAACCCAAAATATCAGTGTTTGTTACTCCAAAGCAAACAGTTATCATACGAACATTTGTCTTGTCGTAATATGGCTTCATCTGAAAGAGGTAAACTTATTTAAAAAAAATAGATTCAGAGCAAAATTTGGACATGTACACAGAACAATGAGAAACCAAACCGGCCATAACTAAGAGGTTATGGCCGGTTTCCCAACTGCTTGGTATTATGTTGTGTTTAGATTATACATGAGTTAAAATTACACAAAGATTAATTTTCACTGATAGATAATCCAAATATAATATCAAGAAGTTAGCTTTAGGCTATAAATAATACTATCTGCAAATAGTGGTCTAACTGACCCATAGAATCTGCTGTTTGATTGAGAACTTAAAATTTATCTTCTGCCAGTCGATAGACCGATTTCTTAGACATTTATAAGAAAACTCTTTCACCTCTATACATTTCGTTGTTCTTGTTGTTTACAGATAACTTTTCACTTCACTCCTAGAAGGTAGAAAAACGACTTACCCCCATAGCAGTGGTGAACTGAAGAACTGCTGCCTTCGTAGAACAGTATATGAATATTGTTGGGCATGTTAAACTCAAGGCACCGATTGAAGAAATGTTTATGATCGTTCCTCCTCTCCCTCCTTTGTCTTTCCTCATCAATTCAATGGATTTTAAAGTAGATGTCACCAGAGCAGTCTTAAATAAATTACCAAATGATGTTAGCTAAATAAATAAATAAATAAATAAATATTATAAGACATTATTACACAAATCGACCTAGTCCCACAGTAAGCTCAATTAAGGCTTGTGTTGTGGGTACTAGGCGACGATAAATATAATATTTAATAAATAAGTACATATATAGATAACACCCAGACCCAAGAACAAATAATTGAGTTCATCACACAAATATTTGCCCTGACCGGGAATCGAACCCGGGACCGTCGGCTCAGTAGGCAGTTACTTACCACTGCGCCAACCGCGTCGTCAATGTTAGCTGAATGTTTGTTACTAAAAACATTTTGTTTTTTTCTAATAATTGGAATGACGAGATATTATTAGTAATTACTATTATCAGTCAAAACTTCTCTCCACTCTGTATTGTATAACTTTTATCGAATAATTTTTAATTTTATAAAAATCACTTATCGAACTGGGTTTCATATTCTGGCCGAAAATATTAAAATCTTCAATTTCTGAGATCAAATACTTCACCTTCTATTATAATTTAAAAAATTACTTACCAAGTTAATTTCTATTGCCTTTTTATACTTAGTTTCATCAGCAATACCGGCATTATTTACAACTACATCAAAGTAACCATTGTCTGCAACTACTTCATCGAATGCAGCTTTTAATTCATCATCATTGGTAACATCACATTTAATGAATTTTGCTCTATTATCACCATGTTTTTTATTCAATTTGTTTTCTAACGATCTTCCTGCATTTTCGCTTATATCCAAAATAGCAACATACTGAAAGCGAAACATTTTAGTGAATGAAAACATAATATAAAAAATAATTTTAAAGTTTTAATCAATTTCTTATAATTGAAACTAAATAATTGGTTAACAGAAAGAAGAATATAAAATAGAGCACTTGGAGATACAACGTTATTAATTTTGTAACTCTCGATGCATTTTTATCACTTTGAGCAAAATAGCTCGTTATTGCGATAATTAAAACAATTTAATTGTGTAATAACTTACTTTAGCGCCTCCTTGTAGGAACTGTCCTACAATTTCTGCTCCTATGCCATTAGAACCTCCTGTCACTATAACGACCTTATCAACTGCACTCATGATTCAGGATTGACTTCAACTAACTGCATATAAACCAGCTGTTCTTATTTATAATAGTCCTTACGACGTTACTTGAGGATTATTATAGTATGTAAAAATATATTATGTAGTCTTAGGAACAATGTTTCTTATTCGGTATTTACAATTTTCACTGGTATCGCGACGATGTATATTTTATAAATAAAAATAAGTTACTGAAGTAGATAAATTTTTATCTTTGCACAATTTTCTTATCTGCAATTATTCCTGTACTAACAGCACGAAAAGCTGATGAATATTTAAATTTGCATATATTGTCTTTTAATTATTAGTCCATTGAAATGTTACATTTTTTAGGCCTGACCTTGCGTTTTTTAGAGGACGCAAGAGATATATTGTAAAAACCATTTCAACCGCTATTTTCAAGATGGCGGCCGTGGGACAAGGGTGTCGACCCCACAAACTTGGTGATAGGTTCACACTGACCCCCCCTACACATCAAAAAAATAAAATTGCGTCCTCTAAAAAACGCAACCCCAAATGTAACTTTTCAATGAACTATATTGATCACAGTGATAATATTGAACAGAAAACCAACAGTGCTCAGAGGAGTTCTAAAATTGAATTATGTAGTAAAAAAAATAAAACAGTCGAATTGAGACATTCCTAAAGATGAAGGAATCTTAGGAATGTCGAGAAACAAAAAACATTCTTTAACATAAGTCCAATCATTTCACAACTGTTATATTAATGATGATTAAAGACTAGTCAGGTAACTTTTTATGATACCTTTATATTTTCAGGATCGATGATTAGATTCCTGTCCATTCTCAATAATAATTATAATGAGTAAAACGCCTGAATCATATTATTAATACGATCTAGCTGTAATCTATCTTCTAAAGATAGAACCATCATATAAAGTGCGAAAATGCTCATCGATTTTTGGTGCCAACTGTACCTACTTACATTTCTAACCTTGGCAAAGTCTAGTATATTATATTATATTCATTTCGCAAAAGTCGCAATTGTTATTTTTCTACTAACAGTTTTGCTCAAAATTTTCTCCAATAATAAATAAAATTTTATATTTTTTTAGAATATTTTAAATATTTCAATGAATATGTTTTTATTATCTCTTTAAACACTTTTTTAAATGTTTTAATTTCCTTACATGACGTCACGTGGAATATTAAGATAGTATCTAACCTCTTAACTTCTATATACTAAAACGTGACCCAAAAACTTTCCACCAGAGCGACAGGTAAATATTATGGATATTTATGGATATTTATTAAGTATCAGGAAGAGATCAATAAGCACTTGTACGAAAAATAAAAGTCAATATTTTTATATATTTATTTCGGTAGATATATAAATACACTTTTTACAATTTTATGCCAACCACGGTTTTATATATTTTAGGAGTAAGTAATGAAAAATATTGCATATCCTATTAATATTATAAATGTGAAAGTTTGTATGGGTGTTTGTTACTCTTTCACGCAAAAACTACTGAACCGATTACAATGAATTTTAGCACACATATAGAGGGTAACTTGGATTAACACATAGGATAGGTTTTATCCCGGAAATCCCACGGGAACGGGAACTATGCGGGTTTATCTTTGAAAATGCGGGCGAAGCCGCGGGCGGAAAGCTAGTGCTTACATAAGAATACAATGCCTTATCTTTGATGTCGATGGCACTAGTCAATAGAAGACCTCATGACGACCTATACCTACATAATATATCGCGTGCTCACTGACTTTTCCACACTGGATTTGGTTACACGGCTGCACGCGTGGAGCTCGGACGAGCAGCTAGTCCTACTAATATAATAATGTAAAAGTTTATTTGTTTGTTACTTTATGCAAAAACAGGAACAGGAACCCATATTCTTGAAATTTGGCGCTCCCTAAGAGGAAAACTTGAAATGTAATTTTTTAGATCTCGTCACCACTTTTTATCAGAGGGGACTGAGGTCGTCCACCTATCCACGTTAAAAAAATCTTAGATTAACACTTGTGATAGTTTTTGTTCCGAAAACCCCACAGTAACGGGAACTATGCGTGTTTTCCCTTGATTATGCGGGCTGCGGGCGAAAAGCTAGTAAAATATAAACTTCTAGATATCAGCGTCCTTTCCCATTAAACTGTAAGCCTCTCGTACTTTTGATGTAATATCGATTATTTTACTATTGTTTATGAGCCAGGTACTTGCACTTTCCCCATTTATATAACTTTCTATAACACCCTTCGCTGCCACGTCACTTCTGGAATTAATAAATAATATAACTTCATTTCCATAGTTCCAAAATTATAGTATTAGGTGAGAAAAATACGAATTTCGGGATGAATTTTAGTTAAAAATTGATAAACCTATGAAAAACAATCGGTCTGTCAATATTTTTCAGTAGTGGACAGCGAAACAACCTGATCTTTTTTGTAAATTCTTAACAGAGATTTTTTTAGAAGGTCTCTCGTGCATAAAAAGAAATTTAATTTTAGTAAATGCCCATACCACAGAATAATAACTAGTAGCTTCCATACTCATACATACGTTTGCGATGGTCCGAATTTTTCATATTTTTCTATTAATTCATCCATTCTAATAGTATTATCAAACATTTGCACTTTCTTGTGAATTTCCGATTCAGTCCCTCCCAAACACACTGTGATCACTCGCACATTAGTTCGTTGGTAATATGGAATCATCTGTGAAAGTAAGAAACATTTGGGTAAAAATAATGTTCATATACCTAGTCTTAATTATTTAGTCATTATTAAGTTATTCCCGTTGTTGTAAATTAATAATTCCCTATTTTTTATTATTTAGAAACTTCACAGTAGATAGGTAGAGTAGGGTAGAGTTTTAGTATAATATTATAATTCCGATTATATCGTTTAATTAATGCAGACATTTTATTTAAATGATTAAATTGATAAAAAAAATATTGTATCTAATAATCTAAAAATCTGTTATTTAATTTTGATTAGAGTGTATTATTCAAACACCGCATAGGTTTCAGTTTAAATATCAATTAATTATGTATGAAAATTTGCATGAAAAATGTATCACATCAATAGGCTATCAAAAAGTGTAAAAAACGGCCTCTATATATATCTAGGATGTACCTAACACTTACTCCGATGCAATTACTAAAATGTAGAATTGCCGATTTAGTCGCTGCGTATATAAAAAAATTCGGTGATATTAATTTTAGAGCAGTTATAGAGCTGATATTTATGATGGTTCCACCTCTTCCCCCCGAATCCTGACGCATGATCTCCAAAGCTTTTAGAGTTGATGAAACTGTGGCTGTCTGAAAAATTGGTAATGTTAATTTAATTAATAATTTCGTTTATTTACAATCAATATTTATTTGCTTAGTCTCTACATAATCATCAAGATATTATCACATATTATTATGCAATGATACCGGATACGACTCTACAATTAGTTTTGGACATCAATTTGAAATGGACATTCAAATACGGGTTGGATTAAATATCACAATATTTTAATTATAATTAAATAATTTTATGTGAAATATTTTTATTGCAATAACCTTTCTTGCTTATTGAAATCGGCTGTAATAAAAAATAAATAAATACCTAAACCTAAATAAGTACCTAATGTTGAAATTAAAGCATAGTTTAGTATTTTATTTTCTAAATATATGAACTATATAACCGATGAACCGATGGTGCATGGAAACTGATAAAGGATACGAATGTTCACATAAAAATAGACTCACAAAATTTATTTCAATTTCCTTTTTGTACATTTCTGGTGATTCGTCAGCTATGCCAGCGTTGTTGACCAGAACATCCAAAGTTCCATATTTTTCAAGAATTTTATCAAAGGCACCAAATAAATCATCATCATTGGTCACATCACCTCTTATAAACATTACTTGTTCTTCTCCAAATGTTTTCTTCAACTCAGTTTCAAAGGCAATTCCAGAAATTTCGTCGATATCAAGAAATGCAACCTACAAAACAAAATAACATGGAATTGTATGGAAAATTGTCTTTAGAGTAATTAAATTAAATTTTAAAAAATATAATATGAAGAACCAATGAAGAACAGGACGCTCAGTATTGCATCAGAACAATGTTAATAATTATATGTTTATAATTTGTTTTTAACAATTTATAAAAAAATATCTGAGAAGTTACAATTCACTTAATTATTGCCAATACCAACGATAGGCGCATTCAAATCTCACTTAATCGGAAAGAATAGTAATGAATCGCATAATATACTAATTCATAATATTATACTCGGCTCACACGCTTTTTTTATAATATTTTTGTATTGACATGGCGAAGTCAAAGGTAGTTGAAAATGGTAGTCTTAAAGCACTTACCTTTGCACCAGTTTTTAAAAACTCCTGAACTATTGATTTCCCAATACCATTGGCCCCACCAGTTATGAATACTATTTTTCCGCTTAAATTTTTCATATTTAATGCAATAGACTTATCGAATGGAACAAATACCAATTACTGATGTTCAACATATACAAAAACAATATTGATGAAAATACTCAGAGTAATTCAAGTATTGTAGTATATCATGTACCTAAATAATTCTGAAATAAAAGGTAATACAAGAAAAACACCTGTGAAAACATAATATGTAACCGCTGCTTTAATAAAATGATACCCATTGTGTATACCCATTGTGTACATATATTCAAGTTATATTTTTTCAACATGTTTAATTTTATCTTATTCTGAAATAAGTTTTGTACAAACACTTTTTTACCTCATACATATATTATGTATAGTGACCATATTCATGATCCGATTCGAACCTTTCTCGGATTTTATATGTACGCTTTTTATCACAATATTTATAAACCCACTAACACTAGATCAAATTTGGATCATTACCTACCTATTTATGTAAATTAAAACAAATAAAACTTGCGCAAGGTTTTTTTTTAATCACAGGCACGGTAAAAAAACAACAAATTGTTTTGATCACACATTTATAAACAGTCCTGAGCATTTTTGTTCTACAGACACCACTTCCAGATGAAAAAAAAAGAAAAGAAAATAATATTAAGATCTTGGACCAAAATAAAGTTCGCCATTTCGTCGAGTAACGTTATATTTTAATTACTGAAATACTGGTTCAGATAGTATAGAGTAGGCTTTTTTGATAATAGGAGTGACGTCTTCAGCAGCTTTGTCGTTTATTACGAGCCAACTGCTACCACTTTCCCCTCTTTTGCAAGTCTCAATTAAACCTTTGGCTGCTGCCTCAACACTGAAAAGGTTACAATTTTTATCATGATCTATATTAATATTACTATCTAACACTTTAAAATTACCTACACTTATATAGAGTAGATAATATAAATAGACTGAAATTTTGAGCGCAGGCATAAGGTCTAGGCCGTACCATTTTTCTACACCTACACCTTTGCCTATACCGCTCTTTTGAGTCTCTTTAATTTTATACGAGGATGATGCTCATTATTGTCGGCATATTTGAGCTCGGATATAATATATTTTTTATGATATATTATAACGTACCTTTGGGAAGTAAATTTTTTGACGATTTCTTCCATACGGTACAAATCAGAAAAACTGTGCAGTTTTTGTTTAGACAGGAGACTAGTATCTGTAGCTCCGTAGGATATCGTTATTACTTTAACACCTGTCTTTTCATAATTCTCTTGAGCCTGAAATAAATAAAATAGTGAAAACTTCTTAACTATTTTTCCAAGAAGTATATAATATTACACACCCAAAATATTTTGGTAAACAAACGTTTAAAACTGCTTTTATTCTTACCCCAATACAATTACTGAATTGCAATACAGCGCTCTTAGTGGCATAATATACAGGCAAGAAGGAATCTTGCATCATGCTCGCTATAGAAGCTACATTGACAATAGTGCCACCTCGACCAGACTTGTCTTTACGCATAAACTCCCATGCTTTTAAGGTACTTGTTATGAGAGCTGTCTGAAAAGGAAGGTGTTTCGGGCATAAATAAATAATTTGGAAAATCCAAAAGTTCACGCCTCATAATTTTTTTTTAATAAATATTTATTAATTATTATTTTTGTTTATTTAATAACAATTAAACCACATCGAATCAGACCCTGAAAAATGAAAGGGTTCTATTCCTGAGCATACTCAAGCGTAAGAGAAAAAAAAAGACTCGATTAGTAAAGTATTTCGGTCGCTATCGTGTTAACAAGAAAAAGGATCCGCACATACAGACACACGGACGTCCAAGACAGAACTTTTTTAAACTGTTTTTTAACTAGTTTAAATAACAAAAATGACATCAAAAATATCATGAACGTTAAAAATAGTGTTTTTTCTTAATATGTGTGTGTATGTATTATCTTACAAGTGCAATGTATGATACATAAAGACATTTTAAGTTTTAAAAATCGGATGTTTTGCGCGAAGTGACAGTAGTACCCACCTCAACGCTTCGCTTATGAGGCGTGCAATAATTAATTTCTTTCATTCTAGGTACTTTTGTAACTATCTGTTATGTTTGTCAGTTATTTCTTTTGCTCCTGAAATATTATCAGGAGTAGATATAATAAATAAAATTCACTTCCGTTATGTGATGTTTATAATTAGTGGTTTATCTAACCGTGACAAAACAATTCAAGGACGTAAAGCTACTATTAGTTATCGATTGACGATAAATATATCACTCAAATCCTTCATTTTTATCATCACTTGTGACATTGATAACAATCAATTGCAGTAAAATATTTGTAGAATAAAAATGCTGTATAATCTCATGAGGCACCAGTCAAAACTGATTTATTTTTGTTGTGGTTGTTTATGATTGATATTGAAGATTAAAAATTGACGAATCACCTTCAGCTGTAACTTTAATAAATTCATCTTCAGAGCAAATAGACGTCTAATACATTAAATAGTTATAGGTTGTTTTCGCTGTAATTTTTACGAAATGTTTGCTCATAATTTTTTCTATATGATTGCGTAGTTGACAAGTTATTTATAACCTTTATTCTCGATACTCTGCGAATTACACATTCGCACAAAGCCTCCTCTACACGTCCGCAGATGCGTCGGCGGATGTCATCTCCGGATACATCCGCGTACGTATAGTGGAGGCATTACACATCAAGCTCACTGATTGTTCAAATATAATAATAAATTTTACTTACTACATTCACTTCAATTGACTTCTTATACATTTTAGGGCTATCGTTCATCAGACCCGCATTGTTAATAACAAGGTCGATATAACCGAATTGTTTCAGAACTTGATCGTAAGCAGCAAAAAGTTCTTCATCGTTGCTGACGTCACATTTGATGAACGAGACTCGACCAGGGTATTTAGAATTTAGCTCTTGTTCCAGTTGTTTTCCAGCAGTTACATCGATGTCTGTTATTGCGACATGCTGAAATATATTTTTGATACGAATGAACATCTAATTATCTTCTTCTTCTCTTCTATATAAAAATGAATCGCAAAATGTGTTGGTAAGCGCATAACTCGAGAACGGCTGAACCGATTTAGATAATTCTTTTTTTATTATATTCCTTGAAGTACGAGGATGGTTGTTATATAGAGAAAACGTAAGTACATGTACCACGGGCGAAGCCGGGGCGGACCGCTAGTAAGTGATAAAATCAAAGCTATTCAGCAAAATGAAACGGAAAAGAGATGGAATTAGAGAAGACGAAACAAACGTATAGACAAAAAATGATCTAATTTTTTATATCTTGTCAATATCCTACGAAGTTGAGAAGAATAGTAAGATTTCAATAATTTCAATCAATGAAATAAAAAATTTATACATGATTTACAACATAACAACATTTTATATTATGATCAAAAAATCGATCATGAACTAAAAACACATCAAGAAACTGAATAGAGTAAAGTTTTCATTTTTTTTGTTTACGTAATGATTTGACTCAAAACTTACATGACCGATTTAGAAAATTCTTTCACTATTAAAAGCTACCTATAACTTTGACGTAACTATTTTCTAGAATGGATCAACTTGGGATCCACCTAGCCAAAGCCCTGGCAAGCGGTTAGATATACACACACCGGCACAATTAGCGGAACACAAACCGATGTGCGAGAACATCGTCTGGGATTTGAACGAATGGCAGCAGGTTCTCTTTACTGATGAGTGCAGAGTTCTTTTAAAACACATCGATGGGAGACAGCGAATATGGAGACGCAAAGGAGAACGCCACATACAGTCTAATTTTGAACACACAGTGGCTTATGGTGGCGGCTTGATTATGGTTTGGGGAGGGATATGTTTGGGAGCTCGCACGGTGTTAGTGATAGTCACAGGAGGGACCATGACAGCAGATCGATACATCAGAGACATTTTAGAAGAACATGTTGTACCATTTGCCCCATTTATTGGTGACGACTTTATTCTAATGCAAGATAATGCTCGTGCTCGTAGTGCACAATCGGTACATGCATATCTGTGCCACGTAGGTATACCGGTAATGCAGTGGCCAGCAAATTCCCCCAATATGAATCCAATAGAGCATGTCTGGGACTTGCTAAAAAGAAGGGTTAAATCCAGAATGCCAGCCCCCAACAATCTGAATGAACTTGAAAACGCATTACTTGAGAAGTGGGAGCGGTTGCCTCAAGAAATCATCAATAACATAATCTGTAGCATGCCCAGACGAATGAAAACCGTAATCAGAGCAAGAGGGGGAAACACTCGATATTAATTTTGCTTTAATTTTATTGTTAAATCATTTAATGCATACTTTTTTTTATTTTTTGTGATGGTTCATAATTATCCAAAAATTTCACTTATTTCAAATTTCTTTATTTTTTCAATAAAAAACAACGAAGACTTTTCAAAGTCGTTGTTAAAAGATGTTAATCAATTTGTTAGTTTGTGCCTAATTACATTTTCGTCAAAAATATGCGTTATTATCTCATAGTCTCACTTTTTTTTCTGTTCCGCTAATTGTGCCGGTGTGTATATTATAATTTTCAAATCGAAGATCTAAATAACTCATTTTTGTTGTAACCGCTATCAGACTGCCTGTGGATGTTAGACGAGCTTCCTCTATAAAATCTTTTAAATCTCTTTTATATAAGCACCTCTCCAATTTAGCATATCCTTCTATTATATTAATATAATGTATTTTATCCTTTCCTATTATTCATTTTTGTATTTTATGTATTGTATATTGTATAAAAAATAATATAGAAGATAGAATTATCTTCTATATTATTTTTTTATGTATTATATCAGCCACCCGCGTAACATACGTACGTTTCTTCTTTATCTCTTACCTTGGGCAGTCTGGAAGAGATCGCTAGTAAGCGATAAGGCCGCCTTATGTACCTACCATATTAATCCTCTTTGTATAATTGTAAATATTACTTGGTGTGGTATATTAAATTGTTAAATAAATAAATAAATAAATAAATGGAGAGGTCCAATAAACATACTTTTTCGACAATTTTCATGACATGAATTTTAATAGTAAATATTTAAAAAAACTAAAAAAATAGATTTGCAATTATTGGTATCTCTCGGTTTCAATTCATATCTCGTGTCGGTTTTCCCTCAAACAAGATTCTACCCACTACCCCTCTCTATCTCTTTTATGGTCCCTTACTAATGGATGGACGAATTTAGGCATCCGTCTGTGGTTTGCACGTCACTCACTATTTCGGAAACTTCTTAAAAACTAATAATAAAAATAATTACCTTCACTCCTTCTTCAAGAAATAATTTTGCAGAAACTGCACCTATTCCAATTGCTCCTCCCGTAAGAAAAACAACTTTATCTTTCAAATCGCACGTCATGGTCCGGCAATAAACTCAGTGTAAATCTTCTGTATGAATTTACGCAGTACTTTCCATGAATGTATCTTTATTTTACAATTTATCTAATGTTAGATAAAATGGATGCGATACGATAAGTGACTTTAGCCGACTTCAAAAAAAGGAGGACGTTCTGATTTCAATTGTATTTTCTATGTTTGTTGTGTCAGAATTTTATAGTGTGTGATTTGTGATATTCTGATTTAAATTATTCTTTTGTTAGTTGAAAGCCCCATTATAATATGTAGCCCCATGACTCAGTTCTGGTATAAGTCTTAGATTTTTTTAAAAAAATCTAAGACTTATACCAGAAAACCAAAAAATATGAGCATAGTACACATTTTATTTATAAACAAAAATCCTACTTTATTGTCTTTTGATAGCTAATAGATACCTTGGTAATCCTAAACCTAATCTAATTCAATAATCATTATTTTGATAAAATGCTTAAACTATTAGTTTGAATGTAATAACAATGTACTGCGATTCTACACAGCTACCTAATTGATGTAGGTAGTTGATAACAAATCGCAGCTAGTCAACGACTAGCAAAGTGAGGGTAGTTGGGTCGAACGTCCGAGACCCCTAGGCACGATTCGTACGAATGCGCCACGAATGAAAGGAACGCGGCATTTTATATTCGACAGCTAGAATGTTTTGACAGGAAAAAGTGACAACCTAAGAGCAAGTGACAACTATTCATCCACAAAAATATTATATATCAAAAGTTACATACGTGTAACAATACTATACCTACTATCAGAATTTTACGAGCAGAAATTATCAAAGCAAAAATTATTACGTGGGAAATTGCCATTATGAAAATTTATAATCATTGTATCATGATAGTAATAATGTCTGCAATGCTAAATCGTTTCGCCTTGTATATCACATTTTTAAATACCTTTTTTATCTGCATTTTGCTTTGTTTCATTTTTTTGCTAAAAATTTAAATAAAATAACATCATGTCTTTAAATGCGCTTATAATATTATAGTCTAGGGTTGAATTCGTTCGATTCCGTTATTTGTGTCAGTCGACAGTCTGTCTACTTTGCAAGGTCGGCTTCGAAGGACCATTACTAGTACCACAGAATAATAACGAGTAGCTAGCTACCTACGATACTATAAAACAAATAAACTTCTTTATTTTATTGAGCCCACAATCTATTATTTATTTTTGGCATAATTTACTGAGTAACTATGACGTATAACTTCCATACGAATAAGCTATTTTTTTTTTCTTTGGTCCCTTTTAATCGATATAGTATTATTGTATGAATAATATTTTAGAAATTGAAATATTATGTTCATCTTGTTTTACTTTTGAAATAGTTTGACCCTGTGTTTTTTTTAAAGTAACTTGATAGTATCACTGATAAATTAAAATCACTTTTTTATAAATTAATATAATATCTGTTTTAATTTAATTTAATACTTTATTTTAGGAAAAAAAAAACAAATTGTTTTATAACTTGAACTGTCTCGGATATTTTTATTTTACTAAAACTGATTGCAAATGATAATATAATAAAAGTGATAATTTTTAGAGGTACAAAATATTATAAACAATGTAAAATAATACTATTGAGATCGTGGACCAAAATTAAGATTGCGATGCGTCGTGAATCCTGACGTGAATCTTCTTCTAGAAGATCGCTTCAAGGAGTATAGAGTAAGCTTTCTGTATAGCAGGAGTGATGTCTTTAGCACCTTGACCGTTTATCACGAGCCATGTACTTGCGCTTTCGCCTTGTTTACAAGCTTCAACTAAGCCTTTTGCAGCATCCTCAGCGCTGCAAAGATAACAACGTCATTTATTATAAGCCACATTATATAATATAGTATAGGCATAATATTATGTATAGTTTCCCATTGACATACAATTTTGATTGAAAAAGCATTGATTGTAATAATTATTACTGTCTCGGGCGCAAGCGAAAGATCTTAGTGCCATATCACACTAGCGGATTGCGAGCGGTTTCAAAGCGGAGCGGGTGCGCAACGAATACGTTGCGGGCGCGCAACGAACACGCCGCGGTTGCGCAGCGAATTCGTTGCGGACGCGTCATTTTGTATACTCTCGCACAAAAGCCAGCCCTTCCGCCTTGCCTAACTTCCATTCAATATTTCCATCGTTTCTGTAGCACTCAATTTTTTAACCGTACTGTGGAAATGCACTTACTTAACAGTTAACTAAAGATGTAATAACAACTGGAGTTGTTAAAAAAAGGTGCTATAAAATTGAATTACTAGGACTTTTAGAATGTACCATACATTCCAAAAGTATGTAACGACTGACCAGTATAATCTCTCCCATAGCAACGTATGTTATAAAGAGATTTTGTGAACCTAATTATGAGCAAAGTGATAGTGAGTTGCTGGTTGCTTGATAAAATTTTCTATTCACTGCTATTTATCTAATAATAAGATAGCCCTGTTTTAGTTAAGGAGCTTTAACATTTATTTCACTAATGAACTTTCTTAATGAGCAATTAAGTTATCTGATTGCATTTCGACCAAGATTTAATAGATAAAACAATACCCTAAACATTAACATGTTATGAAACTCGTAAAAAATAATGATCTCATAATTATTATACTATCACAAGTTATAAGTAACAACCAGCACGGATTCCATTTTGTTAATGAGTGTACATGACTGCGACGTAAACGTTGCGCATCTGCCACGCGTCCGCAACGAATTCGCTGCGCAACCGCAACGTATTCGTTGCGCACCCGCTCCGCTTTGAAACCGCTCGCAATCCGCTAGTGTGATATGTCACTTAGTCGTACCGGTGGTCCGTATTGTCCGTATTGTATAATGTTGTAATATAATATGTTTCATAATATTTAAACACACCTTTGAGCAGGATATTGCTTCAAGACATCATCCATATCGTCGTACAAATCACAAAAACTTTGGAACTTCTGTTTAGACAGGAGAGTGGTATTTGTTACTCCGTAGCAGATCGTCACTACTTTAACACCTGTCTTTTCATAATTTTCTTTTGACTGAAAAAAAATTGGAAACCTTAAAATTAACAACTTGTTACTTGTATTTTTTGGAAGCTAATTATTATTTAAAAACTTTCTAGCTTAAAATTAAATAAATTTTAAAAGATTACTATGTTGAAATAGCCGTGATAAGCCACCAAAGCCTATATTACGTTTTTTAATTCAACATTGCTAGAGAGAACCAACATAGGTTCTCTCGTTGGATAACATTTTTGAAGGAAGATAGTATGCTCTTTTTTTTACCCCAATACAATTACTGAACTGCAATACTGCGCTCTTTGTGCCGTTGTATACAGGCATATAGGGAGATTGGATAAGTCCCGCTATAGAAGCTATGTTGACAATAGTTCCACCTCGACCAGACTTGTCTTTACGCATAAACTCCCATGCTTTTAAGGTGCTGGTTACGAGAGCTGTCTGAAAAAAAAAGTATTTAATGCTGTTAATAAAGGAAAAAAAATAGGAGGACCATTGTTCCTGTGAATATCTTATCAATGTTACGCCTAACTAGTAGTAATTAATTATGAAGATCACGTAGTTATGTTAAAATAATTATGATGATTATTGTATTTTATGGTGTACATGTAAATAAAACAATATTATAATACAAATACTAGTCATTTATCGCTAGATAATAATAATATTATGTATTATTATCCAATTATACACAATCATTCATTTTTGTTATGTCACATCGATAATAAAATGCTTCTAGCAAGAAATGCTGAGTAATTCTTATTTATTTGAAATTAGAACTGATGTAATTTATTTTTGTTTTTTTTTTTTTTTTGGTGGCTGAAAAGTTGCCGGATCACCTCGACAGAGTTAAAGGTCACTGTGTGAGTTCGAGTTAGAAAGATGATTAGGAACTTTGTTTTGGCATTCGATTATATTTGGGGATTTTGTGCAGCTAGCTACCTCTACAACACGATGGTCACAATCTTTAAAGTATGACTTTAACTGTAGATTTAGCTTTGATTATTACCTACACAATATGAAAAGTGAGGACAAGTTCTATGAAATAAAATATATTTGGTTCCAGTACGCAAACTTCCATGAACCAGGTCTAAATTCCCAATGACCTTTCACTCGAATACCTACAGTAGTTATATTCAAGGTGTATTATAGTATTTAACATAATATTTGACAGTATATATTATATAATATAATATAATATATGAAAAGGGATTAGAATGTCGAGGTTGTTTATTTGAAATTTAAACTCCCGAATTCCATTCTTCTATTTTACTTTTTTTGTCATTCGTCAATTCTCGTAACACTACGAATTACATATCCAACAACTTGTTTAAATGTAACGTTTGCTAATTGTTCAAAATATAGGTATAATACTAATGTATTCTTATGTATTACGGTACTTACCACATTCACTTCAATAGACTTCTTATACAGCTTAGAACTATCGTTCATCAGACCCGCATTGTTAACAACAAGGTCAATGTAACCGTATTGCTTCAGAACTTGATTGTATGCAGCAATGAGTTCTTCATCACTGGTGACATCACATTTGATGAACGCCACTCGACCGGGGTATTTAGAATTTAGCTCTTGTTCCAGTTGTTTTCCAGCAATTACATCGATGTCTGTTATTGCGATATGCTGTAAGAGATTTTAAATATAATGTGAGCAATATCCAATCCAAGTCCAATAAATCCAAGGATATGTAAAATATTTGTTCAGCAACTAATGAATGACATATTCAATTTACCACGGTGACACAACTCTAATGGAGAAGGAAAGTTGCCGTTCAAAAGCTAGGTGAGAAAACTTACGAGCATTTTCCTAGCTTTTTATATACATTTTTGATCTAAACAATACACAGACTTCGAATTGGTTTTCATACCAAACTACTACTCCCTTAACTTAATCCTCCCTCCCTTAACTTAATATTTATTTCGACAAATGACAATAAAACGTAGTAGGTAACTACAAAGTGTAAAAATATTAAAGTTTAGAAGTCCTATAGAAAATAATAAATGAAGCATCACCTTCACTCCTTCCTCAAGGAATATTTTAACAGCAGCTGCACCTATTCCAATCGCTGCCCCCGTAATTAAAACAACTTTATCTTTCAAATTGCTTGACATCGTGAGGAAATAAACAACTATTGAAACCTTGGAAGTGGAAATTACGCACTGTGTGCCATACAAAAATGTATCTTCCTTTTATAATAATTAATCTAATGCTAGATAAACATGTCAAATATGCAATACTACAAGTCATTTTAGGGTTCCGTAACCAAAGTCTCCTGTACCGTGATCAAGTAAGTGACCAGTAATAATAATTAAATATGAATAAATTATAGTAGCGTATTTAATTTATATTATCATTTTAAACAGGGTCAGACCAAATATACTTCCCTGCGGGACTCCGTATACCTACATCCGCCAGCTACGAAAGCCGCGACATCAAAATTGCGAGTATTATTGTATTCATAATATGATACTCGATGACAACATCGAGAGCATTATTAAATAAGTATTAGAATAATTTTAATTGCACCACTGCCGTGCATAACAGCTATTATTCGATTACTATACTTATAATACTTAGACGAATTTTATTGTGGTTACAAATCTGAACTGTATGAAATATAAATTTTAAGAAGTTGATGAATGTGTTCCTTGTCGTTCGTGCCCTTTATGAATATGTTTAAAAAGATTAAGTTAATACCTGAAGCCATATCTCTACAGCTATTCAATAACCTGGCACCAAAACGGTGTCAAAAGCCTTCGCTGAATCTAAAATACCAATGCAGTTTTGTTTACTACATAATATTAGCTTAGACTATTTAGTTTAGACCTCTTCCCGAAATACAGCTATATTGGTTTTAAATTTAACAAGCTGTTTCATTCATTTTTTTTAATCATCAGATGATTCATATGCTGTAGTTTATTTAAGATTCAATATTCATAATTTCATCTTTTGTTCATCTGGTGTAAGCAATTCAATATAATACGCGTTTAAAAATTATTCAAGATGTCACAGACTTTAGTGTGACGTATTGGAACGTTTTCCTAACTGACGATTAATTATCAAAGCAATAATTCATAAGCGTAACTATATTATTTGCTCCTATTAAAATTTATAATAATTGTATCATCATTTATTTTTGCACTCTCTCCTGGTATGGTACCCTCGATTTTTCGAAAAAATGCTATTGCAATTATATAAAAATATAAAACAATGAGGGATAAAATATCAACTGATATTATAATCCATACACGCAACGTGGTACCGGAGAGGTTTACTGTAAGTACAGGTATATCGATAGGTAAGCTCAAAAATTATAAAAAATCATAAGGACCAATCTATGTATTTATTTAGGTACTTTAGCGTGCCCAAAGGCCGAGAAAAGATAATTGAAACTTGATTGAAACAAATTATTCAGATAAAGACAAGTGTTCCCTCTTAAATAATTTAACTTAGGTACTATTGCGCTTCTATTGCGTTTATAACCTCGTTTCGTTGTAAAAATAAAGGACAGTGAATGATGAAGCTGTTGATGTTTCGTTAAATTGCGCTTCACAACATAATTTTCTTTAAATACAGTCTTTACCGGTCGACAGATCTTTATAAATCAGCTCTACAGATCCATCAGGACCTTACAGTTATTATGAAAATAATTTAAATTATAACAAATTTATGAAGTTTAATATACAAAATCAAGTCATTTATGCACATCAAAATTAGTAAATTATATTGATTATTTTTCCGACCCAAATATCGACCAATAGAATTGCACCATTCGACGTCACGTGGTACAACCTACATGGTATTATACTGATAATTTTTTGAAAATTTTCTCTGGTCGTTGACGTCAAACTGACAGGTTGAATTCAATTGTGAAATTATTGGCCGACATTTGGGACGGAATAATAATCTCCCGAATACCACACGAGCTTCAAAAGCTCTTGTGGTATTATAAGTGAAAAGTAAAGAATGTTTCGAAACAAAGAGGAGAAATAAAAAACAAACTGTTTTGACTTTTGAAAAATCTTTTTTGATGGTTCATTCAAGTGTGTGGGAGATTTTATTTAACTCAAACTGCGTTTAAACCAAAGGATATAAAATTATACATTTGCATATAAACAAATGCTACCTTTATAATATACAGAATCTCAAGCTCGTGGACAAAATATGGCTAATAAATAAATCCAAAAATCTAAAATGTGAATCTTCAAAATTTTATGGCATTAGCTCGAAAAGATAGCTTCACGGAGTATAGAGTAGGCTTCCTGAACAACAGGAGTGATGTCTTTAGCCCCTTGACCGTTTGTCACAAGCCACGTACTTGCGCTTTCGCCTCGTTTGCAAGCTTCAACTAAGCCTTTTGCAGCATCCTCAACGCTGCAAAAATAAGAATGGCATTTATTATCAGCAATATGTATAGCATAATAATTATACAGAAGTTTATCAATGTTTCCAAGACATGTTTTATCTTTGTGTAATACCATGTATGAAATACCAATCTAGGAAGAAGTAGCAAAAAGTATTATTAGACCATGGACTTCTAAATAAGTGAGTTGTTCCCGGTTTGTCTGTAATATTTTCGGAAGTGACAACTAATTTGAAAAATAATTTTATTCGATTCAGTGAATATGACAAACTGGAAAACTTGTTTTGAACAAAGGAATTGCAACCAGACTTAATATGATTAACTTCAAAAAGTCTAACCCAAAAATAAAATGTAATGTATCCGATGATGTGAGCTTTTGAGAATATTGTGTTATATAATATTATAGTGATTATAACTCACCTTTGAGCAGGAAATTGCTTCACGACATCATCCATGTCTTCATACAGATCACAAAAACCTTGTAACTTTTGCTTAGACAGAAGACTAGTATTTGTTGCTCCGTAGCAGATCGTTACTACTTTAACACCTGTCTTTTCATAATTTTCTTGCGCCTGAAATAACAATAAACAAAAAAAACCTCGAAACCCGATTATTTTTTATGACAAGGTTTCTGTAAATAAACTTCTACTTTTTACAAAGTAAAGTTCTATTTCTTTCAATGTAAAGGCAATAATATAAGCAAAGTATAAAGAATGCTCTTTACTTACTCCAATACAATTACTAAACTGTATTACTGCACTCTTAGTGCCGTTATAAACAGGCAAAAATGGATTTTGGATTAATCCCGCTATAGAAGCTATGTTAACAATAGTTCCACCTCGACCAGACTTGTCTTTACGCATATCCTCCCACGCTTTTAAGGTACTGGTTACAAGAGCTGTCTGAAAACAAACGTTATTCGTTCTATTAAAAAAATCTTTAGTTGACATTTGGAAAATAAATGAAAAATATTCGTAATATTGTTTCAATTCCTTTGTTCCTAGAATATTATTATTAGTAATCTAAACCTTAAACCACAGAACTTATCTTAGGTAAGTGATACTTTGTGCCCTCTTCACAATGGGCAGCTTTAGCCCAATAAATTCTCTTCAATGTTTGCCGCCACTATGATTATAAATATCTATCTTCTCTATCTCTCTATATCACACTGTAATGACGGCCGATCATAGACATTTCGGCTCTCTACACTATCGTGATTGCCTCTAATGGCCCAACACTGCCCATTGTGAAGAGGGCCCAAAGTATCACTTACCTAAGATAAGTTCTGTATTATGTTTTGTGTATATAATTATGTTTTGTGCTTCATGAGAACATAAAAAATCAATTCAAGGGCATATATAACATAAATTCTAATGTCATTTATCAATTAATAAAATTGTATATTACATAATCACATTTCTGTTATCACTTGCCCGTGTGGGGAATTGATAATTGCAGTTCCATGTTTATAGCAGAAAGTGCTGAGTCATGAGATATGGATCAATATTCAGAAAAAAAATTGATCACGAGGCAGGATATGACCTTGTCACGCCTATAACTATCGCAAGGCCTTGGGCTATGTCGGATTCTTAAATTATGGCAAGGCCTGAGCTCTCGGCTATAACTTTGAAATTAATTAATATACTCTCATCTCTTTAGCAAATCTAGATTCTCTCTACATCTCCAGTTACACGTGAAGCTTACTTTACATACTTCAGATAAATGAGAATAAATTACACTCACAATATTCACTTCAATCGACTTCTTGTACACCCTAGCACTATCATTCATCAGACCCGCATTGTTTATAACAAGGTCGATGTAACCGAATTGTTTCAGAACTTGATCGTAAGCAGTAAAAAGTTCATCATCACTAGTGACGTCACATTTGATGAACGAGACTCGACCGGGGTATTTAGAATTTCGCTCTTGTTCCAGTTGTTTACCAGCAGTTACATCGATGTCCGTTATTGCGATATGCTGTAACATACAAATATATTTTCAATACAATATTTAAGTTTCAAACAGAAATTCAAATGTTTTTCCATTGCATTCAAATTTTGTCAAATTTTAATCGTTTGTGGTCAATTTTCTGTAAAAAAAATAATTATGCTGTCGGCATAAATTGATTATTTATGTTCAGTCATCGAATATCGACCTTTATCGATAGGTATTATTTTTTAACTTATGCGAAATATTTTTATATTAAATTGCCCTAACTCGCTTTTCAATTTAATAGATCAATCAATGAATGATATTTGTCCACAGTGAATTATAACATCTTTAATTTTAAGATAAGGTCATCCAAGGCTCCACACAAATATTTCTCAAAGATAAATTAAAATAAAATATCACCTTCACGCCTTCTTCAAGCAATATTTTTACAGCAGCTGCACCTATTCCAATCGCTGCCCCCGTAATTAGAACAACTTTGTCTTTCAAATTGCTCGACATTGTGCGGCACTAAACCACTCTGTATAAACCTTCTAAGTAGAAATTACGCACTGCTTGCAATATGTAAATACATTTTTATTTTATAATCAATCTAATGCCAGATAAACTTGTTAAGTATGCGATATTACAAGTCATTTTAGGGTTCCTCACCCAAAGGGTAAAATGTATTTCTTAAGCCGCTATCAAAATTAAATATAAACATAGAATAAATAAATATGGAGTTCCCGTGCAATAACTAAAAGTATTTAGTGTTATTTGACATAAATTATTCATTATTCATAATATAAACAGGGTGGGACCAAGTATGCTTCCCTGCGGGATTTCGTATATAGCCGCGATATCAGAACCATAAGAAATGTTAACCTTATTTTTTTTAAACTAACCCATTAAGGTATTTTTTAAGTCTAAGTTCATTACTTTTATACCATATCGTTCAAACTTCTCAAAAAATCAGGCACTGACACAGACACTTCAAACAGTGTCAAAAGCATTGGCAAAAACCATAAAAATATACAAGATTTTATTAGTTGATTTGATATTGTTATATTATGCTTTTTCAAATTTCTCTCGTTAATTACCTACTTCTCTCTGATGATGCGTGTTTGTAAGGTTATTAAGGCTTGAAATGATAAAAAAAATCAAATTGCTTTGAACGAACATTTTAGGCTGAGCCTTAAAAACGTCTCGAGCATTTTTATTTTAATCACACTAGTTAGTTTCAATTCAATTGACACAAACCAATAAAAACAAAAGAAAAAAAACATGTAAAGATCTTGTTATTGTTCAAAATTATGTTTATGCTGGACAAAAGATGTTACGATCTTGGACCTAAATAAAAGTGTAGTGCGTCGTGAATCGTGGTGTGAATTTTCAATCAAAATATAGTTGGCATAGTATTAGATGGTGATCAGAAGTATCTATTTAGTAATCTGTACTCCTACTACTGTTAGTTTTAAAATGCTGATTCAAGGAGTGCTGTGTAGGCTTTCTTCACACCCGGGGTGACGTCATGAGCGTCTCTGTCGTTGATCACGAGCCAAGTACTGGCACTTTCGCCTTGTTTACACGCTTGAATCAAGCCTTTTGCAGCTGACTCCACTCTGCAACAATTACGATTTCATTTATTGTAAGCATAATCATCATCAGCCCATATTATGTTCTCACTGCTGGGACACGGGCCTCCCAAGTTAAGGTATAATATTGTAAATTATTTTTCAATGCCAAGCAATTTTAAAAATACAATCTTTGAATAAAATAGGTACCAAATTTACATAGAATGGAGAAGTAAAAGTATTATTTTTCATTTTACAATAAATTGTACTTTAATTCTACTAAATGTATAAAACGCACCTTTGAACAGGAAATTTCTTTATTATTTCGGGAACATCTGGGTACAAATCACTAAAACTATGCAGCTTTTGATTAGAAATGAGACTTGTATTTGTTGGTCCGTAGCACACTGTAAATACTTTAACACCGGTCCTTGCATAATTTTGTTCGGCCTGAAATAAACAAAAGAATGAAAATTATTATAATTAGTATTTAATTCGATGATGCCACTAATTGTCCTCTTAGTAGTACTTATTTTAAACTGATCTATTAGCTTCAATAAACTAGAACTAGGAGGACAACATTTTTTAAACAAGTATTTTAAAAAAATTGTCTAAAGACTACAATTCTTCTTACCCCAAGGCAATTGCTGAATTGTATTACTGCGCTCTTAGTAGCATGATACACAGGCATAAAAGGAGCTTGTACTAGTCCCGCTATAGAAGATATGTTGACAATACTTCCACCTCGTCCAGACTTGTCTTTACGCATAAACTCCCATGCTTTTAAGGTACTCGTTACGAGAGCTGTCTGAAAGTACAAGTATTTCGTGATGCTAAGAAAGGTGTAACAATGAGTAACTAATAGGTATTCGGTAGTTTTTTCTCGATCTTTGTTGTGTCGGAGAAAACACGTGCCATTGAGATTTTTGTTAATTAACTTGTTGAGAACACTCTTTTTTAGTGTAAACTGGTAGTGATAACCAAATTTGTGATTGTCTCTATATATATATATTGGGGTAAGCGTTTATTTACTAACTTTCCTCACCCATCATGAATCCTGATCCTCCCGACCCTGGTAAACCTCCTGACATCCAGGGTGAGGTGATGGAAGCGGAGCATACAAGTAATAAGAGACAACGGTCAGAGCCATCCGTTGCTGATACAGATATGATCCCCCCTAAAAGACATGTTACAGTTAACAACTACGCGATCGCATCGTCTCAAAGTTCATATGTGGATCCCATTTTATCTAATCCCATTACATATTCCGACAATGACAGTGGTCCCTTTATTGTCTATGTGTCCCGTACAGAGGCCGATCCTGCGGCGGGTTTAACCATCAGACCGATCAAATTTGGATCTTTCCTTTACAACAATCGTGTAGCTAACATAGCCAAGGATGGAGTTAAAGCTATTGGACGTAATAAAATTTCTGTAGAATTCAATACCGCTTGTGACGCAAATAATTTTATAAATTTCCCCCCTCTTAAAGATTCAAATTACCAAGCCTCCATTCCAACTTTTCACATCACTCGTATGGGCATTGTCAAAGGTGTCCCTACGGAGTGGTCTATGGAAGAATTTATCAGCCATGTGGATTTCCCAGGTGGAAGAGGCAAAATATTGAAAGCCAGACGGCTTAATAAAAAAATTAGAATAGATGGTGTTACTTCATGGTCACCATCTCAAACCGTTGTTTTGACCTTTCAAGGCCAAGTTCGTCCAGAAAGAATATACTGCCTTTACAACTCCATGCCAGTAGAAGTGTACCAATACCCCACAATTCAATGTTATAAATGCTGTCGGTTTGGACATGTACGCGACCAATGTCGCTCTAAGGAACGTTGTTTCAAATGCTCACAGGCCCATTTGGGCGACTCTTGTCCAATTTTAGAGTCTGATGCAACATGCCTCCATTGTACTGGTAAGCATTATGCCACTGATAGGAAATGCCCCGAACAAGCTAGGCAAAAGGCCATTAAGCAGTTAATGGCATCTGAAGGGATATCTTTTGAGGAGGCTTCTAGAGTCATCCCGTCAGCTCGTAGATCCTATGCTGAGAATATTCAGATACAGAATCCTTTATCTATACATTCCCAAAGCCTCCCGTCTTCCCAATTTAATCCTCCTATCCAATCAACACCTAATGTTTCATACAGAAAAACAGTCACTAAGACCCCCCGTTCCCGAGCTCCTCTGGGTAAGTCTTATGATAAGGATGCACATCATTCTATCATTCGTGAACCTCCCTCCTCCCTTTCTAATGGTTGTGCTCTCCCTAATACGGGCTCTTCACTTCCTTTTGATGAACATCTACTTAATATGTGTTTATCTTTTATAGAGACTTTACTTTCTTATCCCCACCAGTTACCGTCCAACGTTGCCGAAAGATTATCCCGTTTCTCATCAATCCTCAATTATGGATCTAGTGTTTCTGCAATGGAACGCCCAGAGTATCCGTCCCAAGAAGCACGAGATTTTTGAATTAATAACCAATCATAAACCTTTGGTTCTTGCTATCTCAGAGACATGGTTAATGCCCGGTTCTCGGTTTAGGGTTCCGGGCTATTCCTGTCTTAGAGACGACAGAGCTGATGGTTATGCTGGCTGTGCTCTGCTCTTGAATAACAGTATTCCCTTTTCACAAATTCCACTTCCCCATCATGGCTGTAACTTTAATGCAGTTGCAGCTAGAGCTGCTAATATATCAGTCTTATCCGTTTATGTTCCTCATCCCCATCCTAGTTTTATTCCAGAGCTTTCCTTAATCATCTCCTCTCTTCCTCCCCCTGTTATTATTATGGGTGACTTTAATGGCCACCATACTTCTTGGGGCTCGTACATTTGCGACTCCTTTGGATATCTTTTGGTTGACCTCTTTGAAGATCTGAATATGTGTATTATTAACGATTGCCTTCCTACCCGTAGAGTCTCCCCATTACAAAATCCTAATACTGTAGTGGACTTAACAATTTGCTCTTCTGTCTTAGCTCCTTCCTTTTCTTGTTCTACGCTTTCCTCTACTCATGGGAGCGACCATTTTCCAATCCTCATCTCCTGCTCACGCACAGTCCATGTTCCCACTAGAGCTTTCCCACCTTTGCTCAAATTTAAGTTAGGCAATGCCGACTGGGAGAAATTTGCCAACTCCCTTGATACCAAAATAAGTAATCTCCCAAATGCTTCACCTGAGAATTGTTTGGGATCTTATTCTCTTTTTGTTAACTGTCTCGAGACTACTGCTACCGAATCTTTCCCATTGAAAACTTATTCAACTCTGTCTTTTAAGAAGCTATCCCCTCCCTGGTGGGACCATGAGTGTACTGCCATAGTTAAGGACCGTAAAGAAGCCGAGCTAAGATATGATTCCAGTATGTCTTATGAGAACTTTATTAATTATAAGAAAATTGCAGCACGAACTAAACGGGTGCTATCAAAAAAAAAGAAACAGGGTTGGATCCGTTTCTGTGAGAGCTTATCTCCAAAAACCCCGCCATCATTAATGTGGAATAGTATTCGCCGTTTCCGTGGAGCTCTATGTGATAAAAATAGAGTATCCAACAACTCAGACGTTTGGCTTGATGATTTCATTGACAAACTATCCCCTCCATTTGTCCCCTCTTCTGATCATTTTCCTTGTCCTCCCCATAATTTAGTATCATACGACAGTATGGATTGCCCATTCACCTTGCAAGAACTTGTTACGGTTCTTGATGGCTTAAAAGACTCATCCCCTGGGGTTGACGGTATACCATATTCTTTTCTTTGCAAGTCAGGCGATCAAACAAAATCTTTTTTTCTAAATTTAATTAACATTTTCTTTTTACATGCCATCATTCCGGACTCTTGGAAATCCCAGCTTATTATTCCTATCCCCAAACCCGGCAAGGATCCCCTTAACCCCAATTCCTATAGACCAATCGCCCTGTCTTCTACCTTAGCCAAAATCACCGAACACCTTATTAAAAATCGTCTAGAATGGCTGGTCGAGAACAGGGGCCTCCTAGCTAGTTCCCAATATGGCTTTAGGAAAGGTTTGAGTGTATTAGACAGTCTTAGTATTTTAACAACTGACATTCGTTCCTCTTTTCACAATAAACAGTATTTGGTTGGCGTATTTCTGGATGTAGTTTCAGCGTACGATAATGTTCTTCTTCCAGTGCTCAGACAGAAAATGTTACAGCTGAGTTTGCCTGAGAGGATGATACATTTCATCTTCAACTTATTAATGTTGAGGACGATACAAGTACGCTGTTCTAAAGACACACCTACTAGACATGTATTTAAAGGCCTCCCTCAAGGTTCCGTTTTGAGTCCATTATTGTATTCTATATACACCTGGGATTTGGATAAAGCCATTCCATCGTATTGTAGCGTTCTGCAGTATGCGGACGATATAGCATTGTATACTTCGTCAGAGAATATGGATGTGATTACCTTTCGACTTAACAGCGCCTTATCTTATTTGGAAAATTGGATGAACGATCATGGCTTGTCACTATCGCCCAGCAAAAGCAATGTAGTTGTGTTCACGAAAAAACGCTTGATCCCACAGCCGGTAATATTACTAGAAAACTCCTCAATCCCTGTAGTCAACAAGATTAAATTTCTAGGGGTGGTGCTTGACCAAAAGCTGAATGGTATGGCTCACACTAACTACATTTCTCAGAAGTGCGAAAAGGGTATTAATGTTTTACGCTCCCTAGCTGGTGTTTGGTGGGGATCACATCCATATTGTCAAAAACTAGTTTATAATGCTATAATCCGTAGCCATTTGGATTATGCGTCGTTCATCTTAGAACCTTGCAATAAAACAGCTTTAATAAAATTGGACAGAATACAATACAAGTGTCTGCGACTCATTATAGGTGCCATGAAGTCTACCCCAGTCAATGCCCTTCAGGTAGAATGTGTAGACCCTCCTTTATATCTCCGCCGTCAATATCTGTCAGACAAGTATTTCTTTCGGCTTATACAATTATCCTCTCATCCCCTTCTTCCTAAAATTCGAAATCTACTTCAAATACTTACTCTAAATAACCTCCGTCGTCCATCTGATTTTCCTTGCCTACTTAAAAGTCTCATCAAATTTAACCGCCTTCCGGATCCAACATCCCAATTTAGTATCCATCCTTTATATTCAACTCCGTTTCATGCACTAGTTTTTAACCCCAACATTAATATGAGTTCTGGTATTCAAAAATATGCTCCAGATTCTAATGTTGCTTTTAACTGTCTGGTTTCTTCCCACTGGCGTGGTTATAATCTTTTTTTTACGGATGCCTCAAAAGTGTCAAAACATCTTGCTGTAGGGGTTGCTGTATGGCACCATAACTCTAACACTATTTTACAATTTAAATGTCCCCCTCTCTCTTCTGTTTTTACTGGTGAAGCCACAGCTATCTTGGAAGCTCTCAATTTTATCGACTCTCATAATCTCCAAAATTCAGTTATTTTTTCGGACTCCCTCAGCTGTCTTCAGACTATTACTTCTAACCCTTTCCGCTCAAAGTCTAAATTTCCTATCATCTTTCTAATAAAATCCGCACTTTACAACTGCTTCAGAAAAGGGCTTCAGGTAGATTTAGTACATATTCCAAGCCATTCTGGTATTGTAGGCAATGAGAAAGCTGACGTTCTGGCTAAATCTGCCATTCAACATGGTACTCTGGAGCATTACTCTAATTATGCCCACGATCTCTCTTCTCTTTCTAAGGATCGCTTGGATCATACATGGAACAGTCAGTGGAAAAATTCAACCAAAGGGAAATTTTATAGAGATATCCAACCCTCAATTCCACGTAAGCCCTGGTTCTTCCGTTTCCCTAATATAGACAAGCCTACTGTTTCCACCATTTGCCGCCTCCGTTTGGGTCACAATACCACTCCTAATCATTTATTTAAAATTCATGTTCGTGACCATTCTCTCTGTGAGTGTGGTATAGACGAAGGAAGTTATGACCATTTATTCTTTGTTTGCCCTAAGCTCCGTATCTCACTTCTGGATATCCTTCCCCCAGATGTTCCCCTCCCTACTAATTTTAAGTGTTTACTTTGCCTTGTCCCTACCTCATTTGTGAATATCCTATCAAAATTTATCAATTTTAACAATCTAAAATTTTGAACTCCCACTGACTACCTATACCTATTTTATGTTATGCTTTTGTGATGTGTTGTGTTGTCTATAACTAATATTTGTTCTTTGTCAGGTTATACAGCTCCATGTAAGAAGTCTTTCAGTAAATAAAAAGTAAATCATCTCAACCGTGATTTTTCCTCAGCACAGAGCACGCTTAACATAAGCATTAACTTAAACTGACCATCCGTTCAAAACTTGACATTGGCAGAATCCGTCCTCACTGGGATCGGGAGTTGCCATTTGAAAAAGAAGAAGAAGAAGGTATTCGGTAGACACATATTTTTTCGAATATATTTTCCTTCTTCGTGAAGTCCCATTAAATCACGTTAAACTATTTCCAAAGATTGAAATTATTTGAAACCAATACAATAGATTGACTTTACGTGGTGTCCCAGTACAAAACAATACAAGGAAGTATAAAATCTACCGTAGTAACGAACTTTATCGTTTGATAATATATTTTAGAAACACAATCATAAGACGTGACTGTGTGCAAAACTGATAATTACAGGAAAATGTTTTAGCTCAATAATGCTGAGTATAAAATATAGAGAGATAGAGATTGATCTAGTAGCCAGTATTAAATTAAAGATTTTAAATTGATAGGTCACCGTCTCAAACCTAAACATTTTTTTACAAAAAATACTAGCCTTAAAGTTATTCCTACGAATAAAATTTATTCAATGGACAAATCGAATTCAGCATATTTTCGCGATATCTGGCATCCAAAAACTTTGAACATGTTGTATTCACTTTTTTTGGTTGTTTGGAAGAAATTGCTGTTAAGCAATAAAGCCGCCAATTGCTTAGTATAATATCCTGATTTTGTCAAACTTTGTGTGTGCAATAAAGAGTACCTATATAAATAAATAAATAATAAATAAACATGAACGTTATTTTGAAATAATTCCCGACCTTCGCTAACCTACGTTGGCCATCGTCTTCTTTGTAAGTAGGTGTAATTTTTCTCTTTTAACAATCCATAATATACTACGTACTATAATATTCTACGTATTAGACTTCCAGCAAAGTGTACAAATATAACCTTAGTGATAGATATAGGTATAAAGGTATAACCTTACCACATTCACTTCAATCGCCTTTTTGTAAACCTTAGGACTATCGTTCATCAAAGCTGCATTGTTAATAACAAGGTCTATGTATTCATTTTCTTTCAGAACTTGATCGTATGCTGCAAAAAGTTCTTCATCTTTGGTGACGTCACATTTGATGAACGAGATTCGACCAGGATATTTAGAATTTAGTTCATCTTCTAGTTGTTTTCCAGCATTTTCGTCGATATCTGTTACTGCAATGTGCTGTAAGATATTTTGAATACGAATTACATAATGTTTAAGTACAAATAATATGAATAATATTTTTTTTCCAAAAAAAATAAGGAAGCTTAGAAACAAAATTGTAATTATTTACACACTTGTAATGTTTCATTCTGACGAGAAGATCCGGTATAATGTGCATTTCAATTACTCCGAAATTTATATAAATATAAATTCTGATAGATGGCGCTATATTAAAATCGATGTGAATGACAATTATTGTTTAATCTTCTTTGAACACTGACACAGAAAGTCTAGGCAAAATTAATTGGACCAACCGGAAGATACTTGTTTACAAATTAAAAAAAAGTATCATCAAAATCAGTTCACCAGTCGAGGTATCGAAACCAAAAATACAGATGAATTGAGAACCTCTTTGCTTTTGAAGTCAGTTGAAAAATGTTCAGCTTTTAATGATTTTTCATTTTAAAAATATTTTATTCGACATACTTTAAGCTTACGACTATAAAACAGAGCAACTGCAGAGAGGAAAATATTTGTACCTACTAACATTTTTCTTCTATGTTCCACATAATATATACCAAAAAATACACAGAATTACCTTCACTCCTTCTTCAAGAAATAATTTCACAGATTCTGCGCCTATTCCGATCGCTCCTCCCGTAAGAAAAACAACTTTATCTTTCAAATCGTACATTTTTCCTCAATAAACACCACAGTGTAAATAAATAATTTTGGCACTTGCTGTATATAAATGTATCCCTATTTTAAAATTTATCTAATAGCTGATAATCAGGCTATGCGATACGCTAATCTTATACTAGCTCTTGCCTGCAGCTTCGTCCGGTCAAGGAGGTAATATTATGAGTTATATGCAGGCACTACTAGTACCTAACTGTTTGGTGCCAACTGCCAGCTTATTTATTTTATTATAATTATAGGGTGGTAAAAAAATGTACGGTAGTCACAACGGTAGTCTTCTGAAATTTTAAAAAGTAGACATGTTTATAGTTTTACAGAAACGAGATCTGTTAGATTGCCAAATTTCAGTTTCTTATACCTATATCTCTTATAGTTTCCGAGATAAAAGTGATATTATAAATACTCATGAAGTCTTCTTAATCTTTTCTGCCTTAATATAAATTGTATTATTAGTTAAACATTATTCAATGTTTAAGGGAGCATTTTTATGATTTTATTTTTCATTCTATAATTGTTTTATCATCACAACACTAATCAATATCAATGAGGAAAAAAATACATGCATTAGTCACGCAAATCTTTTTAACAACGAGGATGTTTAAATTGAAATTAATTACAATTTGTTGCCCTTCTGAACATCGTACCGCCCTACTAACCTAAAATAATTAATATCCCACCGAAATATTTTCATGTAAAATGTTCCAAAGATGCGACTATAGGGTTTGCACTCTGAAAAGTTGTTAGTTCCTATGACAAATGACAGCGCTATCTAGGTCTTCTCGCGCCGGCTCTTTCCCTCATTGGAAATAATACTGCTATAAGACATCATAATATGGTAAATCCCGGTTCTCATGTAGAACCATTCTAAGGCCGCATTTCCATCTGCAAGAAAACTTCCGCAAGAAATGTCCGACAGTCTGTCTGACAGCAGCTTGCAAGTCTAAGGCCGCGTTTCCTGCAAGTAACTCTAGCTTCACGACCTTAACTATTAACAAACTATATAGTATATAGCTAAGTTAAAAAACATAACCCGAAATGGCCAAGTCTCATATTTTAAATATGGTATTCCGTATTGTAATACAAAAAGCTACAGAATCGATTTTGATTAAACTTGCACTGATCGATAAATTGCATACCCTAAATTACTTCCATTCGACGTTTAGTTTTTGAGTTATACGTAGATATACACATAGAAACAAAGATACACTAGAAAACGTGTTTAGAAGCTGTTATAAAACGAAACTATTCATGCAATAAAAAGGGCGTAATTTTAACACATTTTACTCGGTTCAATTTCCCAGGTAAGCAAATTTTCGTAAATAGGTATATGAAAGGAGTGTTCACTTTTTTCAGATAATTGCATTTTTTATATATCAAGAATAGTTTCCATCAGAAAATTAAAAGGAATTCCCGTACTACTTTACGGTCCGTAATCTCATTGGCCAAGCGTGGGTTGGTCATTACTCACATTGTTTTCCATCACTAGCCAAAGGTGAATTGAATAAAGTGCAGATAAATCTATAGATACTGCAGATATAATCATAATTATATAAACATATATACATATACCTATTGTTAATGATGTTTTAAGTTTAACAGTTAAACCAAATAGAAATCTAGCAATACCTATAGCAATATCTATCTTTATTATAAGTTACTAGATTTCCGCCCGCGGCTTCGCCCGCATTTTCAAAGGAAACCGCATAGTTCCCGTTCCCGTGGGATTTCCGGGATAAAACCTATCCTATGTGTTAATCCAAGTTACCCTCTATATGTGTGCTAAATTTCATTGCAATCGGTTCAGTAGTTTTTACGTGAAAGAGTAACAAACATCCATACATCCATACATTCATACATCCATACATCCATACATCCATACAAACTTTCGCCTTTATAATAGTATTAAGATTAAGATTATTAAGATAAGATTTATTTACTCACAATAATAGGTATGAATCATAAATATTGAAAACAATTGAATTGATAACATAATGATATGCTTAGATGATATTATGATTCGATATTTCCTCTGATAGCATTCGTAATTGAAATTAAATTTCTTATATTTATATATACTCATGCAATGCCTAAAGACCGGAAACGATCATTAAACGAAACAATAAGTATAGTTAAAATAAACCTAAATAAACACCATTAATACTCGTGAAATTATTGTATTATCACCAAAATTATCATCGATCCTTGATACGTCAAAATGTACTCTAATTTCAAAATCGAGCCATAAGGAGTCCGTTACATACAAACATACAAATAAAGATTAAAGCTAATAAAAATGGCAAGCGCGGATACAGGGGGGGGTCACGGGGTCATGACCCCCCCCTGGGCTAGGTCCACGACCTAAGTGGACCACTAATTTAATATTAACTTTTTTAAATTAACAAATTAATACTGTTCAACATGATGTTTTTATTGAATTTTGAGACATAAAAGTAATATAGAACAATGAAATCAATTACAAACGGTAACGGAAGAGAATATAACAAAAATTATAGAAAAAGTTTATTAGGGTCGACCTGTGGTCGTAATTTAAGGATAAAAAAGGGTTTTTCGATTTTTAAAAAAATCTATAACTGCGGAATAAAGTGTAATGGTAAAGTTGTATGTACATAATTATTTTTTTTCTACAACTTTTGCTGTTACACTTTTCACACAAAACCTCAAATATCGAAATATCCCAGTTCGTGGATAAGAAATAAAATAGCAAAATTTTTTTTAAATGAACAATAGAAAATACAGTCAAATTACAAAAAAAAATCGGCTAAATGCGCGTCGGACTCGCGCACCGAGGACTCCGAGCAAACATATTTTTTCATTATGTTGTATCTTACAATTTTGTTTAAAGGATTTTTTCTTTATCTGTGCTTGTAAGTGCTTAAGTCGTTGCTTTTAACCAAATTTCAAGACTGTGTTCACGGGAAGTACCTTGTAAGTTTTGATTGATGATTCCCTTGCAAGTATAGTTGCGAATTACAGAATATGCGGCTCTAATTGCTTTTTCTTTAGATTGCGTTGACATAGAATTTGAATTAAATAAGAGATTTAAGTTATTATAGACCTGAGTTCTGATGTGAATATCAATTAAATACATGTAGATGTTCATGAGTAAAGGGATTGTTCGTTTAAAATGATTTAAAAAATATATTTTTAATTAAATAATTAGGGTTTTCGTAGTTATTACTACTTTTTACTCAATTTCAAGACTGTGTTTATGGGACAGAGTGCTCCCTGCAGGTATTGATTCCCTTGCTAATGTCGAAATCCTACGGTCTACGGTCCCTTGATGCTGTGAAAAATTGAAACGTTTTAGTCAACGCAATCAAAAGATGCAGCTGTAAATGCTGAAATTTTTCGCAAAATTCGACTCTCCCTAAGAAATCAAAACCTACAGGGTAGTTCCCAAGTACACAGAGTCATGAAATTTAGTACAATCAAACGTCTTATAACGCAGACTAGCTTACCTAGCTTACCTAGCTTACCTAGCTGTGAAAAAATCAAACTTATGAGCCAACGCAATCAAAAGATACAGCCGTTTATGCTGTAAATTATCGCAAATTTCGACATTATCGCAAGGGAATCAAAATCTATAGGTATTGTGCTACTTGTGTCAGCACAGATGGAGGAAAAATTGCTAAAACATACATTTCATGCTTATCAACATTCGCAAGTGTTGCCAGGAATCAAAACCTACAGGGTACTTCCCGTGAACACAGAATCTTGATATTTAATCTTTATTTAATAGAAACTTACGTCTTATAGCACAGATAAAGGAAACATTGCAAAAAGCATAAATTTAATATTAAAATTTAAAACATATAAAAATGTTTGTACGGAACTCTTGAATCCGACTCGCACTTGACCAATTTTTTTTTAAATCTACGTATCAATTAAATTACCAAAATATAGCTTTTGAAAATTGCCCACGTCTATGTGACCCCCCCCCCCTGGCACTAAGGCTGGATCCGCCCTTGAAAAATGGTTCAAAATGCGTTGTGGGCCTGTGCCCATCCTGTTCCACATCACAAAAATAGTGTTATGGCTCTTATGAAAACGCATTGTGAAAAATAAGAAGTGCCATGACTCGTTTTAAATATTACCTACTAGCGGCCCGCCCCGGCTTCGCCCGTGGTACATATTTACGTTTTCTCTACATAAAAACCATCCTCGTACTTCAAGGAATATAATAAAAAAAGAATTATCGAAATCGGTTCAGCCGTTCTCGAGTTATGCGCTTACCAACACATTTTGCGATTCATTTTTATATATAAGATTACATATTTTATTTTGTTTTTTTTCTGTTTGCGTTTTTTCTTTACAATGCGTAATTCATTTTTACATGAATTATTGAAACTAGCGTAATTATAATCTCTTTCGAGATTTAGGTACTGTGCGTCAGCGCCGTCGACGAGGTACAGAGTTTTGACTTTTGATAATATTGATAAACATTACATAATATTACAATATAACCTACTATAAAATCTGCTTATACATTTGAGATATTAACAAAATATTGATTGATACATAACTATTTAGTTTCGAGCCATATTGATTTACCATAAAGCAGGTCTAGTTCTACGCCATAGGTAACTCTTTTTATTTGTTAATTAATCTGTTTTTAATACATACTGACTGGTTGTTTTGGAATAAACATTTATAGATACACTTGAATACGTAAAATTTGAGGTAAAAGTCGCCTATTTATATCTACCTAATAATTTGATACTATCTTTTTTTTACCTGTATTATTTTTACTCGTTCATAAAAATAACTTATCACAACACAAGCCTATCCTTATCTCGAACATTAGATTAATTATAAAACAGGGATTACTTTTATGTATAACAAATAGTGCGTTACTTCTTCATAGAACGGTTGGCTGAGTTGTTCATTTCTTCACAATGTCGAATTTGAAAGATAAAGTTGTTTTAATTACGGGAGCAGCCATAGGAATAGGTGCCGTTTCTGTAAAATTGTTTCTTGAAGAAGGCGTGAAGGTGATAATATTCGATTTTTGTTTATTCTATTTTTAAGTCGATAATATAATCACATGAGTAGAATCTACTCATGTGATATAATTGAGCTCAATATAAATATAAAACTATTTGTTAGTGAAACTCATTTAAACGATAATTTCTACCATTAGACTTGATAGACCGGGAGATACTGACACAAAATTTCGAGTCATTTGTAACAAGGATGGCGGTTCTACAGGGGTCTTAGTACGCAATGACAAAAAGAAAAATGATGGTGTGAACGCTGGTACCGGTGGCTTAGTCGCGTGGGCGTTTGTCGAACTCGTCGGAAAAATAGCGAAAGTCAAACGATTTGTAACACAAAAATTTTAGAATTTACCGATAGCCCATAAAAAAGGAGTAGGCGGTAGTGTCATGCCATACTTTTCCGGTGTGACTTACAGCCCGCCATACCGATGCGAATGTGTTGATTTAAATAAAACAATCTTTCAACCATTTGTACCAGGCTAACTTTTGCACAGGTAACTATCGTCGTGCAGCCATTTACGAAAATCGCCATGCCATACTTTTCGGACGATTCCAAATGGTCGCCATACCACCGAAAATCTGCAAAAAATTTTTATTTCGCCAAACTTTTTGTACCAGTATTGCATTTGGATTTTTGGAGAGTATTTGATAAAATGTGACCATTATTATATTTGCCATACTTCTAGTAGGGGGAAAAAGTGCTGTCATACTTGAAAACTTAATTTATTATTAATTTATATAAGTGAAGATTTCCAACACATAGATCTTTGAAATTTTGTATTTATATTTGTTGATCCTCAAACTTACAGGAAAAATAAGTGCCATACTGTTACAAATCGTTTGACTTTCGCTATTTTCCGACGAGTTCGACTAACGCCCACGCGACTAAGCCGCCGGTACCAGCGTTCACGCCATCGTTTTTCTTTTTGTCATTGCGTACTAAGACCCCTGTAGAACCGCCATCCTGTTACAAATGACTCGAAATTTTGTGTCAGTATCTCCCGGTCTATGAGTAGTTTCTAGAGTAGTTAGATAGGACCAAAATATTTTAACAGGGTTACTTATCAATTATAAAGCGACGGTTAAACTTTAGACTCCGACGGTTAAAAAATATTTGCTGGTTATTTGAATGTTAAAAGCTGGTTCATTTGATCTCTTAGTTTAGATCAATTTATAATATAACGCACGTATAAAATATAATTAGAAATTCATTAAAATACCTTACAGCATATCGCAATAACAGACATCGATGTAAATGCTGGAAAACAACTGGAAGAAGAGCTAAATTCAAAATACCCTGGTCGGGTCTCGTTCATCAAATGTGACGTCACCAATGATGAAGAACTTTTTTCTGCATACGATCAAGTTCTGAAACAATTCGGTTACATCGACCTTGTTATTAACAATGCGGGTGTGATGAACGATAGTCCTAAGGTGTATAAGAAGTCTATTGAAGTGAATGTAGTAAGTAATTTATTCTTATTTATTTGAACTACCAGTAGGCTCACATAAATTATATACCTCTGTGTATATGGTGTGTTATTCGTTCTGTAACGAAAATCAGGATTGCTATTGTAGAAATAAGAATATGAAGGAAACGATACCCAATGAAGGTGAAGAACGAAATCTGAGAGCTAAATACCATTGAAAAAATAACAAAATCAAAACCAAATTGTATCAGTTCTTCGAATTCTAATTCTACACGAATCGATCTTTTTAAATTGTCCCGAAATTATCAATTATACATACGGACAAGTGATAATAAAATTGAGTGATGAAATAATATATTATATTATCATCATTCGATAAAATAATGTTAGTACGATTGATTTCGTAACTCGCAAAGCAGCTCGGAATGAAGGAAATAAAAAAATAAATAAATAGTTCAGGACAATTTTCACACACGGCACGATCCGATCCCATAAATATCCAACCAAACCAAACAGTCAGTAGAAATACTTATAAACGTCTCTTTTTCAGACAGCTCTCGTAACAAGTACCTTAAAAGCGTGGGAGTTAATGCGTAAAGACAAGTCTGGACGAGGTGGAACTATTGTCAACATATCTTCTATAGCGGGGCTCGTCCAGGGTCCCCATATGCCCATATATCAAGGCACTAAAAGCGCAGTATTGCAGTTCAGTAATTGTATTGGGGTAAGGAGAATAGCGTTCTTCATCACTACATAGTATAAAACAAAGTCGCTTTCTCTATCCCTATTTCCCTATGTCCCTTTGTATGCTTAAATCTTTCAAACTACGCAACGGATTTTGATGCGGTTTTTTTTAATAGATAGAGTGATTCAAGAGGAAGGTTTTAGACTTTAGTATAAAATTTATTAGGTTTTAGACAAAGCGGGCGAAGCCGCGGGCGGTAAGCTAGTTAGATTATATTTTGATATTTCATAACCCTATAGTTTATGTGTACATTTTTGTATGTTCAGTTTTTGTAATAAGTAGTTACTTATTTTTCATTTTAGAAATGGAATTAATTTATCATTAATAATTATAGTAATTATTTTAAACATGGTCGACATTGAAATCCGTAGATCAGTTTATAATAATAAATTTCCAAAACAAATAATATTGTGGGATCTCAAAATTTTCATCGTTTTATATTTTCAGGCCGAAGAAAATTATGAAAAGACAGGCGTTAAAGTACTGACGGTGTGCTACGGAGCAACAAATACTAGTCTCATTTCTAAACAAAAGCTACATAGTTTTAGTGATCTATACCCTCACATTAGTGATATAGTGCAGCAAATTCCTATTCAAAGGTGCGTTATATACTATTTAAAGATCTTTTCTTCTTTGAATGACTTCTTCTTACGAATATTAACAATGGAAGTATGCTCGGTTCACATTAACCGGCATAATTATTATAGAATGGTGCCCGGTGGGTGCCCGAGTGATCCTCAGTACTTACTTAATCAATTTAAAAAAATATGATCGAAAATAAAATTACTTAAAATAATATGCTGTCGTTCCCCAGACATATTATTACAAAACATTGTTATAATATAATATGCTTACTGAACTTTAACTTACAATCAGTGACCACATTAGGTATACTTAGCTGATTATGTTGTAATGGTTGTAAATAATGTAGGTATTAAATTAAAACTATCAAACATTAAAATGTATGTAGGTTACATCTGGGAATAAATTTAGTAATGTTTTACAGCGTGGAGTCGGCTGCTAAAGGCTTAATTGAGGCTTGCAAACGAGGCGAAAGTGCTAGTACATGGCTCGTTATCAACGACAAAGAAGCCAAAGATATCACTCCTGCGGTGAAAAGGGCCTACTCTATACTCCTTGAATCAATATTGTAGACTAAAGGTCTAATGTGATTGAGGATAAAAGTCACTATTTCGACGCATCGCCAGCTTTATTTGGCCCACGACATAACTTCATAACATTATTTTCTTTTCCTACGTGCACCTTATTAAGTTATTTTCAAAAAATAAATAAATTACTTACATAGATGCTCGCTTTTATTAATAATTGGTTTATATGATCTTGTCTCAAATATTTCAAGTTATTTCGCTAATAAAGTATTTTTCACTGCTGCACTTTTGCATGTTTTTTTTTAATCCTGATGTTTTTTTCTTTGGTTACCTAATAATTTCAAGATTACAGCACAGATACCTACACGGAAAAAAATGTGTATATTTTTGGAAATACGTATTTTTAATAAAAAATTAAAATAAATATAAAAAAATGTATGCGTGTACACACGTAAGAAGTGAAACTTCTTTATGACCTTATTTTTCAAAAAGTTTACTATATGCAACTTTACAGAAATACGTCGAATCACGCGAGGTAGGGATAAGAAAAAGATGGCGCGTAACGGAAAAATGTCACGCGTAAAGAAAAAATGTTAGGTACACTAATTTTTTTTCCAACCCCGATATGTAAAGTAAAGTATTAAAGAAGTTTCACTTCGATAATAATATATCCTAAAAAAGAAATACTAAGTATTTATTTAATAACAATCAGTGATTCAATCTCGACAATAATTATTATACTCAGAATATTACTGTTTTAATCTACAATATCCTTGACATGAAAATTGATAGTTACCTTATTTTACAATTGTATAGTGTTGTGTTTAAGTTGTATATTTTCTACAGTCTACATGAAGACAAGAAACATTTTATCGTAATTTAATATACACATTTTTATAAAGATTTCTTTTTCATACTGGCATCACAGCAATTGTTATAATTTACCTGTTGTAAATTGTCAGTTGTCACTGTCACTGTGTGACAGTCTTACGTCCTATGGCCGTAGTCCGTACGCGTCGCGTCATTAGTCATCATAGAACTAGGTTGAATCCTACCAAGAATCCTTGTGTTCTGATCGCTCGCCAGCTCATTGTTCACGAAAAGTTTATTTTTATAGTGTTTTAATTTTTATATATCGGCGTTAGTACTTTTGTACTTACCGTGTTCATTTAACGTGTGTACCGATTTTGGAGATTTGTGCAACGTATTCATTTAAAATGAACCCATACCAAGTAAGTAAATACGTGAGTGTAAATGCATGGTCGGTAACCTTGTTTTGTTTATCACAAATTCAAACAGAATCGAGAGAGATTTAACACCGCTTTCGTTTTAAGGGGCCACCGCAGTATCTACACAATATCGGGTTTAGCAACAGAGCACCACAGTCATTTGGAAATCCAATGCCAATGCCGGGTTTCCCCACTATGGGTTACCCGGCGCCACAACAGGGCTACCCGAATGCTCAACAACCGTATCCACAAAGTAGTTATCCTGGTCAGGGGTATCCACAGAGCCAGGGTTACGCACAGCAGAGCCAGGGCTATCCACAACAGAGTCAGGGTTACGGTCAACCAAGTCAAGGCTACCCACAACAAAGTCAGGGTTATTCAATGCCAAATACTGCTCAAGGGTACCCAAATGCTCAAGGGGGGTACCCCGCAGCTCAACCTGGGTATGGCCAAGCTACAACTCAGGCAAGTGCTGGCTATCCTCAATCAAACCAATACCAAGGATACCCTCCTGCTCAAAGTCATCAAGCTTATAATGTATCAAGCCCAGTAGTTAGCCAACCAAAGGTATGTTAACTTTTTTTTAATGCGCTATGTTCTAAATCTATTTGTGATAAGCAAAACATTGGTGCTTTGACTATGCTTTTGTGTGTAAGACTAACCCGCTTTAATCCTTTTGTGCAGAAAGTTTTAATTTGATCACAATTTCTATATTAACTGCTCTATATATAAAATTCTCGTGTCACAATGTTAGTCTGCATACTCCTCCGAAACGGGTGGACCGATTCTCATGAAATTTTCTGTGCATATCGGGTAAGTCTGAGAATCGGCCAACATCTATTTTTCATATGTACCACGGGCGAAGCTGGGGCGGGCCGCTAGTGCTCATTATAAATTTTAATAACAAGTTCCTTATATCTCAACATAACAGTAAAAAATAATTACTACTTTCTTTTTACCACATTGAATTATCTTTTTAACCGACTTCAAAAAAAGGAGGAGGTTATCAATTCGGCCGGTATGTTTTTTTTTTTTTTTTTTTTTTATTGTATGTACACCGATTACTCCGTGGTTTCTGAACCGATTTACGTGATTCTTTTTTTGTTCGATGCGGGATGGTGTCGAATTGGTCCCATAAAAATTTTATTCGGATAGGCCCAGTAGTTTTTATTTTATGAGCATTTTTGTCTGTATTTGTAAATGTTGCAAGTGCAAGTTTGAAGTCGGTTGTTTTTAACGCAGTTATTGACTTGTAATTAAATATGTATATTAAATATTCATAATCATAATTAGAGGTGGTGACTAATTGTCAATTGTTTTTTTTAAGTGCTATAAAGTAACAGTAATTTCATCACCTGTTCTGTGAATTTCATAATTATATATCATACGATCACTGATAGCCCAAAATCTAGGTCTTGGTCTGGCATGGTGAAGGATGCCGGTTCGAATCCCACCTTGTGCTTAATGTATTTCCATTTTACACGCTTTATATTAGCTTCACCTGTATGTTTGTAACCGACTTCTTTGGGTGCGATTTTGACCCACTTTAAACGGCCAGATTTCGTTCAAACTTTGTAGATTTATTGAAGACCGATGACAATACACTAATTTAATAAAATAAATAATAGTTAAAAAAAATAAAAAACACGCTTTTTATAGAAAACCGACCTAAAAGCGTGTTTTTAGTTTTTTTAACTATTATTATTTTTTTAAATTCTCCATTTATAAAGCATTTGATTTTTGAATGCTATAAAACTAAATATACTATTATGAACTTCATTGTTACATTATCTAAATACTCATCATAATTTATAATTGTGAAATACTGTCTCATAATGTCAATGAAATGATACATGTTATGAGTCAGAATTTACTATTTGTAATGTTAATTTGAATCTAACTATCCGTACAGTCTCACATGGCATACTGCCAGCATTTTTTGTTCTAGCAAATTTTTAGATCATTGAGATCTTGTAATTCTATTGTAATTGATACAAGCAAGCTATTTATTCTTTACATCTAAGCTATTACAATAATTTCAAGTTTTAATGCTATCAACCTAATTATATTTAACATTCATTTTTTTTTACATCATAAGCAGTAAATTAATTAAAAAAATAAAATCATGTTATACTTTTAAAAAGTTGAATAAATACTTAAATACTTATACAAATATAGACTCACAGCTATTTTTCATTAAAGAGATGTGAAAAATAACATTTGGATTAACTATATTATGTTTCTGTTGTATCATTAACATAAATATCCAAGTCATTAACTATTCCAATCCAAATGCTTGTGACCATGTTAACAAAAATAAATAAATTGTTTAATTGTTTAAATTATAGCTAAAAGATATACTTAGTGTATACTAGCGGTCCGCCCCGGCTTCGCCCGTGGTACATATTTACGTTTTCTCTACATAAGAACCATCCTCGTACATCAAGGAATATAATAAAAAAAGAATTATCGAAATCGGTTCAGCCGTTCTCGAGTTATGCGCTTACCAATACATCTTGCGATTCATTTTTTATATATAAGAAGAAGAAGATATGTATTGTCATTACAGCTAAAAGATTTTTCTTTATATTGATAGACTTATTCCATATTATATTTTGCACATATAAAAACAAAGTGCTTTAAAAGACCTTATACATAGCTTATAACAAGTGGTTTCTCCATAAATAAATTATCCAGTATGTAAACAATATGATAAGAGGTTGTTATCATGATAGAGAACAAGGACCTTTATCAATCTAACAACACAAGTACTTGATGAATCACTAATTAATAATGGCATGTTTACACACTTGAGGTGTTACGAGATACAAACAAAATTACCATGAAACTACCCACAAGAGTCCTCAATAATTCTAAGCTATATTGACACTTGACTTTCTTGATATGAACTACCTATATGTTTTCCTTATTGGAAAATTTGTATGTAGAATGCTTTTTAAAACATTCCATTTTAAGTTAGATTGTTCTAATATCAGTAAGTACACAATTGTTTCTGTTCTATAAAACATTTCCAAACTGTTTTACTATGTTAATGCTTACAAGATGCTTACTATGTTAATGCTTCGCCTTTCCTTAATTCTATAATTTCCTCCTACACGAAGTTTGCACTCTTAATTTGGTATAAAACACCTTCAAAGACGTTAAACAATTTCTATTATACGATGTTGGTGATACCTACACTCGTTTTGACTCTATTCAAGGAACAGTTTACGGCAATTACATTGTTATGCTCACTTCGTCTCTCCGCACACATTTATCACAATAACCTACGATTCAGTCTTGACTCCGATCTTCTCTATAATGGATGTAGAATCGAATAACCGTATTGTTTTCAAAATAAACGAATAATTGTGTTACTGTGGTGATGTAATGCGTATGTATTTGGATGCATGTGACTTTTGTATTTGTGAAAGTTAAAAGGGAATCAATTAATATGTCCTCGGCGACGTCTAATTCAAAACGGATTGCTTATAGAGCGTCATTGGGTGGAAGGCGTGGATATAAGTCATTTCGCTATACGGTATCTGCCTTATTTGATACGTTTATTGCTCTGCTGACATTTCTGTTTAGAATATCCTTTAATCATATGAGATCTGCGTTAATCGCCCAATAAAATGAATGCAATATAATGACTATAATGACCAACATGGGAAGTTATAGAATTTATCAGAGTGTAAAGATACTTCCGTTACAATATCTATTCTTGTGTACCTATCCAATTTATACTTACCTTAACAACATCATGTTTCCGAATCTTGCAATCCAGCAAATAGTAAACACAATCGAAACTTGTAAGCTTCAGCCTTCAGTTGTGTAAAATTCTCTTATACCAAAAAGTACTAGTTAATCATCGCATACACTATCATCCACTTAACCACCTCCTTAACAATTCAAACTCTTTTAACATTGAAATATCACAAATAACCCTACTAATAGTTTGGAATATTTACAGTCAAAACCGACAGTAGTGCCAGTGAATCCCTTCGATCCCCGCGAAGATGCGGCCGTTCTCCGCAAGGCGATGAAAGGCTTCGGCACTGATGAGAAGTCCATCATCCAAGTACTGACCAGACGCAGCAATGAACAACGTCTCCGGATTGCTTTCGAGTTCAAGACGTTATATGGAAAGGTTTGTATTGACTTATCCTGTTATTTACGCTATTGGTACTAATATTTCCGTAGTAAGTCTTAAGTATTTCACTCCAGATAAAATGTAGGGGTTTTATTCATGTTAGCGTTCTAACAGACGAATGGCAAGTTGCGAACGGCAGAGGCTACTTCAGCTGTCGTCGGAGTTCATGTTTTACATAATAATATAAACGGCTGTTTAGGAAATCCGAAACTAGTTCTTTTGAGTGAAATTCTCTATGACACAGAAAATTCGTACCTAGAAATCGTGAGAAAATAAAAACAAAGAAAATATGTTCTTTTAATAGAGTTCTTATTTAGTACGTGGTAAAAAAAGAGTTGTATGAATGTTCTGTATTAGTAGGATCGTCACATAAGCAGTAGAAATTAAAAAGCAGAATCTGATTGTATCGGGTGCCATGATTCAGTTTTTATCCTTCTTTATTTGTTATTTCATCGTTATTTAATAGTTAATTGAATACTCAGTACATTACCTACACATCGTCATGCGCTGACGTTTATGTCAAACGTAAGCGCATACGTGAATGTGGGAGTGGGAGTAATGCTTTTTTCTTTAAAGTTAAATGAATCATAAAATCATCAACCAGAAAGGAAAGAAGATCTGCGTCAGAGTGAATCATAAATTTGTTAACTAGATAGAGCGTCATACGTTTAAAGTTGTGTAATAACAAAATGTTTCATTACATTTACCGGTTGACGTAGATGGTCGAGATATTATCAGGGGTCAGAGCAACAGTCCTTATACGTACTTGAATAATTTATAACTACATTTATTAATTTAATCCGAGTGTGAATATTTCCAGTATGGAATCTGTCAACATAGAAATGTTAAATGTATAAACCGTTTTGCACGCCTCATAAGCGAAGCGTTGAGGTGGGTACTACTGTCGCTTCGCGCAAAACATCTGATTTTTCAAACTTAAAATGTCTTTATGTATCATACATTGCACTTGTAAGATAATACATACACACACATATTAAGAAAAAACACTATTTTTAACGTTCATGATATTTTTGATGTCATTTTTGTTATTTAAACTAGTTAAAAAACAGTTTAAAAAAGTTCTGTCTTGGACGTCCGTGTGTCTGTATGTGCGGATCCTTTTTCTTGTTAACACGATAGCGACCGAAATACTTTACTAATCGAGTCTTTTTTTTTCTCTTACGCTTGAGTATGCTCAGGAATAGAACCCTTTCATTTTTCAGGGTCTGATTCGATGTGGTTTAATTGTTATTAAATAAACAAAAATAATAATTAATAAATAATTATTAAAAAAAATTATGAGGCGTGCACTTTTGGATTTTCCAAACTATTTCACTATATGGCTTGCCAAAGAAGAACATAATATTAAGCCTACATACGATACGCTTTATACATTACGCTCCTTGTTTTGTCTTTTAGTTGGATGATAAGAAAAAATGAATCGAAAGGGCTTTATGTAGGTAAATACCTACATGCACTGCACGTATAGAGGTCGAGTACACTTTCGATTACTTAATATTCGCGGCGAACAATCGATATTTAATAGATCCTCATATTACATGCGTTACATAATGATTACAAGACTTGGAAATACAAGAGGTGTAGTTACAACAATAAAAATGAATGAATTAAATTAAGAGCCCAAAATGGTCCCTTTTTCCAAAAAATTTGTTAGAATAAGAAAGGTTGTTCATGCCTATTTGTCTTCGGACTTTGCATAAAACTGGACATCTGAAACTACTATTTCTATTTGAAACTAGACATATATAACAGTTAAAATAGACACATGGGTCATGGTTAAAATAGACACACACTATCCATAGGAATAAAATATATGACGTAAAACCACGAGACTCGTCGGATATCGTGGTTGTCGTGGTAAAGGTCGAAACTACTGATCATGGTGCAATAGCCCTAACCACAAGTACCACTAGTTCGTCAAATACATATTACAATTTACAGTAAATACTGTAATAGTAGTGCTATTTGTAATATTTATCTAGACATAAATTTTCCAATTTTACGATGTCGCCGTCAACACACGCCATGCCTTCCATTAAGATATTGCTTTTACGGTTGTTACTCTTTTTAAATAAAGAGGAAATTATAAATTGGTGCCACGCCTAATTTGACAATGGTAATAAATATTAAAGTGATCGTGAATATTGTAATTAACATAATTTAATAATGATGATTAATATTATGTTATGTCCTAGGTTTTATTTCAATGTTAAATATTGGATTATAATTTATTAATTCGGTGCGGTGTGAATTTAAATAAGCAAGACTCTAGGACTGCCCCAACCGGAAGAAGAGTATGGATCTTTTTAAAAATAACTTTTTAATATAATACATGTGCTTATATTATATACAAATTATTAGATATAGACAAAGACAGAATAATATATTCCCGGTTGACAATTTACAGAAAGGACATATTTAGGCCAGGATCTTATAACTAGTAGCAATTACCGCTTAGAATTAATTCCAGCATTATTTAAACACTACCTACATTCACAGGAACTCGTATCCGACCTAAAGAGTGAGACCAGCGGGAAGTTCGAAGACCTCCTGGTAGCGTTGATGACACCATTACCCCAGTTCTACGCCAAGGAGCTGCATGACGCCACAGCGGGGATCGGTACTGATGAAGACGTGCTCATAGAAGTCATGTGCACTATGTCCAACCATGAGATACATGTCATCAAGCAGGCGTATACTGCCAGTAAGTTTGCGTACTACTACGTTGAAGTAGGAAAATCCGTTTAGATTGGATGTCTATAACTTCTGTTGATAACTATTTTTTGCTAGGCCTGTAGAATTCACATTCGGTGAATACAAGTGGCCCAAATAAACAAGACTAGACTTACATTAAAAAATCGAATTCCCGATATATAGGCTTATATTGACTAATTAAATATATTGTCTAAAAAGGACCGAGTGTTTGTGCTGAAACTGTTTTATTTTATGAGACAAATAAAAATGACACAATATAAATCTGTTTAATGGTTGCAGAATTGGCATTTACGTTCATGTTTATCAAAATAAACATATAAAAACATTGTAGTACTCCATATATTTAGGCCGTGCTATCTGCATAGTGCCACTAGCATTATTTTAAAATACAGTTATTTGAACCGCGATGCACACGTTGATAATGTAAAATGGCCTTGATTTCCAATGAACAGTTTCCTGTCAAAGTACATAAGTGCCGGCAGAACTGGATTTGCAATAAATGGAAATTATCTGCTTGGTTACTTCCCCGATTTTAAGAGGATAATAGAAGATTCTGAGACTGCTGCGTTAATCATGCCTTGTTATGAGGAGTTCTAAAATAGACCCTGAGCACATGCTAATAAGATCTGTTTTTCAATGGTAGAGCCATGAAACAATGTAATAAAAATGATAACGTTGGGAATGGTACTGCAACAGGAAGGAAAACAGTTTAAATTGTTATTATGTTAGGCCAGTCAGTCTCCCCGTACTTGTTTTAATTTATACATCTATAAATATACTTCTAGTGATTTTACGTATTGACGTATACTGTATAGTACACGTTTTTCAGAATAATGTAAACAGAAATGTAAAGCTATAAAATAGTAAATGTAAAACATAAAATGACATAGTCGTTTGCCTATGAGACTCAGAGTCATAAAAGCTATAATTTCCCGTACAATATGAAAAAAAAAATAACCACAGATTTATCTTTTCGTACTAACAATAATACCAATTACCAATACGTAAATCCAGTCGATCTTACGAGATGGGGAAACACAATCGCTTGGTTGTCAGCCAAACGGTGACGTAACATGCTCTTACAAGCTCGTGACTCATGTCTACGTCATGCTATTGATTTTTCAAGTTCGCAATGCCTATAGTCATTATGGAGTAGATTTTTTGCAGCGAAAAAACTAGTTCTTATTTCCTAGTCCTTGTGGAGTATACTTAGCTTGTTTTATATTTGTATTTCTATTGGTATATATGATCTGTATTCTTTAACTTTTTTCTTAACTTTGTTCAGATTCAAAGCTCAAACTCAAGCATTTATTTATTCAATTATTCATAACATATTTTTACCGTTTACCACCGATTCAAAAAGCAGTATCTATGTAGAAGAACCGACAAGAACTCCATAAGTTACCAATTTATGACATGTGCAAAAAATGTGACTTTTGCTTAGCTTAAAGTGCTATTAAGTATAAACGCCTTCAACATTTTCTTCAACGCTATCAACTTTCAACATTTTATGGAACGAATAATTATTATTTTAAGGAAAAGTCTATTTTTTTGTGGTATGAAGTTTGAGTTCATTAAAATTAACTCACTAGATAAAACCGCTATTTTTTATTTATTTTTGGTTTGTTTGTATTATCATTATATTTTATCTGGTGAACGATAGATAAACATATAGACAACTATTAATACGGTTTTTTGACCCTTTCCAAATTAGATTTTATATGCCTATAATATTTTTCCAGTATACGGAACACTGTTGGAAGATGATTTGCGAGGCGACACATCGGGCAACTTTAAACGGCTCATGACCTCTCTGTGCATGGTAAGTTGAACTTTAACATTAATAAAATTAAGTATAATTTTCCTTTACACAACACTCGATCAAACTAAATGCCTCATGTACACATTCAAATGAAGATATTAAAGCAGTTTCTTTAAATTTCAGGGTAATAGATCTGAAGATTTCCATGTTGATCAAGCGAAGGCGAGGGAAGATGCAAGAAGTCTACTACAAGCCGGTAAGTTTATATTATTAAAATGTGCATGCGCACAATTTTAATAATAGATTAGTCATCCTCTTGAATAAAGTTATCTATGTCCATTTTTTTATTATATTATAGCCAAATCGAATTAAAACTAATAAATATTCTAAAATTTACTCATCGATTATATATCGAAAAATCATTTAAAACGACCGTAAAAGTCTTTCTACTATCAGCTTTTCAGATGTTTTTCCTCGCATGAAAATTACATAGAATATCCCTCAATAATAATTATATATTTAAACAATTCCCAGGTGAACTGCGCCTCGGTACAGACGAGTCGGTATTCAACGCGGTACTATGTTCCCGCTCTTTCCCGCAATTGGCGGCCATTTTCCAAGAGTACCAGTTTCTTACTGGACATGATATCGATGACGCGATCAAGGCTGAGTTCTCTGGCGATTTGGAGAAGGCTATGCGTGCTATTGGTAAGATAATTTTAGTATACATAACTTAGTAGTCATTTTATTTTGTATTCTTATTAACTAAGTAAGTAGTTAAATAATGTATTGTTCTTTAATTATTATAACATCTTTGAATTTGTAACATCTCTATGGTAAAATGAAAAGCGATGATAAACTAATCGGATCCATTTACTTGCCAGAAAAGTCAATCACAATAATTGATGTGTATTGGATCTACCTATTCCAATTACCGACTTGATATTCATGAAAGTCTTCAAATTTGCTACATGTCATTTTTACTATAACTTATACTCGGCACGGCGAATCTTGATCCCTATGACAGTTCGTCTTAGTGATTGCTCGTATTTTTTTTATTTATTTATTTATTTAAATAAAAAAAAAAAAATATAATGGGTCGTGTCGATACTTTACTATTTTATAGGCAAGGGCGTGGCTTGCATTCAGCCACGTCGGTAAACATGTTTTTACAAATATTATAAACTAAAATTGATAAATTTAATTAATTCGTACGTCCAGTGAATCCGATCGCATAAGCTTGATTTTAACACGTCATATATTATATCGTACTTCTCCGCCTCTCATTTCTGCAAATATAACTATTTCGGCGGCTTAATACAATATTCACATTAATTTTCCAGTGAAAGTGGTCCGCAACAAGCCGCTGTTCTTCGCGGAAAGACTCCACAAGTCCATGAAGGGTCTGGGCACCAACGACCGGCAGCTCATCCGCATCATGGTGACGCGCTGTGAAGTAGATCTCGGTGATATCGCGGAGATGTTCCAGGCCAAGTACGGGGAGTCGCTGCAGAGCTGGATAGAGGTGAGTGTAGGCTTTAAAATGACAATATACCCTGAAGATACTTTAATCTATACTAATATTATAAAGCTGAAAAGTTTGTTTGTTTGTTTGTTTGTTTGAACGCGATAATCTCGGGAACTACTGGTCCGATTTGAAAATTTCGGTGTTAGATAGCCCATTTATCGAGGAAGGCTATAGGCATCATATCATCACGCTAAGACAAACAGGAGCTGAGCAATGCGGGTGAAAGCGCGGGGCACAGCTAGTTCTCCATAAAGATTGCTGCCAAGGATATTCTTTAAAATTCCTTAAAAATAACTACCGAATTTCGTGTTCTGCGAAGGACGGTGACTCGACAAAATAATAAATAGTAATAGACAAAAGTAAATAAAATTAAAATGTCTGGTACAAAAATCCTAACCATCCATTTTCATCATCATTTTATAAACTTTGAGCTTTACTACCACGAAATAAGGTGTTATTTTTGATGAATGGATTTTAAACAAGGCTTGTATATTTTGGACGGCCTTTTAATGGCTCTTCTAAGTTCATATTTGTAGGAAGTAATTTTATTAAATGTTTTATTTTCTTTCAGGGTGACTGCTCCGGACACTACAAGAAATGCCTCCTGGGATTACTAGGTTTATATTAACCTAGCTTAAAATCACAAATAATATTATGCACTTACATGCATAATTATGGAATAGTCTAAGAGCTAGTTGCTAATAACAGAACATAATATAAGATTGTCTTTGTCGTTGTTCCATAGTGTAAGTGACTGTTAAAACCTTTTTTCTACAAGTATTTTGGGCATTAACTGAATTATTATTAGGTACTACGTGTACTGGATTTTGTTAGCTAGCTCTTGGACTACAAGTATTGTGTCAATCTCAAATTGTTTTTAGGTTATATTTTTATTAATGTCAGTGTCATTTATCGATCTGTTTCGCAAGTTGCTTAAATAGGTGGCAATAATTTGTAACTTGATTTTACAGTAGGTTTAAAAGCTGTATTTATTTGTATTTTTCTATATAGTAGAAGTTTCATTTTTGGCTTTTACCGTCCAATTTGATCTGATGAATATATTAACTCCATATTTACGTTTTGATACAAAATTATTTTATTATAGATTAAAATATAAAACACTACTTTTTATTTATATAATATATCTGAAGAAATATTCTGTTATAATATTCTTGGGTTGTTGAGGAAGTGATTATGAGGAAGAGGAGGAGGAAGAGGAATTTTCACACACAAATTTAGAGGATGCGGATGAGGAAGAGGATATTTTTTTGAGGAAGAGGATGCGGATGAGGAAGCGGAAGAGGAAGCGGATGAGGATGAGGATGATATGAAATTATAATCTTAATTAAAAAACAAAACCTTTTAAAATTAAAAATTAAAACAAAAGCCATTCTCCTGTCTGTACATATTGATGTTTAAGGTTAGGGGAGGTTAGCTCGCCCGATCGCTAATTTACAAAGCCTCTAAGTACTATATATTATTTGAGTCACGAGCCGGACTCAGATGAGCTTTTGTTTATGCATATTACTCGAAAAAACCTAATCTATCTCAGTGCCAGAAGCGACATTAGGCGATTTCCACAAAAAAAATCTAACTGGTAGATATTATGTAAGCTTAAACAACTTGTTTGTTTTTTAATTTAAAATGACTTTTGACACACATTATTTGGTAAAATATGTTTCTTCTGAGTATGAGAGAAAATGTTATATTATTATGTTTAGAGATAAGTGTTAGGCGCAGATATAAATATGGCGGTAAGACTCTACTCTTGTTCGTTAGTAGAGTCCGACTCGTAACTCAAATACATAGTTAGTTTAAATAGGCTTTGTAAATTCGCCGCCCGATCGGATCAGCATCCTCATAAATTTCCTCTAAATTTTGAGGAAGCGATAGCGGAAGAGGATTTTTTTATTTTCATTTTTGAGGATGCGGTAACGGTAGAGGAACCCAAAATATTGCGGAACTTCCGCATTATGAGGAAGCGGAAGAGGAATCCTCAACAACCCTATAATATTCATAGATAAATTAAGTTCTATGTTAAAATAAGTACAATTAAAATACCTAAATGTCTTGTGTCTAATTAGATTACTGTGCCTTGTGATCTTTATTAATATTTGAGAAAAAAAAAATTCATGTTGAATGAATTTAACCGGATTTAAAACGTATTCTCAATTCAGATTTCAGACGTTTCAATATTTGTGACCACGCTCGCTCTTATTATTGCACAAAAAGCTGTTTATTATTTAATGGGAATAAAACGCGTTTTAAATCCGTTAAATTTGTTAACATATATTAAATACTCGCGTTAATACAATGTGTACCGTGAGACTTAAATTTTATGCCCCAGAATGTTTCAAATTATAATTATAATTAGGGTTGTAACGGAGGCCTACTTAGCGGAGGCGGAGGCGGATGCGGAGGTGAAGAGGTTCGCCTCCGCGGATGCGGAGGTTAACGGAGGCGGAGGCGGAGGTGAAATTTGTTGGGAAAATTTATAATTATCGTCTACTTCTACAAAGTACTGCCAAATTTCACTAGTTTTCGGCTTCATCACGTTATTTAAATAACAATAATTAATAGTTACGCACAGAATTACACTTAAAACAATCACGGCTCAATTGCAGCTACGCGGTACCGAACGCTTTGAAAAGTTAATTCCTGTTATTCATTCAATCACACTCCCACCACCCGCTTGGCCGTGTTTTTTTTAATTTTTATTTTTATAAGAACACAACAGTCATAGGTACATGATTTAATATAACAAAGTTCTAAAATTAACTGTGACCACACAACATGTTCTATTATTAAAAAGAAAGACAATATATAAAAAAGAAAACGAGCCTCACGCAAATGAACTAACTACTAATCTTAATCTTAAAATCTATACTAATATTATAAAGCTGAAGAGTTTGTTTGTTTGTTTTTTTGTTTGAACCCACTAATCTCGGGAACTACTGGTCCGATTTGAAAAATTCTTTCGGTGTTAGATAGCCCATTTATCGAGGAAGGTTATAGGCTATATTTCATCACGCTACGGGCAACAGGAGTGGAGCCACGTGGGTGAAACCGCGCGGAGCAGCCAGTAATAAATAAAGCCCACGTTTCATTACAAACTTAGAAAACTAAATAATTTAAATTATACATAAGTTATACATTAGCTACATAGAATGATATTTCTTAATTGAGAGTGTTCCAGCGGCTTTAGCAAACTCTCGACCATTTCACTTGAAAACACGCAGCCGAGCGGCCGCGTCGCCTAGCGTCGCTCCTTGCGCGTTGTTTGTGATCGTAAATGAACTTCCGATAAGACTCCGCATAAATTTTGCGGAGGCGGATGCGGAGGCGGAGGTTAAATTCTTTGCGGAAGTTCCGCAGTAACGGAGGCGGAAGCGGAGTTCCGTTACAACCCTAATTATAATATTTAATATTTTTAATTCAAATTAGCTAAGATCTTTAAAAAATAAAAAATAAATCCCAGTTTTAAGAAGTTTTTCTACAATACTAAGTATATTTCAAAGAATTTATATGTTCTCACACACGTTGGTGCATTTAAAAAAGACTTAAATTTTGTATTCGTAAATTTTAAACCTATACACGAACCCAGCGATTAATTGTAAAATTTAACATTTTTATAACGCCTATTGCACCTAACCCTGTAAAATAAGTTATATTGAGAGAAATACGTAAACTTGAGAGTGAGCCTACAGGTTCTGAAAATTATCTATTAGCTTTTATATTTTTATAAAATGTAACAATGTTTTTGAAGTGAAACTTCTTTAGGCGCGTTGAGAGTAAAATTTCAAGGTGAAAATTTCAAAGGTCGCGTCAGGTGGAGGTAAGGCGACGATTTTGGTATCTTTGAATGTGCCAAAGAAGTTTCACTTCTAACACGCTCTTTTTTTAACAATGTTATAAATATAAAACCACGCCGATTTTAATAACACATACACATCACTTCGAAGTTAATTCATTTTTTATTCAAGCACATAATTGTAATACATATACGTATAATACGTATAATTATTTTCAACTTGGGCTCACTCTACAAATATATAAAAAAATCTCATATTTTATTTTCCTTTTATATGTTAAACAGCGAATCTCCTATATAATTTGATAACATTACATAATATTCCTAAATAGTACATAATTTACCTAGTTATGCTTCATGTGCCTTTCAACTGTTCGCGGCCAATATATATTTTCAATGTTATATTTATGAATATTTTCAATTGTACACTTAAATGTTATACGATATAATAAATGGATCTATTAATAATATTATTGTTTTATTTTGATTCAAATTAACTGAGTATATTCGCCGTTTATAATAATTTTTAACCAACAAGGGATCTTTATTGTTTGTATCTTTCATCTTGGCACAGCGACTTGTTTCCATCGGTACGGTTACTTCTCAGGGAGTGCTGGTGCGAATTTAATAATATTACTGTATTTTGATAGCCTTTTTTCCGAGGAAATAAAACGCTACAGCAAATAAGAGCAAAACGCCAATAAAAAATATTGCGAATATAAACAAATCTTCGTCAATTCTTCCTTATCCAAATCTCAAATACAAAAGTAAAGTACCCTATCTCTTGTGGAGTATCGGGCAGATGCATTGTGTCTTATTCACTGATCAGTTTTCTGTACGGATAATAGGTGATCAGCTTTATGTGTCCTGCCAGACATAAAATGAATGATCAAAATCCATTCACCCAGTCGAAAGTTAACACAAACAATAAAAAACAGTCGAACTGAGAACCTCTTTTTATTGAAGTTGTTTGAAAATTAATTTTAAAGACGAAGGTACGAGAATCATATTATAAATGGATTATGGTATATTGTTTTGTCACAGGGTAGTATATCCCTACTCTTATTCGATGTTCAATCCCCATGGATTTTCTTTTTCAGCACCCCAAGTGTATCCGGGTCGCTTGAGAAATAATAATTTTTAGAATCGGGATTTTCTTCGGTTTTTTTTTAAATTGGTATGTTTTTTTTTTTAATTCGGATAGGTAGACATTTGACCACAGTCCCACCTGATGGAAAGCGGTGACGCGGTCTATGGTGGTAAATCATGTCTACCTAGTAGTATGTTACTTAGACACTAAAGAATAATATACTTAAACTTATAACAGCTATCAAAGTATTAAGTTTTGATTATTCATTTAAGACTGTTAGGTAACTAATTCTAACTATATATTTTTCGTTACTTTTCATGAAAATAGTTAAATTAAATATGAAGCAATAATTTACGAAATTAATGCCTCTGGTAGTTAAGTACTTTTTTTTACTTTGACGAAAATGTAAAAAATGACACGAGACTATTTCACGTCATAAATATTATTACAATATCTAAGAGCTTTGCTTGATTGATCGTCTCAAGCATAATAAAAATTAAATAATCGAGTAGGCGCCGAAAGCTCCTTGATGAATGAGGTATCAGATATGCAAACAAAATGCAGGCAATCAATTCCACGGGAAAGACGCGAGCTATTCTCGTTTTTAAGGAATTTCAGTTACGCTGAAATATGACGCAATTTTATTTGAAGGGAAAGTAAATTTAATGGAAAAAAGAACTCGTATTTTTGAAGACTTAGTAGTTTTATTTTATTAACATATTTTGATATTAGGCGCGTAGTTGAAGATTAATTAAAAGTTTTCACTCGTTTTTTTAGAATATTTGATATAACAGAGACAAAAAATAAAAATGTTGTGTGGTTTTATGAAACCACGGTAAAAGTGAAACTGTTCGAACGGTTCCGAACACTGCTTTGTGTAGCGCATGTCGCGTGACGGTCGGCTGCCGAGTAGGTATACCTACTCACAGCCGCGATACACGCGACATGCGCTACTGTGCGCTACACAGACCAAAAAGTTTGAGACGATGTAATAAAAGTTTCACTTTAATAATAGTAACAGTATATTCTAGGCTTAGTGTAAGTAGGTATACCTATGGCAAATAGGAAACAATTTTTACACGAAGCTTTTTACCTAACTGCCTATAAGATCGACAATATTACATCATTTTAATGCCAGTCCATACTGAAAAGTTTTATTCTAAAAGTCATTTCGCAAACCAGTTAAGGGCTTGGTCTAGTAGTGCAAACAAATGCATCCTGTCATCCTATATGTAAATAATACAAATGTACTATGGGAAAGTTGCTCCACTTAATTTTTAAAAATTAAATCATTCGTATGCATAATTTAATATTCGTAATAAGTACCAGACATGACAATTTGAAACAATTTTCGTGAAAATTACACCAGGTGATTTTTTTTATCAGTACACAAAATTTGCGAATACGTTCTATTGATATCTTCAAATGCATAACTCTATACATTTTTTTCGACCTAAGTTTCTTAGTGAAAGTTGTTCAGTTTAACTAATAAAACGGATAAACAAATTTTGTATATAATAAAAAAAAATGTAATGTTAACACGTCCGCTCGCATCAAAATTCATAAATTACATATATGCATCGCGCGGAACGCCGTCCTTATATAGGAGTCGAGGAGGCGTGGTGTCGTGCGGCCCACGTGTGCCGCAAACGGTTCAAGCCAAATCCGACTTTTGGCGCTACAGGTTACATCGCTGAATCCACTGCGGGTAACGCAACGTGTGTTCGCGGTTCTACAGAACAACGTCTATGGATAAAACTGAAAAATTAAGATTTATTTTTTTTCTTCGTATTTTTCCAGGATAAAAAGTATTCCATTTTATGCCCAGGATAATAAGGTATAATTATACCAAGTTTCATTGAAATCGAACCATTAGTTTTCACGTGATGCCTTCACATACAGACAGACAGACAGACAAAAATTTTTTTAATCACATATTTGTGTTTGGTATCGATCCAGTAACACTGCTATTTATTTTTTAAATACATATTTTCAAAGTACAGAATTGACCCTTCTACGGATTTATTATATTATGTATAATATATATATTTATATGGATAAACCTAATAAATATTTTGCTAGCATTCTGATGCTTTATCGGTTGCACTGGATTTTTCTTTTCTTTTTTCAATCGCTTGAATGACATAGGATGGGTCCTTGATGGGCATGGAATGCTGAAGTCTCGAATCAATCAATTCTGACAGTAGGCAATTTATGTAAAATCTTGATAATGGTCCATCATTTTATTTTTTTTTTTGCCTAAACTTATATATTCTATTTTTAACGAATGATTCACTCCAGTCCAAACAGCAAATAAGCAGACTTCTGCTTCTGCAACGTTTAGTTGTCCCTGAATTTGGAAAAAATAGTCATGATTCTTATCTATGACAAAAGTGTTATTTTTTTGCATTGTATTTCAAATATTAAATTTTTTATTTTTAACCGCATCTTCCGCATTCATCTCTTTTGCCGGAATTAGACATTTAACTTCTACTAGTCCCATTTTCCCTTCTTGATATGGGAGTGTATAAAGTAAATTTTTCTCGTTATACTTTTAAAAAGTTATTATTGTCATTTTGCTCATTAGGTAAAGTAATTTCGATATCAGTTTTAAGTTTTTTGATACCTGCAATAATAACGTCATAATCGCCTGCACATACTTATCGATTACACCCTGTATACAATCCACCATCCACATTCATAATGTTTTCCTGTCCTCCTCTCCTTTACGCTGTTCACCGATACATTTTAAATGAGTAAATCTGCTACCACTGAAGGATGTTTCATTGTGATCAGCAAATTTTCACCACTGTTGTCGATTATTTGTTTTTCATTTTTAATCAGCAATTGGGAATCATCAGTTTTGTTTTTTGCAGATTGGTGATGTACCCTAACAATACGTCGAAAAGGGAAAGCATCAACGAATTATCGTTTTCGTCCTCTTTTTTTATTCTTCGCGTCTCTGTTAAACTCAAAACTCAAACTCAAACATTTATTTATTCAATTAGACTTCTTCTAGAAGCACTTTTGAAACGTCATTAGGTACATATTTTTAACATTTACCACCGATTCGGAAAGCAGTATCTACGGAGAAGAATCGGCAAGAAACTCCATAGTTGCTCTTTTTACTTGTTACTTGTGTTTGTTTAGTTCAACACCCATTGAATTTTCTATGTTATTGCGATCTTCCATTACATCTGAGTTTTTATGATGTGATGATAATCCATTCGTTTTAATATTGGTACTTAGAGTTGGTGGACTAAACTAGAAATGGTGGACTAAATTTGTCAGCGCGTCTGTAAGATCAAAATATAAAACCAACATCCTGTATTTAAGTTACAAAATTAATAATCAAACAACATGCCGCTACGTTTAAAATGACTAGAAGAAAAAAAAAAACACCTCGACATATTTGGAATTTTGGAGTAAACAAATCATTTTCCCCGTATGTCCCAAGTTCAAGTTCTCAATATAATTAAATATATTTCGTATTTCTCAAACGAAAAATAAACCTTTTTTGGAACTTCAAAAAAAATATATATTATAAGAAAATTTATGAGCTTACTTTAGTTTTAAAGAAACATTCATCCCTTTACTGAAACCCCGTAAAATAAAGAAATTGTTGCCAATCACCTTTGTAATGTATTTGGTTTCATTAACTTTATGTTCGAAGATAATTTTTTTTCTAGTAAGTACATAGTTACACGCATATTTTTTTCGTTTATTTTCCATATCGAAATTAAATGTTTAAAAATACGAATATTTTTGCACAAAACTAAGATAAAAATAATCAATTAACAAAAATATTAAATTTAATGAAGTAGAGCAACTTTCACTTCGGTATGAAGGAAAATCGAGCGTAGAGCACACGTCAGAACGCTCCGGCCCAAGGAGCGCGACTAAAGAAATTCGCTATGATTTTTCCTAATTATTTTAAATATTTTTTTAATATTTAAAGAATTATCAAAATTCAAAAAAAAAAATTTTTAAAGGATTAATACTCATTGGTCTTCAACCAACTCGAATAAATTAATGGAAACAATAACTTTTAGCAGTATTTATCAATAGATTTTGTAAGGCAAAAAATGGGAAATTTAATGAATTTATAACGTTCTAATTAGGAAAATCATAAGTTTTTCGGCAATTGTATTCAGCAGTTTTTAATAACGACTATATAAGGATAATAATGTGCTGATCAGATTGTGTAAATTGTAATCGGTTGCAACGTAGTGAGTGCACAAACTTAGCTCGAAATGTCTTTGGGGGAAAGAGACGTCTTATCTTGAAGGCCTGATTAAGGTAACATAAAGTAACTTTACAAATGTGAAAAAATTCACGCGCATTGCGTATATAACACTAATTGATAAACAAGAAAAAAAAATTCAGTTTATCATTTCATTAGCCGGGAAAAAATTGTCAAATAACTTGTTGAAAACGCAATTTTGCTAGACTGCAGCCTTAAGACGGTCCATAATAATTCAACACAACACTTCATATTAAGGTCGATTTACATCAGACGAGCGAATGCTCATTCCACCTCCACTATGTCAAATTCCTTTAGAGTAAACAGGCGTAGAGAATTTTATCGTTGTCCTTGGTGTTACTTAGAAAAGATTCTATGCAATGTTCTAATACTGAAAAATCTGAATACGAGTTTTCGTTTAATAACCCAGGCCCCGGAATCACAGACACAATAGAAAATCTATTGTGTCGTTCGTAGCTCAATGGGTTAAACTAGAAGATCACAAAAGAATGCTCTTGCTATACAGCAACGTACGTACGTAACGAACATACGTTCGTTTGATGTAAATCCACTGTTACACGCATGGAGCGTAGGCGTTGATATGCCTTCAGAAATGTAACTCAGCGTAATTTATTGTTTCGACTAACTCGGCTCTTTAGACGAATCACATAATTTAAACTTTATGCGTAACAGGATTGTGACAAATTGAACGAGACGTACGATTGAGCTTAATTATAATTCGAGTGTTATAATTACGACTTGTGACATTTTAATTACATGAAGTGGTGGCTTTATTTGTATAGAGTAAAGTTATATTCATGCAAGTGTGTACCTATGTTGCTTTGAAACCTTGAAACCTTCTTGAAACCCACTAAAATTATGGATAGTAAAAATATATACAATTGTATTTACTCTAATTTCATTAGGGAACCTATCTAGCACTCACTACTACACAAGCAATAATACAACATAATATTTTATACTCTTCCTTTAGAAATAGGTTACAAACCGAACCAGATTAAATAAAAGAAGTTGCTCCTTTTATGTTTGATACTCTTAAATGAGAGGAAGTCGAGAACCCTTTTTAAAAAGAAATCACAAATATCAGTAATTATTTGCAAAGGTTTCAAAGGTCTCCTTGTTTGATTCGTGGGCTCGTGGCTATAATGATATACCATTCAAATATAGATACCTAGGTATTACCTACCTATATAAAACATCTTTAAACTCTAGGTACTCTAGCTTACTCTAGATACGTCTACTTTAATTACCTATTTATCTGTTTATTAAAATATTATGGCTTAGATTAATATCCATGGGATTTCATAGCAGCTCAATTGAGCTAACGAAAAATTACGTTAGATGAAAAACCATAGTAATATTATGTCTAATAGATGTCTCGCATAAATTAAGTATATTCATATTAAGAGGATCTAGCTCTTGATTCAATTTGTATTTGAGTAAGTGAATCAGTTGAATAGTGTTGTTTAATAAAGAGGCTAGGCTAGATAAGTAATAAAACTGCTAATTAAGAACCTTTATTTTATACTTAACAAAAACACTAACTCATGTCCTCCGAATCAAGAAACCCAAAACGCAAAAGCCAACACAAACACACAATGAGCCTCATCATACGCTATTTTAGTATTCAGCCAACGAGTTGACAACGAATTAATCATTCGATTCCATTCCGATTCCGATTATTCGAGTCACCGCTGGCGAAAACAAATACTGGCCGTTGTAAATTAACGTATGGACAGAATTTCAGCAGATTGCCAGTGTTAAGGGGTCATGTGGACATACGGAATGTGACATTTTATTTATGCAATTACGAGATGCGGAAAGCATTTTGATTGTTTATTAATTATGACGAATAGTAGGTAAATTGTCATGGAAATTAAATGGTTTTTCTCAGTACCTACTTAATGAGAAAAAAGAAAAGCGTTATTCATTAACAATATTTTCATACAAATTTAAAAATAGATATATACCTAGGGGAGATGGGCCCAAAGGGGGCACCTTACGGGAAAATTAAAAAAAATGAAGTTTGAAAAGAAGTTAATCCATTTATTTTTTTGCCAAAAGTTCCATTAATAAATACTTTTGAATGCTAAGTGGTTAAATTTGTCAAAAGTTAAAGTATATAATAATTATTAACAGATTACTAAAAGCCTACGATTGCCCGCTTTGCCCGAAGGGGAGGCCTAAAGCGGGCTTTCGTTTAGGGCAAAACGGGCAGTAGTTGGGTAAAGCGGGCAGGCCTGGATTTAAACAGTAGATTTCAAAATATACAGCCACTGAGCCACAAATAATATATACAATAATAAATAGAGTAAAAGACACAAAAATATTTTATAAGTTATGTATTTCAAACAGTCATACAATTATTTTTAAATGAATATAATATGAAACAAAGGAACTTCTTAGGAGCTTTAAACTTTTAGGTACAATATTTCCAGATATATCTGAAATAATATTTAAAAAAATAACGCCCTGTTTACAGTCTATAATTATTTAGTCTCTAATAAGCGATACAATTATTTTATATATTTATTTATTTATAAATCCTAAAATAGTGTAATTCTGGAAATTATTCCAAAAATTCCTGTTTAGACAGCTCGTAAAATAAAGAGTCCATATGGAATACGTATTCCAAAAGCTCCATTTCTTGTTCCGTAGAAAAGACAGTAGTAAACCTACCAAGCTTTACATTACACGAACCCGATTTAAGATGTCTGCAATGTCGTTCTTGGAATCCCATATTTAATTAGTTGTTACTTTTTTGACAGGTTTTCCTAACTCTTGCACTTCTCGTTTTGCTTGCTGCATAGTTGAGCGTTGCCATCAGGCTTGTGAATTTTTACGCTTATATTGACGCCGGTTATAAGCGGTCATCTGAAAGGAAAAAGCAAATTAACGTAACATAACGTAACAAAGCAAAAAGAATGTAACATTTAAGCGGACGGGGCAAAGCGGGCGCGTGCCCGCTTTACCCTGCCCGCTTTGCCTTTTTCGACATTTGAAAGGTTCAGACGAAATTCTACCTCAAAATTTTTAGACACGTGGATTTTTATGGAACCAAAATATGGCCAGATAGCCACTTAATAACTAACAAATTTTGGTTAAAGGATTGTAAACACCAAAATAAAAAGAACACATATTACATACCTTGCAATATTTTTCAAAAATCGTCGAAAAACATTTATTTGTTGCAGCTTGTAAATGCGTGCTCGCAAGCGAATCCAACGACTGCCGCGAGGTGGGAGGGTTGCGGGGATCGTGCTCACGAGTCGCGCGCGCGCCATTATTTAAAATTCCGATACTATACTGAGTGCCCTCTTTAGGCTCTATGCCCACTTTAGGCCCCTTTCCCCTATATGTAGTTTAATATTAGGGAAAATACTTAGGTAGGTACCCATTTCTCGTATATGAAAATATAATCGTAGGAGGTAAGATGTTTTCACTAAGCAAAGAAAACCCCTAAGAATTCCGAATAGGTATTGTTATTGAGAACGTCAGTTAACAGCACAAACCAAATATCGAGATCTAGAAATATTATGTCTGTGGTTAAAAGTAATAAAATATTGTTAACCAACAGTGCCACCACGCTTCAGTAGGTAAGTACCTACTCTTCTAAAAACGGTATCGTATTATTAGGTACATACCAGTATCTTGTTTTATGAGAAATCTGAACCAGAGACAAATTCCTAAGAAAAACTTGTCCTGCTTTCCTTTGACCTATCGTATACCATCAAAAAGATTCGGTTATTAGGGCCGATTTTTCAATGCTTGGATAAAACTTATCCGTCCAATAAAGTATTACACGATAATATTAAAATGTCACGTAAACTGTCAAATACGGGCAATTACAATAAGTACGTTTTTAAAATGGTAGTTTTATACATTATTCGACAAATAAATTAGAGGTATATCCAAGCATTGAAAAATCGGACCTTAGAAAACATGAAGGTTCCAATATTATTTTCACACTATTGTGTTTTGTTGAAAATCTCAAGTTATAATTGTAAATTTCACAGGAAGTTATTTTGCATCAAGAATATTATTTCCTCATCAATTTCAAGTTACCGTGTATAAAATTAGCACAACTTGGAAGGTGAAATGAATGACTTAAGCTTAATGAGCAGAAAAACATACAGGTGCATAAGTTGTTTTAAACCGCCCAATTAAATTTAGGTAGTGTGGGGTACAGCAGTGTGGGGAATACCTTGCATAATTTTATAAAAATTTAGATGTTGGTGGAGACATATGCATCAATGGAATTAACATAATACATACATTGTCCAATGCTTGATTTCAAGGAGTAGGTACGTACATACATCCTAATTTCTAAAAGTATCTAAATATTATTTATTTCCATTGTGCAATGATTATGTATAAAACGACGGTTCAATTATTCATTAGGGGAGACCGAGGGGAGTTGAAACAATTTTCACGTTTTGTTTGATATAACTCATACTATTATCAGAAATCTTATGGTACTGGTATCAATCGATAGGTTATTCTATACACTTCCGAATGGTTAGCATAAATAAACGGTAAGCGTTAAAGATGGTGGTTAAAAATTGACTTAATCGTAACAAGTCAACTTGTTTCAATTCCCCTCATACCGAGGTAAGATGAAACAGAGGTCGAGGAGAGTTGAAACATAATTATTTTGGGGAGTAATAGGAGCTGCAAAATAAAAATGATGATTTAATTCAAAGGTTTTAATTAAAACTTATATTTTCAAGTAATCAACGACTTTTATAAGTAATATTTTAATGACATTTCAGTCAAGTAGGTCTAATACAAATAATAAACACCTAAATAACCAAAAATTAACATGCGTAACATCAATTATAATCAGTCAAATCAACAAAATGTTTTACATTTTTATAAAACTAAATCTTTGACATAAAATAGTTAATAATCAGTCGTTTTTTAAGTATGTATTACAATCAGTACCTACTATAAACTATTTAAGGAACAATAATCTACAAAATGTCAAAGACAAAGTTCTCCACCAGCACAAGTTTCATGAGCCCACAATTGGCATTTCAAACATTGAGCCCACTTTTCTTTGGATCTGTTATTTGAATATGATTCCATACAGCAAATACAGCAGGATTCCTCTTCTTCTTCATCACTATCTTCGTTTCTTGACAACCTTAACCTTTTTAGTTTTACAGCCTGGTTTTAAACTTATTCTTGCTTTAGTTCATCCAGTAGGCATGCTTAAACAAATAAACACATTAAATCAACAATAAAATCCGATAATCTTCGTACTTTTTAGCTATAATCAGATATTAAATTGAAAACAAGGAGAGTTGAAACAGTCTGTTTCAAATCACCTCGGTGAGAAAAAACCTCCCAATTTTTATTCAAATCACGACCAAGCAGTAAATACACAGAAATCAAATTTACCAAGTATATTTCAAGAATCAATAGATAATAAGTTTTTAAAACGTAAATAACTCAACCCAAAAAACAATACCAATATTAAAGTACGAGCATCGTAAAAAATCATGAAATACTTACTTTTTACGATTTTCGGCACATGTCATTCAGAACTACACAACTGCACAACTGACGTCATCGGCATGAACTGACGCGATAGCTGGTGGCGGGAGTTGGTTAAAAAAGACGTTGCCAGATCGCTAACAGTTTTAAGTTCGGAGAAATCGAGACTGTTTCAACTCACCTTTGTTTCAAAACCCCTCGGTCTCCCCTACTAAGCAATTATCTGTAAATAGCGCAATAAGACAATAGTGATTCTCAGTAAATACTACCAAAAGCCAATAGTGATTCACATCGCTGTTTATTAGGTATTTGAACACGCATACAGCATAACTATGCACCCCTTATAAACGCCGCGTTTTATAAACAACTTGTGTATTTTCATCTGAACGATGCCCAATTTTCTACAACATGAGTGAACCGATTGAGCAATTCGTAGGGTTGCGCGCAATGTACAGAACAATGTTTTACTTATTTGTTCTTATCATTACTATTGCTTTCCAAGCTAGTGATAGGATTTTAAAATATAGTTATTTATTATTTGAGGATAAAATTTCTTTTAAAAGTAGTGAAGCGCTTTTAGTAGGTAAGGTGCATTTGAACGAATATTTTTGGTTTAGTTTGTTAGATATTTTAGAAACAAGTTAACAGTTTACGTAGTAAATTAAAGTAAAACCTACCGTATTACGAGTATTGTTTTCGCAACATTGCCTGCTATACAATTTAAATATGAAAGGTGAATTTTAACTCCACTTTTTTTCTATTCTGCACCTTTTTTCATTCAAGATAGTTAGCTATTTTCTAATGCTTTTTATAATAAAAGAAAACCATAGACAAGACCGGGCCATTGTCATTTCTCATATAAAAGCGTAACTTTTCATAACGCAGTGTAGAATGTACGAAGTTTTGTTTCCTTTCCCCAGTTTACCTATTGTTTCAGGCCATACAATTTATTTTTACACTTCTCATTGAACGAAATAAGCCTTTGGGGTCAAGTTTAATAATTTTTATGTGTGACTAGCTCGTGTATCTTTACAAAAGAAATCCTTGTTATATGTTGTTTTAAATAAAAGGGATAAAAAATTCGTCAAACATTTATTTAGCTCTACATTTGGTTTTACATATTATTTTCGTATTTATTTTATACCGTTAATTATAGTTAATTTTACTCAAATCAAATTATAAATTAAAGATAAGTCGAAGCTCTCTCAAAAAAGACTTTTACTTACGGGTTAATCTTCGTACTACGTAAAACAACTTCGTTCTCAAAGATGACACAAAACTCATTTCTCATAGAGCAAAGGCAAGTACATTTATTTCCATCAAAGTAGTTATAAATTAAATGTTCTTGTGAAAAACATAAGCGCTGTTTGCTAAAACATTGTGAGCTTACTACAGCAGTGAGATAGGATACACTTTAATCCAAGGTAGCTTCGTATTTAAGATTTGAGCAGGGATGCATTCTACAAGTTAAAAGCCTTGCATTGAAAAATAAGGAGAGCGTTATTTAATATTATACTGAAAAAAGAACAATCAGTGTGATTCAATCAATGTAAACCTATATTAAGGATTGTAAAATAAATTCAATGGTAGGTTATCCGTAGGTACCCTACCTAAGTTTAAGCTACAATTAGCCAATATTATAGAAATATATTTATAAATAATTCTGAACCCTATTCAGGAACGCACATTTTTGAAAAAATAATCCAATTAATGAGAATCTCTAACGAGATGTGATGTTTTTTAGAAGTAAAACTTTTATACTGATAAGAATCGATACTTTCATACCTAATTATTTAGAAAAATACACGATAAGGCAAGTTATTTTCAATATTATCCAATTAAAATGTTCGTTTTATTAGATTATTAAGATATTACATTGTAATAAATGGTTTACTTTTTTAGGTCTTGAATACTTCCCATTATATTATAAAAAAAAATACTGAGAAATAAGTTTGCCTTCAAAAAGCGAGGTTCATAACTAATTAAGTATATTTTGGCATGTCCATTAAACATAATTTTTGTTGAATAATCTCCTTGGTTTTAAGTTTTAACGTTATCGTACCTATCGTTTACTAGTACGTATTTTAAATTATGAAATCGATTCACATATTATCCTTGTTTTTCTATTACAAAGAATATAATATGTCGAATGTATTTTTCCTTATATCCTATCCGAAGAATAATATTTACCTAAAATAAATGGGATATTAACCGCCATTCCTTAGTTTTCCTAGTAAAAGATCTCATTCGATACCAAATGCATAAGAACACTTCATTTTAGTCAGCCAAGTCTCCAGGTAGAGTACTGAGTAACAAAATATTTTCGTTCATGTTTTGTTAGTTTATTGTTAAATTTCAATTAGTTTGCCATTGGCAATTACCCTTCAGTTCACAAAGAGTTAATTTAGTGTCAATTTAGTGATTGTAAAACGATGTCAATTAACGTCGATTGATTCAAATAGGTACAGTATTTTATTGTGCTTGACATTTTGTAAATCTATATATATATCTATATGTATGTAACATAATATATAAAAGAAAGTCGTGTTATTTACTCCACTTATAACTCAAGAACGGCTGAACCGATTTAGCTGAAAATTGGCAGGGAGGTAGTTTAGAGCCAGGAGAAGGACATAGGATACTAAATATGTACCTACCACGGGCGAAGCCGGGGCGGACCACTAGTTGTTGATATTTCTAGTTAATAGGTTAGGTATATTTAAAAATTTTGGTTCATAACTCTAAAAAACATCCGAACTGATTAGAATGACGAAATTCCATAACATAGTTTAACTTCCATAACATAGTTAGTAGTAGCATATTTCTTGAAAATTGATTTTTGTGACGTAGGCAACCACCACAGCATAGAATGAAAAATAACAACGCAAAGACATTAAACATCCACACCAGAAAATAACTAAAATAAGGTAAGTTTATAAGCATCCATCTCATGCGTGTCGTAAGACCAACGCCACCAAATAAGCAGTTAAAAAATTATAAACAAAATATATACCAGCTAAATCGAATAAAAGTTCCAAAAATAATTAAGAAATCTCTTCACATTCCAATCCCTAACGACAAACAAGCATCCAAAATTAATATTATCCAAATGTTCCATTCGATGACTCCTCAAATATTTGCTCAGATTTCCACCCTCGCGGTGATGGACGACAAAAATAATGCCATTTTCATAATTCGTTACTGAAACGACATTTTTCAGGGTATATTCGTGAATTTTATTTCTAACAAGATTTTTATTTTTCAAAACATTTCCAAATATAGGTCAAAGTAAGTATTTTAAGTGGATGATACTAAATTTACTGTTTCTACGATTTAATAAAGCGCTATGATAAATTCTTTTTTAACCACACAATACTAAACAATAATATTTTCAAACATGGAAATATAAAACATCATATATCTATTAAATTGCATACATACCAAGCGGGATAATCTTGGGATAATATTATTTTTAATTAATTTCCAACGGTTCCTGTTTTCTCCGACTGTACGTACAGAAAATATTAAAATTCCTGTATTATAGCCACGAATGCAGGTGGTTGGAACGTATAATATTGAAATAGACTTTATTTGTTTCAAACTCTGGCAAAAGACTTTAGCCACGTACAAGCTATTTAAAATCAAAATACCTAATCCCGAATAATTTAATACATTATTTGAAAACCAAGGTGGAATTTTGTATCGTGGAATATTCTTTGTTTATAGCTGAGACGATTCTAATGATTTTCAATAAAAATATTATACACAGCTCTATCTAATAATTGTTGTCTCTTTATTTTTATTTCAATAAATAGCAAACCCCATGAACATACCAACAGCAATTAAGAATTTATAAAGGTGAATAGAGTGCGTAGAGCTCTTCTTCAAAGAACCCGGTAGCGAAATCAGTAAGATTATTGTCGTACAACTATTATGTTTAGAAGTCACCAAGCTACAGGGAGCAAAGAAAAACGTTCCAATAGATACAAAAGACGTCCCCATACAATAGAGAAAATGTCTCAAACACAAATTCGCAAATCCCCCGTTTTATGAGGGGTCGACTTGACATTGAACATGGCATGTCTTTGTGTCGTCTGATTATAAAGAAAAATCCGATTTACAGCATCCTCCACGCGAAATTCCGTACAAATCTGTTGGGCAAACGCGCGTGAGATTGTTTGAAGCCAATTGTATCGGTATGTAAATAAAACAGATGTGAAAATATAGTTTTATTGCGTTCCGCGAAAACGAATATCTATAGTGAGGATACAGTTTATTTCGTCGTGTATGTAAACAAGTTTATGAGGCGTGTCTGCGTTTTATTTACTTGTATTTTTCTTACAATAATAGAACTGTATAAATAGGCATTTTGAATTTAATTTGGCCATTCCTCTTTCGTTAAAACCGGAAACATAGTTATAAAAATGTAATTAAATATTCAGAGGAGTAGTTTTCGTCAGTCACACTGAAATGTCTTTACATTAAAACTTTCTACACCAAATCGCATTGAATTTGTACCATATTATCAATTCTAAAATCTGTCACGTATAATTAGCGTACTGCGAGTAACTTCTTAGCAGAAACTTCGTGAAATTCAGCTCAATACGATGATTAGACGCTTGTTAGTTGCATTACGCAGGGAATCGAGTTAATCTGATAGTGGAATATACAACTAGAAACCAGGATGCACGGGTAACACAATATCTAGCCTAATCTGTATTCTCACGTACATAAGTAAGAATATGGAAGATTATTTATATTTTAATTGTATTTGTACCTTAATATTACTATCTCATTTAACTTATACAACTTATATAAATATTAAATTTGTAATTAAATGTTCCTAATGTGTTTGTGCATTGATTAATTATCGAGGGAGCGATAATTTTTTGAAATTCAAATTAAAGATACACTGATTAAAATATAGTCCTTTTTATTTGAATTTAGGTATACTAATACTTTTTGCTAATTCCACTGATAATCCTCTATCCTAGCTTGAAAAGCCAACCTACCTAGCTTGAAATTCAAGGGTTCTTCTATTAAAAATATAGAATGGTTTTTCAATGAATATATCATTCAAACCCTTATATTATGTCCAATAATTGAGACTAGTAATCCTCAAATAATTTAGACAGTACTGAATTAAAATTCATTACGTATTTTCAATTAAAATTGAAATACCTATCGGGAATAAAATCGCACATTTTATCTTTTCTTTGAATAACAACTATTAAACGGTTTCCATAAACATTTTAAATGTTTTTTGTATCATAAAAATTAGTATACTGACTTCTGAGCAAGAATTCAGAATACTCTTATAATTAGTGATACATTATTTTGCAACTATCTAAATGAAAATAAATATACAATGAAGCAATTCTGATGTATTACAATTTTTATTACATTTTTACAATGTTAAAGTACCTAGGTACCTACTTTTCATAAGATACTGGTTCCAAATACACATAAAGAAATAATAATTTTTATTAAAATTAATAGCTTAGAACATTTATCCTTAATCCCTTTTGGAAAATTCACTCTTATGGGCTTAAATTTACTCTTTAACCCGACTGTTTTAACTTCTTTGCCCTCCAAAATAAATCCATTATTGGCTTTTAAAATTATTTAGTTTCCAATAATTATAGCTTAGGATAATTATTAATATCCATAAAGTTTTAATGTAAAATCAGAATGGACTAAATGGAGTTCTTGTGTTTATTAGCCATATATTTTACTAGGTTTCTGCCCGCGGCTTCGCCCGCGCAGTCAAAGAAAAACCCGCATAAAAAGTAGCCTATGTCCTTTCTCGGGTATTAAAATATCTTCATACCAAATTTCATGAAATTTGGTTCAGTAGTTTAGGCGTGATTGAGTAACAGACAGACAGACAGAGTTACTTTCGCATTTATAATAATATTAGTATGGATTATTAAAGACCGTAACAATCTTATTTCTATATTCACAATATTATGATAGAGCGACACGCCATTTCTTTGAATTATTATTTTTATCGTGGGATATATCTAACTTTGAAATGTTATAATTTTTGGACTTAGTTATAAATATTTTAATTTTTGCCTAAACTTCTATTGTAGGTACGTTGTTTTACTTGCTTATTTTTAAAAAAACATGAAAAATATTATCTCCAAAATTTTCAGTTTTAAATCGAACGAAGTATTTTTCGACAATGTATTTTCATCATGCAAAACATAAAACAAACTTTACACTATATATGCTATTATTATTCATGAATGCAGAAATAACATGCAGTTCTATAACACGTGGCAACTAAATCAATTCAACAAATATTTTCATAAGCTCTGAGAAAACGTCTACGACCAGGTATTAGGGATTTGATCTGTAATTTCGGGTTTCCACACATATTCCAGCTCTATGATTAACACACTTATCTCTAGCAATTAGAGTACATTTTCCTGTATCAAAATGTTGGTAGGTAGAATTTAGGGAGTCCACACAATTAGCCTGATGACTAGTGTTGACGAATTAGCTCACAATTCAGCGAATGCCTGTTGATTTATATTGTACTATTTAATCTGTGGTTTGTTTCATTCTGGATATATTTAATACGGGAAAATTCAAACAAACCGCTTGATTTATTATGTCCGAAATACTAATTATAATACGAATGACGGTGGTGAAACGGATTAAAGTTGCATAAAACAAGTAATATATTATAATTATAATTATGTTGGCTTAGCATTATTATTCTTTCTTATCTATTTTAATTTATATAGGTACCTACTAAATTATTCTCTTTAAGATAAATCTGTATGCAAATGCAGTTTTCTGCAATGAAGGCTTCTAACCATTCATAGAAAAATAACGAGTAGATTTAAAAATGAGACCTCTATACTCTATCAAATTGACAATTAATTCCTTAATTATTTATTTTGTTCAACCCTCATTCATGCAGCAACATCAAAACAACAAAATTCTTAAACATTCCAATTGCACTAACAATTAAAAACCGTAATTTATTCACAAGTCTCAAGCTTGAAACGTTAAGAGTAACAATTTATTCGAAACAACCGAAGTGAGGTGATGTTAATGGGCAAAGTTCCCAGTATTAGTTGCTAGCATATTTGTTGCTTTGGAGTTGCCATATTCATATATGTGTCTTTCTCATTCCCTGGATGCATAAACTTCAAACAGTGCACTGCGCACTGATTAGTAGGTAAGTCCTTTTAGATCCGACTTTACATTCTATAATTAACTTATGTCAACTAAGTTTGAGGCTGCGGCTTCGTTTAAGCGTTATTTCGTGTAATCATGTGATACATTTCATTTGTATGGAACAAATCGTATTGTATTAGCTTCAAGTTTTAGTCTGTGAAAAAAAAAACCTAGGTCCTTTACAATGTCTAGTAGACTAGATCTTGAAAAGTACCTAGGTAGACCTTAGAATAAAATTTAAGGCGTTCGAAAGAAGGTGTCAGACTGACCGAATATTTGCTATTAATTTTATATTATTAAGATATGCTAGCAAGATTAGAAGACAACATATTATTAAGTTTGTATGTATTAATATTCTCCACTGTTTCACATACCTACATATTAAAGTTTGTTTGCATTTCAAAGAAATAATTGTAAATGAAATATTATAATAATGCATAAAATTTGAATGCTTATCCTTTTCACTTATTTTCTCATAAAAATCGGATATCAATAAGCGAAGCTTAGCACCAACAGTAACACCTGGCATTCCAGTAGAGTCAGCAAAAAACTTCTTTGTTAAGAGACTTCAAGCGTAAAGCTTAAGCTGAAGTATAACTTTTATTGAGCGTGCAGTAGTTTTAGCAATTTTGTATGATATGGCATATAAAATGTTATGCTCTACTGCCCTGCCCTAGAACAAAATTCATCAAAATCGGTCGTAATTCAAAATAACCGTTAATTATTTCAAAGAGTTTATCTCGGGTAAGTATGTCATCATTACTGAAACTTACCCTAACTGTACAGTTAATTGTTAATGCCAAAAATTTAATATTTTTTTAAGGGAAATAAAACTTCAAGAAATGGCTAACCAAATCAAAATAAAATGATCACTGATAATTTTATACTACCGATCGTTTGATCTGTCCAATTTAACAGGCGACCAATAATTAATTTTGCTAAGATTGTTAATAATTGGAAAATGCCCTCGAAAATATAATTTGCGGGAGATCAATAAATGGTTACGCTGCACTTAATTAAACCTCGAGTTTTCCAATTAGTTTGAAGATTTATGGTCGTGATTAAAAATATTATATTTTGTTCTATGTAAATTGCCTTTTAACCTTTATTGTTAAGGCTTGAACTTCATTATAATAACACAATAATAATTAACGTTATATCCACGTCAATAGGTACATATTGCATTCTATAGTGAATAAGATAATCTTGCAATCCGTTATCCGACATAATAAATATCGATATAATGAATAGTAAATATATTATTATGTTGGTTCTACTCCACCATGCTGGTTCATTGCGTGCGTTCATTGATTATTGGCATAAACTTTTGGAGATGAAATCCAGTGGCCATACTAAAGTCAGAAATGGAACTTAAAATGAGTACAAAATATTGAATATTATGCTAATTATTTCCTGCAAACATTTTCTCAATTCATTACAAAATTTAATTCAAATCCCGCCATTTTCCTCGGCCTCGAAGCTTCGCACAGCAATTGCTTCGCGAGGCCAATCACGCTCAGTGGACCCGCCTATTCAAAAACTTAATCATTTAGTAAAATGTTTAGTGAATAAAATGTTTTAAATTTTACTAAAATTTAAAAACCATCCACCATAGCGTAAACTAGATGTAGTTTAACCAAATTTTGCCTAACAATAACAACCCTTATTACGCATTAAATGCTTAAAAAGCTTATCCACACTCCTCTATTAGTCTCACAATGATTATAGCTAGTCAATTATAGTATACTGTTATAACAGTGACCGCAGAACACAACCACGTTTTGGTATAATTAGCTTGTGTGTAATTGCTACTCGTTAGTACCCGATAGTACCTAATTAACACGTTTACTCTTTTGAAGGAAAAGCTTCGAAGTATGTAAGGGTGTTTATTTTCTTTTTTTATTTTAACGGTGTCCTCATGGTTGAGTATTATTAAAAGAAACAATGGAATAACAGATAAAATTTTACCAATATTTTGTACCTACCTACTTTTGGTTGCATTTTCGCTCTTCTTTTTTTGGAGCTTTGAGCACTCAAAAATAAAATTGCAAGTAGATTTTACATGTTTTAAATATTGTTATTAGCTAAAATACCTATTAGATTTTTTCCTTACGAATGCAATTATTATGATGACGCGCAAAAAACGCAGCATTTCTCAAGGATTATAAGAGTACCTAATAGGAACACTTCAAATTGCTATTAAAATAAACGCCCGATAATAGGTTCCGGTGAACTTTGAATCGTTTTTATGTTTTCAAGTTTTAATTAAAATTCTTTTGAGAATATCTTTAAAGGAGTGTCTTAATTATCTATATTGAGGTTCATTATCATCTTAATTCATTATCACTTTGATCATCTCGATTATGTTTCATTACTATCTAATGACTTGGACATCGATTGCGACTTCAGTCAAGTATTTTTTGGTGTACTCTGCACCTATACCATCCTAGGTATATTCACCATCAAAATATTAAAAAAATGTTTGTGGCTTATATTTATGTTTTCATCATTTATTTTATTGCAATTAACATTAAATCCATTTAATCATGTGGTGACAAAAATTCATTGCATTAGTTGAAATTACTGACTGAATATTTATGCACGTAATATAATATAATATTATAAATTATACCTTATGATCTCTATATATACAAAAAATACAAAATACAAAAATCTTTATTGTTACTTAAACATTTTGTAGATAATACAATGCACTAATCTAATACGTGTAGTCTAGTGTGTCTGGCAGATTCGAAGAAGCCTTTTACAGAATTGGTAAATTATAAAACCTACACATACATGTATAGAAAATATATATTTTTGTCACTGACCCGGTACAAAAATATTTCTGACAAATGTTAGCCTAATATTTCACGTTTAGGTAAAACGAGACCTTCCGCCTGACATTTCCTAAGTAATTTTGGCCATGTGTTGTTTTTGCACTAATATTTTCTGATTAATTTACTCGATATAGTTCTTCCCCTACAACAAATATTTACAAACATATATTATGTAAACGTGATTTTATATAGTCTTGGATATCCTTGGTAACTGTAATTTATAACTAGCCTTGCTGTAACTGAAATATTTTGTAACTAGTTGCTCGCCCCGGTTCCGCCTAGGTAGGTTTTTTTATAATTTTTTATATTGTTTTCTGCTAAACATAAACGACGATCACGACACAAATCTAACAAAGCAAAAATAATTAAAATCCCTTCAGCCGATCCTAAGTTATAATTACCACGACTTTCTATAAATATAGGAAGAAAATAATTCCAACATAATAGCACAACCCGTAGGTAACAATAAACAAATAAAAAGCTTTCGCAAAATGTAGAAGTACCTACCTAAGCTTTCCGGGTACATTTCATATTTCCTGATAATTATTTTTTGTTTATGCAAACATACATCATGCACATTTAAAACAGGTGTTAGGGTGTTATTAAAAATAAATTAGTGAATACTGCGGCTTAGGGTATGTACTTTTATAATGCACTAGCTGCGCCCCGCGGTTTCACCCGCGTGGCTCCGCTTCTGTTAGTTTTAGCGTGATAATATATAGCCTATAGCCTTCCTTGATAAATGGGCTATCTAACACTGAAAGAATTTTTCAAATCGGACCAGTAGTTCCCGAGATTAGCGCGTTCAAACAAACAAACATTTAAGTACCAATATAACTGTGGTTTCATTACTAACCACTCTACCAGGGGTCAAAGTAACCAAAATGATATTATATACCATCTATAATCTATATAATACATACGCTATTAGCAAGATAAACTAGCGCTTACTAATTAATAGTTATAGGTAGATAAGCCCAGAGCTCTCAACTTGTAAACTTAGTTCTGACATCTCATTTATTACCGGTTCGATCGTATGACAGGCTGGACATTTCGTTTAGTTATTTCGTTATTTCGTAAATAATTCGTCTTATTTTCTTATCTTATTATTATTATATTTATAAGTACCGTCACAAGATGTATGAAAGGAGTGAATGTTTGTACAGTGTAGTGGTAGAAAATTCGTAAGTGTAATTGGCTTAGGTACGTAGTAAGTACATATTATAATTTTTTTTTTTAATTATTACGTAACTATGTACGTAACGTAATAATTTAAGACACAGACAAATAAATTACGATTATTTTAATTCTAACTTCGTTTTAAGAGCTTTAACTTGTCAATTCAGTATTTCAGTCTACGCTTGAAAATGATGTGCATAATGTAGGTAAATGCATTGAATCAGAAAGCTGAGATAAAAAATGTTCGGTGCATTGGAAGAAAATATTAATATCTAATATTATGTATGAATAGGATATGGCGAGAATTGCGAAAGTTGCGAAGTTTGATTTGGTTTTATATTCCTGGAACAGAATGTTGAATTTATAATGTCTTTTGACTTTTTCTGTAGTTTTAGCATTGTATAATGTATAAGGCCTGTATAAGGCCAAAGCTTTTTGGCCAAACTGGGCTTAATTAATAAAGTAGGAAATTCCAGCTATAACACAATAATCAGACTAAAAAATTGGCTGGAATAACTGAATAGATTGAGGACAATAGACAAAAAAGGATTCTACAATTTCGTAGGAACTTATTTATATTTTTATCTCTACATAGCAACATGACTTCATGATATGATAAAATGTTGTAAATAAAAATGTCAAGTGCAGTACAATGTTCAAGTGATCTCAATATTCATAAAATGTTCCACCGGTTATTGAAAAACAACAATGTCTCACAACCACTCACAACATGTTGTTAGAAAATTTAGCGCCTGATAGGAAATATGAGCAACAAAACTAGCGCTGTCTCAGTAAGTTATAAGAGGATGATGTGGAACTTTGCTTATTTTCTCGTATAATGCAAATTGTACTCGAGCAGAATTTAAATGTGCGGAAAATTTTGTGCCAACCACTTGGGTAATATTTTATTTTAGACATAAACGCGACATGTAACATACTATTTTGAATACCTCTATATACATTTAGTCGTGCAAAATTATTCAAATAGCCTATTTCCATATAAGATGAGAAATATGAGACGGATTTTAAATGTTATACACTGGGTCTAACTCTAAAACGTAGCACGTAATTTAGTCCGTAGACTTCACACATAATATAACAATGTGTAATTTTATTATGTTACATTAATAAAATGTAATAATACAGTAAAGTCTGCTGTCTTATAATACAGTTATAGAGCCTACCAGGTAACTAGAATAAAAATATGTCGTGTGCTCATGTAAGATAAATTAAAATAAAATATTAGTTATTTACTAACACAGAAGTACAATTATAAAAACTGTCATTGGTATAATAGTAAGTAGGTAGTTATTATTAATGTCACATATATGCAAATAATGGCACCACAGCCACAAATATTTTATTAAATATTCATAGTTCTTATCTTATTGAACGTATATCAATTCTAGGATATGCTAATTACCCCGCAACACAATCGTGTACGTAATTGGGCCCCTTGTCGAATACCCATTTGCATTTGAAAGTAAACTGATTTATCATACACAAGCCTCCGTGGTATTGTACGGAGGTTCCTTTGAACTGCAAAATTGATAGAAATGCGTGTAAAAAGGACTTGGAAGTCAAGATTTTATACGCAGCGAGTTAGATGAAGTTATATAATGTGTGGAGGGAACAGTGTGAAATGATTCTTTCAATTTTTTTTTTTTGATGATTTTATTAGACTGATGTCTGAGGACTGATGCAAAAAACTCTAAATAAGTACACTTTTTATATAACTTAGCTTGGCTTACTCTTCGTGGAAAATTATACTTTTAAGTTTTAATCACTATAGTTTAAAATGTCTTATTTTACAATTGTAATCCGAATAAACTCGAGTTATATTCAATTGAAAGTCAATTTTTGAGAAGTGGATGCTCAGAATCCTCAAAAACGTATTTTGCAATACACTTTCACCAAATGTCATAGATATTATTAAATGAAAGCACTTAGCTGCTTGTAACTATAATTAATCTTAACTTATTGCTACACTAGATTAATTACACTCATGAATAAGTATTCAAACCTCAAATTACAATTCACATTGATATAATATCAATTACCGAGAGTTATATAAAATGCCTCATAAATATTGTGTTCTCTATGTATCTCTATTATACGATGTATATTATATTATTATACATATTTAATCAAGTCATTATAGCTTAGTGAGTAGGATATACTGCTACCTTTGCGATTCTTTAGGAGGATATTTATAAAATGATAATGCTCACAAATGAAATGCAAATATTAAAATGTAGAGTAAGCTATAAATATTATGTATATTATTCTATCCATCCCAAATACTACTCTTCATGTAATTTTCATGTATGTATATCTTATAAAAAACAGATTTCTTACGCTATTAGGTGTTTACCTCCATCAGTAAGTTCTAAAACTTTCACAGGGATAAAATTTGAACGGCATAGTTCACTAAGAATCTTCTATTCTGAGGTCTTATATACGTTAATTACAAATAGTTTTACTTGTACTTCGATTCGTTTTACTTTATTCGAAGTTAATTTAGTAGTACGTATTAGGGTGGAGTTCATTTTGCTATAGGCTTTAGAAACGAAACTTTTCAGTGGGGTGTTTAGAGTAAGTCTGATGTTTTGGATTATGTTCTACCTATTTATTAATAATCCAAATCATCATTCAGAGGCGCGGAAATTCTCACCAATAGATAAAGGAATGTTTTCGGTTGATAAACGATGAATGTATTTAAAATATAAATTTATGTATACAATAAACATTTTTATAATAGTTAACTGCTATTATAATGATTTTTATACACTTTTTATACAATATTAATATTAATATAGACCAATGGACTAACGAGAAACAAAAAGGTAAATCCTACTCCTCCATTACAAAACCTATCTATAGAATATTTGACACCAAACATCAATATATTATGTCAAGACAAAATTATACAAAACATGCTTTTATATACGAGTTTTTATATTTTTACACATTAATGCCCAAAGAATTGAACTGAATTATAGTTTTACAAGTACCAGGCTAGCATAAAAATGGCGGAGAAGAAGAACGAATACCCAGCCAGCGTAGAGGCGGACAGGCGCCTGTTGCCTTTCGAGTCGTGGGAAGATTATTTAGATTCACTCATTGAGATTGCTGACCTGCGAAATCTCAGGAGCATCGGTTCTGCTCGAACTATTGCCGCATTTGGTTACAGGTAAAATATTCAGTTATGTTAAGGTGTGAGTGAATGTAATTTACAATGTTTCCCTGATTATATTGAACAAAATCAACGAATGCGGTTTGAGTAGATTTCTACCAACTGTTTGCCTTTAGGTTTTTATAATGATAATCCAAATAATAAAAATGAATCGCCCATAGTGTGTGCCAAAAGCATAAAACTGGAGAACAGCTCTACCAATTCGCCAATTTTTTGCCGTTTTTATTAAGAAACCAGAAAAGTTCTTATTGAAAGAAACACGAAAAATGGGTAATAGGATAGAACAACGTCTGCTGGGGCTATTACAGCTAGTTACATTATAATAGCGTTGTTAAGGCTTATTTAACAAAACTACTTAGGTACCTATTTAACCTACCTATGTTTTAATTACACGTATTCATCATTTATAGAACGTGTTCATTTATACATTATTATTTACAATTAATTACAACATTACATGAGAAACAGCTGCAAAAATAACCCAATTACATTTTATCATATCTTACAGAGCCAACGGAGACACATTACAAGAGAAAGAATTCTACAAGCGGCGCAAGGTAATCCACAGTATAGTGTTCCCGGTGGTCCAGCCGTACGTGCTGGTGAGCGAAGGAGCCGACCTGGAGGACCCTTTTAATCGAGAGCTAGCTGTCAGGGAACGGGCCAACAGGGTCGGCATATTGCAAGTATGTATTAAAATAGTTAGGAATTTTCTTTAGTAAGAAGTGAAAGAAATTTGGTAACCTATTAAAAACTCGAATTTCTATTACCCGAATCTTAAAATCCCGAAAACGGTTGTTAGAACTTTTAAAAGACAGATGTAATGAATGACAAATTTTTAAAATTCCTTTTTTAATTTCCCAGATGAATCAATTTCCAGATGCACCAAAACCAGATTTTTAAAAAGTATTTTTTTGTTTTCCGTATTCTCATAATACAGATCTCAATATACCAGATTCTCAGAATACTTTTTTTTGTTTCCCATCGTACCATTTCCCAAATAAACTATTGCCAAATTTTCATAATCTTTTTATTTGGTTCCCATATAATCGTATAACAGATAAACTATTGCCAGATTTTCATAATCTTTTTATTTGATTTCCATACAATCGTGATTATACCTTTACTATCGACTGAAAATAAACATTGTCAGTAAGTAAATTTATTGTTTTACTTGTCCATTACAGACCGGTTTTAGTGTCAAAGTCGACTCAGTAGGTTAGGTTTGAAATACGACCCCCACGCTAGAACTGACTCGCTATTGTTTTACTTGCCCATTACAGAAAGGTTTAAGTGTCAAATTCGACTCAGTAGGTTAGGTTAGGTTTGAACTGTGACCCCCCATGCACGAGCCGAGCGAGCGAAGCGAGCGTGCCGCGGCAGCGGCCGGCGAGTGCCAGAACCGACTCGCTATTGTTTTACTTGCCCATTACAGAAAGGTTTAAGTGTCAAATTCGACTCAGTAGGTTAGGTTAGGTTTGAACTGTGACCCCCCATTCTCGAGCCGAGCGAGCGAAGCGAGCGTGCCGCGGCAGCGGCCGGCGAGTGCCAGAACCGACTCGCTATTGTTTTACTTGCCCATTACAGAAAGGTTAAAGTGTTAAAATCTATTCAGAAGGTTAGGTTAGGTTCGTGCTGCGTCCCCCTGGAAGGAAAACGTTTTGCTGGATATCGTTTATTTGAATTTCAAAAATCTGGACATCGTTTGTCTGGATATCAATTAACTGTATTTCAAAAATTTGTGTTTTAAAAATCTGGCTTTCGTGCATATGGATTACGGTCATCTGGATTTTGTGCATTTAGATTTCGTATGTCTGGAACTCATTCGTCTGGATTGTAAAACGTCGTACAAATAAAGAAATGGGCAAGTGAAATTCGGAGTTGCGATTATATGGCAAACAAAACTTCGAAATTTTAAAATTCGGGGTTATGAAAAAATGTCCAAACGTTTTCTGGATTATGATATTCGGAATATTAAAATTCGAGATTAAGATAGGTAACCAAGAAATTTATGTAACGAGCTACTCAAATGAAGCGATCATTTTGCGATGTGTCATTGATGTTTCTAAATAATTTTGCACCACCACATTTTTTCAAGTTTATAAGAATGAAACCAAAACGATAACATACATACTAAAAAATATGTTATATACTAAGTAGTGTGAGTAAACTACTTAGAGTAATTAAATTCATTATTGTGACTTAAATAATATCAGAGTCGGCTCAAAATTTACATTTTCGGCTTTTAAGAAAATTACACTTTGGAAAATAAAATCTAGCTTGATTAATATGTCGCGACAAAAACTTCAATCTTGAAAAAGTTTTTGGCATAGGTACAGTTTAATATATCTAAAAATTTAAATCATTAGGCACTTGAAAGCTATTATAACTACCACCACATAATACAGGGTAAAGTGTCAATTATCAAGTAAATATATTTTTACTACTATAGTCGGAATCCGCAGTTTCACCCGCGCTCTACCCAGGTAAAGGTAGCCTATTTGCATAAGCAGACTTTAGTCTATATCTATACAAATACAACATTTTAAGACATATGCGACTGCAAGCTATTACGTGAAAGAGTGCCTAACTAATATCCATCATCCACGGTCACAAACTTTCACGTTTATAACATTACTAGATTTCCGCCCGCGGCTTCGCCCGCGTTTTCAAAGGAAAACCCGCATAGTTCCCGTTCCCGTGGGATTTCCGGGATAAAACCTACCCTATGTGTTAATCCAAGTTACCCTCTATATGTGTGCTAAATTTCATTGTAATCGGTTCAGTAGTTTTTACGTGAAAGAGTAACAAACATCCATACATCCATACAAACTTTCGTTATAATAGTATTTAGATTAGACTATCAGGATAATGCAGTCAAATATAGCCACAGATAATACACTATACTAGATGTATCCAAAACACGTCACACTCGATATATTTAACCCCCAAACGATTAACACCGACTATTGCTCTTCCGCAGTCGATAATTTTCATTCGCCACTTCACTAAGGGTGGTTTCGAAATATCCGGCTACATAGATTACGCGCATCGGTTGATCACTGAGAATTGGGGGCCGTTTTTCAAAAGCAACAAAATGCTCTGGCCAAGGGACAGTGACCTCGGGTACTATCATTGGAGGCATGGAACAGTGAGGAGCAATATTAGCAGGAATTATAAGGTGATTTTATTCTATGTAGAATTTTTTAGTGTAATCTGTTTTTATATCGGAGTTATTATTATGCGTGCGATATCCTAATAGCGGATTAAATTATTCAATTATGTTTATTACGCATATATGTACTTTAATTTTAGAACTTCTTTATATAAGTAATATTTACTTTATTAGCAATTCACAAATGTTTTTTATTTTTATTGTGTGTGGTGAAATAAAAGGGTGTGTTATTTTAATTTTACCCAATACCAATAAACATCATGAAATGTCTATTGAAAGGTATACTTAGGTATAGAACAGAAAATCATTACAGATATTTTGAACTCTGTTCATTATTCAAGCTTAAAACTGATTGGAAAGGTTCCCAACTGCCCATATTTATTAGAACAGCCTCCCCCTTTAATGGATCTACCAAAAGTTCTCAGCGATAAAGCTTATAAATTTCATATCCATATGGGCTAAATTTTTGATCTAAATTTTGTCCGAACTACACTCTATCGTAACTATGATAAAATATTCCCTTTGCAAATGCAAAAGTATATCAGAGGAAACGATGAAATGCAAATATATACGGATACAAGGGAATTTGTACCTTTTTCTTCACTTTCTGACATTAATATACAAGTTTCACTTTGATATCTGAATAAACGCCTTACAACTTTTCCCGGGCATTTATTTTTTCATCTATAAAATAAATAGTTCCAGACGTTCCAAATATGTATGTATTTCTTATAAATTTCTAATCTCAGGCATTTATTAATAATTAGAATGTATAGCTAATTAGCACCTAATTAGTTTATTATAAACGCGTCTAACATAATTATGGTAAACCTATATCTATCGCTAAATGGAATCATATGCCTGGATGCATTCTATATCATAATACTATATTAACATTTAATAAGGTTCACACATATTTATTGATGTAATAATCACGAAATAAATAGTGCAGTAGTAGTATTGTACTAGTATAGAAAACTTGTATCTTGTATAGAAAACTATTGAACTAAAATTTTCCGCCTATGTTTTTATCGAGTAAACCCTGATAGTAGAATAACAACCCAATATAAAATTTAATAAAAAATGTATTTTTAACGTTACATCATCACTACATAGTATAAAACAAAGTCGCATTCTCTGTCCCTATTTCCCTATGTCCCTATGTCCCTATGTCCCTTTGTACGCTTAAATCTTTGAAACTACGCAACGGATTTTGATGCGGTTTTTTTTAATAGATAGAGTGATTCAAGAGGAAGGTTTATATGTATAATAACATCCATTAAATAGTGGAGAAGTACTGTTATTTTTGAGGTTTCTAATGTGATGTCGTAAATAATTACATTTTATCCGCTTACATTGCAAACGCAGGCCGAACCCTACGAGTTTTATCAAAATAATGTACTAAGTATTGTACACATTGAAAAGGTCTACAGAAAAGTCCGCGATGGCATATGTCTATCTATTATGGATAACCCACAATAACTTTTTTTTGTCATTTACTTTTTACGACAAATAATGGCTAATTTTCGAAATGATTTTAACCAATACAGCATTAATCCTTAACCAATTAAATACCTTGAATACATTGTTCATTGAATATAGATCTATATGGCCCTTTACACCGTATGATTTAAGTGAATATTTTTGAAGATATTACAGATTTAAAAATTGCGGGGCGTACCGTTTGCGGCGGTACCGGCCGGCTGGGCCGCTATGTTTTTATATACAACGTTAAAAGTTTTTCTGTAGTGTATTTAGTATCAGTATTAGGGTATTAGTATCATTGCACCCGTGCGAAGCCGGGGCGGGTCGCTAGTAGGTACTATTTTCACAAATTGGAGAGAGTAAGTACGTCTATAATATTATCTAAAGTATACTGTGTACTAGTATTCATTTATTCATGGTGTAACAACACAACAAACAACATAAAAACACAGCTAACCAGGAAATACATTTACTCTGAGTAATCTCAAATAAATTGTTTATTCATTATTAATTTAGTATGATATTGTCTTTCATAAACCGCAAGCCTGTATCGATATAATAGGATGCTTTGCGATGTTATTGACAGCTTATTAGAGTCGACTGGGTCTGAGATTAAATCACTTTGATACTTTTGATTGGATGTGAGAACATACATCTATAGGTTTTATATTACGGGCAATGAAAGTTGATTGATGTCGATCGACTTTCATGTAGTGTACCTACATAGGTATATTAATTGATTAAACATTGATGTTTAGACTGATCATCATGTAAAATAATAATTTGAGTATTATATTAATCAGATTATAATATGTATGACTGTGTTATGTGTCAAGATGTTTGTTACATATTTGTGCTACCTACTATAATTTACAAATTTCTATGCTTTTTTATTTATTTATTTAAACTCTTTATTTTTACATTTTTTTTAAAGTAAAACCAATCATTACTAGTCGTATGAGCTCATGATAAGGTGCTAATTCAAGTATCTTTGAATATAATCTAATTTCGTTGCATTTGTATCCGATCCCAGAGGAAATTGGGAAATAATAGGTCGGTTTTTGCGGACGGGGCCAAGTCGAAATCCATTCCAAAGGTGTCGATCGAGTGGTAAAGTTTACAATGAAATTCTTGCATAGTTCTTGTCAATGCAATTCAGAGTCAAATTAAATTCGGTCGGAATTTAGAACTTGTTACAGTTGTTAGTTGTTCTTCTTTTAGGTGTTCAGGTAGTTATTCAACTGGAGGTGATGGCTTCTTTTGTATGTTTTATAAAGTGTGTGTGTTGAGGCTTTAATTAATAAGAGTGATATATTATATGAATTTATGGGGTTATAGGCTATGCTGAAAATTTCTATGGTTTAGCTCATAAACATTACAAGTCAGAATTTTGGTATTTATATTCTTGGAGAATTATAAAGGAAAGGTCTCGATCTGGTAGCATCAAACAAATCTTCGTAAATAGTGCATTTCAATGATTTTGGATTCCCTACAAAATTCATTGTTTGTTTCCACACCTTATGCTTGGTTTTATTTTATTCTGTATTTCGATCAAAAACTTAATATGTTAGCTATAAAAATGTAATACTTAAATATAAATAATTTTAAACTACCATTATGTTTCAGCCCGTAATGGACCCAGATCGCGGCCTCCTGTTCCAAAACCGGCACGACCATAAAATAATCTGTCCCGACCCTCAACAAGACCCAGGACAAAATACAACGAAACAACGCATATATTCGCCCAGATACACGCAAATTGAATTATATGACCATGTTGTGAGAAGAAAGAGCTGATAAAAATCTCACAATTATTGATGAGTATGAAACATGATAGATAATGTTGCTAAAAATTGTAGCGAAATTTATGATTCGTATTCGATTTCGATTCATAGCAGATTACTTAAGCTACCATCTTTGCTAATAAAATAGAGGTGTTCAGTAGAAGTTATTTTTGACACATGAATGGAAGAAACTTTTGTCAAAGCAAAAGTTTTAAAATTAAAATCTACCTATGTAATAAAATTTGCTTGAATAATTTTGGTAATATCTATCAAATGGTTTATTGTTTGATAAAATATATATTGTAAAAATAAAAGACAAGAAGAGAAATGCTTTGGTTACACTATATTTATTATTCGATACAAAATGCTTCAAGGTTTTGCTTTTGCAAAACTAATGTCTGATTAATTTGGAATATTATTCCTGCAGTTTATGATTCAACTGGTTACAAAGGTAAAAAACAAGATTCTTAGCTTAAATATTAAGCACTTATACACTAGTTTTGTCTTTCTAATGGGACAAAAATAATTTATATTTCTTATTGTATATTATTAGAAGAAACCTTATACATATAACAACTTAATACAAAAGTATATTCTTAAACATTTACGTTTTAAGTTCAAAATTAATGGTCTCATTTAATGTATATACTATCTATAATACTTATAAAGGAAAAGATTCAAATCTATGCCTGAGATTGCACAGATTCTAGCCTAGTTCTTTTTGCAGTTTCTCGAGACGCTGTGTGTACGATTGAAGTGCGCAGCGTGATTCCGAAAATATCTTCATGATATCTGTTTTCCTCCTGCAAAATCATAATAAATTTATTTATATGAAATTCTATTAATATGAAGTAAAAATAAGGTTCAAAATAATAAAAATAGAACTATTGACCAAACAGGTTATGCAGTACAGGCTTTATTTATTTCGGGATTTGAATTTTGATAACTGCATGTGAAATGGCCGGATAAATTTTATTTCTTTAATGACACTCACCATCAAGCCCAAAATAAAGTCATCAACCTCTGTGTCTGTCAATTTTCCGTGTTTTTTGATTATTTCTTTCAACTTTTGTTGCACTTCTTCCGCCATCTTACAGTCACCGCACACGTAGAAATGTCCACCTTTTTCTAGAAGTGTTTTAGTTATTTGAGGACCTTCATCTTCTAACAGGGCTTGTACATGTTTCTGAAAATTTATAATTATTTGAAAATCCTTCTCATGGAATCACTCATAGGACGATTACAACTTTCAGCTTTTTATTTACCTTATTGATACATTCTTCTCTAGAATATGCCACCATGGCTTTTGTTATGACTCCATCTTTTACCGCTTCTTCTTTCTCGTCTTTATACAAATCCATTCCCCTGTATCTACATCCAAAGAACAACCACACTGGACCAGCTTTTGAACTGTTATTTGCAATTAAATGTCTTCTATGATGCCAGAAACCTCTGAAAGGTGCTATACCAGAACCAGGACCAACTAATATAAGTGGAACGGAAATATCAGATGGCATATGGAAATTAGGAGCTCTGCGAAATAACAAAAATGCGTTAATAGTTTGCTTCCGCAATTAAATTTTATTGAAGCGTACAAATGATATTTACCTTCTTATAAATGCGATGACCTCGTCATTTACTTTAAGACTTTGTAAATATGTTGAGCAAACACCGTAATGAGTTGAACCTTCGCCGCCTGTGATCATAATAAGCAAGCAATATTATTGATTTATTTAACATAAGGAAATTAAAAGGAATATCATACCATCAACAATGCTTACTTTGAGTTTTATATTGAACAACAGCAACGGTGACGTGTATTCTTTGAGGATGAGCCAATGGTGATGAAGATATAGAGTAAAATCTAGGTTGTAAAGGAGGCAATAATGCAACTAAAACTGAAGCCTGAGGTCTACACGATGGTATTTGAGTTAAAACTTCAGCCAAATGAGGGTAGTAATGGTATCTCCAATCGTCAAACTTGTTTGAATCCTGAAAATATAGTTATAAAAATATCAATTCAGTATTAATGTAAACCAGAATACAGTACAAAAGACAAGTTACAAATAACGTACCTCTATAAGCTCTTTTATACATTCAGCGTCATTTTTATCAGTACATGCACTCGCTAAGTACTTCAAAAGCTTCGACGATGGTGGGGTAGTAATGTCTAGGAATCTGGTAAACAATTCTCGTACTGTTACTGGCGGTAGCCGTTCATGTTTCTCCCAAGATTTAATAGCACCTTTAAATTGCAAACAAAATTAATAAAAAGAAACACATAAATTAAAACTTTCCGTAGTATGCTTTGTTAATGGATTTTACCTGTAGGTGTAAGAGTTTCTTTCATCACTTGCAATTGTACTGGCTTGTCATACACATCTACGTCTTTCAGTCTTGATAACACGATGTCTACAATTTCCTTGCGGTTACAAGCCATAATACCGACATGGTCTCCAGGCTCATATTTAAAATCAGACTGGAATTATACCAAAAAGATTAATACGATTAAACAATTTCTGTTACCATAATATCTTACTATTCATATAATACTCACATCAACTTCCATATCTACAAATATTGTTGCTCGGTCTGATGTAAAATCTCCCAAAGGTTTATTTTCTTGCACTCTGCACGTAATATAGTGTTTCTTATAACTTTCTTCTAGTGCCTTTTTAATTGGTAAGCCCTTTTCAACGTTACTGAATCGGACTGTATCTTTAGTGATCGGAATCACTCCAAAGGATTTTTTCGCATCTTTGATTATGTCATTTTCTTCCAAGCAGAATGTTTCACACGCAACCTAAAATGTTGTTTTATCAGTAACAAATCCTTTATAGGTAGTTTTATTGATATTTATTGAGATAAAGTGAGCATATTATTATGTGAGACTTACTTGGAATATATTGGATGACCAAGTTCTAAATTGCTGTTCTTGACCATACATTTCATCTCCGCAGTTAACTTCCAATAGTCTTTCCCCACCTAAATCTTCGAGTACTCTATCGACGGTTTTACCGAAACAACAGAATTTCGGATACACACTTGAACCCAATGCAAAAACAGCAAAACAGACATTGCTCAAAGGACCAATATTTTCCGCACTTGATGTTCCCCCAATGCTACCTGTTTTAGTGAAAAAATTATAATGTTAATCAACAATTACAATTACTCTTAAAAAAATCTAAACTAAGCCCAATTTCTAATATTATAAAACACTGAGTAGGTGGTGTTTTATTCTTTTGGTTAAGGATAACTTATGAAGTGGACGCCTGAATCTTTGGGCTGCAATTATAACAAGATTTCAATTAGTCATAGAGCGCTATTATTTACTTAGCCAATTTGCATTGCACTTAATAGTTTTTACCATACTTAAGTAACGTATTTATTAATCGCTTAAAACACTTGAAAAATAACACTTGAATCTTAAAACTTGATTTCATCATACGAAAATAAAAACAATTTTTCTAAATAATGGAATTCGAATAAATTACATAAAATGAGCAAAACTCATAAACAATGTTTTTCTTACAGTGAACGTTTTCAGGGGATTGAGTTAATGCTATGACCAAATCCGCTAATGGATTGAGGGTTACTTAAAATCGGATAGAGCAAAACATTGTTTAGAGATTTCACTGAAATTATTATAATTTTTTTTGTTTTAAGCTATTTAGGGTAATGTTTTAAAATTTCATTCAAATTACATGGGTTGATCCAAAAGTAATGATAATCAATATTAAACAAGGTCATTACAGTTAAAATTATTATGTATTCCTCTAGATAGTCTTCTAACTAGATAATATACATCGATATTTTTTTCTTAAACTTAAAAAAAAAACTTTGACTTCATCCACAAAAACCCCTCTACTGCGGCCATCACTTCGCTGTCGTCTTAAAATTTCTTGCCTCGAAGGTGTTTCTTGTGCCGAGGAGAGAGATAGAAATAACTAGGAGCTAGATCTTACAAACAGGGTGGGTGTTCAAGCATTTGGAATGCCGATTTTTGAATGGCAGCCATTGCAACTGACGCTTTGTGATCTGGTGCGTTGTCTGGGTGAAACAGCATTCAAGCCCGCATTTTGCCATGTGTCTTTTCCTTACTAACCTACCGCAATCTTTTAATTTGGTCTGTGTAGTAAGAGCCCAATACAGTGGCTACCTTCTTAAAATATCCCACCATAATTATTCCTTCAGCGTCCCAAAAAACTACCGCTTTAACCTATCCCACTAATTTTCACTTTGAATTTCTTCATCGTCACTTTGGAAGCTCGCATCCAGGCCATTGATTGTTTCTTGGTTTCAGCATAAACATGGTGAACCCGGGTAACGTCCATGATCGCAAATCGTGACAAAAAATTATCCTGATCTCATAAAAAATTTGGAAATTCACCCTCTAAATGTCGAATCGTTGTTTCTTCTTTTCGTCGGGAAACATTCTGGCACCCACGGTTCACATTCAAATTAATGTAAATACTTGGAAACGTGGCCTGTTGATATGATTTTTTTGTGATAACTTAGTGAGTACATGAGCAAGCAAAAAATATTTATTTTATAGTTTTATGTGCACAGGAAATACCCAATTATCATTACTTTTGGATCAACCTAGTATTATTTAAAAATTACTAGCTATCCTCGCAAACGTTGTTCTGCCTCTCTTATCATTTAGGGGTATGAAAAATAGATGTTGGCCGATTCTCAGATCTACTGAATAGGCGCACAAAATTTCATGAGAATCGATCTAGCCGTTTCGGAGGAGTATGAATATTGTAACACGAGAATTTTATATAAGGAGATTTTGTTTAGGGTCCTACTTACTTTTATTTGATTCTAAACGTGTTAATTGCCGTTTGTCTTCGTTGTTGCTTCGACTGGACTCCAATCGCGACAGTTGCCTTTTGTATTCGTTACGTGGCGTCATCACACTGTTTGCTCTCATTAATGACTTTGGTGTGGGTGTTTTGTAACTAAAAATCAAATTGTATGTTTTTATCAATGTTTTATTTTGTGCTTGGTGAAGGCTACTTTGTAGCACGTATATCATTTTTTTGTGATATATATTCATTTTATATGCATATTTTAAATAATTAGGTACTAATTGATGTATAGTTTTAAATATTAATAATGATCCAAAAGTATGTAGTACACTTCATTGCAATCATTGAAATGTAAAGCACAAATGCTTTGAAACCATCGTTCAAGTAAAATGCAAAATAAACTTTTAATAATTCTTTTCTACCCTAATAATAAAACCTTACCCTGCGCTCTCCACCTGATCATTCTTCTTCTCGTTATACAGCATTTGGAAAAGATGCTCCGCGAACGTCTGCAATGCAACACTAATTAATATTCCGTCAAGTTAACACATCAGTGACAAAAATAACATATGAACCACAATATAAATAATTAATTAACCCGCCGAATAAATACGTCGCTAAGTAACAAACTACGCAGTTTTAACAGTGGATTAATAATATATTCACAGCGTATGCTCGAAGTCAAATACGAAGCCCGAGTATAGTTAAAACAAATAGTCCCTTATTTTGTCAAATAACGAACGTTCTAGAAATAATATTTGCAATTTACTCACGACGCCATTCGCAGGAGGCTCGCCGTTGCCAAAAGTTGAAGTTACGATGAGGAGGAGTGTTTCGTGCTCTATCGAGAAAATATCGTAGTCTGACATACATTGGACCTGGAGAGAATAGGACAGATAAGATTGTGGCCTTTTGTAGTGGTCCTAAACTTTTGTTAAGTGTCATTTGTTTACTATTTACTATCTGTGATTATTCTTTTTTAATGAATATTGTACATATTAAAGAGCTATAAGAACATTTTAAAAATATGCCATTGATTAGCGCTTCAAATATGTTTAAATAATTGGACATTTCTAAAACAAGGCACTCCAAAAGCATTCCCCAAATAAGCAAACATAATTTTCATTCCAACTACTACAGAAGAAACACATTCCGTGAATAGGTTTAATCAAGAGCGCAATATTCTGCAAAACTTGCCTGTACGTTGAACGCGTGGCCGAATATGGTCCCTAGTTCCTTGGCATAGAGTTCAGATTTGCCCGTCTCGGTCGCGTACAGGATAGTCGCTTTGATGCGTTTAGACAGCGCTTGGCTGAAGAGTTTGGATGTAAACTTGACGGCCCTCGCGATCTGCTTGAAGTGAAACTTGCGCCGCACCTTGTTGCCGTCAGACTTGCTCCACTGGTGGGTCTTCCACGCGGGTTCCTGAAGCCCGTTAAATGTGTTCGTGTAACTTTGTTACGCAGTGACGTCACGGATAATATTATGTGTTTATTATCTATGCATCGTCACTGCTGCGTTATGGAGTTTTCATTGCTTTCGATTAGGTGCTAAGTATTTTATTTCATAAAGAATAGTTGTGCTTATTGCAGAGTTTATTGGTGATGTATCTATTTGTGGAAATATTTGATGTTTTTTGACTTCTAAGAATTTTTACTAAACTATTTTTTAAATTAAATCGCAAATTACTTACTTGATAATCATATGAGGGCCGTACGTAATACAAAGCCATTTCTTGATGAAACACCGCCGTCAGTGATGACGACATTGGAGGGACGATCCATATCCAATCAGACGGACAACCGCCCCTTAAATAATAAGACAAATGAATGCGAAAGAATGTATATTATTTTTATGATGAATGGCAGAGCCTAAAATGTAAATCCCGTTTTTGTTCTTTTATTTATTTTTTGTCTTTATGTGTGCTATTCTGAATTATAGTTTAAAGGTTTACGATGGTGTTTCATTTATTTAAATTACATCTTTATATCAACCTCTGCTCAAATTTTAACGTTTTAGCAATTAAGCAAAATGAATATAATATTATAATAAAAATACCTGCTTCTATTTTCATTATCCAAGTGTTTGATAAACTGTTCCGACGCTGAATGATGATCAACTATAGATGCATTATCTCTATGAAAACTGTGCAGTACAGCGATGTTGACTTCCACTAGAGCTTTGTCCTTCCAAAGGGAGACGTATGAACTTGTGTCTAATCCCATTTTCATTGCTACTGACTAAAACAAAATAGTGTTTTATCATCATCATCAATCAATTTTGTTATTGGTTGAATGGTAGTTTAAACAGAGATCACGTAACTTAACAAATATAAATTAATGTCAAAGCTGAATTTGCATAAAGTTTATGTCAAAAAGGAGAATGGGCAAATTGGGCCTGAAACTTGGGCTAAGACCAATACACACGAAATATTGTTTTTGTGATAGATAATTACAATAACAATTATTAGAAAAAAATAAAATAAAAAATAAATCAACCGGGTTCTTGTACAGTCAAGGCAAAAAGTTTTATTTATTAGGCTATTATTTTGCGCACAAAACGGTGTTTTTAATTCGAGTGAAGTAAATATAAATCTAAATGTCACTGGAGTGACTGAGTTTAACCACAAAAAACGTCTAACTACGTTGAATATACAGGGTGTCCCAAAAAGTAGTGATGAACGGAAGCTGGGAGGTAGAGGACCTAGAGAGCTATCCGAATCACCCCCATGTATGTTATGCGATTTTTCGTATTTTCGGAGTTATGACATTTTTTTCAATTTTTCATCTATCGCTGAGTACGATGAGATTTTTATTTATGGTGACGTGACTTATTGCGCTAGATGCTTGATTTTTTTTTGTGTGGTAAGCTGAAAGATAGGCCAATTCAGTATGGTAACATTTACTATCGTTAGATCTTCGAATGGAATAAAAAAAGAATTAAATGCCAAGAAAGATAAAATTACCCAGTATGTTCACAACTTCAAGGGCCCATAAAAAAATAAAATCACATAAAAAAAGTTTTCCATTTGGCTTTTAAAAACTCGCTCTATCTATCAGGTAGCTACCCTAAAAATTTCATTTTATTATTCAGAAGGCTTCAATCGAAAAATTGAAATCTAAATGTGGTAAGTGCAAAAATTTTATTAACATGATGATCATTAAAACCAAATTAAAACCCATAAATAGGTGTTTAATTACCAGAAATTTTTAAAATAACCCCGCTGTTGCTCAATGCAAGTGCGACATCACCGTAAAAAGTTGTCTTTTAAATGTCTGAATGCCCTTTTATCATTTTTAATGGTTTCTTCTGCTACTATGAATTTCCGGGTTATTTCGTCCAAATTGTAGCATTCTCTCAAGTAGCCGAGGTCTTTTTAGTATCCCCATTGAAACAAATCAATGGGGTTTAGGTCGAGGGACCGTGCAGGCCAGGCTTTAAGGCAGGCGTCACCAGCGCATGCGCAGGCTGCAACGACCAATCCATCTTTCAGGGTATCTTTGCCCTTTAGCCTGGCCTCGACGGTCCCCGGACATAAACCCTATTCATTTTTTTCCGTGGGGATACTACAAAGACGAGAGACTGCCACAATTTGAACGAAATAACCTGGAAATTCATAGTAGCAGAAGAAACCATTAAAAATGATAAAAGGGCATTCAGACATTTAAAAGACAACTTTTTACGGTGATGTCGCACTTGCACTGAGCAATAGCGGGGTCATTTTAAAAATTTCTTGTAATTAAACACCTTGTTATTGGTTTTAATTTGTTTTTATTAATCATCATGTTAATTCAATTTTTGCACTTACCTCATTTAGATTTCAATTTTTCGATTGAAGCCTTCTGAATAATAAAATGAAATTTTCAGGGTAGCTACCTGATAGATAGAGCAAGTTTTTAAAAGCCAAATGGAAAACTTTTTTTATGTGATTTTATTTTTTTACGGGCCCTTGAAGTGGAGAACATACTGGGTAATTTTATCTTTCTTGGCATTTTAATTCTTTTTTTTATTCCATTCAAAGATCTAACGATAGTAAATGTTACCATACTGAATTGGCCTATCTTTCAGCTTAGCACACAAAAAAAATCAAGCACCTTCCGCAATAATTGACGTCACCATGAGTGAAAATATCACCGTACTCGGCGATAGGTGAAAAATTGAAAAAAACGTCATAACTCCGAAAATACGAAAAATCGCATAACATACATGGGGGTGATTCGGATAGCCCTTTAGGTCCTCTACCTCCCAGCTTCCGTTCATCACTACTTTTTGGGACACCCTGTATAATAAACACGGTATCTAGGTACCTGTTACAAAGCATAATATTAGTGTATTTCGGTTATTAGAAGGCTTAAGATTAGTACGTATTTGTAAATGAAAGTGAATTGTAGTAACATAAAGATATTGTCATTGTCTTATAAGAGTTATTTATTGCAAAAAATATTATACACAAAGAAATAAAACTTGATGTGACTGTACAAAAACCCGGTTGATTATTTTTTTATATATATTTTTCCCGTTATGTATGTGTTATGATCTAATAAAAAAACAATATCTCATGTGTATTGGTCCAACTCAAGGGTTCAGGCCCAACTTCCATAGTAAAATGCCCATTCTCCTTTATCTTCTTTTTGTAATCTTCCGTTAGTTCCACAGAAAACAATAAAACACCAACAAGCGTATACCTACTGTCTTCACCAAGGTACATTCGATAAAAATCAACCATAAATATCAATAGGTTAGTGATGATTGGTCTTGCATGCACAAGGTCAATAATTAAACAACAAAATAAATAAATAAATAATATTTAAAACATTCAAGTATCAAAACTTTTTTTATGTATTGATTTTCACGCAAATACACACCTCAACAATATTCAATCGATTCGAGTCGCACAAGTTCCGGCAGCCAATTTCCGTGCCCATGTACCAGCCGTTGAAGGCAGTGGCTGTGAACTCCAGACCACCACAGTCCAACCGCATGTTGGACACCGCTGGGAGAGCGTACCATTTGAGACCTAGGTCTATGAACCAGTCGTAGCTGGAAAGAACAGGTGTGTTTAATGGTCTAGTTCGTTGGAAAGGGGAAAGAATGGATGCTTGGGAAGAAAAATTGTATACAGCAAGTTTGGTAGTATTGAATTTAAATTTAATAATTATTTCAAACTAATTCACTTTACGTTTTGTCTCGTGATAAATAATTATAACAGAGAATAGTATATTCAACACATGAACGTAAAAGGCGAAGCAGAGAGTACAGAAGAAAGGCTAAGATTCTAACAAATATTGTTATTACATAACTTAAACTAACCTGGGATGTTCAATATTAACCTCCATGATGATCTCACGAGGTATCTCAAAGAACTCAGGGTCTCTCCCATCAGCTGACAGCACCAGGGGAAGAACATCCCACGCGGTGCGGGGAGGCTTCCAACCCAGTTGGACACATACCTATATTTAAATAATTTCCATGTAAGTAAACTTTTTTCTTTCAATAGCAGGTACTAGAGAATGTTTGTCTGTGATATTTTTGGAAACTAATTAGTTCAATTTTTAAGGAAGACTATGGAGAGTATTATATTTACAAAATGTAAATATAGGTGCAAGTTTATTGACCTTATTTTGTTCCTCGCCAAAATGCACTTTGATCAAATCTAGAATCATATTTGAAGCAATTTAGCAATATATTTTATTTAATTTTTCAAAATCATAACATCAGAAACTCGGTAAAGTAGACAATGAGATGTCAATTTCATAATTAATTAAAACTAAATTACACAAACCAAGAAAAAATAAATATCCTGAATTTATTAAAAAAAAAATAATAAACTAATTACAGGTATAATACTCATTGATCGAACTTCCAAAAAGCATTAAATCAAGCGGTTCATGGCCTTCGATACAATCTCAGCTGATCTAATTTCATTTACACAATGGTTAAAGTGTAATTATACTAAGACAATAGCCGGTTTTACCTAATTGACCATCTGAGTACAATACATGGGAAAGTATTTGAATAAAACATATTTTATCCTTTTGTTAAAAATAAAACATTACGGTATATATTCCGGTAAGTAATTTGAATTATTTAATGGTCCTTTGTTATGTATTAATGTAGAATAATGCATTATTAGTTTATCTTACAAATAAGACAATGTTTAAACTAATAATGATTTTTTTTTGTGTGGTGTTTCTCAATGTTAGCATGGACTAATAAATATGTTTATTAGTCCATGATGTTAGCCAGAAGGGCTTCTACATTTTAACGCGGACGCGTGGGTGAACTGAAGGTTCACCCTGGTAGCGACGTCCCCCCTTGACGGGGATCTCGAACCTCGGCTTGGGCTGTCGCTTGAGTGGAGGAGGACGGAAGGGCTCTAGTCGGACGGGTAATAATGATATAATACAGGCTTCATTATGTAGACAGGCATTGAATATTAATTTATAGTGATAATCTCGAAATAGATTATTGTCTTGAAATTGAAAACACTGATAATATAAAAACATATAAATTTATTATGTGGTTAATTATAAGTACATATTTGAAATAAATAATTATTAAAATAATACTTCTATTAAATGGTGTTATTATACGATAATATTATGCAGTAGATCTACAAATTATAGTAGAGAAATCACAACCGTGAATAAACAATTAATTTAAATGTTGTATCAAAACTACATAACGAGGTTGTTCAGGTGCCGTAACAAAGCACATCAGCTTGCAAACCATTTGACTAAATGCTAGAAGGCCTAATCTTTTAATCGAGGAAAGGCATATTTCGAGATATTATATTTTTTACACGGTGAATAAGAATTTCTATTACTGTTCGACCTTTTTTGTAACTCTGTGGTCGAGTTCAAATCTATTCTAAAATTGTTAAAACCTAGATATCTATTAAGATTAGAAATAATACTTAAACATTTTAGGAGTAAAAAAACGTAATGCTGTTAGGTCTACTCAATATTTGATCTCAATTATAATAACTAATTACAATAACCTGACTGTTTAAATTACTCAGTACGAAGAATTTCGTAACAAGTATTAGTTGCAACATCCCATCCGAAATTGATAATTAACGTTTCCAAAGCCGTTTAAATTAAACTTCCATCTCAATTTCTGCTCTTTTCTTGTATGCTTTACCTCAGTGAATTCGACTCTAGCGGGGTCACCGAGCACGGTGCCGTCCGGCTCGAGGTACCCGGCGTAGGTGATGAGCTGTGGGTTCCATATCCGATAATCGTGTTTGCCGTCCGTGCGCTGCGGGAATATGGTTATCGCTGACCTGAAACGGACTGTGGATTACCTGGTGTATAGGTATTCAATATAAATTGAATAAAAACTTTAATTGCTATTATGCTAGTAGGTACTTGACGGCCCGCGGCTTCGTCCGCGCTGTGTAAAACTTAACAATTTATAAAATATAGGTATATTATATGTAAACCTTTCCTCAAGAACTCTGTCGTCATTTGTGGTCTTATTATTCTGATGGTTTATCCATATTATATCGCAATTCATTTTGACAAAAAAATGAGAAGAAAAAATTTAAATTATTAACAGGGTCTACACTCTACATGTTTATGTAGGTAGATCCTGTTAATTGTAAATATCTTAAGTAAATTCGAAAGATCTCAAACTATGTTTGCATGCAAGATTTGTTTTAATTGAATTGTTTTTGATTTAGTATTCAAGATGTGATTTACAACTTTCGTTTGTTTCTCATTATTAAATTAAAGAACCTTCCAAGAATTCTACTATAAATCTGCGAAAGTTATAATATAATTATAGTTTTAAGATTCATTTTTTTTCTGTAAACCTTTTTGATTAGGCAATATCGCTAATGACAAAACTTTGCCTATTAATAAACTACTTTGTATTTATAAGTATTTCTCCTATTTAGGACCTATTAAAGTAAAATATAACATCGACGAGAGTAAATGTATTGCGTTTTCGTGCAAAAACTACGAACAACACATGACATAACTATATTTTACTACCAGTGCCCCGTTTTGATAAATAGCGTGATAATAAATCAGTATGCCCATACAAATGCGTAGGTGAGCCAGAAATAGAGTTATTACCTTATATTTCCCTTATTTGTCGCGTATTTGATATGATTGCAGAGCGCTTCAAACATTCCACTTGCGGTAGTTACTTCTCTACAGTCGAAGATCTGGAAAAAAACAGTTAAATGGGATTTTTGAATCCCTTAATATTAATACAGGTCCCTTAGATATGTATTTAACACATGTATAAGCAACTCTGCTACGATGAATTTAATAGACAAATTGGACTTTAATGGTTTAAAAGTTTAGTAAATGAATTCGATGTATGATGAGGCTGTCATAGCCATAAATCTCCCACACCACACAAATTTTGTACACAAATCTAAATATCTTATACAATATGTTCTAAGCTAATTTGGCGATCGAAACATAATATAAAGTATACTTTATTTGTATAATTTATGACAATACCAGCTTGCACTTCTGACACCTTATGTTACAAACTTTGTGCTTAGATAACTTTAATAAGGTCACTTCTAAATCGTTAACAGTATTAAAGGTGTAATTTAATACCGTGAATGATTTTTTATTACCATAAGCTAAAACTTTTTGTGAGTCTACTGTACATAGTATTATCACAGTATTACAAGTGGTATAGGTATTATGGTCTATGTGTGTTTTTATTGACTTTAATTGGTGGCCTTTTCAATCATACGCCTTCATTCATCTTCTATGTACCAAAATATCGAAACATATTATTTGGGTAGATATACGTCTTTATATATCTAAAACTTTGTAATTGTACCTATAACTATAATTATACAACACGAATGTTGTTTTGTTTCTCGTTATGAAGCTTAGCGATTAGGCTCGTTAAAAGTTTTGGTGGTTACGGTTACAATTTGTCAGTAAGAGCCTTTTTAACTTCTTTATATTGTACAATGAGCATGTTTGATAAATCTCACATAATAAGAAACCAAACAGACAGAAAACAAGGTTAGTTATCAATTTCAAACATAAGATTTTAAGTGGCATATATTTTATTCTTATTATATATCCTGTGCCCTGCGGTTTTACCTGCATTGCTCCGCTCCTGTTGGTCTTGACGTGATGATATAACGCCTATAGCCTTCCTCGACAAATGCGCTATCTAACACCGAAATAATTTTTCAAATCGGACCAGTAGTTCCTGAGATTAGCGCTTTCAAACAAACTCTTCAGCTGCAATATTATAGTATGGATTTGCCCTAGTTGACATTCAGAATATCTCATGCGCTGTAAATATCGAATTCGAGGTTGTTCCCTATATATTTTAAGACACTAATAAAATAGTGTTATCAAAGAACATATAGGTAGCGATATAACAGACACAGCTTAAAGCTCAATTTTTTTACATTTGAAAGGGGCACAATAGAGTTTGGAATAAAATTATTTCTTATCATACCAAATACGAAAAATAACATAATATATAATATGTATACCTGTAACTTCTTCCACTGTATCCTGCCAATGCACCTAGCTGCGTTCCTCCACGCCAGTTTTGCTCCAAACACCAACTCTGGAGTCTTCAGCTGGTAGGTTCCACTTGCCTGTATCTCCTTATCGACCTCTCGCAATCTAGCCAAGTGAGCGTCTGAATTTTCTCTGTGGACAATATAAAGGTAATTGTGATAATTATAAAAAGCAATTAGGTAACATCGTTTCGCTAAAATGACTTAAGAATTAGAGTTTTCTTCTAAAATACTAGTCTTAAAATACTATTAAAAAAAACAGTATTTCTACCTTTTGAAGGATTGCTTACTCATAAAAATTTAAAATTCGTCAAGTATTTCATTATTGCAGTTTGCTTTACAATATTAATCAATTATTAAATACAAAACTTTGAAACTACCATAAAATGCTTTTATAATATTAAATTACGAACCTCTTTATAGAAGAGAAGTACTGTCGTATAAACGTCTGTGCATCTTTGAAGACTTCCTCTGGACACCTTGGAGTGTTCCCTCGACCAGGGATATCCATGATGCTGCTTTGACATACTTTCTCTGAGCATTTTGTGTTCTGTTAACAAGATGTATTAAACAAAATGTTAGTCTATGAATTAAGTTGAAGACTTTACGTACAGTGATAAAAATGTTTAGAATTTTAGATCCTGGGTTCGATCTCAGGTTGAAACTAGAAAAATAATTTATCAGTTCAACCATCAGTTCAACATCGAATATTATACCTATGAGAAAAATGTAACAAATGTAAATTTAAACAGGTTTGCATAAAACGTTGTAGGTACCTACCTCATACGCAACAAATGCACATTTTGCGTGTATGCAAAATTAAGGTAGTGTTTACATTAGTAATAAAAATATCTTCCCATACCATGTACGTAATACCTTGAATAAGCGATCTTTTAAGAATGTACTCATTAAAAAATCAATTAATCATTTTAAGATCATAATGAAGATATTTCGTGATCATAAACAAAAGCATTATCTCATAATTTCAAAGTTCTTTAAATTATATTAATTTGCGATGTGATATAATGATAGGGGTACGTTTAGAAAATTCAAGAACACTGATTAAAATGTTTCCTAGGTTTAGCTTAGCTTAAAAGCGGCTACCGAGGAATGCCTTTGAGCTAGATTATATAGGAGATAGAAAGATTTAGTTGCAGCAATTTGCATGCTGTATTAACGAAAATATATTCGCACTAGCTGAATGCTGTGGCTGCACTCGCGAGTGTACATAATATATACTTGTACGTTAGAAAAATGATAATTAACTAAAGAACTTTAATTTTAAATGGCTATTAATTTAAATGTACACGACATGACATATACATCTTCTTCTTCTTATATATAAAATTCTCGTGTCACAATGTTAGTCTGCATACTCCTCCGAAACGGGTGGACCGATTCTCATGAAATTTTCTGTGCATATCGGGTAAGTCTGAGAATCGGCCAACATCTATTTTTCATCTTATATATAAAATTCTCATGTCACAATGTTAGTCTGCATACTCCTCCGAAACGGGTGGACCGCCGCGATTCTCATGAAATTTTCTGTGCATATCGGGTAAGTCTGAGAATCGGCCAACATCTATTTTTCATATGTACCACGGGCGAAGCCGGGGCGGGCCGCTAGTCTTAGGCGCGGGACATATACAAGCGGCGCGGCGCGCCGCGGGCGCGCTGCCGGCGTGCATCGGGTGCGCTATTGGCATTTTGTATGAAATAATTTTGGAAAGGCGGCGCAACCTTGGCACAACCGTGGCGTGCCGTCTCGACGCCTGTCCAAAATTCTTTCATACAAAATGTATAGGAAGGACGTGGTGCAAAACAGATTCAAGAGGTGCGCTTATGGCACGCCCGCGCCCGCGCCGGTTGTGTTTGACCCGCGCCTTATATATAAAATTCTCGTGTCACAATGTTAGTCTGCATATACTCATCCGAAACGGGTGGACCGATTCTCATAAAATTTTCTGTGCATATCGGGTAAGTCTGAGAATCGGCCAACATCTATTTTTCATATGTACCACGGGCGAAGCCGGGGCGGACCACTAGTATATGCATATTAATATCGAAAACTTGAAGATCAAAACAGATATTCAGATTTTATTAAAACAACTTTTCAGGCCAATAAATTGCACACAGTTCAAGAATACATGATATTGTATTGTCTTACGTTTCCAAATAAACACAGACAAGTCAAGTATCGTTTAAAAGCAACTCAATAGTTACTTACATTAGCTAAGTAAGCAGAAGAGTACAAATTGAACTTAGAGTAGAGGTTAAGTTAGAAGTAGGAATCCTATTGAAAATTACATACATTGTGGTCGAAATCATTGATTAATTATTATTGATAAATTATTGTTAGACTGATCTCTTTTTATAAAGTATTTTGAATAATGAAATATGATACTTATTTTGTTGCATTCAAAAATTGCTTTAGATTGCAATTAATTCAAAATTGTCATAAAATGAAACAAGAATTCCGTGCACTTATGACTAAATAACTTTTTGTCGAACATCCTTCATGTTATATGCAAACTTTATATACTTACCTACCTATCGCTCAGGTGCAATTTCTATTGTCATGCCACTATATTACAAAATGAATACAAAGGAATATTTCATTCTCAATGTGCATAGTCATCGTATATTTCAACAAGTCGCAATAATTAAAGCGCTAATGCATAGTTTTTTTATCTAAGTTATCTCCTTGTAATAGACATCCTTGAATAATTGATATCTCACAAAAAAATCAAACTGAATCATATCAAAAGACTTCATAAGCTTTAAAATATATTATGCTTTATAATATACGTGTTTAACTAATAAGTAGGTACTACTGGAATGAACAATAGAACACAATAGGTTTTACTATAAATTTTGATTCGATTTAAATACCTAACAACCAATTTATTCTTAATCTAGCACACTGTACATAAACATTTAGCATTGATATAATATTCTGTAGTTACACTATTAAAGTAATTTCTACGCAATCAGTTTCATGTTTGGTTGGCAAAAAGATTCAACACGACCTCTATAGAACAATATAGAGCCGAAGTTTCTAATTGCTATTTAATATGACGACTAAAAAGTCCTTCTAAAAGTCTAATATATGTTTAAGTTTAAGTTTGACTGGAGATGACGCCTTACTTGACCAATTAAGGACCTCGTCCACATACTTAAGATATCATTTGTAATTTAAAAACCGTAGTTCAATGAACTACATTGTACAAAAGAAAATCACTTGAATTGCACACCAAATTGCTAGTAATAAAAAGCACCTGCCTTTAAACAAATTTATATTATGTATCATTTAATTATTCTTAGAAAAGTTTGATTACTCTATCATGCTCGCTAAAAGAAATGTATTTTATTATATCTTTCATTATATTCGACATAATTATTTCATCACCATTTTGATTGACAAAACGTTTGATTGACGTTTCTATCAGTAGTCATTTCAGTGATGTGCCTAAAGTTCCAAAGTTTAAATGATATTTATAAGCAAAAGTTATCCAAAGAACTCAAAATTTAAATTTAAATTAACTTTTATCGTAACAAGAAAAGTGAATGTTAAATAATTACAATGAAGTTCTTTTAAATTATTAGAACATTTTGTTATTAATCACTAACCACGAAGGAAAAACTGGTAAAACTATCAAGATAATTTTAAACAAAATATTCTCTAAGAAAGTGTTAATGCTAATACTATAATCAGATCAACGTTAGTCACGTGATCATTGACCTCATAATTGACTCAATCTTACAGTAATTGACTTCATTTCGATTCGCAGTTATCAATTTATTTCATGACTGTTTCTGTCCCTGACCTTAAGCTTAGTACACAAAAGCTTAATAGAATAAACACGAACAAAATAAGAAATACTGTAACACTATAAAGTATAGAATACAACGAAAAGAAACAAAAATGCTTTTACACCATGCTTAATTCATATTATGTAAAATAAACAACATTGCCATTATGTAAGTATTACCAAATCAGTGTGAACTCTTCTTAAACCACAGTAAATGAAAGAGAAGAATCATTTATTGTGTTTCATTTACAAAGTCAAACGTCAACATTTATAAATTGACAACAGGGACGTATCGAACGTATTCTAGAAAAAAATATATAATGAGAGGATTCAAAGATGTACGATACCTTTAGAACTTTAAATATATTGTAAAAAACTTATAACTATTACTTACCTATAAATCAAAATACAACTTTATTAGCTAACATTATCTTAAAATGTGATTTTCCTGCACAAACAATAACTGCATAACTTTTAAATTAGTTTAACTGCAATACTGTGCAGTTCTCTCCAGTATTTATGTTAGAATATGTTCAGGAAAATATTGGAAACGATTTGTTTACATTTCAAAGAAGTTCTGTTGTTCTTAAATACACACTCTCGTAGAAAAAAAGTTGTTATCGTTAAGTTTGGTGCATTATTCAGTAAGTTCGTCCCTGTGCTGAGGTCAGAGCGATCCCTGGAGGCGAGTTGGAGTCAACTGGTCTCAAACGCAATACAAGGTGTTACCAAGAATATTAAGTATGCATTAATGTAAATCGAAGCATTTACATTGTGTTTATTCCTCACTCTTGACTTCATTGAGGACACTTTCTTTCGTACCTGGTATTACAGATGATAAAAGTTCAAATTAAAGATTAACGAGATATTGATTTTTTATATAAAAACTAAACTTAATCTACATGTGTTAGGTACTATTTGATAATTATCCGACTGCACTTTTTTCAAAATAAGATTGAGTGTAATAAGTGCCTTCGCCTTTTTTATTTAGAAACGGTGTCATTTCCAAAACTTACTTGCGATAAACCGAATTATAATAAAGCCAAGTGTCTTTTTGCATGATCAGATAAATCTTTCAACACAATAAGAATAAAGACAGTAGTGTACAAAATCTTCTTACTGACCTACAAAAGCCTACTATATCTCTGTTATTTTATAGAGTTATTCAATCAACATCAATTCTATTTACGGATATAAATACATCGTTTGCATATTTTTCTTCGCAGTAGATAATTGCAATTGCTATTCATATTCTATTGATATCAATAACAAAGAGGCAATCTGATGACAATTTGAAAACGATGTGAGTACATAATTGTGTAATTACAGTTATAATGTACTAGGAAACGACGATTATCACGCTTCCACGGAAAATCTGCTTTGTGGAGAATCACGTAAGATTGATTAAATTTCGTAAGGTGTTTAGTCAAACGCATATTCGAGAAAGAATTGAATTTAGTTCTATGAACTTTTAACTACGTTTAGGACCGATTTCTCAATGCTTGGATAAAACTTATCCGTCCAATAAAGTATTACACGATAATATTAAAATGTCACGTAAACTGTCAAATACGGTCAATTAGAATACGTTTTTAAAATGGTAGTTTTATACATTATTCGACGAATAAGTTTTATCCAAGCATTAAAAAATCGGTCCTTAGTGTAATATTTTTAATTAGTTCATATTTAATTTTTGTTAATAATATTATATTTTTGAAAGATTAAATATATGGAAGATTTCACTAACGTGACGTATCATGCGTTATTCTCTGTTTAAAGTTAATAGGGAGTTACTGAAGTGTAGTATGCAAATGTAATGAGATAATACCTATTAGGAATATTCTTCACTCAATATTTAAGTAACAAACAATGTCTTAGTACAATTGTATTCTCGGCATTCTTGTCTAACGTCATGTTACAAAAAAAAGGTAAATTAAACTAATTTTTACTGGAAAATTGTATGTTCCATAATCGTAGGATTTCCCCTTTACGTAATTAGGAAATTCAAAGTATAGCTAATAAAGAGATTAATTCATCAATACAATCGTCATATTATGTGTATAAATAGTTAATGACAAACAACCGGATCTAACCTCGAAACAGATTATAAATAAATCCCCTTCGAGACTACAGAGTGTGGTCTATTTTTTATATTTTTAATTTTAGTCCTATCATATTAACAATTAAAAATGAATAAAAATTTTATTACCCTATCCTAATTGTGGGGAAAGCATCTTGATATATTTTTATTGTTTTTCTTTGAAAGTAACTAGGAACCAATATTGTAACGGATTCAATAAATCAATAGCAATGGGATAGGTACCACAAGGAAAAGTTTTAACTTTTAAGCTATTGCATAGCTTCTATCGCGGGCCTTGAGCGCGGCGACCGAATCCAGAAATTCCGTAACGAAAAAACCTCAAGCTCGTCGGAGTGGGCTCGGAGGTGTGGCTTGAAGGCATAGCATGCAATAGCTTTACCGCGGCAGTCCCCGAGTGCCACACGTCTTTTTTTCTTCATCTAAAACCTATAGTGAAACATAATATAGTGTTTGTATAAAACATGAATACCAAAATGATAGCAGAATTAGATGCAAATTATTTCAACGCAAACTAAAACAAACATGAAACCGCACTGTGTTAACGAAGGCTTTAAGTATTTGAGCTCAATTCGGACATGATCGAGTTCAGTGAACGACATGTAGTAACTAGAATATCATTTATCATTCGTTGACTTGTTGGAATGTGTATTGTTATTTTAATCGCTTCTATAGAAGCTGAACGAGGGTCACCTTATTAGAAATACAAAGCCTCTGTTTTTCCGTTCTTTTTGTATACGATTAGTTTTTCTTAAAACATTTTGACTAATTTTGAAATAGCTGCGCATTGTGATAACGGCCAGATTCAAATAGTTTTATTTTTAGTGTTTCATTTATTGCAAAAATGTTGTGTGGTTTTATGAAACCACGGTAAAAGTGAAACTGTTCGAACGGTTCCGAACACTGCTTTGTGTAGCGCATGTCGCGTGACGGTCGGCTGCCGAGTAGGTATACCTACTCGGCAGCCGCGATACACGCGACATGCGCTACACAGACCAAAAAGTTTGAGACGATGTAATAAAAGTTTCACTTTAATAAATATTTAAAATTAATGTATATTTAATTTCGTAACACTATTAAAAATGATTAATATTTTTAACCAATTTTAAGATTAATATTAACAGCTGTATTTTACTCCTAAATTCATTCGTATAAAGAATCATTAAAAAAAAACTATTACACTAAGTATAATAATAATACACACATTAATATTTTCTAACTACAAAAGCCAGTATAGTAAAATAGAGTTAAGTGTTGTCGATTACTTGTAATACGTTTATCAGGCGTCACAGATCAAACAAATCTGGCCAAACATTGCCACAGATAACCATAAAACTGATAACACCATGAATTGGCTATACTTACGGCTTAATAGGAAAACCTTGTTTATTAGAGCGTCATTGGTTCCGTGTATCTATAGATAAAATATGTAAGTACCGTCAAATGTGGCTACTTGACCTTTACTTGGCAACTTGACCACACCTTCCGTTTAACAACAAAATATCAAATTTTGTAGAATTGAAAGCAAATTGACCTAACGTATCGATGTTGGTAGGTTTTTAAAATATTAATTGGCAACATATTTTAATTTTAAAGCGGTAACGCTGTTGGTTCTCGCAATATAACGTATCGAAGTGTGACTGTGACTAAGGATCTTTTGCCGGTGTCAGTATTATTATGTTTGTAGAGCTTAAACTGCACATCTCAGGTGAGTACAGTTTTGATATGTTGTGTAATAAACCCTAGAGATTGATTTTACAGTGGGAACTATCCAATTTTAGGCTCATCTGTCGAAATATTTGCTTGGGCATTGATGCCTCAGGTTAGGTCAAGTTGCCATTGACCGCTGCGTGGCAACTTGACCTACGCCTAGGGTTGACACAAAAAAATAACGTGACTGCATTTTTTCCTTTTTTTATCTGTTTCGAGTTTTGCATAGTAAAATCAATAAATTTGCTGCAAATTTCGGACAATCCAGATACTTATACTCTCTTTGATGACAACGATTTAGCATATTTCTAATGAAAAATAAATGTTTCCTTACCTATTAATAAATACCTATAAGTATTAAGTAATATACAAATACATATGTATTAAATTTAGTTTAATAAATAAATAGTTCATTAAAATTTGTGTTTTGTTTGTGACAACCCTATCCGACATGTAATGCTTTGTATGAAATTATTACAAATCCCGTGGCAACTTGACCAGGTAGTCAGAGCCTAAGTGACATATCACACTAGCGGATTGCGAGCGGTTTCAAAGCGGAGCGGGTGCGCAACGAAAACGTTGCGGGCGCGCAACGAACACGCCGCGGTTGCGCAACGAATTCGTTGCGGACGCGCAACGATTTCGCTGCGAATAGAAGCGTCGACGTCATTTTGTATACTCTCGCACAAAAGCCAGCCCTTCCGCCTTGCCTAACTTCCATTCAATATTTCCATCGTTTCTGTAGCACTCAATTTTTTAACCGTACTGTGGAAATGCACTTACTTAACTAAAGATGTAATAACAACTGGAGTTGTTAAAAAAAGGTGCTATAAAATTGAATTACTAGGACTTTTAGAATGTACCATACATTCCAAAAGTATGTAACGACTGACCAGTATAATCTCTCCCATATCAACGTATGTTATAAAGAGATTTTGTGAACCTAATTATGAGCAAAGTGATAGTGAGTTGCTGGTTGCTTGATAAAATTTTCTATTCACTGCTATTTATTTAATAATAAGATAGCCCTGTTTTAGTTAAGGAGCTTTAACATTTATTTCACTAATGAACTTTCTTAATGAGCAATTAAGTTATCTGATTGCATTTCGACCAAGATTTAATAGATAAAACAATACCCTAAACAATAACATGTTATGAAACTCGTAAAAAATAATGATCTCATAATTATTATACTATCACAAGTTATAAGTAACAACCAGCACGGATTCCATTTTGTTAATGAGTGTACATGACTGCGACGTAAACGTTGCGCATCTGCCACGCGTCCGCAACGAATTCGCTGCGCATCCGCGGCGTGTTCGTTGCGCGCCCGCAACGTATTCGTTGCGCACCCGCTCCGCTTTGAAACCGCTCGCAATCCGCTAGTGTGATATGTCACTAACAGTTTATTGTAAAGCTTCGGGCCGCAATATTTAAAAAGTCGAAGAATTAAAAAGTAATAGAAACTTAGCCTAAAACAAGAATGTTAAGCATCTATATATGAAAACTGATGTGCAAGGTCAAGATACCACATCAGTGTCAACTTGACCTGTATTACGTTTATTTGTAAATAATGTCAGATTCAATATATTTTAAAGAAATACCTAGTAAAAGTGAATGATGAAATCATTCATGACATGAACAAATCATAAAATGTTAATAAAAGTTTAACATAAATAAGTTAGCTAAGAAAAAGTAAAAAAATGTGGTCAAGTAGCCACATTTGACCGGTACTAGGATAGTTTCATGATTAACGTCGACCTTCTCGTTACAACTACTCTCACTTAAGTTCCACGAATCTAGTTGAAACATATATTATTTTATGGCGACTCATTGTAAATTAATCTATACTTAATATTAAAAAAAGCTGAAGAGTTTGTTTGAACGCGCTAATCTCAGGAACTACTGGTCCGATTTGAAAAATTATTTCAGTGTTAGATAGCCCATTTATCGAGGCTATATCATTACGCTAAGACCAACAAGAGCGGAGCCACGCGGTGAAACCGCGGAGCCTAGCTGCGCTCTAATGATAAAATACCTTATTTATGAAAGTTAATGAGGATATAAAAACTTAATAAGTATATCATCATACAATTATAATCGTTTTGATTTAATAGCTCCAACTTCTAATGAAGTTTTAAATAATTCAAATGATACAAAATACAAATGTTAATCTTGTTTTGACATAAACACCTTGTAATGATGTTCTAATGACCAGTATTTATCACCCAGCTCTGGGACGGAACTTCTGTTTTTTTATTGACGTATTAAATAAAGTTTATTGCTTTATTAGGAAAATACTTTAAATACCTAATAATCGTTCGTTGATCCTCTATATTTAAATAATAATCTGGGCAATTTCTATATTTTTATAATAACTAATATCCTTTCTCTCTTATCACACTTACTGATATTTTATTATTGATACCTATAAAATTAATTCATGCATAATTATTAATATCAATTACTTTTTCAAATCGTAGTATTTTTGATGAATAACCTTTTTACATGTTATTAACTAGCTATGCCACGCTGTTTCTCCCGCAGCTTATGTGTTATTCTGGTACCTACATAAGTCACATCACTGCAAAGTATCATCCAAATCTACAAACATTCGCATTTATAATACTAGTAAATTATTCTAAAAAAGTAAACTAAGCAAAGTAATGTGCCTGTTTAGAATATAAAATAATGTCGTGGCTTGTCGACAACAGGTAGGGAAATTGGACAGATTGCGTCCGGAATTTTTATATTGCCTTTTAATGGCCGACTCAAGATATTTATAATTCAAATCGCTACCGTTAAAGAACTTGCTTATGAAAGCCGTTTAAAAATATATTGTGGCTTAGGCTCGGCTTACTATAACTTATATTGTAAATTTATGCATATTATTATAATTGCTTTCCGCCCGCGGCTTTCCCCCACTTTGTCCAAAATGTAATAAATTATTATTAATAGGTACTAAAACCTCCCTCTAAAATCATCTATTAAAAAACCAAAAAAAAAGATTGCGTATCTAATTATAAAGATCTAAGCCATAGAAATCTAAATAACAAGACACATAGAAGTGCTATAATGTCATAATTCATATGAAAACCGCTGTCGCCAAAATCAACACATTCAAACCGAAAGCTAAACAGTACACACAAGTAAACTATGCCTTTTATTGGACAGATTGATTTTAGTGAAAACTAACTTATCTATTAAATTAAGCTTTTGAATATGTATCCTAACGCACGAATTTACGGTTTATTTTAGAATAACATCCCTAAGTATATGAGACTTTTTGCTCCAATACGAACAAACGTGATAATAAGAAAAGTCGACTGTGTCATTCATTGTTATTTCGATTACTATGGTGACACTCGTAATACTTGTAAATCTTATATATAAAAATGAATCGCAAAATGTGTTGGTAAGCGCATAACTCGAGAACGGCTGAACCGATTTCGATAATTATTTTTTTATTATATTCCTTGAAGTACGAGGATGGTTCTTATGTAGAGAAAACGTAAATATTATGTACCACGGGCGAAGCCGGGGCGGACCGCTAGTATTCTATAATTTTAAGGAAAAACGGCATTATTTCTAAAAAAAAATATTTTCCGATGAAATATTATTCCTTTATAAGTATAATTACAACTTGTGGAAGAATTTCCGCAATGGAAATTGCTGAAACACACCATGTATACACTCATACGTCTCCAGAGCAACTGAACAGTGACGAATGCACTGGTGATGTGCAAATCACCTGAGTGGCGACAAGGTCACGCACGCTTACGACTTCTAGTGTCTTGTTATTTAGATTTCTATGATCTAAGCATATAGACACACAGACGGAATCTCGCTTTGTTTGTAGTGATCAAAGTTCTCAAAATAATATAACAATCTGCACTACAAAAAAAAAACTGGGAGTTCTGGATTTAATTCGCAAGTGAGACATAAAAATAAAAGACAGTGAGTTTAAAATCACGAACGACGCGGACGATCATGTTGCATGGGGTCTATAACACAATAAAATTATCCACACGCAACAATGGACGTGGGAAATAAACATTGTGCTTAATATGTTATGTGTTTTTTGTATAATAATAAATAAATAATTTAAGTGATTTGTGGGATACTAACTAATTAATCCAACAAATATTTATAATTTCTAGAAGTTCACTTTAAATCAAATTAAATTAATAGATTACAATAATTTAGGATTTCCGTGCATAATTTAAAAGTATTAAGGAAACAACAACAACGGTAAACCCAAAACATAATACAATTCGATACAATTTATGTGTTTAACTATGAACGATATTTTTTTTAAAAACCTGAATGAAATAACTCTAACGATTATGATATAATTAGGTACCAATAGAATTACCCAAAGCACGTAAAATTAACTAACTATAACCGTCGTGGTCCTGCACTTGAATCAAATTTCCTGGTAGTCATTGTGTCATCCGCAAAAAAAGCGTCGCAAATTCGATCAAGATTGATACTGAATACCAAATGCGCCCGCGATCCAGGGTTTTCCCGTGTCCGGTTCCCAAAGATTGGTCATGCAACGTTGACGGCATCAAATCGATTTATCTCTCGATCAATTAGTTATAATAAATCATAACGGTATTGTTGCTAGGGGCAACAGGTAGTGGAGCGATTTCTTGTGCGTCAAATGAGACAATAGTTGGCGATTGAAAGATTGGTTATTATTTGAGAATGACATGCATTTGTAATGTTATCTAGAATATTAATCAATATTTGATTAATTTAACGGATCTTAAAGTTTATTTATGTATAATATTAGGCATGTCTTGCCATACCTATCTCATAGTTTTTATGATCCACAAAGTTTCAAGATACATTGATTATATTGTAAAATTAGATGTTTTGTGCACTTTGATTAAAATCTTGGTCGTTTAAGCAAAAATGTACCTACCTATACCTAAATAATATTAATAATTCAGTTCACATGGAAACGTTTTACTTCACAACAGTCCTTCAGTCTTGCGCAATATACCTAAAGGTATCAAATATTCCACATGGTTAGAGCATACTAATTATTGTTTTGGGAATCAGGCTCATTATAATAAAAGGACCGACCGTAAATAAGTGGTCTTTGTTATAAAATTAACACTGCTCATGGACCAATTCTCACGAATAAAGGTCTTCGGAAAAGTCATTGTGTAGTCATGTTACCTAATATATTAGGGCGTATTAGTTTGATGTATTAGGTGCTAATAAACGAATTGAAATAAGTGATAATAGTGGTTACTCATATTTACCTGATTATTTAGCGTATAGCATATAATTTACAAACTCTAGTTACTCTTATGAATCGATTTATAAATATGGGCTCTGACATGTGGATGTTAAACATAGATATATAAACATAGATATATACATTTAAATATGATATAATTGGTATTACGTTACAAATGAATTTAATATTTTATTGTCTGTACAAACAGAAATGTAATGAGAATCGTGATTGTATATAATGATTAGGACAATGTTTATAAAATTTCCCCTATTTTTGGACAACCAGGACGAAAATTGGAGTATAGGTTAGTACTATCTAAATTTATCAAAATGATAGAACCTGTATCAGTATGAATGGCTGTTGATGATGAATAAAAAATTTACAAACATCGATTATGTTGCATGGGGTCTAAACATTATTTCATATTAATTCAGCTATTCTAGTATAGAGCTATATCCACGATTTTCTACGTAATGTTGGTCATAAAAGGAAACCTGCCTCACTACGTACACTGTATTTATCTAAGATTAAAATATTAATTTCTGTTTTCCATTAACTACAGTGATGTCATTAAATAATTAATGGACTTCGGTTCAATAACTTCAACGTGTGTTTTTTTAACTTGGAAATTATATGTTTTTGGTTATATAACACAAGTAGTAATTATTAGAATATATGGACTTTTATTATGATTTATTTCACACAAAAGACGCCGTTCGCCTCGACTCTCTCCAAGTTCCCGAAATAAAGAAAGAAATAAATATCACAAGTCTTTTGCAAAGAGTAAGTTAACCCTCTATATCATGATGTAGACTGTAAGCAACATACCGTCCGATCTATCACTACATCCATACAATTCGTTTTCTGACAATACATCGCACTGTATACTGTAGTCTACAAACAGAAGTAACGAACAAGTTTAAAAACTAATCACTAGATGGCGTTACTTGTCACCAATTGAAGTTTTTTTACAAAGTCGTTAGTGGTTTGAACAAGTACGCGCGTGCTCCGAATTGAAAATTATTTAAATATAGTTATTTCGAGTTTTAAGGCTTTATTTTCAATAACATGAACAGGTAAGTGTTTGAATATTTAATATTTGACGTTATCAATAACATTTATTTTCATTATATTGATCTTTTTTTTGAATTTGTGTTTGTTGCCCGTAAGCTACATTGACGGATAGGGGTATTATTTTGTGTGTGTATAGATTATATCATGATCACTCGATATCATGTTTCAGGGCAGCTCGTAAGCGTCCTCATCGAGTCCTTTTAGAAGAGGATATTACCTCGATGCTGCAGGATGATGATGACAGTGAGGACGGTTTGGATTTCGACGATGACAGCCTCGCCGACCCAGATTTTTCCCCCGAATTAGAAACTTTTGAAGACAATACTTCCACCTTAGATATCGACGTTGATTCTATAATAGAAACCTTAGAAAGTAACCACGAAAGCTCAGTTCCATCACCTCCAAGCGCTGAAACTGCATCACACGGTCCTCTTCCTTCATCAGCTCAAAGCAATCAATCAAATAAAACTGCAACGAAACCTACTAAATTGAATTTACGCTGGAAGAAGAAGAGCCTACAGGTAAATTCTGAGCAGCTTAGATTCAAGGGTAACATGAACTTAGGCACTGAACTTTTAGAACTAGAAACCCCTATCCAGTTTTTCTTTTACCTCTTTCCACAAGAGCTTATCAAGATGATATCAGAAGAGACCAATCTTTACCAAGTTCAGAATGATCCTAATAGCACTTTTCGTGTGACAGAAATGGATATCAGGCAATTTATGGGCGTGGTTTATCTAATGTCTCTTATCCTATTACCCAGAGTTACGAACCACTGGAACCCAATACTTGGTACCCCAATAATACAGGATACTATGCCATTGAATAAATTTGAGAAAGTGCGCCAAACTTTACACTTCAATGACAATATTAAAAATCTACCTAGAAACGATCCTGGTTATGATAGAATTTTCAAAATAAGACCAGTGGTTAAATCTCTAAATGCAGCTTACAAAATGGTTCCTTTGGAAGAACACCTCTGTGTTGACGAGCAAATGTGTTCCACTAAGGCACGGAATGTGTTGAAGCGATACAACCCTCAAAAGCCACATAAATGGGGTTATCAAATTTATGTGTTGAGTGGCGTTTCTGGTTATGCCTATAAAACAGAAATTGAAACTGGTAAGGAAAACATTACTCTTCCAGAAGAGCCAGATTTGGGCGCAGCATCCAACGTCGTCATGAGGTTAGCGCGTTTAATTCCAAGGCATCAGAATTACCAATTGTATTTTGACAATTACTTTACCTCTCTTCGTCTGTTGGAATATTTGGCTCTATGCTATACCAAAACCAAGAACTGCTTCAGGAACTTCCATCTCTCATAACTTCCTTTTATTAACAACTAAAAAAATAAAAAACATGTTATTGAGTTATAGAGGGTTAAGTAACTTTTAAATCAAATCTTTCCTCTTCATAATATTGTTAGATAAAAAAAATGTAGTTCAATCAAATATAATCTTGGTAGATCAATTTTCAAGCCTTTATGGTCCATTGAAAAGTTACATTTGGGGTCGCATTTTTTAGAGGACGCAATTTTATTTTTTTGATGTGTAGGGGGGGTCAGCTGTGTGAAGCTATCACCAAGTTTGTGGGGTCGCCACCTTTTTCCCACGGCCGCCATCTTGAAAATAGCGGTTGAAATGGTTTTACGATATATCACTTAAACTATTTATCTGATAATAAAACAATGTTAACATTATTCGTTGCAAATTAAATTCTCTACAACTTAGGTTCAGTAACTTTTTGTCGTAGAACTATAAACAAAAAAGTTATAAGCGAAAATGTTCAGAAATTAGAGATGTTTATATTTTTCAATAAAACTTTTTTTTATAAGTTTACGAAGAAATTATATCAGACCATTTTTGTAGATTGTTTTTCGTAGAACAACTTTTATTTACAACATTTTTTCATTAAGTAAATAGCTAAGGTTTTACAGCGCTCAGAAGTGAGTACCCTACAAAAATAGTCTTATATCATTTCTTCGTAAAATGATAAAAAAAAGTTTTATTGAAAAATATAAATAGCTCTAATTTCTGAACATTTTCGCTTATAACTTTTTTATTTATGGTTCTACGACAAAAAGTTACTGAATCAAAGTTGTAGAGAATTTAATTTGCAACAAATAATGTTAAAATTGTTTTATTAACAGATAAATAGTTTAAGAGATATATCGTTAAAACCATTTCAACCGCTATTTTCAAGATGGCGGCCATGGGACAAGGGTGGCGACCCCACAAACTTGGTTTTAGCTTCACACTGACCCCCCCTATACATCAAAAAAATAAAATTGCGTCCTCTAAAAAACTCAAGGTCAGGCCTAAAAAATGTAACATTTCAATGGATCATTATTATTACGTTAAACTTTCTCAACACCGACCTTTAAAGCAAATTTGTCAGTCAACTAGCATGTTGAAAGATAACATCAGTCATTATCTATGAATGGACAAACAGACAGCTAATAGAGAAGGTTGTATAACTGGTTGACCACAATAGAAATCGAAATAATACGTCATGTGTTAACGAATTGTTTAATCAAATGCGTTTCCTTATTAGGTTTATTCATAACGTCGATCTGTTTCATAAATCACATAATAACTGTTTTTTTTAATATTTCATTATGATTATAGTGAAATATCACATTTATCCAAAGTAAGGAATGATACCCAAAAATAATGGATTAGTGGAAGAACCTTGAAAGAACGTTTTTGTTCAGAACTGTCAGATGTGTGAAAAATAATTTCATGTAGTGAATTTGGGACACTAAAATCTTCCGCTATGCACATGCAGAATATTTTAAATTACTTGATAGGAATTGGCAGCTTTCCGACAGGAGTTATTACCATGAAATATACAAGTATAATATTACAGGTCAATGATTTTGATGCCATAAATATCTTTTCTGAAGTCATTGTAACTGCAAGACTGCAAGTGTATCGTATAATATGCCTGAATAAGAAAAAAAATAAGTTTTTCTTCAACGCATAGGTACCTACTTTGCTGTTAAAATCAAATCAGAGAGGAAAATAGCAACGTCTTCATCTTATAAATAACTTAGTTCTTGAAGATTTTGCGAGATAGTATTTTGAAGGTATTTTGTTTGTTGTTATTTTGTATTCGCTTTTGTTAAAACTGTCATATTCACAATTCACGGATGGCTCACGAAATGGCTTGAAATAAATAAGACTTTTTTAATGATGAACAATTGAACAGTCGCGTTCGTTATAAAACGATAATTCATTTTGAATTGTCAGACTATTTGGCCCAATACACTTGTAGAAATTACAATGTAATGTGTAGTGCAATCAATAATATGTTAAAATAACTTATACAGGTTATAAAATGTACAATATTGGCCTGGGAGGCCCGTGTCCCAGCAGTGGGAACATATTGGGCTGATGATGATACACTACCTGATTAGAACTATGGTGTACCCAGTAAACGATTATTTCAATGGATTTAAGTTTCAGTTGACTAGATTAACAGACAATAAGAGGAAATTGGCATCTATCAGCGTATGTCCGCTAATAAGAACCGTTGCAACTAAGCCTGTTACCTTGGAAACTACCTATTTTTATTTTTATATTATTTCTACTAACAGATTATGCACATACATAATCTGTATAATATAGTGAGTGTCTTGACGTCACATATCGGATTAATTCTCGTAAATACAAGTAATATTTTAATAGCTTGCATTCATTTCAAATAGTATTTTTTGCTAAAAGGGGACTTGAACATTTTACTATAGATACTAGACATGTAGATAATGTATATATCCCAAAGTATTATTATATTATAAATTCCAGTTATTTTCAAGTATTGGTTGAATGATAACTATAATTAAACCATTTATACCTACATCCCACTTATTTCCATATTTACGATTATAAGCTTCACTGAATATAACTATTATCCTTTTAAAAATAAAAACCATACTAACATTTATTATTAAAATGATATATTGATGCTATGATTTCCACATAGAAAAGGAATTTTTCGAAGAATTGCCTTAACTAGTACACAGTAATTAAAATTACTCATATATTTGACACCTTGTAACCCAAAAACAAAAAGCAGTGTTTGAATGTGTGAAAATTATCATATTTCACGATCATACCAGAATTCAGTGTAACCGTCGCTTAAGTAGTTTCCCAGTAAGTGGGTATAATAAGACGTAATTTGCACTTTAGTTCGCAACTTGTTCTCAAATTATACTCAAATTACATCCATCGTCTACGCTTGGTCTAAGATTCCTCTCAATTTTTAGTGGATATTTTCATTAATTGTTTTTTTTTAATGACATTAATATCAAAATCATATTTATAATTTAACTGACCTTTGTTATCATCATGTTCATCAAGAACATGATTTTTTTTCCATTTTTTTTTCTTTATTATTTCATCATAAGTAATTTATCCTTCTAAATTTATTCCACCTTCAAGATTGTCTCAGCATCAGTGGGCGATTCTCACCAACACAAACATTATGTTCTGCGCACGACCATTGTGTACTTGGAATCACTTGCAACAAAAATAGACATCACAAGAGTTCAATTGCCGTTCAGAATAACCCACTATTTGAATACACATTTAATTTCATATTTACACGCATTATGCCTGCTTATTTATATTTTTCACAGTCCATGGACGTTAGTTAAATAAGCAGATTACTGTTCTGGTCTCAGATAAACAAACAGACTGTTTGTAATGTAGGTACTATTAATATGGAAGCGATAGATCAATGCATATGGATCATGTATTTTACGAACACGCATGCTTTATACACCTCTCGTCATATTTAGTAAGCAGTTAGTGACGTCATCAATAAAATATTTAATAAGATAATATTTTGAAAAGAGTGATTTTTGTGGTTTTGTAGTAATATTATTAAGCATTCATAATTCCATTCTATCCTTAACTAGCTGTGCCCCACGGTTTTACCCGCATTACTCCGCTCTTGTTGGTCTTAGCATGATGATATATACATAGCCTATCCCTATAGCCTTAAATCAGACCAGTAGTTCCTCAGATTAGCGCGTTCAAACAAACAAATTCTTCAGCCTGATAATAATATAATATTCACACTTTTACAAGAACGTCTACAATTGAACTATATTATAGTTATGTTTTATATTTCCTGTAAATAAATCGGGCCAAGAAAGAAGAATTCCATCATAATTTCAATTGTAGATTGCACTTTCTTCCAAGTTTATTGACATAACAAAGCAATGGTGTAAGAAATTTTTCCGAGAAGTGGAAAAACTTTCAGTGAATGAAAAATGCTTAAGATTCCATTTAAATACCAATACAGATGTTTATATTATTTTTATATTATCCCCATGAAAGTTTCCGCAAAAAAACAAACAAAAGTTTATATACAAACTTTTACATAATAGGATAATGATTTATTACCATCGAATGTCCATTCACATATTGGGTTATACAGCAAGAAAGATTAAAAAAAAACAAAAAAATATTATGTTATAAATAGCACCTATGGTGGAAATAATAAAAACGTATGAAGAAAACATAAGTATCTATTAAAATTTAAATGATCTAGAGATATTTGTAGCACACTCTTAATGGACATACGGTTCAGCTCAACCTTTAATGTAATTATGAACAATATGACGTCAGTTCATTGAATAAAATGCTGTACTCCATTCTTATAAATAGACAACAATCCCTTCTTAAATATATCATACCATTTTTTAGATGTGACTAAACATTTTTGGGAAATCATAAAAAGTTCATGTGTCCGGTCTTTATTTATCATAAAAAATAGGTTATACATAACCTATTGTTGTACCACGACATGATCGTGAGTAAATCAATGGCGATTTTAATTATGATAATTTATATCAATGGAGTAGTCGTATTATGTAATCGTTAAAAGAAAAACTCTTGAGACTTGACCTATTCTTATGTATACGTACGAATTTTGTTGATTGTTTTTTCTCAACCTTATAGAATTTGATCATGAAAATGCTTATTAGAGATCTTTGCTTAAATAATACGAAGTTTATAAAGAAGTTTAAAGTGTATTCGATATAATTTAATACTTTAATTAATCTTATTTTAATTAGGGCAAGAAAATGCTTAAAATATGTAAATTGAATAGTAACATGAACCTTCTTCAAACAGCATAATTTCCTTTTATCTTCAATATAATGAACCAAACGCGATTCCAGATCATTAAAACTTTAAACATTCTCGTACTTACTTCTTGTTAGAACGAATCATTGTTTTGCATAATACTGCAATGTAAATTGTAAATGTTGGAGTAGTAAGCACTTAGCATCTATTCATTAATTGCGATTGTTTATGAGTAATCAACGCATTGAATATGTAATTATTGTTTATACATTTTATTAATACCTCCATTTTTAACAAAGAAGAATTTATTAAATCTGATTTTTTAAACAAATAAGGAGATTCTCAATAATTAGATTGTATTCCTTTTTGGGTTTTATTACATCAGAACTTTTGACTGTTTGAACCAATATTGATTATTCTTTTTTAAGTTATGTTTATTCGTAGTCATGTTGGAACTGTGATTAGTAAAGATTATTTAAAAAAATATAAGAGTTACTTTCATGCCTTTGTAAAGTAATTACGATTCTTACATTATAATTACTGGTATACAAGAAAATCTTCACGCTTTTTAGATTGCACCGTATGCATTGTAGATATTTTTAGATGAAGTTTCAGTGTGTAAATAACATAACCTAACCTAACTTCATATTTTAAAAAACAGTGCTTCAATTTAAGATATAAATTTTAACACAAGATCTCAAGATTTTGGATAAACGACAAGATAAGACTTATCGTAAATAAATAAAAATATTTAGATCTCTACCGTTACGCTCGACTCTACGTTAGATTGAGTGTTGTGGGATAAGAAATTCTTAAAACTATCCACGCGATTTATAGTTTTATAGATAATTTTAATTACTTACAAAGTGCGTAACATCATCGATGTGCGAATGTAACGTATCCATGTTCTCTTCAGCAAACATATGATTCTTCAGCCGTAACGGCTGTGGAACTTTCAAACGTAAGTTCGGTTTCACTGATTTCTTCTCATTCTCACTATCAACATCCACTTTCTCACTAAAAGGACACCCGTGGTATCCATTCATATGTTCGGCTTTAGGTACACCTCTATCAACTATATCACTGTCTTTCATTTTATCTAAATTATTTTCCATCGTAGCTACTTCCTTATTCATCCCGTTCAAGTCCCTGGAATCTGTATCTTTTGCGCAACAGTTAAATATTTTTGACATTTGAGCACTGAAAGCGATCACTGAAATAATGCTAACCCGTGCACCGTACTGAGTTGAATATCGAGTGCAGCATAATATATATGTATACGGTAGTAAGACTCACAGCGAACTGACAACTAGTTGTCTCGGCAACCGGTCCGTGGCTACTCCAAACTTCTAACACCAAATTATATCCGCAAAAAATATCAACAAGTGTGCGTCACGCTTTATAATGAAAATCCAGTGTCACCGAATCACGACGCGGAGTGGCTGATTAGGAAAATTATTTTAATTGACACTCACAATCCAATGTACGGTCGTAAAGCATTTGTTACGTTGAATCTACGTTGAGTATTTACGGACATGCGTATTTTTATGAATGAAATAATTATATGCAAATAAAAATAGACGATTATTTTTATACTTGCGTTTAACAACTAGCAGGTGTAAGATATTGATTTTTTAACTTAAAGATTAGTCTTCATGCCTAGCTATTAGACCTACTTACGAAGGATGCTTGATAAAGCAACCTATTTATAGCGAAGGCCGTGGCTAGATTATCCTCCATTGTAAACTAGGCATTGTTACGTGAAATTGTTTATCTTCTTATAAATTCTTTTACCTCGAATACCATAATTAAATATGAATTAAAGAAATGCAGTTAAGATTTCTTATACTATTATCTTCGAAATTGTTATTCAACGTATTTTTTCTTATACTTACTGTTCAGGAGAAATAGATAAGAAAATCATATCATTGATCTATGTTACAACACATATGTTATAAAACAGTGCTGTATATATTTTTGTATATTTATCTAAAAAATATTGTCACTTACAAAAAAGTGATAGTAGAATTTTATCGTACATCGATATGTACCTATTCTCAAAGACATTAATTAACTCAAATCAATTATTATTTATGATGGGGACTTTTGTTAGGGAAATCCAATTCACTTTTAAGTACGTAATCCTAATACATACTTTAAACCACAGGTTATAGGTATTGCAGGTTCCCCCCGGATTTTGAATTCAACATCGATCACTTCCCAGTAAAAATGAATGACATATGACGAAATGTATACGTGAGCTTTGTCATACAGACGCGAATTGAACAAGGTCTCTACTACCGCTATTTAGACAGCTAAGTACAACATTATAATTTCATAGAACTAATACATAATAAATGAAAGTGCAGTACAATCTATTATGTGTTTCCTACTCTATATTTTACTAAAATAATGTAGATCAGAGAGTCTTAATTTTGTCAATTAGTGATTGCAGTTCAGGCTAAGGATAAAGCCTATTAATTCAAAAAAATCGTATGTCACAATTCGCTAACAACTTACCTGTTCATATATTATAGGTACCTACAGGAATCAAGTAAAGGCAGTAAAATATAAGAACCTAGCTGAGACTTATTTATGCTTGAAATTAAGTAGAGTACCTATTCTTTTATCTAAAGTTTGTTGTTTGTTTGCAAGTGAATAAGACTGTATTTTTTTTCTACAATTTTTACCACAGTCTTCGTATGCTAATAAATCCTCTTGGAATATGTTCAAAATCAAATTTTATGTTTAAGTAATTTAAATAAATTTAATCAGCAGACGACTGGAAATCGACTCTGAGTTGGGATCTAGGATTTTTTTGAAAAATCCTAATTTTAATTTATAAAATTTTAATAATTAGTGACCTCATACAACGTAAATTATGTACGTAATGTAACTACGTACATTCGTTGCTTTTATTATGCATAATATTAAGTATAAAAAATATTTTATGCATGAACAATAAATTGTTGATTAACAAAGGCTTCCGCACTAAGATTGTTATGTAACGTTATTTAAATAAGCCTTTAAATAATGCTCGTTTTATCTTTGAGCAAATTGAATTAAACGTTTACTTATAATAACAAACATAATGTATATAGTTGAAGAATAATATTTGCATATTGATCAGAGTATGGACAAATTATTTCGTAATTGATCAAGTAAATTAGATAGTCTCTTTTTTGCAGATTTGTTTTAAAGGAAAATCTTATTATTTAAAAGTTATATATTATTCTTGTAAAATAAGGTGATTAAAAAAAATCACAGAAAGATATCTAGAGATATTGTGTGGTGCGTAGATGCTCTTATCTATACGCCGTAAAAATATAGGGCACCTTTAAATACCTATATAATATTATTTACTTTAGTAGACTAGTCACTTAGGGATCGTGTATAAAATTTTACTTAGACTGTAGTGGATATATAGGGAATATATACTTATAGGGAAGAGAATAAATAAAAATACAATTGAGTACGAAGGAACTTTATTTGATCAATACAGACAAATATTTCATTTTAATCAAATTTTGCAACTAGATTTATATTTTATAATATAATCTCTTCAATAGCTGAAACAGTGCGAATAAATTTTGATATGAACGTCATAAAATTTTAGTCCCAAACGTGCATTCCAATTTTACAAGATATGGTAATATTATTAATTATTAAATATCTGTTACATTTAAAAATATTTAAATTTGAAACATAGCTATAAGATGTATATTTTATACTTATAGAACAAGAGTAATAGAAAATATTAATACATTTCTTAGGACTAGCTTAAAGAATCACAAAGTGAATGTTCACGATTAATATTAAAGTACCTATAGGACAATAAAAATATTGAGTGACGATATATGCTAAAACGTTAATAAAGTCTTACAACTACCGATTATATATTTAAATATTTGGGTAAGGATGATAATATAAGCATGAAATTATAAATGTTTTAATACTTGGATTAATCTAAGCATAATCTTAATACAAGCTAAAAAACACTAATCATATTATATACAAAATACATCAATAATATTAAAAACTTTATACAAAAATGCGACGTTACAAAACCTAAATGATTAGATAATATATTGAAATGAAACAGTGCGCGTGTAAACAAATATTAAAACCATGGGACATTCGTTTAATATGGATATTTTCAATTGCGTATTAAGAAAAAGATATTTCCATTTTCCATAGTTAAAACGACTAACGTTATCTTTGCTTAGAATGTCCTATGCTGTTAGAACTGCATAATATTATTATCAACATGATTTCTTTGTAAACCTATACATATTTCAAACGTAAAAAATAATTCTTACACAATAAAAATATGGCATAGACCTTCTTTGACATAAATATAAATTATTACTCAAAATAAAATTTATTTTTATTTTGTGCGTTAACACGTCAATGTGACCCTGCTTTAATTCATAGAAAATAGCAATAAAAGTAGCGTTAATAAAATAGTTTATTTGAGCAGTTTTAATTACAAAAATAGTTAGTGAAAGGAAGAAGAATAAAAATGTTATAACTATTTACATTAAAATACAGAATCCAGCACAACCACCTCGAAATATTCTGGATGAAGTAAATGCATTGAAAAAGCTAGTACAGCTCTAATTGACTCCATTATAAATACAATATGGAAGTAGTTAAAATGGAAACAATTTATTATCTAAAATCGATAAAGTTATGCGTAAAATTCACAAGTACTTACAAATTGCTCGAAGCACTTTTTATAGTTCAGGATCCATCGCCCATTTTTGCATTTGATTACTAATAAATATTTGAGAACCATCAAATCAAAATATTTTATCCTTGTTACCTCTGTAAGCTACCACAATCGAGAGTTTCGTACATGAAATTATTGGGCGTCTCATCAAATTAAAGCTACTCACGTAAAATTAGCTTGATAGTAATCAAGTGCAAAAATGGGCGATGGATCCTGAACTATTATTGGAAAGCCACTACAATGACAATCGATTTTATCTTACGTTAACATGAAAAATGCAGAAATGAATTAAGATTTTTGAAAGCATTTCTTTATATCATGAACCAACATTGTAATTGGTTTTAGTCCACCAATTCATTTATAATGTATAACTCATTTGAACAGTGTTTTCTAAACCTTACTTCTATGTTCTTCCTCACATCCCGCAAGCATATTTCGTCCAATCCAAGTAATTCTTGTAAGTTCATTATTTAATACATTTCAATTACGACTTTGAAGCCTTTCTTTACCGTAGATATTAAAATTTAAAAGTATTTACCGTATGAAAAGTTTAATAGTTAATTCTGGTCACTGGTTTGATTTAACGAATAAAGGTACAATTTTAAAACCTTCGACCATAATTCGAAAAATTTAAAATAAAATCGATGAAATGGGTAATACAAAATACTTGTTTATCCAAATAAAAAGTGACAACAATACATATTTTTTTAAACATACAGGTACAATGTACAACATCGGATTATTAACATGTTTAGTCCATTGAAATGTTACATTTTTTTAGGCCTAACCTTGCGTTTTTTAGAGGACGCAATTTTATTTTGCCCTTGTACTGAAGAATAGTACTCACTTCGGAGCGCTGTAAAACCTTAGCTATTTACTTAATGAAAAAATGTTGTATGTAAAAGTTGTTCCTCGAAAAACAATCTACAAAAATGGTCTGATATGATTTCTTCGTAAAATGACTGACCGCGACCCCACAAACTTGGTTTTAGCTTCTCACTGACCCCCCTTACACATCAAAAGAATAAAATTGCGTCCTCTAAAAAACGCAACCCCAAATGTAACTTTTCAATGGACTATATTGAGTGTATGACATGTTTCAAGTTGTTAGTGCTTATCTATTGACGTGAATCTAGCTGTTTTTGTAGATCGAGATATTTATTTTAGGGATGTAACGATACCGATACCGATACCGATATATCGGCCGATATATCGGCAAGCCGATATATCGGTATCGCCGATAATAAATCAACCGATACCGATATTTTTTTATTAAATTCTTTCTTTTCTTTTATGTTTTTGCATTGTATTCATTCATATTGTTTTATTTCTGTTTCTGTAATAGTGTTAAGGAAGAGCGGAACCTCCTGACACAAGCATTTTATTTGGTTACTAGGAGTGTTCCAATCACAAATTTGTTTATGTAAAGGAAAGAAATAAATAATTTTGAATTTTTTTAATTTTTAACGTGATAACGTTTTTAAAATCGTTTTAGTCGGGTGACATGTTCATAAACTTGTGTCACACCAAAACCTCACGAGCGCGATCGCAGGTATAACGAGAGAGAGACGGACCGATCTCCCGTTTCATCTCGAGCGCTGCCACTGCATTATGTTATCACGTAAACATCTCGATCGTAAACCTACTTTACAAACAACCAATTTTTTTGATATCAAATAATTCAAAAACCCGCGCCCAATGAACGATGCGGGAGGACGCCCGCGCGTGCGCACTTTGTCTTCTGAAAAAACTCTACCAATAGTAAACTTTTATAAGGTACTGTTTGTATGTGTATTACTTAAAGTTTAACTGACTTCGTAAAATAATAATACTAAAATAAATGGTTTTGTTGTTTTTTTGATTTGGCATTTTTATTTAAAAGAATACGATTAACAGTTGTCTCTGTTAAATGTTGGTAACTTTTTATGCATAATTCACTATTTATTTTTCTACAAAGCCATCGATATCGGTATCGGTATCGGTATCGCCGATACATTACTACAAATATCGGTATCGGTATCGTATCGGCAAAATCATGTATCGTTACATCCCTAATTTATTTATTAAACACATATCAAGTTATGTGCTTGGTGTGGTGGTCGCTGGTGGCGGCGTCAGGGCAGCGCGGCGACGCGGTTGCGGCGCGCGGACTCGCGGGACGCGCTGTGCACCTCGGCGGTGCGCAGCGTTATACCGAATATGTCCTCGTGGTAGCGGTTCTCCTCCTAGTGAGGCAATTTTTTTCATTTTTTTAATTAAAATATTATATATGTCACCGTCATCTGGTTGTATTTACCATTTGATTGAATGACTAGGTCTAACTAGTTAGCGGATTGTAACAGCACTGAACAGAGCGGATATAACGCTCGGCATATTGCGTTCTATGAGGTCAGAATTTACTTTTTTCCATGCGTACACAAGAAGACGGTTACGAGTCGAGGGAGCTCCCTCGACTTCGACTTATTTCTGTGTAGTTAAAAAAAATTGTTATTCAATCAACGCGCAATTCATTCGATTGGTTGAAACAAAAGATTCAACCAGATGACGGCAATATAGATATGAGCTCTTGATGCTCAATCATGAAAAATATCGTAAGCTTAAAACATGAAAATAAACAAATTCTTAAAATATGAAGACAAACCTTTAATATGAACATGAAGTTTTGTGCTTGCTCATCGGTCATATTGCCGTGTTTCTTAATAATTCCCTTTAACTTTTGATGAACATCTTCCGCCATCTTACAATCGCCGCACACGTAAAAATGAGCTCCTGAATTTATTAGCAAATCGTGTATTTCCGCTCCCTCTTTTTCGGCCAATTCCTGAACGTACATCTAAAATACAAGCAAAGGTTAACAAAACTACTCAACCGAAATATTTCCCTATACAAATTTTTCCACAACAAAACTCACTTTCGGAATATTCTTTTCCCTGGACAATGCAAGAAAAACTTTCGAAAGTACGCCATCTCTTAATGCTTGTTCCTTTTCCTCCCTATACAGGTCCATGGTCCTGGTCCTGCATCCGAAGAACAACCAAACAGGACCGGCGTTTGGTCGAGCTCTAGTATTGAGCAGCGCTTTTCTGTGATGCCAGAAACCACGGAACGGCGCTATTCCTGTACCCGGACCTATCAGTATTAGGGGAACTGATAGATCTTGGGGTAGGTGGAAGTTTGGAGCACTGAAAATGTTTTTTTCTTTGAAAATCGTGTTAAAATAGAGAAGCACTCAATAAAATAATTCATAAAAATTTTAATAAAACATAGCGATAAGAGCATATTCAATAAGTAGAAGGATGTAAGAACGATAATCGTGTTCAAATAAACGCAGAATACTGGGAACTGAATAAAAAAGGTACTTTAAAATTAACATAAGAATTTGAATAAAACATAGCAACAAGAGATACTCAATAAATAGGAGGATGTAATAATTCAAGATATTATTGAGCAATCAATATCTTTTGTTCTAAAACATGTATGATCATAAGTGTGCTTATGACTCAATTACATTAAGAGCGATGTAAAAAATACATGCTGTTCATCATTACTGGCCACTTTTAGTATATAGATAAAATATTCATAGTTGTTCAATATTGACTGATAATAAATAATGACCCAATGCTTATAAAATTACCTTCGTATAAAGAGATAAACCTCATCCCCCGGTTTACGATCCATGAGATAATTCGAGCAAACACCATAATGTACTGGGCCTTCACCATCTAAAACATTACATCACCCACAATATATAAATAGGTAACAATCTGAGATTTGACTCATTTCCGTGAGTGTTGAACATCAAAGCGAAAAAAATTACGTTCTATGAAATTTCCATTGGAATTCATGTGTGGGAATGCACATTACGAATTGATGAGGTTAATTTAACTGAGACTAATGTTTCTTCACTCGCTGGTCGTTGGATCAGATAGCCCAGTTTTCGTGACCGCAAGTTCCGTAGTATTTACCTCAATAAATCAGAATTGTTGTCAAGGATGATGATTATTTATAGCGTGCGTTCGTTAGATATTGTTTGTAAATATGATGGTTAATTGTTATAGAACTTTTTTATATTGATTTTTTCTATTATAAAAGTAGCACTTGTATTACAATGAATGGCGCTCAAAAATTTTACGTACAAAATTAATAAATGATAAAAAATAATAGTGAAAAACTGTTTTAGACTGTCACCTAACTTTTTAGAGCGTAATGCATCAAATAAAATCAAAATTTTACGGTCACTTTCGGAAACAAATCAATTTTTCTTAGAAATAAATATTCTAATTCTCAAAAACAACGGTTCTTCACAATTTTACCACCGTAGCGATAAGTACTCTTAAACATAATCTATTTTTTAAGAAATGACTTGTTAGAAAAGCCTATAAAAATTTGGAAATTCCAAAAGCGCACGACTCATAATGCTCATTTGTTCGACGAAAAGAAGAAAATAATTTTAGTTTTTCTTTAATTACTACTAAACGACGCGAAAGGGGATAACTATTTTCAATACCAATCTTGGTATAGCAGAACTAAAGCTAATAAAAAATATGATTAAATTAATTAATTTTACGCTATCGTGTTTCAAACGAAAAAGGTGTTGATTGACAAGATTTTTTTTTATTTCTATTTTTTTCCAGTTGTGTTATCTTAAATCAATCTTAGAAGTGACAGAATTAATATCCATTAAATTATCTTTAAAATGGTGCGCAAATTGCGGAGATTACGTGGATTATCAATCGAGTGATTAATTAAATAGTTGCGGAACTGAGGCGAATTTTTTGTTAATACAATATTCAATACAAATCTTTCTATATGACCATAATAATATAAAAACTAACCTTCAGTTCTATAAGTAACAACAGCAACCGTAAGATGCAGTCTCTTCGGATGGGCGAGGGGAGAAGAAGAGATGGAATAGAATCTCGGCTGTAAAGGAGAGAGAAGAGCGGCAAGAAGAGATGCGCTTGGTTTAGCGGAGGGGAACTGGTCCAGTACTTCAGAGAGGGTCGGGAAAAAGAAGTGCCGCCAGTCTTCGTATGCTGAGGGGTCCTGGTAAAGAAATAGTCTCTATTTGAATATTTAAATTTATTAAACACAGATAAATAAGATTATTAATTGAATGGTAAAAATGGAAATGATAAAATAGTTATTGTGAGAATTTTTTTAGTGACAATGATAAACAAGTGTTTAAAGTAGAATATTGTAAACATTGGTTATGAAAATTATGTTGTTAGTATTGTGAAATATAATTTTCAGAGCTACAGACATAATATCAACACACAACTTAAAATTTGCAGAAGTAGCAATTATTCATTAATTATCAAAATCGGAAAATAACAAGAATTTATAAACTACCTTATATTCTTGTAATTTTTTTATACATCTAATTAACAAAACGAAATCAACAATAACCGTGGCTAGCATATTTAGGGAACAAATCCCGGACACTCACAGGTGGTAGCCTCTCGTAATAGGATTTCACTGGTCCTAATGTTAATATTCACAACAGTTTGATTATAATTACCGTGGCCAACACAGTGAGTTGTTTCCTCTCAGTCTCGTCACTACAAGTCTTGGCCAAATACTGCAGCAGTATGGTGGTGGGTGGTGTGGTGATGTCCAGGAACCTCGTGAACAGATCCCGGACACTAACAGCTGGTAACCTCTCGTGCGGTTCCCAGGATTTCACTGGTCCTAATTTTAATATGATAATTTAAAACCAGTTTAAGAACTAAGTGTATGAGCGGAACAAGAAGCTTATATCTAATACACTGGAGATTTCAGTATGAACATTAACTTGTAACAAGAAAATATGACCTTGAATGACGCCTGTTTTTTTATCCCTTTCACACCCACTTGCCAAGTTAGGTGCGGAAGATAATAATGTCAAACATTTAGATAATAATCTACATATGTTTTAAAAGAATCATCAAAATACGGAAATAATTCTACCGGTATGCGTAAAACGGATGTTTAATGACACTATGTAACTGATTTTAATTTGATTACTTTCTCGTCATAAGATTAACGCTTTCACTGCTAAACCACAGAACTGATTTGAATGAAATTTTAAAATTGATGACTAGAGTCATAACATTGACTATTTTTAAAGTGAAACTTTTATTACATCGTCTCAAACTTTTTGGTCTGTGTAGCGCATGTCGCGTGTATCGCGGCTGCCGAGTAGGTATACCTACTCGGCAGCCGACCGTCACGCGACATGCGCTACACAAAGTAGTGTTCGGAACCGTTCGAACAGTTTCACTTTTACCGTGGTTTCATAAAACCACACAACATTTTTTTTCAAATTGACCCCAAAAGATTAGAATTAGTTGATAAAAGTTACTTTACGTAACTAAATTTGTTTTAATATATCAAGACAATAATAATAGTTAATTGCTAGTGTAGTGATAGTAATTTAGATTCCAATTAGTTTAATATTACAACTGAAATATAATGTAAAATTAACTTAAAACATACCATTAGACGTATGAGTTTCTTTCATTAGTTGCAAATTAACTGGAGTATCAAAGTCATCAATGTCCTTAAGTCTAGCTAGCAAATTGTCTACCAATTCCTTGCGATTGCAAGCTATTATTCCAACATGATCACCAGGATCATATTTAATTTCACTCTGCAAAGAAATATTTCATTATAATCTATACGTATTCAACATAATTTATAAGGAGATTTGTTAATTTTCTGTTTATATTACCTTTGGTTCCATATCAATAAAAATGGTTGATCTTTCTGCAGTAGAATCTCCTAGATCCTTATTAGCTTTCACAGTGCATGTAATTAATTGTCTATTTAATGCTGATTGTAGGCCATTCAGTAACGTTGGTGGTTTTCCAGCTGGATACGCGAATCTTACTGTTTCTTCACTCAGAGTCACAGTTCCTAACGCTCTCTTCGCTTCTTGTAATGTCTCGTCGTCATCGAGGCAGAATGTCTCACAGGCCACCTTGATTAAATTAACGAGAAAATTAACTTCTTCGAATCGTTTGTTAACGAAAATTTAAGAGAAATTGATAAGCTATATCTTTGATTTATGAAACATACAAACGTAAACACGGATAAGCGTGATATAGTGACAATATCAAGATTAGCTGTACAAATATTATGTTTTACAAGAATACGACGTCAGACTTTAAGATTTATCTTAATTTATTGTATATATTTTGCTCTACCATAAATTTAACTTTCGCTCAAAAACTTTCCAACCAATCAAATAATTTCCAAATACACCTAGTTACCTGAACTTGATAAAAGACAAGTGAAATATTTATACCCGGTATACCCGAAGTTTAAATGTTCGGAAACCCAATAACCAGCAGAAACAATTTTATTAATACAAGGAATAAACCAAGTCTTCTTTATCTGTTGACAAACTTCCAAGGACACCCTTAATATCGTGAACTTTCTCACATACCTATAACTTCCCAACACCATTTTCATTATCTCCGTTATACTCACATTAAACACACTGCTAGCCCATTTCCTGAACGCCTGATCTTGCCCACACATCTCATCTCCCGTAGCTACATCATGTATCCTCTCCCCTCCCAGTTCCCCCAGAAGTTTGTCCACATACTTCCCAAAATTGCAGAAGTTCGGATAAGCGCTTGAACCGAGCGCGAATACCGCGAAGCGCACATTGCTGAGGGGACCGAAACTGTCTATGGAGGTGGCGTCTGTTGCACTGCCTGTGTATTGGAAAGTTATTATGATTTTGTTTAATTTTTGGTAAGGTCCTTTTTTAACATCGTATGGCATATTTTTCTGTGTAAAGAGTTATTTTTCAAAAATGGTATGATAATGTTATTTAGTTGGAACCTTAATGAATAAATGGTAGCCACCCAATCAGTTTAAAAAATAATTAGCTATGTAACTGATAAGTAATATTAACCTGTCTATATTTGTAGGAATTTGAAACTTAATTATTTTCTTTGACCTGCAAACATTTGTGTATCAAGTAAATGTCCTAAAAACAGAGTAATTTGTTTAAGTTAAGCTAAAGAGAATGCCATGACGATTATTCAAAATTGTTTTATTACATTTTGAGAAGTACGCCAATTTCGCATTTTTATTCATAAATTGAATATTAAAATACGATGACATAAAACAAGGAAAACAAATTAAACCGCCTGAGAGTTAAAGAAGTAAATATCTTTCAAAAATTTACGTTTTTTCTAATTTTGAATGTCCGCCAGTTCTGAGATTTGTTGAAGTGACGTCAATATTAGGACTTTTTGTCGAAGTTATTATTAACTCACCTTTCAAAGACTCCAAGCGGCTCAATTGTTTAGGATTAGTCACCGCGTATCTTTGCAATTCGATTTGACTGTTTGCTTTTATGAACGACTTTGGAGTTAGCATTTGTGAGGCTCTGTTAAAAAATTATGATTATTATTTTAGTAATTCCTTAAATATTACTTCATATTATTTCAATTCGTTCGTATTTCAATTCTTTTAGCAGAAACTTACCCAGTGCTTTCATCACCAACTTGATCTGCATATAAAAGTTCGCAAAGGTGTTCAGCAAATTCCTAAAAAAATAGTTGTATTTTATTTCTGCATCGTAGTTATCGTTCCCAAGACTGTAAACGATTCTAGATTTTATTTTCATCTTTAAAATAAAAAGCTTAAAAATTATTCAACACTATATCCCCTTTAATATAGCAGGTATTATATAAAATTTAGCACATTCAATATTTTTCTGATATCGGCTACTAACCCAAATTAATCTTGGTTCTTTCAAATGGTACTTAAACTACCCGTTCATAAATCCTGGCATAGTTTTTGGTAAGGTTATATTGGTTTGCTTTATATTGCATTGATACAATCAATTGTGGTTAATTCGTACTAATGTGATTCACGGATAGATAAATACTTTAGTGTGTATTTATTACAGCTATAAAACTTACCGGAGCCTGATTAAGGTTTAAATTTTCTAGTTTTATTCTGTAATAGTTTGTCTAGTTTTTAGTGCTTTCTTGTAATTGTAGTTTAAATTGTAAAGGTCATATAAATTAAACTGATAACATATTCAGTTTTTAATTGCTATAAATGTATCAAATAACCATAAAACGGCCCAGATCAAAAATTTGTATATACTTTTTAAGCTAAATAGCATTTCAATATTAAAGATAATAATTGGAAACGTGATAGGTACTGCTTTTTATTTCTAACCAGTAACTCAATAGTATTGAGGAAAATATCAACAAACGATGCATGCATGCTTCTGTCACTTGTACAAAAAGATTACATTTTTATACTAAACATATATTTTTGTATACGCGTATTGCTGCAAATTCTTAAAGTTTCAATCAGCATGCAAGTGGCGTATTTCGAAGATTCCTTTTAACTGGAATTTTATGTCGTGGTTGTATTATAAATTAAAGATTTAAAATTCAATGGGTGACGTACCTATTGTATCCTTAATCTTGAAAAATGAAGAAGATATATAGAGTCTAAAGGAATGAATCAGTTCCATATAGTATATTCTATTTAAATATTGAATATATAAATGTTTTAAGCTGATGTATAATAAAATTTAAAAACAATAACAATAAGTTCATCTGAAATAAAACAATATTACTATTCCAAAAATATTATTATAGAAATTAATATAGTAACTTACCACTCCATTCTCCGGTGGGTCACCGTTCCCGAAAGTAGACGTTACCACCAACAATAGAGCTTCGTGTTCAATACACGTGATGTCATAGTCCGACATACAGTGTACCTGTGAAAGAAATATTATTTATTTTTGGTGGATTCTGGTAGTAAATTAATATGTATTAAGACAATAGAAATATAATGTGAGTAATCTGAATTATTGAAGTGAAACTTCTTTATCGGGGTTGGAAAAAAATTTAGTGTAAAAATTTTCCGTTACGCGCCATCTTTTTCTTATACCTACCACGCGTGATTCGACGTATTTCTGTAAATTTTTACACATAGTAAATTATATAAATATAACCTCTCAATCGATTTTGATGTAATTTGGCACAGACAACCTTTAGATAAGCTACTTTTTATTGCGAAATATATACCACGGGCGAAGCCGGGGTGGACCGCTAGTATGTTATAATTTCGGCTACTGCTCCATCTTGTCTGTCTTAATCACAAAAAATTCTCTACCATCGCAACACATTTCACAATAGAAAATCTTACCAGAATATTCCATACCAGAACATTTCATACCTGAGCACTGAACGCATGCCCGAATAATAGTGCAGTATTGCCCTTAATCCCCTTAAAACGCTCTTCACAACAGTTTGGGCTTGACATTAACCGTCTTGACAGTAAATAACAGTATTGTACCTTCTATCAATAAATCTACCATTTATTCTAGAACCTTCCATACCTGAGCATTAAAAGCATGTCCAAATATAACGCCCAGTTCCTTAGCATACTGTTCCGACTTGCCCGTCTCAGTAGCAAACAGTACTGTGGCCTTAATCCTCTTGGTAAGTGCTCTTCCAAACAATTTTGATGTGAACTTAACTAAATAATACCTTATACCAAAAAAATCTACCAATTCTAGAAAATTTCATACCTGAGCATTAAAAGCATGTCCAAATATAACGCCCAGTTCCTTAGCATACTGTTCCGACTTGCCCGTTTCAGTCGCAAACAGTACTGTGGCCTTAATCCTCTTAGAAAGTGCTCTTCCAAACAATTTTGATGTGAACTTGACTGCTCTAGCTATTTGCTTGAAGTGGAACTTTCTATTGATTGGCCGCTTGCCTGTTATCGGCTTTGATTTCTGCCATTGGTGTGTTTTCCATGCTGGTTCCTGGAATATTTTTCTTGTTATTTGATAGAAATAGCTTAAAAAATGAAAAAAATTTTCGGAAAAAAGATTCGTTAGATAGCTCAAATCATATGAAGACTTCTAGATGAGGATTGAATAGAAATAGCTCAATTAATGATAATATGAAGACAACGTTACTATTTCCTGAATATGTGGTTAGTTAAATAATGTCAAATCGAAAGCAGAAGGGTTTAAATTAACAGAAACGTACAATAATTTAGCCATTTCCCTGAATTTGGATAGTTCGATAATGTCAAATTGGATAATCACAACAATATCATCGAGGTAAAATTATTAACAATAAGATAAAATTTTGACGTTGCGGTTGGAAGAGTAACTAAATTTAAGCAAGGGTTAGTGTTATAAGCTCATAATGGCAAAGTTAGTTAAATTCAAAATAGCAGCGCATTGTTAGAATAAATCCACTCAAACTACCGATGTAGCTTATTTAAGCTAATAAGCATTATCGTAACTTTATGGTGAAGTCAGTAAACATTCTGAATGAAGGGAAAATCTGAAGCAAATCCTTCCGAGGAAGTTTATAAAACAGTTTATTCAAAATTCTGTATAAAGGGAAAATATCACAAGTTAGCAGTTCAAAATAAAATTGCATGCATTTAAAAGACTCAAATAACCTGATATTCATATGCAGGGCGCAGATAGTACAGCGCCATCTCTTGATGGAATACTGGAGTGATGGATGAGGACATCGGCGGCACGATCCATATCCAGTCCGCGGGGCAGCCCGAACTGTTACCAATATATTTTAGCTTATATATTTTTAGCTTACGTATTGGCGGAAGAAAATTAAAACCTAAATTGCTAAAACATAGGTTTTTCTTTAATAATAAAATGATTCGGTGTGATGAGGTGGTTTTATTTCATGTTCAAAAATGCAATATGAATAAGTAACTATCAAAAGTGATGAGTAATTAGTTTGCGCATGCTAGACTTACTACCCACACTTCTAAAAAGTGCACAAGTGTAGGGATTGCAAAAAAAGTAGATTTTTCAAAACTTTAGGATTAGTAAGCCGTCTTTGATATAATTAATTTACTAGAAGACTTATTTAATTTGTAACGCAGTCAATATTGAATTTACTACAAAAATCGTTATCTCAAAACAACAAGTTCGCATACTTTGAAGTTTTATAGCCATGTTTTCGGTGTCGTATTTATTTACATACAAGACTCCCAAATTTGGTAAACTGGCAGACAGTTCACACGTTACGTGTTTATATACTTAAGAACTGTTTACAGCGCGTCTGCAAGGATTCAGTGTTGATAGTTTAATTATTCCGCGGTGTTTGTGTTTATGATTAGATCACTTGTTATTAATACGCAAAAATCAACCTTAAGTTATATACTGATCAGTGTGGAGTGATTTAATAGATTTATTTTTAAAGATGAACAATTTCTCATTTTAAAGATATCTACCTGTTGTAACAATTCTAACATCCATCCTCTAAAATTTAAGAATTATGGTATGTAGGTATATACCTAATGTAAAAGTATTCGTTCAAAAGTTCTTAGCACATAAATACAAAAATACGATTATTATGTAAAAAATAAGAGAAACAATAATGGGAAGGGTTTTTTCACAAATTTCCCTTTTCGTAAGTATAAAAAGTCACATCAGATATCACACCTAAAAGCAAAAATAAACCACGATTAAACATTATACACCCATTGTGATAATTTGAACGCTATCTCTTTGAAGCGAGTAACAAGCAGCTAAAGCCTTTGGCACTTTTCTTTTCCATAGCATTCCGTAAAACTGTGTTCGGACTTTTAAAACTTTTTGTACAAGGTATTGTTTCTCGTAAAGGCTAAAAGTGTAATTCGTGTGATTTATAACACGGGCCTTTTTAATTTGGTTGTGAATAAAATTGTAGGCTTTCATACAATTGGGTTTAACGGAATATTCATTAAATTGAAAGTAATCGCAAAGCTTTATAGTGTCACGTTTTACATAAAATATAGGGAAGTGCATACAGAGGCATTTCTGTTTGTTCCGGTGATCGATCTGAATATTTAATTGTTAAATTTAGAGCAAACATTATGAATATGCATGATGCTTTTAAGTTTCATGCGGATGCTTATTCATGGTGAATCTGTTATTTTTCAATACTTTGATTTACTAAAGATTTTCAAATATGCTTTCGTACTTAAAAATGTATAAAAGATGCAGTAAATATTTATTGAAATACTTAAATAAAATGTAACTTCAGTAAACACTGGGTATGGTACTTTGAAGAAAGTTTTAGAGTTTTTTAAACAAGCCCAAAATACCTTCCTTATCCTATTCACATTAATCAGGTTCTTATTGTAGCTATTTTTTTTAAATACTCCCAAAATTCTTAGCAAACTGTCTTCAATGAGTAGTTGGAAAAAATGTATTTTTTAGCATCTAATAAATACATTTTTTCCAACTACCCCCAAAACTTACCGCAGTCTGTTCTCATTGTCCAGGTGCTTTATAAAGCTCTCGGAGGCCGTGTGATGGTCCACGATGGTCGCGTTGTGTTGCTGGAAGCTGTGCAGCACAGCTACGTTTACTTCTACAAGGGTTTTGTCTTTCCAGAGGTTCACTGGTGTTCGTGTGTCGAGACCCATTTTTTCCGCTACTTTCTGTTTATGGGAGAGAATTTTTCTTTTATTTTATAATTTTTTTCAATGCAAAAAGCTTACTTCGTAAAAACCTTTAAACCTGAATTTGATATTTATGGGATTTGGTTTGTAAAATTATCAAACTAAATTCAAAATCTGCAAAGTTTTCAATGCTTGTAAAATTAAAACCACAATATCGCTAAACAATTTACTACAACAATAATTAATCATCTCAAAAATAAGGTATCAATAAATAAATAAATAAAATAAAATATTATAGGACATTATTACACAAATCAATGTTTTACAAATAACCAAAACTTTACTTCTACGTATACCATTTTTAAACACTATCATTAATTTATTTAACACTTTACACAATACGTACCTCCAGCATATTCAACCGATTGGTATCACAGAAGTTCCTGCAGCCAATCTCAGTGCTCATGTACCAGCCATTAAAAGCATTAGCTGTGAACTCAATACCGCCGCAGTCAAACCGCATGCTAGATACCGCTGGTAGTGCGTACCAACGCAGTTGTAGCTCTTCGAACCATTCGTATCTGTACCGATATAATTTGACTTATACTTCAAGTTATTACGTTAAATTGAAAATGTTAAGAACCTTCTAGCAACTCTAGGACATGGATGTTGTAAGCTGTTATAAATGGTATTATTACACAACACTAAATTCGTACTGCCGCAGACAAAGCGCATGGTAGTGCGTACCAACGCAATTTCAGCTATTGATACCATTCGTATCGTACCGAAATTTTCTTATCATCTACATTCTACACTAATATTTTATGGAAAAAAGATTTGATATTTGTAATTACTGAAGTCATAAACTATTAAACCCTTGATAAAAGCTCGTTCATCAATTATTTTTCTTCAGGTTAATAAAAATGAAGAAAAATAATTGAAACACTTAAAATACCAATAATAAACCGAGGAAAACGGATTCAACCTCACAGTCATTGATCACATCAACTTCAGTTTTAATTATACCTACCCATACGTATAGAATAATAATTCATTCATTTATGCAGGTCATAAATGTACTTAATAAAAACAAACATAAATTTTACAATGAACAAATGGATATTACATAGTTTTTATTACGACATGGTATGTGATTAAGATGTTATTTTAAATGATATTTATAACTATTGAATGCATTGATACGCCCACGTGTTGATCGTTCGGTTTTTGAAGTGAAAACTTCTTTAGCGGCGTTGGGTATAAAATCTTAAACTCACGTCAGGACACGTGGCCTGATCGAAAAAGCGTAAGACCATGCGTAAGACGGATACCATTCCAAAATATCAAACATGCTGAACGTTAATAATCAAGTTTTCACTTTTGCCGGCACTCCCGGAGTGCAACCCGTCTTTCTTTTTTAAGCTTTTAACATTAAGGGAGGTTTTTTTGTAATTCATAGTTAATTGACAAATTATTCAGCGCATTGTGAATTCACAACACTTTAAAAAAAATTGAAAACTGCGGATAAATATTTTTAACAAGGAATTTTCAGTGTAAAAACAATCTTACAGAAAATCGTCATACAATGATCGCATACGCAAATCACGTATTTATCTCTAGAATTATCGCAAAATTTTCATACAAAGTGTCTAATAGTTTGATGGCCATTGTACCTTTGTACACAACCGATTAAATCAATCAAAAGTTATGAGTCCATTCGCGAGACGCCAGTTAACATTATCAATAGCGTAACATTATTGAATGGGCCTGATTTATGGGCAATAAACACAGATTGGAGATCACTGGAGCAAAGTTTTACGATAAGCAATCTGCACGGTGTTTGCCAACCTTTCGTGTGATACATATAATGCATTCAACGAGTGTTTATGTCCGCATAAAGTTGATGGGGAATGCGAAGCGTTAGTGGCCGGCCTGCGTTTATTGGGATCGATCATCCCAGAATTGATATTTTTGGTAGTGTGTTGGTATAATTGAAATTCATTTATTTTTGTGTTAAAAGATAATAAAATGATACCGTTTAATCTCTTGAAACTACCTTCAATGAAAATATGAATAATAAAACAAACGAAGCGAATGTATGCGAATTTATTGAATATTTATTCTTGGTATGCAAACGACTCTGGATGGACTGTTTACTCGAGGATACATACCTTTTACTGGCTGTTATGGGTCAGGTTAAATATGTTTAAATATTAAATCACCATTAAGACCTATTTGTATAGACTTCTATGATAATAATGAAAATAAAATGAGGTTAATTCTCCTACCATTCTACTAATAGAAGTAAACTCAGTCATGCAAAAATGACTAGACAAAAATATGCTTAAATTTACCCTTTGGACACTTCTCCTACCAAGCAAAATTTATAAAAACAGCTAATAATTATAATTTAATCATAAAAAAAATACTTACGTTGGATGCGTCATATGAATCTCCATGACAAGTTCGCGAGGAATTTCAAAATAGTCCGGGTCCTTGCCGTTCGCTGACAGCACGAGGGGCAGGATGTCCCACGCAGTTTTAGGTGGTTTCCAGCCGAGTTTCAAACATAACTAGGAAATTAATAGATAGTTACAGGAATATTATAAACATGTTGAGGAAAAGTCTCTTAATAATAAGAATTTTCCTTCTTTTCTGTAGTAGTAATTGTCATAATGTGCAATAAAATTATCGATTTTCTCCTTTTCAAACTAGCTAGTTAAATCTTTTCTACTTTGTGTAATTTAGTTAATTGAACTAGTTTTAAAGGAAATCCGTTCAGATAATAATTGAAGAAACTCATATAATTACGTAGGTAACGGTTGAATTGAACTAATTGATTCAAATTTAAAATAACATTAATCTTTTCTTAAACTAAAGCTTTACTATGGTTTAAAAAGCATAACCAATTACCAGTAATCTTTTAAAAGATTAACATTTTTACTCAAATCAGGTGGTGTTAGTGTCAGTTATGTCGATAGAGATTGATTTAGGATATAGGCTTTTGCGTGAAAGGCTTTTAAAAAGGCTTTAAATATCGTTCAAATTTAAATTACAATATTAAACGAAGAACATTAGATTGTGAATAAAAAAGGCATGAAAAAAATGTACCTATAGTTTCACGCCTGTGACTGCGTTTTCAGTATGTTGGACTGTTCGTGTTTTCTATTCGTAAATGTAGGTACTTGATTTCTACTACTGTTAATGTGTACAAGATATTTGTAACCAATAAAATTAAATAAAAAAAGCATTTGAATACGCATTGACGCACTACGCTGCGTGGTGCGGGGCAGTGTGAAAGACCCCAGCCCTCCTATGCAAGTGGCTTTCTGTTAGCGTAGCGTTCAATAGAATAGACTACGAATGTATGAGATTGACGTAAGCTGTAGATACGTTTTTAATATTTTTAATTAATTGTTTATAATGCTACCTACCTCTGTAAATTCACAATGCATAGGGTCTCCCAGCACCGTGCCGTCTGGCTGCCGGTAGCCCGCGTAGCTGATCAGCTGGCTGTTCCATATCCTGTAGTCGTGCTTGCCGTCCGTGCGTTGCGGGAATACTGTTATTGCTGACCTGTTTTTGAAAAATTTCTCTTTTTTTATAGGGTTGAGAAAATTTTAATAGTGGTTTATAATAGAAGGTTTATGATATTTTTGTATATGTGTGAATTATTTAAGAGCTGAAACCTGAAATTCGTCTTAATTGTAAGTCACAATCGGTGTTTAAAAATTTAAATTGCGGATTTAGTCCCAACCTCACGACTTCCAGCCTCTTTGGTGCTAAAGTTTTACAGGTAAATATAAATAAATAAGTTTAAATAAGCAGCAGTGGTGCAGCGGAGCAGTGGTGGCTCAGTGGTGAGACCTCGGACTTCGAATCGATAAGTCCGGGGTTCGAGACCAGGCGAGCGCGCAGGAAATAAATTGATTTTTCAATTTATTTGCGCATGTTGTAACATCACCACTGTTCGAACGGTGAAGGAAAACATCGTGAGGAAACCGACATGTCGAAGAATTAAAAAGTTCAACGACATGTGTCATCTGCCAACACGCACTTGGCCAGCGTGGTGGATTATGGCCTGTACCCTCATAGGAGGCCCGTGTCCCAGCAGTGGGAACGTATATGGGCTGATGATGATGAAGTTTAAATAAGAATGTCAAGTAACTTAGTCTTATATTGTTTACTTACAATTGTTTACTTAGTTAGAAAGGCCAAGAAAAATCTTGGAGCTCTTGTAAGAGCAACAAAGTAAATAAAGTGGTTTTTAACCTACTTATTCCAAATAATCGATCAGTGCAACAGCTGTATCGTTCCGAAGCTACGTGACTCGGGACTTCTTTACACTGAGTCAGGTATTGTTTAAATTCAATGTGTAACACAAAGTATTAGATGTATAAACAAAGGTTATGTACCTGATGTTTCCTTTATTTGTACTGTACTTGATGTGATTGCAGAGCGCTTCAAACATCCCGCTTGTAGTTGTGACTTGTCGGCAGTCGAAAACCTGTTAAAAAGTTGTTGTATAAAAAGTAGTGCTACAAAATATTTAAAAATAAACTTGATTGTACCTAAAATATTTTCTTGCTATTTCAACAAGTTATGAAAAATAATACAAAAGGTCACAATAGCTTTTCTAATTCCAAGATTCGTCTTGCTTTGTTTAAATTCTGTATAAGCTTTTAACCTAAAATGTCTAAAAGCAAACAACAAAACAAACGACTGCGAGTAACATGTTTATTCAAAGTCTTATATTTTCGGCGGTAAATAACTAATTTGATAAGTAACGTCAACAATGGAACATATTATTCGGAACAGAAAATACCTTTCTAACATTCAAATAAGCTAACAATTGTCGAATTTAAATTGTAACCATTGTTGTTTATAATGTACCTACGCACGACCTCTTAACAAAACAGTATGGAAGGGCCTACGAATTTTGTGAAATAAATCATGAAATTCTGCGAACCGCGAACGAGCCGAGAGCCTCATTCTGATTAACCCAAGCAATCTGTTTAAGCAGTGTAATTACGAAATGTACTCTCTACATCAGATGACTTAAATTTAGTCCTGGTAATGCCGATTTAAGTCCTCGTCATCCGTCTAACCGATGCGAACTGAATGGTGAGCGAATAAAGTCGCTTAATGTCGTTACGTCGCCTGCTACTCAATCAACCGACTTAATTAGAAAAATATTGAGATTTACCGCCTTTCAATCGCGGAGCTTTGCGATAATTGTAGGATTAAGTGTTTATAATCAATTTAAGCGAGTTAATGCATTAACAATGTCGATTTATACGAGGTGAGTTATTGGGGGCGTAATTTTATAAAACTCCTAAATGGATATTAAATGCGTAGTACTGATGGTTCTTTTTCATCATTATTATATTATAGCTATAAATTCTGCAATTTCTATACAGCATCTCTTGTATTCAATTCACGGACGCATTTCTACATAAATTTCAATTACTTTTTATTAAAATGTGTAACCGTTTTTTTAGTTTTTTTAAATAACAAATCCCACATCCTAAAGTCATGTGACACGGGCGTTGGACGTTTTAATTTACTTAAGCAACGTCACAACAATATTTGTCATACCACATCTTGTAGTCATTAATATGCATAGTACGCAAAAGAATCACATATTTAATAAAGATCATGTGATGAAATTCCAAGCTATATTGATTCTTATTATATTGAGAGAACTAGATGGCAAGTTAATTATGCGTAAGTTAAAGTGATCATTTACATGGTTATCTTTTAAAGCGTACTCTGTTAATGTTATGGCGATTAAGGTACCTATAATAAAACATTTATCAAAAAGTTATGCTATAAACTTCACTAGCCATAAAATTTTTAAATTAAAGTCGAAGTAACGTATCAACGTATTCAATTTCCAATCATAATGTTAACTGTTCAATAACGGTTCAGGATATTTTAAATTTTCAATAACCATTCCAATACTCGTTCCATTTTAAATAATATGTTCCTAAAACTCGTATAGAAGCGTAGTGACATAATGTAGTTAGCCTCTGAGAGCAAACAGAGGACGTGGCACTTAATTAGTAATATCCTATGTTACAAGGCGCTCTTGGCGTGTTTGTAAAGCTTCGGCTTATTTTACAACTATACAGTCAAACAACGCTAGCATTCATACAACATTTACTTGTTTAACAGTTTTGGTTAAATATAGTTTGTGTGTGTTCTTTCTGTGAACGTTATTAGATAGTGCGTCCGTTTTGAAGTGGAATATTGTTAAATAAATTTATACATGGGTCATTATGTTCATTATTAAGACTATCCTAATCGATATTAAGTCCTATATCATTAAATGAAATATGTATATAATTACTACGCAAAAAATGCGTGTGAGAGTGAGTTACAGAAATAGAACTGTTTTCACTTTCACAAGTAAATTCAGAAGTTATTACTTATTAGTAGAAAGGCGAATTTTGTTTAACTTTACAAATAAATCATTTCATTAATTTCACTATTTTTAAATTGCATAATGAAAGAGAACTAAAATTGTCAGTTAAAAAATAATAATAAAAGAATGCACCGAAAACTCAACAGATCAAGTAACCATAACGCAAACACAAGAGGACACTCGTTCAGTTATTTTAATACCAGTTTGTATTTTATTTCGGCCTCCAAATGATTTTAAGCGTTACCCTCCCATATTCCTTTTTTGTGTCCTAGTGCGAAATGAGAGTTTTCTCATTAGGGCCGCAGCAAATTCATTTTGCCCTATTCCTCGTAGTTTCAAGCAGTAAGAACGAACATAATTGATTTTACTGGCAATATTGTTTTAGTTTCTTGTTGATTTTAATGAGGTTTTTTTTCCGGGAACAAGGAAGTTGGGTCACCCAATAATGAAAGATCACCCCAATCTATAATTTGTATAAATAAGAAGTTTTCACGTGATATAAGATTTATTGCGAATGCATATCTACTATAAACAAAAACTCCGTGAGAATCACCCAGTAGACGCCCGTTCCAGATGTTGAAGGATGTAGATAGATGTAAATATAATATTTAAGTCTATGTTAAACGGTGGTACTGCGGGTTACTCGCTGTTTATAAAGGAGTCCTCATAATTAAAATTTTTAGCCTTTAAGGCTACGTAACTTAATGCTAATTTATTTTAATCGACTTTCTATTTAGGAAAAATAACAAGAGAAACAAATTGTTTCAAAACAGAGCAAATAAGAAAAGAGGTTGAAATTGAAATACCTAATTGATAAAAGGATCAAAGTATTACATAATATGATAGTGAAACCAACCGGAAAATAAATCCGAGTTATATTTTACATCAAATTTAACATAAGCACTTAAGAAGGCTTTCTTTGGTTGACCCTTACGTTGATATATAGCTACTAGTAATATTATACGGTTTTCCTTGTAACAGTGTAAATAAATGAAAAAACAGAAAGACAGAAAATTGCATTTTAACAAGCTTTGATAGCGCCTGTGGACTCTTATCAAACATCTTCTCTTCTCGTAGAAATAATAAAATGGGTTTTTAATTATATCCCTTTGGATTTATCTGAAGACAAATTGTTCCAGTAAAAAAGCATTTATGAAAAAGTAATGGGTCGAAAATAAAAGTCTATAGTTAGGTACTTAAGTAGATAATAAAAAAATTAATGGTTCTCTGAAAATTTATGATTGAGATCCGACATCAAACATTAATAATTTTGGTGAAATTAATTTGGAATCTCTAGTTTACAATGTAAACTTCATTTTTATTACTTTCATAACACTTTCATTCTACCACTTAAAAACTCCTACACATTATTTAGACCACGATCACGTCAATAAAGAAATCAAAAGGAAAATTAACTTCATGGCAGGGATATCCAGTTGCATTTTTTTTATCGTTGAAAAGCAAAGTACATAGTAGGTGGGGCACCTGAAATAATGTCATCACCACCGCCCATAAAAAAACTTGTAAAAGTTCTTTACATGCAATTAGAATAAAATGTATCTGCTACCGTATATTCCATAATACCAATCTGTGTAAATTGCAAAATACTTTCATATTTTCAATACACTGTAATCAAACAAACGGCCATTCTTTCCCGTCGAGGCAAAAGTGAAATCTCACGTGAGTGTACCTAAATAATTCAGCGCACAATCAGTCGTTAGTACAAAACAAAACAATGGTAGAAGGCCGTATTTGCATGTTACTTTTTACAACAAAAGATAGATTTTCCGTTTAAATAAATGATGTCATACTGTAGTACTGTATTGGTTTATTCGGTTTGAAACAAGCAGATGAGTTTTAAACAACCGGGGGTCAATTAAAGACAACATTTTAATGTGGTTTAACTTTTTAGAATCTATACTAATATTATAAAGCTGAAGAGTTTGATTGTTGTTGTTGAACGCGCTAATCTCGGGAACTACTGGTCCGATTTGAAAAATTATTTCGGTGTTAGATAGCCCATTTGTCGAGGAAGGCTATATTATATCATAAGACCAACAAGAGCGGAGCAATGCGGGTGAAACCGCGGGGAACAGCTAGTCATTTATGTATTTTTTTTGTTATCACTATTTCTATATAATGTAACTAAATATACATACTAATTCTATATTACAGATTCTGCCTCGAGAATGTGTCGGTAGGTGGGTTTCTTTACGACCCATCTTATACGACGGTTGCGTCAACGTCTTTCATCCGTTTTCTTTCCAGTAAACAATTAATTATTCAATTTAGAATTTATTATTGCTACAATATTAAGAAAAACTATGAAAACACCAGTGACGAGATTAAGGACTAGAAAAGAATTTAGGTAGGTGTTTTGACAAGGTATTCCGGTCACGTAAAGGAATTTCGACATTTACTTGGAAAATAAAAATTTAGGATATTATTATGATGTCATTTCTATTTGGTCACGTGCTGTCCCTATTTAAACGATTTCAGAGATTTATCGCAATTACTAAAAATACACTATCTTTTTACTATGAAAAGATTTGGAACGTTTATTTACGCATTTCAAATTAATTTCAAAGGCATGACATTGAAAATTTGTTTCACGAAAGTTTAACAAAGATAACACAGAAAGAGATGTATTTCAAGGCTTTTCACGTTTATCACACGTAGACTTTTTATTCCTTTAACATTATTTGTTACATTTTTGTCAAGAAAAAATATTCTGAGATCTCGTGAGATTTTCAGATGTTCCTGTCTGTGCCACTTCTTCTTGCATCACCATACAACACGCTTCATAGAATTTGCCCTAGTATAGAAATATCTTAGCCTTATAAACTGACCTGTAATTTGGACCACTGTATCCTGCCAATACACCGACTTGCGTTCCTCCAAGCTAACTTGGCTCCGAACACCAGCTCTGTGGTAGTTAGCTGATATGTTCCTGTCTTTGCCACTTCTTCCTGTACCACCTTCCAGCGTGCTTCGTGGGCTGGCGTGTTTGCTCTAGTATAGAAAAACGTATAAAAAAATATAGATACGTAATGCTAATAAAGGTTTTATTTTCTTTTTTTGTTCTTATTATAGAAGTTTATTTATTGGTTAAATGGTATAAATATGTACATTAAAATAATTCTAATGCAGGACAATTTGATTACTATTGATATACAGTAAATTTGTAAACAAATATCGGTCGTCGCACTCAGCAATTACGAATTAATGCCAATAATGTGGTGCTTGGTAGATATTACATTTACAGTATCGATCCATCTTATATAACTTAAAATAAATAATGAATATATGTCCAATATTGACCAAAATTTACAAATGAAGTTATAACAAACAAAAAATTAATTATGAAATCTAATATCAGATAAATATCACACAATTAATTTACCTTCGTATTGAAGCGAAATATTGTCCAAGGAAATCTTTAGCATCATTGAGAACTTCTTCAGGATCCCTCGGCACGTCTCCTCTTCCGGGGATAGCCATCAAACTGCCCAGGCATGTTTTTTCGTTGCATAGTGTAGACTGGGAACAAGCAAATAATGTTTTTTAGTTAAATTGTTATTTAATTTTGGAATGATTCACTGCAAATATCTTCATATTTTGATATTGTAGTACTTCCGAAGTTATGATTTATATCCAATTAGTTTTATTACGTGAAAGTTATATTAAAGAAAATTCGAATGTGTTCGCATCAAGCGAAAGAACTAAAACTATTTTATACAAGAAAGCATAGAAAAATAAATTGACTTGAGGATTTCGCTTTCATAAAAAACAATCAATAATATAGAAAACTACCCCAATAAATTCTGAACATATGAGATTCACTTTCTCCGCCTACTACTTACTAAGACGTAGCTACAAAGTCTATATTTTTAGTAAATAAAAGAGTCCATTTGTTTCTTATTCTTCTAAGTCTTGAATTTTCGCAATGTATGTTCATTAATTACGTTTTTCCTACATGCCAAATCTACCGCACAAACTTGTTTTTCTTTTAACAGAAACGACATATTTGTTTAATGCTACAACTTTGTAATGCAAATTGTGCATCCCATATATTTTTCTTTCATATCAATTTGCTATTATACCAAATAAATTTATGTTTCAAATGTGCGCCTGTTTTAAGTTTTCCACTTATTAAAATTTTCAAGGAACATTGATCAAATAAATGTTGGAAAATTTTCAATACTAACTACAGAAACTCATAATGGCCACAAGGGTGTACTTACGCGAAAGTTATCATCGATAGATTCACAATAAATTATATTAAAACGAGATATTTAAATGTGAAATCAAATTATTAACTTCAATATTTTACACATTCACAAATTAATTATACTAACTACGCATTGCGCGCTAAATAGAACGGGTCACAGATAATGAAAACAAAACATTTTTAAATTTGGAACGAAATGTACTGCGTGGCCACCATCAAGTTTTTTTTTATAATGATGTTTTCTAGTGTGCCAGTGTCTTTTTTTATAAGTTTATGAATAAACAGATAATGTAAAAAAATATAAACATATTATTTTACTAACCAAATTCTATTAAAATTTTAAATAAAAGCGATTTTCAATAATCTAAATTTGTTATTTTTTAAGTTCTTTGATAAGATGAGAATATTACTAAGTAACATGATGAGCCTTAAAAAATAATAAAAAATGTCACTACTGTTGCAATTTGCAGAAGAATTGTTGAGTCAAAGTAAGTGATTGAATTGTACCTACGCTAGATAGATTTGAATCTCGTTAGGCAGGGAAATAGCCGTATTTGTCGGGCCATTTCCCCTTTTTATTTCCACAACGTATTAGATGTAATACGTATTTTATTTACCGTTACATTATACATGTTATAGAATAAACGAATACATAAATACAGAAACTAAAAATAGACTGGTTTTCGTTTATAGTTGAAGATATTGGTATACGTTTCATGATATCTACATATAAAAATATGAGACTATAATAAATTGTGACAACCCGTGAATTACTATTACATGAATAAAAACGATATCCACGTTATTCCAAACTTTCTTCTGTAAATATAATCATTTTTATAGCAAAATGAGTGCTATAAAACGCTATTAATGGTTATACGGAGCCGTTAACGAGGTTCTACATATGCGTATCGCGAGCTTCCAGTGACAATATTTTACTTGAATTTGTACTTTACATATGAGAAGATAATATTTTTCTTGTAGAACAATATGCTCATAGTAATGCAGCACGTATACAAAATCGTTGAAGCATGATTTCGTTGACGACGCTCATTCATGACTGAATACTTTAGAATATAACTATTTATGAATTGCGTTTTAAAAAAGTGTGAAGTGTGTTGATTGAAATATTAATATCACCGTAAGTTAGGGGAGAGCGGGGATGAAAGTCACATTTTTATCTTTTTTTATGTAACTTCCAAAATACGTTGTTTAGGAATGATATTTGTATACCAAAAGATAGTGTAATTATTCTGTTACAAAATAAATAAACGTATTTTTGTGTAATATTATCAGTTGTAGAAATATTTTGTATTTTCACTCTAAAGAAAAATGTGACTTATAACCCCGGGTCAGGCATGGTTGTCACAATGCCTAGGGTAGGTAGTCACGTACTAAATAACAGGCAATTTATAAATAGAAAGTCACACTTTGGTCTTATAATTTTACGGAATAATTTTTAATTAAGAACTCTTAACCAAATGAAACCGTGTCTACGGTCTTTATTTCAGTCTGAATATTAATCAATCACAATTTTAGCAAACAATAATAATCGTGAGTCAATATAGAGTCATCAAGGACAGATGGACTTCCAGCAGGTTTGTTAGGGTGATTTTCCGGTGTTGATTGAAAATTTACGGCTAAAACAAACAACCTCAAAACGCAATTAAAGTCATCTCGCATACAGGGGGCTGGTTGATAGGTGACAACCAGCCCCCGAAAATTTGTGACAACGAGCCCCATAACACGTTTCATGAAAATAAAATTGAAAATAAATTCCGATCAATGAATATCTAAAAAACTATACTACGATATTATAAAACACATTTCATCATCATCAAATGAACTGAAAGATTATTACTGTAAAACAAGAACGTATAATTACGAGGTTCGACACAGCAGCACAAAAATTTACTTTTGCTGTGCGAAAACAATAAACACGTGTGAGGCCCTCACGGCAGATCGGAGCGGTCTGACGCGAAGTTAGGACAGCGTTTTCACTGTATCGCTCTTGCCACGCTGTTCAACAGACTTATTCGATAGTTCAGTTTTGTGTTAAGACCGCTGTGACAAACAACCCGTGAGACAACCAAACCCGGTCTCCCCTACATTCAAAAACATTAACGTTCATAGTAATTCAATAAAAAAGCAATTAAGTATAAAACATTTTTGTTTTATTAAAGCGGGAATCATTGATGCTTTAAATCATTGTTTACGTTAATACTAAAATAGTTCTAGAACATCCCATTCTCAAACAATACCAAACTTCATGTGAATCACAGCTGCTAGGATTGTTTACATTACAACTACTACAAATTAGTGTGGAATTCATTATTTTGTAAATAAAGGTTCATGTTTTATCGAATGAACATTTTATTGATTGATAAGAGTGTAAACATGCACAGATTAATTAAGACTAGGTATTATAGTGATTGTCAATATTAACGTTATAAAATTTTAAATGATTTATTCCGGCGTTTATATCAGTGTTAAAACCAGTGTTTATACTAAATATTAGAAAGTGAGTGCAAGTATACAGATATTTCGATTATTTTAACGGATACTTAAATCTGAACCGACTTCCTTCATCATTTTTAACCAATTCCATCTTCAATAAATAAAAGAATCTCTAAAACACGCGCAACTATTTTAGAAAAACACCTGTAATTTGGCAGCGTTCACACCGATCGTCGATAAACCTAACCTTCAATAAAACCATGTACAATATGAACAAAATAAAGAATAAATAAAAGTTTCATTGGTGTAACTTCAGCCCGGGGCAATTTGGATCGCAACTCCCGGATACAAACGCCTGGCTGCTCGCGCCCCGGCATAGTTTGCGAGATAAGCACCGTAACGAAGATGTATTTTTGTTCTACATGTTATAATGTACTGTGTGGGTATAGGAAATAGATGCAGATATTTAGTTTTCTGAGCTGTTATAACTTATATCAATAATCAATCAGAAAAAAAAGGTAAAATTTAGCTTTTAAGCCTTTGAATTGTGTGTGTGTTCTAACAGTATACTCATAATTAAGGAAATATTTATGTTGGAAGAAAATTGAGTATAAGTATACTAAACTAAGAACTATGTATTATGTATATTACGAACCACCTATTATTCTGTAGTTAAATATGATAATTGATTATCTATGAAAATAATAATTTTGTACAAATAAAATTAAACATTCCGTGAACGGCGTTCCTAAATTCAGAGATATTTCTGTAGCAAAATTAGCCGGCCAGTTTATTCTAAGTAAAATGAAAATATTTAAATAACACATGTATAATACAAACAAGAATTAATTCTAATGTATGAAACGGACGTTATCCGTAAATAATAAAATTAGTGACGCCTCCGTGTCTTGTTCAAAACAAACTGAAAAACTGTACGAATATATTATTATTATTTCGTAAATAGATTTCTTTAATATTAAAATATTTCGATCAAAAGGTTAATTAAAATTTATCTCTATAATTAAATGTATTTTCCTTCTTTCTAGATAAGCATTGTCATTTATAAGCCTTATGTGCATATTATTTTCTTGTTTTCAAGTTATTTTGGGAGCGTTATTTTAAGTGAAAGTCAACATTCATAATGTTATCAAATTGATATCATATCTATTCAACACAAACAATTTGAAAAAATATTCTTTATACGATTTGGTAGCAGTTCTAAAGCCTCCCAGAAAATAATAAAATTGAGGGAAGATTCAATTCTAGATGAAATTACAAAAAATATGAATCGGAATTATTAATCATCAGTTATTACGCATCAGTACATTTTGTCGTCTCGCTATTGCTCCGTGAATAAGTAAACATAGCGATAAAATTTTGGTGGACATGAGGCATCTACCGACTCAGTCATAAGCAGTACAGTGGATTACGGCCTAAACTCTTACAGAAAGCTCTACACATGGAACGGTATAGAGAATAAACCGATATATTTTATGAATAAAAAATAATAATATCGATAACATCTTTTTAATGAATGCGTTGTAAAATAGCAAAATATACTTAAAATTTCAGACATAAAATTTTCGAATACATTTTTCACATAGGAAAAAATATGTAAATAAACAATCTTGCTTGACCAATGGTCATATACAAAGTGGCTAATAACAAATAGAGTGTACAACAGATATCTGTTTTAACCTCGTTACGTAATTGTTTTATGGTTGAGACAGATTTATGTTACCTTTTAGTTTATTAACTACCTGTTTAATTATTACCACAATGTTATTCTTTGAATATATGCAAATGAAGGTATTCAAGATAAGCTTATTTATATTTATAGTGTAAAAAATAAATGTTTTGTAAACAGGCATTATGAGTGCACACCATAAACTAAAGATAATGATAATAAATGGAAAATAAGCTCTACAATACATCCGGAATCAATCAATATTAAATAATTCATTTCCAATAAGTATTCACAGTTATTCACTAAGCTCTTAGCAATTATATCATTTTAATTCTCAATTTTTTAAATAATCAACGCTGTAAATCGCCGTCGTTTTTGAAAATATTCTCTCGACTCTCTATTATAATGGAACGATGACAAAGTTATTAAAAAACTTGAGATGATATACGTAGTTACATGTCCGATTGGTAAACATTAAGTACGTACTTACCACTCTAGGGCAAGTGGTATCGTAGAGCCGATCATACAGGTACTCCCTCGACTCATGGTTCTTTAGCACTTTCGGTCTAACAACTTTACGCGGCTGCTTCTTATCGAGCTTTACTATTTTCATCCCCACGTCATTAACACTGACATCATCGAGATGATCTATGGGACATGATTTGGGAATCGATTGTTCGATTTCCGGGATTATACGGTCATTTTGCACGATGACGTCAAGCGGTCCGTTTATCATGACGTCAGGATTGGGAACAACCCCGGGAGCCATTTTAATTTTAAGTGAGATCAATAGATGTGTAAAAAAATGTATGAGGCGCGTACCAACGCGGGCGCACTAATCACAAATAGGTGTCACCGGTGTATTTATAACAGTTTTATCGTTTGTAGCAAAGTGACTAGTTTGTTTTTAATATTTGCCGACGAAGATTCGTATCTTGACAGCTTAAGTTAATATAAATCAGAGCAAATACGTTTTGTTCAGACATCCTTCACTTATTGGTCATGTTGTTTGTTAATTATGAGTGTAGCGTACATTTTATTGGTTATATTGACAGGTATTATCTATAAGTAGATAATAGCTCAATATTTTAATGAAAACTAATTGTTATAGTCTACATTTTTTACACTTAAACTTATCCAATGCTTTTTCATTTTTAAAATTAGCCTTATAAACAAAATTTTGTACAAAAAATATATTTAAGATAACGCACACGAATGTCGTGTATAAACATTAAACAGCTAGTGGTCAGTTTCTACATTCATATTTTTTGTCATCTCATCCTCGTAACATTATTTGTCAGTTAGCATTGTTTTTCCCTAAATAATTCTATCGAAATGTAAACAGATGAAATATAGTAATATTGAGTATTACTCGCTTTTATTTTTTGACGTCATAACCATTATATAAATTACAGTTTTTTTAATCACTTCATAATATCGTCATTATTCACATAAAATATATAATTTTCTAGGAAGAAATGAATGACGTCGACCGAAGTATTTATATCACCTAAATACCGTGTAGAGTTTGTTCAACTTTGTATTTGTTGCATTTTTATATATGTTTACCTTATGTGTTCAAGTATCACATTTTCTACAGAAAGAATCACTATCAGAGGTGTCTTTACTTTTCATATAACAAGGTCAACCTTAGATCCTTCCAAAACAAAACATTCATTAAATTACTGATTTCGTAGTTTATCGCGTGACACGAACAAAAATAACTACAAACATCTGAAAAACCATGGAATCCATACTAAATAGAAAGGTAGGTTAGTTTTTATATTAAAGAGTAACACAAATTTAAATCTTTCCTATTCTTAAAAACCGATTACTTATAACAATAAGAGTAATGGAAACCTTTTTTGGGCGAACAATTCAAAGAATCCATGATTTTAAGGTAGCATTGTGTATTTTTAATTATAATAATAAATATTTTACACAAAACAATCATTTGGATCGAAAGTCTAAATTATTTTCGATTTCGAATACAATACGATACCTATTTTGTTCAGAAAATGCATAGTTGCCAAGATCTGTAACACAAACAAAACCATCTTTAAACAATGGCTGTATTTAAAAAGTTTCATTCTATAAATGATAAGTTGAGATAGAGAGAATAGATAATTAGTTGAAGCTTCGGAAAAGCTAAACAAAGCTTATCAAACTTATAGCTGTGCTACGGAAACGCTACGGTTTATCACAATGTTTTTTCACCACTCAAACAAAGTTTCAAGGAAACATATTTCTGTCTTATAAGACGGTGTTGTGGTTGTTATTAATGAATTCTAATGAAATTTCAGTGAGCATGATTATTAAAAATATTTTAAATAAGCTCGCTATTGCAACGTCACAATACATTTCATCATCACTACATAGTATAAAACAAAGTCGCATTCTCTGTCCCTATTTCCCTATGTCCCTATGTCCCTTTGTACGCTTAAATCTTTGAAACTACGCAACGGATTTTGATGCGGTTTTTTTTAATAGATAGAGTGATTCAAGAGGAAGGTTTATATGTATAATAACATCCATTAAATAGTGGAGAAGTACTGTTATTTTTGAGGTTTCTAATGTGATGTCGTAAATAATTACATTTTTTCCGCTTACATTGCAAACGCAGGCTGAACCCTACGAGTTTTATCAAAATAATGTACTAAGTATTGTACACATTGAAAAGGTCTACAGAAAAGTCCGCGATGGCATATGTCTATCTCTTATGGATTACCCACAATAACTTTTTTTTGTCATTTACTTTTTACGTCAGATAATGGCTAATTTTCGAAGCGATTTTAACTAATACAGCATTAATCCATAACCAATTAAATACCTTGAATACGTTGTTCATTTAATATAGATCTATATGGCCCTTTACACCGTATGATTTAAGTGAATATTTTCGAAGATATTACAGATTTAAAAATTGCGGGACGTACCGTTTGCGGCGGTACCGGCCTGCCGGGCCGCTATGTTTATAGTTTTTCTGTCATTTAGTATCAGCATTGCACCCGTGCGAAGCCGGGGCGGGTCGCTAGTTACATTATAATCCTCATCATATTTTAAAACAATTTGTACAACAATTGGTAACCACAGACTAAAAATAGAACCGATATCAATAATAAGTATTAGTAAATATATGTTATACAATAATACACGAACATTAATCAAAGCACGTGAGCGATGAAGCAATCCTTTATTTACACATTCCTTATACTTAAACAGCTGATTTCTTCGAGTGGATTATCAGAAAGCTGTACTTCGCTCTAACAATATAATAAGCAAACTATATTCCCTGGATGTAGGCCAAATTTTATAACATTACGACCAGACTTGCTTCGAAAATAGTGTGCACTGTTCATAAATGAAATTCGGTAGTTGAGAAGATAAGAACTTCATATTACTTCCATTAAAGAATATTTTGTTTAATAGTTGCGACTAGACTCTAGAAAATAATGTGTACCTATTGATAATGAATAACATTTCAAATAGGATTTTAAGAATAGTATTTTTTTTATTAGAATAAAGAAATAAATTAGGAACTGAGAAACATGTATTACGTGTCTATTTTTCATACTACATATTTACAATTTTAACTTCCGTGATTGCAAGAAGTATGTAAATTGGTTACGCCTGTAACCTCTGCTCGCCGAAGCTCCCCAAAACGCTTACAACAAATAAAGCAATCAATATTAAAAAAAAACATCGATTATATTCATGCGTTTCTACATATTTGGCTATCTCAAAGCAAATATTAACAGATCAAATAAACATAGCCGTCATTATAAGCTGATAGCAAATACAATCGTTATCGGTTGTGTAAACCCAGGTACCCCGTAGGTAGTCATGTGCTGTTTTAATAATATTTGAATAAAGTCATGCATTTGTTGCTGATTTCGCGTCACATATTTGCTTGTGCCCGGTGAAAAATCCTTATTTGGATAGAATTTGCGCTACGAACTTTTTCATTCGTCTTCGAGTTGAGGAGGAAGTTTTATAGTTTCAACGATTGCTACTTGATTGATACTTTCTAGATATTAATATTATCTTTAAATAGGTATCTATCAGTATATATTTTTAGATATAAGGTAAGTTACTAAGTTAGTAAGGTTGATAAGTGTTTTATTCAGGATTAAACCAAAAATATCATAACAAGAAGAACATAAGAAGTAGGTAACTTACCTATACCAAAACAATTTACGTGATCTTTTATAATATGTAGGTTTGCATTAGTACGTAATATATCTAGGTATGTGGAGATGATAGTTAAAGCATTTGTGGTTCCTAAAAGAAAATAGCTGCGTGGTTTTAGTATAAATACGAAGGTTTGAATTTATTTATACAGATATTATAGATAGATATAAATTCTTAATAACGACGAACACGTCATCTTTAGTAACAAATAGGTAAGCAAACATCCATTTGGATGAATATTTTATATTAGGTTCCTATGGAAAATGACAATGTTTTCAAAAAACTATCACAATAAAAAGATATCCGATATTTTATTGAGACTTGGCTTGCCTCCCTGAATACCGAACATCAAATTTCACAAACTAACAACATTTAATTGATTATTATATAAGTGTAGAAGTCAAATATGCAGTTGATCAAATAAGACCAATAGTAAGATAAATAAAAGATACTTGAAACAATACTACACGCTGATAAGCGTTGTTAAATTGGATCAATTATAAGTTATTTATCTTAAAGTTGCCTTATATGGAGCTCCGTATTTTTTTTTATACAATTCTAATTTTCAGTTAGACTTTGAATATCTATAAATTAAAATTCATCCCATTGGCAGATGCACTATCATGTACTTACACAACTAATTCAAATCGCTTAACTGTCTCTTATGTAAGCTAATATTATGGTCTAAGATCCAAATATAGGTCGACCTGATACTGTAATTAATTAAAAAAAAATGTTTATATTAATTTTTAAATTCATTAAAAATGTCCTGTCCAGGATTTTCCCAGTCAACCCATTTTTAATACATTTTTTAATAGACTAAATTTATTATAAATTTGGTCTCATTCTATTATCACGCCTGTGAAGGTCGACTTATGTTCGGATCTTCTACCAATATTATGAAGAGGAAGCATTTGAGTTTATATATGTATATTTGTATCTTTAAGATTATTAGAAGGGGCAGATGATGGGGTGGATTGATTATTATTAGAAGGGGTAGTAATATTACGAGAACATGAATTAAGTATGTATTTCATGCCTAGTGATGCAAGAACTACTTAGTCAAGCAAAACTAGGGAACTTACAAATTACATAATAAAAATAAGTATGAACAAGCTTAGTAACAAATATATTACTAGGTAGGTACTTATTATTTCTGATTCACTTGACCAAAGATAAGGGTTGACATAATCTGTACACTGATAAATCCATAAAATGCTTTAAAATTTCTTACTTTACAAAAACCTACTAAATGTTGTATTTAACAAGCATCATTTCCAAAAAATTCTTGTGTATGGATAAGCAATTTTTTATCACCAAGCATTTTTTAATTTTTATCTCCCGACTCTACATCTTCGATGTAGAAATAAAATCAAAACGCCATTTTATAAAAATTGGTTTATAATTATCGAAATGTTCTTCGAAAAGGTAGCTTGCTTTTTGAAGAACATTTTTTAATCATTCAGACGTATTAATAAACCTTTTCCTACAATTAACCATAACTTTTATCATAATAAATTGCTCAGCTTTTACCGCTATACATATCAAAACGGAACAGACTTGAACTCGTGTAAGCACTCATGTTTACGAGCAGAGTTCCTAAATAAGACATTTATCGATGCTTCCAGACAGAAGGAATGAAACTTCAAACAAAAGGAAAATTAATATTTAATTATGATTAAAACGCGAAACAAACAAACTCGTAATACTTACTCGGCGACAACTTTTCTGCGATATAATTATTGAGTAAGGAATGAATTAATTTAATCTTAATTAATAACTTTATTTGGCTTAATGGCTTTGTCATTGTTATGATTATTTGTTTTACGGCGATCGTAATTTCAGTTGAAGTTATGAACTAATTAATTATTATTAATTCCTCAAGTCCTTCAGACTACCAGGCTACATATAAAAATGTAATTGTTCGTTTCGTATTAAATTCATAATACAAATCCTGGAGAAAATATTTTTTAATCAAGATTGTCTTCTTTATTCGCCTCACAAATATTCTGAATGAAGAAAATGTAACATTGTTCGATATCCGAAGAACGTACAAAAATTATAGGTAATCAAAAATGCCCGTTTACTAATACTCGTGTAGTCTATGGAAACTGGCTAAATGCTGCGTTGTCAAAGCCTCATGCTCGATGGATATTAATAAAAAAGTTAATCGCGCGTAAAACCAACGCACCGCGCCGTGCTACAGATTAAACAGATTTAAATTTTAAACAACATGGTTTTAATTAGGTAATTTTTGTCCCACAACTATGGAATAGAGTATCAGAATAATTGTGATAATATCTTATTTGAATACAATTTCACAGACAACATAGCAATGGATGTAAATTGTTACAATCTAGTCTTGGAAAACATTTCTAAACAATTAAAATTTAGAATGAATGCATAAAAGACGAACATATATGTCGGATAAATACATAAATTGTATAATTTAAAGGTTCGTTTACATGTTTAACTGTCTGTTAATAATTAGCAATAAAACATATTAGACTACAGGCCCATGTTGAAAAAATTATGGGTCATTTGACCCACCACCTGACCTATCTAGAATGATATAAGAGCATAAAATAATAAGATTCAGCACTATGACGTCACTCGTAAGCTGTCCACCTGAGTGCAGATGAGAATTCGAAAGTTCAGGTAGAGATTTTCTCCCCTTGTCTCCATGATTTTTGTACGGCGTTGCGGAATAATGGCTTAAAAGCAGTATAGAAATAGTATGACAAAGATGCCGTACAAAAATGGTGGTCCACAAAGTCGGAATTTATTTTTATTTTTCGACAGTTGCCGGGGTAAATTTGGTCATATGATTTTGTACGGCATCTGTGTCATACTATTTCTATATTACTTTTAATCAATTATTCCGCAACGCCGTACAAAAATCTTGGAGACAAGGGGAGAAAATCTCTACCTGAACCTTCGAATTCTCATCTGCACTCAGGTGGACAGCTTACAAGTGACGTCATAGTGCTGAATCTTATTATTTTATGCTCTTATATCGTTCTAGATAGGTCACCTGGTGGGTCAAATGACCCATAATTTTTTCAACACGGGCCTGTAGTCTATATGCACAATGGATTTATTTTACTTGCTGCTAGCACGGACATCGACACCGAATGATAATGGCCGATAAAAATAAGCCAAATATACCTGCGCAGGAAACAAAAGACGTAGATATATTTTCATATGTTTGTGTTGTTTTGTGTAACTGGAGTGTGCGTGGAATAAAGGCTATATGTATGTATAATGTATATATCAATGATTTATGAATGAGGTCGCAAAAACACGAAGATGTTATTGTTACTGTATGTTATTTATTTGGTATCTTGTTCATTAATTAGCAGCTACTTCTAGACTTAATTGGACAATACGTACTTGGCTTTTTGGCTATTGCGTGAATTGTCTGACATTTATTTATGATTGTGATGATTTATTTTCATCAACCATAAAAAACAAATTTAGGTCGTACACTGCTAATATCAGCCTGGGAACTGGAGCGTAAAATTCTTAATTTTACAGGAGCATACTAATTACTAACTATTACTGCAACATCGAAGTTTCACTGTAGGAAAGGAAATATGTTTTTTATTTATGAAAAAATATTTTATAATATGTTATATTCGTTTACAGGCAGACAAAGCGATAAGAAAGTTACGATATAATTTCCAATTTTAATAGTATCTCGGAAGGTGATTATTCCATCGTGGCCCTGCACCTGATCTTTCGTCTTATCCTGCTTCTATATTATCAGATCTTACAACCCATTGGGCCATAATAGTGATGCAATAGGAGCTGTGCTCGTATGTGTACTTGTACACTGTACCTCTGTGTACTTGCCTTGTCTTTATCGTGAACCGTTGGGTCCAAATTATAAAAAAAAATATCTTTATCTAGGTCCAGACTATCTAAACTAGGTGACCCACGAATTTCCACTGTTGTCGTATATTTTTTCTCAATTATTGGAACATTTTGCCCTTTTGCTCCACCTGTATTAGTCTTAGCGTGATAAATTAGTCTAAAGGATTAATCGATAAATTAACTATCATCGCATTAGATCCTAAGATTAGCTAAATAAATAAAAATCTTTTTTTTTCCATAACATTTCATCTTACAAAACTATGTACACTGACTCTTAAATTACAAGAACTCTGTATTCTCAATAGCAAGCAACCTCTTCTGTTTTACTATATTGGTATAGATTATAATGTTATATGTATATTTTAATGTATGTCATAATGCTGCAAATATAAAAATAGACGGCGCATGTAACTTCACTCAGACGCCTTTAAAAGATAAACGACTCTCGGTCGCCGCTCTTGATAAAAAAATATCGCAAAAATATTAAAAGGCCACAAAATATTTGTGCATGTATTAATTAATAATTCCTCTTCAACCTTTTTCTGTTCAATTGATAAATGAATATTTATAGAACAAATGAAATAAAAGAGATTTCTTAACTTTCGGAATATTAATGTCTTGCTTGGAACTCGAAAAAGTCTACAGTCCTGCGTAATTAATATCACGAGACAGCTTCAAAGGTACGTCGAGTAAATATTTAACAGATCTTACGGTAAGAAGTTGAGGATAAACGCAGCAATATGACAATAGAAATAATACTTTGTACAAATAAAAATAACTCCGAGGCTCTGTTCCAAGCTTTGTAGACAGGAACTTTTAACTGTTGCTTTATTTTTCTTATTTGTTGTAAAAAGTTTACATGAAAATATTCTCAACTTGGCAAAAAGTGTTTATTGCTCATCAAAATCGGTAGTAGGTAACCTAGGTACTCTTTTTAGGGCGTTATTGAATACCATATTGTCACGTCAGCCCATATATGTACATTGTATAATATTATTGTTTCTGATTATATAAAATGTATTTAAAATAGTCACACTCCAAACATTTTATTATAACAAGTAACAAGTAAATATTATAATATCCTACGAGCAAACAACGAGTCACATCTCCCAAAGGACAAAATGTAATTGCATGTTTACTATAAAGAGCAAGTAATTTTATTTTCATTTTTCATAGTATGTAACTATTACAGCTATAGTAAACAATGGTAATTTGATATGCGTAGATACTATATAGCTGCCACTGTAGTTATCTTACGTGATGTTTGAACTTTGAAGAAACAAAAACTCAGTATAGGTAAATATATGTAATAAAGAAATGTTCCGATTCAACATTGCATTTTTCACTGAAACAACTTATTGGAAAAAGATCTTCTTGATACGTTTGACATTGAAGACGTCTAACAATAAAATTGGGATTGACCAACCACATAAGTTTAACACTAATCAAACGATAAAGGGAAACACATCATCGAACCCAATTTATTTTAAAACGTAATTATTAGCATAAAAATTACAATGCATCCAAATGTTTAAAAAGAGTCACTAATGCTATGTACTGAGCAAATTAAATTCAATGTAAACACATGTTACTATTGTGATACTTTTAAAGCGGAATGATAAACAACCGCCTTGTGACTTCCAATGCAAATAACCAGGGGGTGATCACTTCCCTGTAGGTGAGAACTCACGCACACAGAGACAATTTATGATAGTTGATCTAGTTTAAGTGTGGCCGCTATTTGTAAAATTGAGTGCATGGTAGATTTAAAAAATCACAAAAAATATTGTGACTGTTAAAATTTTCACTACTATGACTCAAATTTACAATAATAAAAACACACACACACATTTATTTGTATAAAAACAATAAGTTACGTTTTTCCTTTTGTACAATAAAATATTTAGTAGAAATTTAAGATTATAAGTAGAATTTCCTAGTTCTTACTGGCAACATCGTTATTTTATCCGATGTGACATTTGTTTTGAATAAAAACAGTTGTGAGAAAGTTTTATCGGGTTTATAACTTTTAAGTTTTGCTCGGTTTCTCTCTATTTCTTTATCTTGCAATCCTCAAGCAGCAGCAATACGTCGAGTCGAGCATCTGCGTCTCCTCCGTATTTGTTCTTTGGGTGATTCAAGGCTCATGTACCACCATACGGTATTGTGTTGTGAATTTGTGAGTGACTAGTTTTGTGCCAGTTTTACTGAGACACTTAGTGAGAAATAGACTCCTATAGTTTTTAAGTACCTAATCTGTGTGTTATTTACTTCGTTCACCATGTCTCATGTGTACCGGAGGTTAGTCAAAGTTCTTATTATTTTGTGAGTAAATATCATTAGGTCTGTCAATGAAGGCTCATGCGATGTAATTTTTCAGATGCTCCAAGTGTGGTGCTAATCAGGTATCAAACCCTGAGTTGAGGATGCACAGGTTCCCGACTCTTGGAAAAAATAAAGAAAATGTTTACCAGTAAGTTCATAAAACTACATAATGTTTTAATTTGGATAAAGATTATTTAAAATAATGCTTTATTAATTGACATTAGCAATTTTTTTTCAGATTGATGTCATGGGCAATGTTTTGTTACCCAGACAAAGACTGGTTTGACTTTCAAGCTCTTGCGATTTGCAAAAATCATGTAAGGTTATTTGCAGTAAGCATTTTGCAGATTCTGCTAACACAACACCAGCAAAAATACGTCTTCATAAATCTGCCACTCCATCCATAGATGAAAATGAAGAAAATCTTCATTCACCAAGAGCTGGACCGTCTCAATGTAATATCTGTAATGTTCTAAGGGTAAGAATTCCTTATTTGAAAACTTTATTTACCATGTTTGATATAAATGATTACGACTCATTACTAATAAATGATTACAGAGAGCAGAACAATTAAAGTGGTAACTAAAATATTTGCATTTTGCTTCCGCAGACCCAGTCCCATACGGTTATGTCAGTCACTGAGGAACCAACTGCTGAGATTAAAACTGAGTCAGTAACTTCAGGGTCTTTTGCGGTAAGTGGTATAATATGGAATAAACATAATATAAGTTCAAACATTATACAAACATTTTTTTTTATCATTATGAATAAAATTTTTGCGACTTAAAAGTTAAATTCTTAACCAAAAATATTGTTTTTTTGCTTCTGCAGGCCCGATCCCAAACAGTTACAGAGGAATTAAGTGCGGATACAAAAACTGAATCAGTACCCTCAGTATCATTTTTGGTAAGTAAAATAACCATTACTGGGTAACCTACCTTGCCTAATAATTATAAATAAATAAATAACCATATTGAATGTTTCAGAAAAAAGAATCTTCGCAGAACAAAGAGAAGCTGTCAGCTTCTGAGAATAAAGTTTACAACAAATGTAAATACTTGTTGAAGCAAGTTAACAAACTCAAAACTGCTTTAAAACAGAAGAAAGGGAGTGATGTTCTGCAAGTTCTGCATAAGTTAACATAAGTTAGCCAATAAAAATATGATCGAGCAATCAGTGGCTATAATATTAATTCGACGATTTTGTTTATTAGAGAACAGAAAATTCTCCATTGAATCTGCCAAGAAAAAGCTGGCAAAAAAAATAAAAATATTGAAAAATTCTTTATCATTGTTTTATTTTATTGAAGCAGTCTGGCAAAGGTTCATTCATTTTGTTTCGAGCAAGATGGTGCAGTTTGGCCTAATTAATAACATTTTATTCTTCAAAACTTCGTAATTTAATGCACTTGATGTTGCTCGAAATAAAATGAATGAATGAATAAAACTTGAAAATATTGGAACCCTATGGCCCGTATAGCAGATTTTTAAATTTCCCGCCGAATGGTAGAATTTCTAAATTCCCGCCAAAAATTTACATTGCGACAGTAGCGCAGTCTGTCCCTACTTCGCAGGAACTAAAATTGACAGATAACGTAGGGGTACATTTTTTTGTTCGCAGTGGCGCTTCTTCTCTTTTTTAGAGTATAAGTATTCTTTGCAAATAACTGAGTCATTGCGTCATAATTTGTTTAAATACATATCACCCAGTTATCTACTTCCAACTTTCTTTTTCTGAAACAAAAATTATAAACAAGATTTTAAAACGCATTTTTATTTATTACACCTAAAATCGATAAAATTTACTTAATTTTGAATAGTCTACTAATAAATCATCGAAATTTATTGAAAGTAACAAATAAACAATATAAATAATTGATCATTTAGGTCTTAATCCTAGCAGCCACATATTTTTATAATATATTCTTAATTGATAAACATGAATTGTTTGGATTGGGAAACAATACATAACACTAACACATTTTAAAACGTCCTAGCCCCTTTCCTAACTTTAAGAATTTGAATCACCCAATACTGTTATGTAAGTACCTACATCTAATTTTCTCATGAAGAATATAATACTCTACTAGTTCATGTAGCGACGTTCCCATTCACTCTTGTCACTTTAAAAGTGTTCACAAATTACAACCACGAAATATGTAATACGAATTTGCATGACATACATACTCTAGTATGATTATTTAGAGAGAAAGAACATTTCGGAACGTTGGCCGAATACAAAATTAATGTTTAACCACAGCACTTTACGAATTGCACGTACGAATGCATAACATTCCGCCATTTTTTTTAAAGTACGACGTAAAAGTCCTGACACATATGACCGTATATTTCAGATTTTATGCATAAAATTTTCCGATCGAATCTATTGCGATTGGAATAATATATAAGATTACCTGTACTATATTTCATATAGCTATAATATATTTACGTGTGTTGGTGATGATTTGTTTATTATAAAATTCCGTTATGATAGGCTTAAATTATAATGTAAAAGTTTAAAGTACTTAATTAAAATTTGTCATTTTTTATGAAAAAAATCAAAATAATGTCTAAACTCTAAGTGCCATATCACACTAGCGGATTGCGAGCGGTTTCAAAGCGGAGCGGGTGCGCAACGAATACGTTGCGGGCGCGCAACGAACACGCCGCGGTTGCGCAGCGAATTCGTTGCGGACGCGTCATTTTGTATACTCTCGCACAAAAGCCAGCCCTTCCGCCTTGCCTAACTTCCATTCAATATTTCCATCGTTTCTGTAGCACTCAATTTTTTAACCGTACTGTGGAAATGCACTTACTTAACAGTTAACTAAAGATGTAATAACAACTGGAGTTGTTAAAAAAAGGTGCTATAAAATTGAATTACTAGGACTTTTAGAATGTACCATACATTCCAAAAGTATGTAACGACTGACCAGTATAATCTCTCCCATAGCAACGTATGTTATAAAGAGATTTTGTGAACCTAATTATGAGCAAAGTGATAGTGAGTTGCTGGTTGCTTGATAAAATTTTCTATTCACTGCTATTTATCTAATAATAAGATAGCCCTGTTTTAGTTAAGGAGCTTTAACATTTATTTCACTAATGAACTTTCTTAATGAGCAATTAAGTTATCTGATTGCATTTCGACCAAGATTTAATAGATAAAACAATACCCTAAACATTAACATGTTATGAAACTCGTAAAAAATAATGATCTCATAATTATTATACTATCACAAGTTATAAGTAACAACCAGCACGGATTCCATTTTGTTAATGAGTGTACATGACTGCGACGTAAACGTTGCGCATCTGCCACGCGTCCGCAACGAATTCGCTGCGCAACCGCAACGTATTCGTTGCGCACCCGCTCCGCTTTGAAACCGCTCGCAATCCGCTAGTGTGATATGTCACTAAAGTAAGTCCATAGATAATATAAATCGAAAGATTAATCCTGATTTAAAAACAGTTAGTTAAGAGCCACGCAAGGTCAGTTAATAGTATCTATTAAACCCAATTCTTCCAAAAAAATAGCAAAGAAATGAGATTATGAGAATAACATTAAAATCAATGGAACGTTCTAACGGCTCTTAACAATTAGCCAATGGCCTCGTTTGCTGCTAGTAAGCAATAAGCATAATATCTTCTTTTCTACGAAATCGGGTAATTTGCCGGTCAATACTCCTTAGCAGAACTGTTAAAAGCTCTTTTAGAGTTTCGTGATAGAGAAAATTAAAGGAAAGGGTTTATTGAATAAAGCTAATTGCAAACTCAAATAATTATTTTTAACAAAAACTAAACCACCTTAAAATTTTCAGAATTGGACAATTTAAACCACCAACTGAAAGCATTCAAATAAAAAAAGAATCATCAAAATCGGGTTACCCAGTCGAAAGTTCTGAGGTAACAAAATACAGTCGAATTGAAAACCTCTTGTTTATCTTGATGTTGATTGAAAATAAGTTGGATATTCTTATCATAAGATTCTTTATAATATAGTTTTTTATAGAAAAGTATACTTACGTAAATATTTTTTCTACATCCAAGGCAATTGAAAAAGTACAAACAGATTAAAATTTCATATTCAACACACGTTTCGTTGCATAATTAATGACGCTAAAGTCGAGTGTCAAGTTTCTGTGTGGATTTTGGCATTTCCGTATGTGGTAGATTTTATTTATTTATTCATAGGTGGTACAGTCAATAGCAATAATAACAATTAACAACTGAAGAATATTTGAGATTATTGAAACTATTTTCGTACACAAAATTATTTTTATTTCACGGTAAGGAACATGTAATTTTTGAAGAATAATTCTTTCATTCATCTTTGACTTTCTGAAATCTCATTGTAAAGTTTATAAAACGATTTATTCACTTGCATTTTTTATAAACTATATTTTAAATCTGTAAATAATATATACTGCTTAGTATAAAAAGTAGCTTTCTCTGACCCTATATTATTCGAATCATATAAATCAAATAAAATTATAAAATGGAAAATACTAACCAAAATACAAATTAATTGCCTTATATTTCAAAATTGTAACTTTTGAGCTGTGTAGTCTGTTTATCGATTAACAAGCGAATCAAGCCTTTGGGGATTAAAGATAAAGCACGCATCGATTTTGCATAATAGAGACCCGTATATTTTTATCCTGTAATAAGTATGGTACTTATATTTTGGTCTGAAAAGAGTTTAATTCAAATTCCTGCAAATAATGTTTAAGGAAGTGAATAATTTGTGAATTAATATTACCTACCTATAACTTCACATTTCATTATTTGTTTTTCTCGGCTCGTGAATTTTGTAAACATTAGCACACACACCTATGTAACACTTGAAATACAAGATAAATTAATTACATTTCCTTCTCTACGTAAGTACTAAGTATGTTTTAATTATTTAGAATTAATAAATAGATACTTATATTAAAATTTTGCTTGCAAAGTTAATAATAGTGGCAGTTCATGCCGATTCATATTGTAAAGAGCAGAAAAGTGCATGTAAATTGGTAAAAATTAAAACCTTTGTGATTCTAGTTTTATGTACAAGTATAATATGGTAAAACGTTTATTATTATTATTAATAGTATATGATAACTTTTGAAATACAATCATAATTGCAAGTGTGAAGAATACGACTTAAAGATTTAAAATCTCATTGGTAATTAATACTTCAGAGAATATTTTAACCCAGTAACCTCTCATAAAAGTAAATAGCAAAATTGTTTCAGGAGAGTAATTCAAACAAAATACTTTGTTCCTGACCGACCTTTAAAACTTTAGGTTTGCCGAAACATTATTCTTAAACTTGGAACAATTTACTTTTCTCTACAAAGAATATATTCGGAACTAAAAAATGTAAGCTTAAGGAAACAAATTCGTACTCGTTTCTCGGTATCACATGCCGGCATTTGTCTTTTAGCAAACTGAAAAGACATAAGTTTTAGGCGAAGTCATTTAAATTAAAGGAAAGTTCACGTAAAATATGAAAAATAACTTAAACAGACAGAGCAATAACATCCTTAACTAACCATTTGACAATTTTTGCAATGAATTATTGATGATAGATACTTGTGATGTTGATAGAGAAAAATAACGTAGTGTATACCACAACTTAGAAAGTTTGGTCACTCTTTTTGAATTTTTGTCAACAATTTTCTTCGTAAAGTAATATTAGTATTATTTTTGTTCAGTTGTCAGTTGTGACTGTGGTTGTGAGTAGCATACATACATAATAATAATAATTAAAATACACTATACACATTAATTTCTCATGTTTCATATTCGTATAGTATGAAATTGTATTGTTACAATTTCAAAAAGCTCTTCTTAAATATACTTAGTTACATTCGTAGCACAATAAACGTCTTACCATCGTGTACTAACTGAAACGTACAATAAATTAAACTAAAATTACGTCCCAGAAAATCAATTTCCTTCATACATATCTGACAATAACGAATAGATACATTGTCATACAATACGAAGCAATCCCGGTACCAACTGAGTCTTACCGCACACACTTGCGGTCGGCGACGGCGGTTACAAATGCTTTAATATAACATTGAATAAATTCCTAGGAAAGGCGATTGTCCACGTCATAGTATTAGAACTCTTTATTTTATTGAATGAATATGTCTTTTTTTTAATGGAAACTATGAATAAATTTAATCGAGTAATAGGAGTGTTTTATCTCGTATGAATTTTCGTAGCGCTATGCTACTACAGATATTTAAATAGTTCTTTCATCAAAAATGATTAAAATATACTATAAACTACAGCGAAACTCTTCCATCTTCGATTGCATTATTCAACTTAATCCATTTAATTGAAACACAAATAACCAAATGTTTTTTGCGAAAAGACAACGGGCTAACGTGGCTAGACTAGACTTATGAATCGAACAATTCCTATTTCCTACTAGTATAATAATTATTATAATACAGCTTCATGAGCCTTGTATAAAATACCATGTACTATCATATACACCCTCTATCCTCTCATAAGAAAGAGTTCTTACATATTTTGACAGCGTTTCACCTGACAGCATAGGAAAACATTTGAGCAGTAAATATTTTATGTCGAAGCTTTTATCAACTTGTATTTTTATCATAGTATGTACTCTTTTTTATTAATGTGGCGTCAAGCAACATTATATAAAAAAGAGCGTGTGCGCCGAGCACACGTGTCAGAAGTGAAATTTATAAATAACGTCGGACGAACTTTGCGAGGCTCCGGGCCCTACTCGCTTAGCCCGTCCCTGTAATCCAATACAAATGAATAAATACTAACCCAGACAATTTCTATACAAAATCTAATTGCGACAACTCAGCCGAAACTCGACAATCATATTATTCACGTCACTGCCATTCCTCACGTAGGTATTTACTGAACATTGTCGCGATAATTAATCCATCTGCATGCTTCCGTCACACGTCACGTCACGTAATGAGAAGAAAATAATTACAACGTATCCAACGATACAATGAACTGCCGGTTAAATTTTATCGCCGCCTTATTTTTGATAGGCTGCTTTATTAAATGTAAGATTTACAACCTGTATATAAACAATTTTGTGCGTATAGTACCTACTTGAATACCTAAGTATAAATGCAGATACCTATGTATACTATACCTATGTATACTTTTTGAGTCACGAGTCGGACTCTAATAGATGAGCTTTTGTTTATGCATATAACTCGACAAACCTAATCTATCTAAATAAAAAAGTGACTCGACTTGATTATAACTTCCTATCATCCTCATCCTCATCCTCATCCTCATCCTCATCCGCTTCCTCTTCCGCTTCCTCTTCCTCAAAAAAATATCCTCATCCTCATCCGCATCCCCTAAATTTGCTTGTGAAAATTCCTCTTCCTCCTCCTCTTCCTCATAATCACTTCCTCAACAACCCAAACACGCAGTTAGTGACACAGGCTTCAACAGACGTTTTTCTTCCTAAAGTCTAAAATTATTCAAAATTCATTGTTATAGTAATATTATAATGTGTTAATATTGCTTTAAATCAATACTACCACATATAAAAATGTCAGTAGTGACTATCATATGGATATGGCACTGAATATGTGATACAAGTTAGTTTTTACTGTTTGTTGTTTATTATGTCCATAGTGAAGCTTGGACTCTCTCCATATCGTAACTCCTGAATTCAACAGCTTTGCCATGGTTACAGCATTAATCATAAAATGTCTACGTTTTTGTAAAACTTTAACTAAATCTTTAAGTAAACGTTTAACTATTGAAAAATAAGTTATTTATATTTTAAATCTAATTTTTGTATCGGTCAATCGATCGATATCCACGAAGTTTAGAGCAACGAAAACGAATTTTTTTACCGTTAAAGTTGATGTATAAAACCTAGAAATGAATAACCTACGTTATACTTATATTCTATTATAACTGAAAAATACGGGCGATAGTGATTCGCGCCCGAAAAACTATAGTTTCAGATTTATGAGGCGCAAACAATTCCTTATGAGAGCCTTAATAAAGTACTGTATACAAGTACGAATACAGATCTTAATCATGTTGATTTCCATCTAATTGAACAAAAAAGAACTACACTTGCAAAGTTTCTTTGCCGCCATACAAGCGACTTCTCGAACTTTCCTCGATAACATCAAATCGTGAAAAACTTTCCCCTACTAATGTCAATGGTGTAAAGGTCACAGGTATTATATTTTAACGCCTCTTTTTCCTATAATGTGAAGGAATTACATTTTACTGATTGTAAGAAATGGGAGATAATAAACTTTGATGTGTTAAGATACGACGTCTTTAAAACGTCTTAGCTACGCTTATAAGTGTTAAATGATAACGGTTGGTGATGAAAGTTAAGAAAAGTTATTTTATGAATTAAAAAGTAATAAGTATAAAAAAATCTATCATTCACTTTCACATTAAATTATAATAACCGTTTACTTTAACAATAGAGAAAATAAAATTCTTTCATTGAAATTAATCGGTGCGTAAAATGCAATTTAAAACAATTTTGCAATACCTCAGACTATTATTATAATTATTCAACCGCATCTCATTGGTTGAACACAGCCATTTAACGTTCATGGTCAATTTGACGATAAAATAATTACTTACACAAATATTTCCAACTATACGCCAAATTTTATTCAAATCCATTAAATGTAAAATAGAAGAAATTAAAGACTTTTTAACGGATTTAAACGCGATTTATTCATTATATTATTTTCCCGACGTTTCGAACACTTTACAACGAGCGTGGTCACGTAAAATAGAAGAAAAATATTTTTTATTACTCCCTAATTCCATGCATTTATTCATCACTATCACTTTGTATAAAACAAAGTCGCTTTCTCTGTCCCTATGTATGCTTAAATCTTTAAAACTACGCAATGGATTTTGATACGGTTTTTTTTAATATATAGAGTGATTCAAGAGGAAGGTTTAATTATATAATTTATTATGTTTTAGACAAAGCGGGCGAGGCCGCGGGCGGAAAGCTAGTTCATCAATATAATATATACTAACATCCAATCATACAAACGTTTGCAGTTATTTATAAACTGTTACTCCTACATTTTGTTTGTTCTAATCTGACATATTATTTATTCACAGCTTTCATCCATAAGATCAATTTAAACAGAAATACAATGAACATTTGTTCGAAGAAATACCAAACACAATGTATTCTATTTTATTTGATAATGTAAAAACTATTTGTGTATTTTTTGTTCGTGCACTAGATAAAAATAAACTTAATACTCAAATTAAACAAACAAATTAAATTTCTTTGAAAGAACGTTGCAGCAATCACGAGGAAGCGGAAAAATTATATTTTTTCTAGTATTTTCTTTGTGTGTGGTAAATCGTGGGTAACATATAAGATTTGTCTATTACCTAATTGGTTAAACATATTCTTAGTCTATATAATATATAAAAATAAAACCCGTTTTCCTTGGTCACGGCATCACTCGTGAACGGGTGGACCGATTTCAATAATATTTTTTTGTTATATTCCTTGAAGTACGAGGATGGTTCATAAGTAGAAAACGTAAATATGTACTTGGGTTGTTGAGGAAGTGATTATGAGGAAGAGGAGGAGGAAGAGGAATTTTCACACACAAATTTAGGGGATGCGGATGAGGATGAGGATGATAGGAAATTATAATCAAAATTAAGAAAACAAAAACTTAAAATTAAAAATTAAAACAAAAGCCATTCTCCTGTCTGTACATATTGATGTTTTAGGGTTAGGGGGAGGTTAGCTCGCCCGATCGAGAATTTACAAAGCCTCTAACTACTAACTATTTGAGTCACGAGCCGGACTCAGATGAGCTTTTGTTTATGCATATTAGAGCCGATTTTTCAATGCTTGGATAAAAATTATCCGTCCAATAAAGTATTACACGATAATATTAAAATGTCACGTAAACTGTCAAATACGGGCAATTAGAATTCGTTTTTTTAAAATGGTAGTTTTATACATTATTCGACGAATAAGTTTTATCCAAGGATTGAAAAATCAGCCCTTACTCAAAAAAACCTAATCTATCTCAGTGCCAGAAGCGACATTAGGCGATTTTCACAAAAAAAAACTAACTGGTAGATATTATGTAAGCTTAAACAACTTGTTTGTTTTTTAATTTAAAATGACGTTTGACATTCGATTCATCATTTTGATATCTTTGGTAAAATATGTTTCTTCTGAGTATGAGAGAAAATGTTATATAATTATGTTTAGAGATAAGTGTTAGGCGCAGATATAAATATGGCGGTAAGACTATACTCTTGTTCGTTAGTAGAGTCCGACTCGTAACTCAAATACATATACATATATGAGTTTAAATAGGCTTTGTAAATTCGCCGCCCGATCGGATCAGCATCCTCATAAATTTCCTCTAAATTTTGAGGAAGCGATAGCGGAAGAGGATTTTTTTATTTTCATTTTTGAGGATGCGGTAACGGTAGAGGAACCCAAAATATTGCGGAACTTCCGCATTATGAGGAAGCGGAAGAGGAATCCTCAACAACCTTAATATGTACATATTTACATATTTACATAGGTACATATTTAAGTACATACATATTTAGCCGGACCGCTAGTTTCCAATAAAATAAATGAAAATTCGAAATAAAACAAACGACAACAAGCAAACAGAATAAATTTCGACTCCAATTGTTGAAATACACAAATCCGTTACAGTGCACTTCAATAAAACTAAAATGACCCAAACTCGAGCAAATCGGTTTTTATTGCTGACTGTACAAAAGCAATCCTTTCTGCACATATATGTATTTACGGCGACCTTCCCGGGAACACCTGACTAGCTTTTGCAAGCTGCGAAATTATGTTTGTCTCGTAAAATTTTATCTTGTTTTTATCGATTGCTATTCCTACACTTACAAGCGAATTTTTGTATGTATGAATTGTCACAAAAGTATGAAATTGATTATGTAATTTTATTAACGAGTAAATTTATGATACACTGCATATTGGTACTTTACAACATCTTGATTCGTTTGGAAGCGATTTCTTATTACTTTTTTCACCTTTCGAATAAGTAACAAGTTTTGATACCATTGGAACAAAGATAGCATTAGAACAATTGATTGCATATATATAATTGTTCACAGTCAAGTAGTTTGCTACCGAAACAGTAAATACTAAAATTTGAATTTCTGAAAGCAAACGATTGGCTCCTTCATCAATATTCCGAAGAATACATTACTCATTCTAGTTTAACGCTAAATATTCGCTTTTCTGAATATTTACACGGGTACCGCAATGTTTTTCGTATTTTACGTCATCATAATTCATATTGTTTTTTTCAGCAATACATTATTTTAGGCATAAATAAGCAACGATTCGAGACCGCCTCTTCAGTCTAGTTAGTAATGTGAAAAGCCGTAAAACAATCTGAAATAACTGTGTTTACATGTGAAGTAAAAAGTACGTTGTAGAGCAAGCTTAATAGAGCATTCTTTTTTTTGTCATCGTCTGCCGACGAAGGATCTAATGGGGCGCCTTCAATATTTAAAAATATTATCCATATGACAAATATAGTACCACAAATTCCTTCTGCTATTTGATGGTCAGAATAGCAAAAACGTCCCTTATTTTGAAGAATATGTCATATTTTTGTAGACCATCGGTTTGACCTGCTCTCGTAGCAACTTGTGATAACGTAACATAACTTATTCTATTTCTACTAATCCTTCATCAGTTACATATATAGGTATTGTTCGTATGTGTCATGACTCGACTAATAATATAATTAGTTCTATTTGATTACGTTACTTGTATACAAATTGGTTGGAAAAGCCAGGAAAGCTAACAAATAACCTCCGAACAAATCATATTCAATTTTTACACAATCCATATTTTAAAATTTTATTTTACATCATTGATCGTTGTTTAAAACAGTATAAAACAATTCTTTTGTTTTCAATTGTTTTATTACAGTTTCTTTGCTCCTAACAGCACGGTCATGCAATGCTCACGTTAGTGGCAATGACTCAAACAAATCTTAAGTGCTTCTAAAAGATTTCTCTACGTCTTTATTTTAAAATAAAGACGTTTAAGAGAAAAGTTGGTGCTTTATATTTATTGTTTCTTCTTCGCGTATTTAAGACCCATTATTGTACTCGTGTTAATGAAACAGGTCAAAATATTAAATTTAAGGACTTTTTAAGGTTTTAGTTTTCCTACGCGCCTTTTCATGTGTATAGAATTAAATATTAAATATTCAAAAATATAATTAAAAAAAATTAAATGTTTCCCATTCATCGTTTTACGCATAAAATCAATAACAACCTTTTCTATAAATCCCTATATTATTTTCAAAATTTTTTCTACAATTTGAGTAAATAAATATTTTTATAGTCAACAAAAAGTTGAACCAAACTAACCCTTAAAGGTAAGTTGATCCAAAGCGGACTAAATATTTTCATCACCCGAATTTTCTGCTTTCAGGCCTTTTAAAGGCATTTTTCGTTAATCAAAATTTATTGGAAGGTCATCCTCATAATTTCATTACACTAAATTAACTTTTCACATTTTCATCGATTCCTTAGAGACAACCTAAATAAAATTACTGGCACTTTAAATGCAAAGGTTCGCTACGAACTAAAGACTTTTTTTATTAAATTTAATTAAGTGTCATGTTTAACGATGCTCTGCTTTCATAACCAGCGTGTCGTGGCTTATTGACCGTTTTCTATGACTTCCTCTTTACTACATAAACATTTACAAACTAGATAGGTACGGTACTTTTTTATGCTAGGTATTATAAAAATATGTTACCTACTCCTCGATGGAAATGTATTTACGAAAACCAGAACAGTCTATGAATTCTATTTATAAATATTTAATTGGAAAAAGTTATTAGATCGAAAGAATTTATTATAGAGGCGTTGAAGCTAAGCGATCATTATCAATAACCCAAAAAGGTTTACTCATTTGTACGATGAAAAATAATAAGGATCAAATTATAAGAGCCGAATAATAAATCTGCGGCAACATCGCTCCAAAAACCCTATTAATTACAACGTAACTTAACGCTTTACTAAAATACAACACAATTAAAAATTTAGCAAAATGCTTCCAAAGCGTTCAATAGCATTCTTTGTTTATATCATAAAGACATTTTGTGTAAAAAGTTTTAGCGAAAAATTAAATTTCCTTGACACTGACGTGCCCTTTTGGTGGGGACCGCGAAGTGAACGAGATTAAAATATACAAAAGATTTACCTCGCGAAATTTGCCCGCCGCTGTGCCGTGTAAAACAAACTACCATATTTCAATGGGCCCATTATTCCCAATTCCCAATTATCCCTTTCGAAGTTAGTCACGAAACAAAGGTGAAACACGTTATCGACTTAATCAGTATTGTGGCAGAAAATTCGGAAGGTGTATTCAAAAACGTTTTCATGTGTCGCCCAATGGGCCCTTTGTCGGTATTGTTTGTCGAGGGACCGGCGTTTATTTTGTAAGTTAAAGCGTAAATTTAATATGAGGGCCCTTCATAGCGTTTGTAATTGTAAGGTTAATATCATGATTACCCGGTGGAATGACTCATTGCCTCCACCTGGCGTATATTAAGGACTGCAGTATAAACGCAATCTGGGACGAATTTCAGATTTATTGCTTACTTACTGTCACCAGCGACTCTGTATTGTTTAAATTAAATATTCGCAATCTCTTCAAACATATTTATTTATTACTGAATGAGAGTACGTTTGTTACGATTTTTAACAGAAACTATTAAATTAACAATAATTGGCAATAGCAAAAGTATAAATAAATCTTTAAAGTATAGACAAAATATTGAACTATGAAACGGAATACTAAAATGCATTTACATATCTTACATATGCAATATGCATATCTTATAATAATGTATTATTGTTATTTTAATAGTAATCAATATATGGATTTATTCACAACACAATATTAAATTGATTTGACTTATTTCAATTCACATTTGGGCGCATTTCGGCATAATTAATAAATACCAATTGTATTGACCCTCCAGGTTCCACTCCATAATACAAATAAATCAAAGGGTTTACATTCCATTCGAATAACCTTCACCGAAAATATGTTTATAATTTGCTTTATTCATATTTCAGAATATATAGAATATTCCCAATAATAGCCGGTAATCTGAGAAAAAAATTGTAGCTAAAATTACGATAATCACATTAAAAACTATACCTATAAGTACACAATATAGATACCGCCTCCAGATTCTATTTTTACTATCTAATTATTAGGTATATTTACTAATTCACATATCATTTTATTAAAACGCTTTTAAAGACCTAATTATAACCTCAAAAAGGCGAACTACTTCTTGAGCGTCATTCATTCCACAGTTCAAAATAGGATCAAATAAATGAATATTATCTCGCTCATTTAAATCTCAGGGGAAAAAAGACAAATACTTGGCTAATTCTTTTCAGAGCAATTTTATTCGTGAAGTATTTGCGGTATCTCCAGATAAACGGCCTAGAGGAAGTTAGGTAGCTAAGAAATTCATGTCTCAGGAATAATAAATTTTCGCCTATTGTATTAGTCGTATGCCTTTATACGTGACTTTTGCGTGTTTATGAAAGAAAACTAATCCTTATCAATAAAAAAATAATAATCTTGAATCTGCAGCGTCTTTGAATGTGCATTGACCAAAGACGACCATAAGTGTGTCAAAATAAAACCAGTTCATCAAATTATGTATTAAAACTTTTAAGAATACTCAGTCTTTCTGTCGAATAATAAATTTAACAAAAAAAAATCATAATGACTCTTATAAGGGTTCAAGTCATAATTTATCCCTCTTGCTAAATACGGATTGGTAGATGTCCCATGTTATTGATCTATTTTCATAATTGAAGGCTTTGACTATTGAGCTAACACTAAGGGCGCGGGCACACGGTGCGTTGCGGCGCCGCACCGCAAAGATTTCACCGTGTCAGTGGGCACACGAGTGGTGCGGCGCCGTAACGTTGTTATGTCGCAGCGGCGTCGTAGCAGCGTTGCACAGCGTGTCCTTCCTTGTGACGCAAAACAACTGAGCGGTGCCGCTCCGACGTCGCACCGCATTCACCCCTGCCCGCCTCGTCTTGGTGGTTACAAGTCCGGTGCGGCGCCGGAACGCATCGTGTGACATGCCACAGATATTTCTATGTAAGACGACGCAGCGACACCGCTCCGGCGCCGCACCGCCGCCGCAACGCATCGTGTGCCCCCGCTCTCAGTCCATTTAAATTTAATAGTGAATAAAAAATGTTTTATTAGAAAAATATGCGTTAAAACTTTCTACGGAACTAGATGCTTAAAGTTCAACAGAAAACAAACGAACTTTATTTTCATAACTAAATCCTTCCGCACTATCTTCGACAAACTTTTGGCTTTAATTGCGAAATCCTCAAATTCTCGAGACGTCAGATACGAACAGTTGCACCTTTGAGCGGAGAACTATGCAATTACAGCACGAAGTTTAGAAATAGTATCTGATTTTTTTAGAATTTACACCAATACTATTTATTGTATGCGTAGAACAAGAAACATAGGAATACGTATTGTTGAAATAAAAATGGTATTAAATATGAAAATTTCTTATAATCGCGAATTTTTTTTTTCGTATGTAAACTAAGTTATCTTTGTCTCATTTCAATAATAAAATCGAACTAAGTATTAATAAGTAGTTAGATTAAATATCTGTATTAAATTCAAATCTATAAAACAACTTCTGTAACTTTTATTATTTTTTAGCTTTTCTTCATTGTCCTCTACATTTTGGAAAGTCTATATTATATCCAACATCATATTGTTTACTAATAAACTTTCGATTGTATTAATTATAACAACAGAGAGCTCAATATGTACGTGAATTAAACTAATTCAACAAATCTCCAGACAATACAAGCGTCAAAACCTTTAGATAATAATCCTGAAAATCATAATCAAATTATAGAATTGAATGTATTTCGAGTTAACCATATTTCATTCCGTATACAAACTTTTGACTATAAAAACTTTGCTCAGATAAAATCCAATATTTGTATGCAAAGAGTTTAATTTTAGGGGCAAATTTTAAGAATAGCATTCTTTACAAACTTTGGACGTTAAAAAAGAAGTTTATAAATATTAAATGCCTGGTAAGCAAATCCTCATTTCCTTTTTATCTCAAAACTTTTAATGTCATTAATTTTCCCCACTTTTTCGGCATTAATAGACATAAGTACACAAAGTCGGTATTAATTAATTGGTGATTTAATATCCAAGTCCAATACCATATATATTAGAACATTAAAATAAATTTAAAGACAGTCAAAATCTAATATGTATTCGATGGAGTCATCTTATTAATAACATCAGAAAAATACGGCATCATACCTACCTAATAAAAGAAAAGAGTCTAATTATACTTCGCCAATAGTGCGCCGCGTAATCGAGCTTCTTAGCCAAGTTTATCAAAATCCTTTCGTTTCATAGACTTGTATTCCCATCACTTCAGGACATCATTAATTCTAAGAACCCTCAAGCAGAGACATTGCTTAGTACAGCGATAAATAATCCAGCTTCATAACAAACTTATTGTAACAATTTGTTACGTAGCTGTCTTTGTTATTTTGCTTAACATTATTTAATAATACAGCTAGGCACTTAATTACCTATTCTAGTACTTTGATAGATTACTCTGGGGTGTCGCATTATCTTAGAGTAGCAATGTTTCGGTTGGCTTCTTCGGTTTACTTTGACACAATTCAATTTAGGTAACATTTCATCGAGACGATAATTACTTCGTTAAGAAAAGGATGTTTGGTAAGATTGGTTTTATAAAACCATTCTCAAATTCTTTCAATCTAGGTAGGTAGATCTTAACATGATAATATGGTCATATTTAATTAGCTATCGTGGCCTTTGTCTTTTTGGTAATTATTTCGTAAATTTAATCATATTTATATGTAGTATGTAGTGTCTTATTACGTTCTTATAGTGCTTATTCATAGGTTGAAACCAACGGTTGAAACATTTTTGACGGAATTTAAATCCGCGTCTTGTAATAAAAGTTATATGGTTTGTATTATTAATTCAACAATTATGAAGTAACAAAACTTATTTTTACTTTTTAATAACCGAAAAATAACATCAACACAAGCTACATTAGTTTACAGATTGAATCCATCGACTCTATAAACGCAGTTAATCGCAGTAATCTCCAATAAATTATTTCACAGCCACAAACTTAATCGAAGGCTTATTGACTTGGTTAGCCATTTTAATCACATCATAATTGGAAGTTTCAGTTGAGTTCAGTCACAGTTCTGAAGAGAGGATTTAATGTTAATACTATGTAACTTACACAGTGAAATAATCAATTTGTGTATTGTATTGAAGTAATATTATTTATATTATAATACTAGCGGTCCGCCCCGGCTTCGCCCGTGGTACATATTTACGTTTTCTCTACATAAAAACCATCCTCGTACTTCAAGGAATATAATAAAAAAAGAATTATCGAAATCGGTTCAGCCGTTCTCGAGTTATGCGCTTACCAACACATTTTGCGATTCATTTTTATATATAAGAATAAGTTTGGTATTTATGTATTTTATAATTATTGATTGTGGGAGGAAATAAATAAATGAATTTGAATATTATATTGATAAGTAAATATGATGACATACAAATATATAGTAGTTTCTTACTGCATTAATTAGCAATTTGTATTAGTATGATACCTAATTAAAGCTCTAATACAAACACAGTATCATTTTGAAATTTGAAACCAATTAACAATAACTTATTGAATAAATACTCCATAGTCAATATCAAAAATAAGGCTATACCTTTAATAAAATAAAACGTAAACACCTACCATAAATGTTTAAATCCCTAAACATCCATACATGAAATTCGCATCCTCAAATGAATTTTAACTGAAAACCTTACATTAAACGTAATTGTACCACCACGATTGGCCCTCAGAGGACACCCCGATATTCGTATTAGACCGTAATATAACCAAAATAAAAGGGCCCATAAAATAAATAATAAAAGCTGGACAACCAAAGGGATGTACCGTTAAATTTTATTTTATGACACGGAAGCTGTTACAACTCATTTTCAAGGGAGAATATTAAAAAGTTAAAAACTAGTTAGTAATAGTGAATTATGAATGTACATTACAAACTTTTGGACGGTAATTTATTGAGGTGCAACATTGTAGCGTAAAAATTCTGTCCTAACTAAAAAAAATGTGTGCGTGTACTAGTGTACTCACGTAAGAAGTGAAACTTCTTTATGACGTTATTTTTCAAAAAATAATTTACTATATGCAACTTTACAGAAGTACGTCGAATCAAAGATGGCGCGTAACGGAAAAATGTCACGCGTAACGAAAAAATGTTACACTAAATTTTTTTCCAACCCCGATAAAGAAGTTTCACTTCAATAAACAGACTATTCTGTTAAATACCTTATTTTAACTTTTACTAATTTCCATATTCATGTGATGTACTACGAGTAGTATCCGTGTACTGTTTATGCAAATAACTTGAACTGTTCGAAACTTTTCTTAGGCCAAACTTCTTGCAAGAAAATAACAACGTATGAACTACTAGAAACGGAAAAATAGAGCTTCTGTATTTTTTAACTTTCGTAGCATTAACGTGATTATACTAAAGTATTGCAATGTTCCACAAAATTGAAATAATAATTAAGGTTTGCATATTTAAGCATAATAATTTAGTTTAAGTGTTCGATAAATTCTTATTTATAAAGACTGTTGACAGTAGATACATTTATTAGTAGTCCATTTTCCATAATACGAGCACAATTGTGTGTTTAGTTTTATCCTAGACAGCATTGTGTAGAATACTTAGGAATGTTTAAACATCCCTGAAGACGTGAGAGTATAAAAATCCATTATATTCAATAAGAACGTGTTTAAATAGTTATATTTCTTTCAGTGTAATATGTAGTAGGAAAGTAGCAAAAATACCCTCCCTCTTATAAAAAGTTATTACTCTGGAGCCATTCTTAGCGCGTTATTTACACACAGGTGCACAAACATACGAAGTGTTTCATAGGAAAATACAACGAGTGTGTATCCGCTGAAATTCAAACCGTCCCAGTTTATTTAGGACAATTCAAATAAGTATAACTCGAACATACACTGTGGTTTATGAAGGTAGAAATCAGTAGAGGCTATTTTTATTCGGCGCGTTATGGTCTGAATTCAACTCACTTTTGCATGTAAAGTCTAGTCGCTTAGGTAGTAAAGATTTTTTGGCTTTGTTCATTTAATACGTGTGTAGTTACACTTCCAAAAAGTCGTACATTGAAATTAAAACTATAAATGCTATCATCGTCATCATCATCATCATCAGCCTTTTGTTGTCCACTGCTGGACGTAGGCCTCTCCCAATGTACGCCACTGAGCCCGGTCGTATAATGCTATACGAAAAGTCAAATATATGAAACATTTCCATAGAATAATTGACTCAATAAATATGGTAAATAAGCTCCAACGTAACATCCTACACGATAATCCAAACGTCACCGATCAAGATAATTCTTCACTTCAGCTTCATCTTCTCATAGTATACAACAACCTACATAGGAAAATACCAGTACAATTTTCCTCTAAAATTTGACATAAAATCTTAAACAAGCGGTACCAACAATTTCATTTTCATCTATCCCGTAACTAGAGTCCCGTGGGCCACACCCGCGGCAGTCCGGCAGTCGCTCCAAAATGCATTACCTCCACGTTTTTGCATCCATACCGTATGTACGTTTATTAGATTTTATTTAGAGCACGGGTTTTGATATGATAATGTGGGGATACGATCCATTGAACGTTGGCGTGAATATTATGTTGAACCGATATCAATATGAATTTATGACAGTCATAACCGTGCTCAAGTAGCGTTTAATTAAAAATATACATGAATATTTTATTTATTGAGGATAATGTCTACTACTGCACTATGAAAACGTAAATATGATTCTGTGCAATTTTAAATAAGCGACGCACGAGACCACATTATAGCTTCATAGAATCTTTTATTGTTTTATTTTCCAATAATAATTTTTATACCAGTGATTTTTCACTAATAAAGATTTGATTGTAGGTATAAATATCTTAATTAATAGCATAAAATCATATACAATATATTCTACATGTATTTAACATACGGTAAATGTGTTGTGTACGGTAATGTTTTAGTTGATATAATTACAATTAATAATGAACAGACTTTTATATACCTATTTCCTTATAATTTTTATTTACGTAATTTTTGTAAAACAATAATACAACAGTACATTTCTCAATATATCCAATAGCTATAAATTAAGGCGTTAGTGTTAAAAATATAATCATTCAGACAACAGAGAGAAACGCTAACAGGTAAATTAAATAAAACAGAGAAACCATCCGAACAATGTGCAAGTTTAACTCGTTATTAAAGCTCCAAAACTCTTCACTAACTTACATTTCCTCTTTATAATTTCTCTTTCATTCATTTGTAAAAGGTGAAAGATAAAGATACCTCTCTTCAGATTCATGATTGTACAAGAGACAGCTCTATGGGATCGTAGGTTAAATCTATACTAACATTATAAAGTTTGTTTGTTTGAAAGCGCTAATCTCAGGAAGTACTGGTCCGATTTGAAAATTTATTTCGGTGTTAGCCCATTTGTCGAGGAAGGCCATGGGCTTATGCTAAGACCAACAGGAACGGTGCAATAGGAGTAAAACCGCACAGCACAGCTAGTTATTAAATAAAGCTTACACTATAGATAAAAACGTATTTTTAAGGGTGAAAATATTTTTAATAAGTGGGTGGTGTAAGTTTATTTTGTGATCTTTAATAGACTGTTTTAATTTTTGCATATAGTTAGGAAGCATACATTAGCAAATATTAGAACAGGATGAAGAGTTACGTGTGAAACTGTAAGGCCCTTCGCTCATGGAGCTACTCAAAAAGAACTAGTCACAAACTCAAATTACTAAAGAGTTGCCTGAGCGTCACAGCCCATACATGTTCTATGGAGATTCGCACACGACGCGACTAGTTACTAACTGGTGAGTAACGCGTTAGCAACCAATCACGCGCGACGCGTCGTGCCGGTCTCCACGCTACTGGTTTCCCGATTTTCATGATAAAAATGAACGAGCAAACATTGACAAGTGACTGAAACCATAACTTGAGTAGCGTTGTATGCGAGATACAATTTGTAACTGGTTTGTAATCGTAATTACTGATTAGTTCAGTCATTTTTGAGTAGCTCCATGAGCGAAGGGCCTTACTGTACTTTTTTAACTTATAAATGATGATATTTCAATGACACATGACATGATATGACAATATTATCACAAAGTAAGATTTACTTAAATAAATGAATGTCAATATAACGAAGCAATATATTTTATAGCTCTAAAAATAATAAATAACAAAAATAAGGTCACCGTGAGTACGACATAATGCCGACATTATTTTGATTACAAAGGGCTTATGGAATGACATATCAGAGATATCAACGATGTAACAAACCACCCTTATTGACTTTGAATTAATTATTTATCAAAAACAACTACCTTCAACCATAGAAATCTAAATAACAAGACACATAGAAGTGCTAAAATGTCATAATTCGTATGAAAACCGCTGTCGCCAAAATCAACACATTCAAACCGAAAGCTAAACAGTACACACAAGTAAACTATGCCTTTTATTGGACAGCTTGATTTTAGTGAAAACTAACTTATCTATTAAATTAAGCTTTTGAATATGTATCCTAACGCACGAATTTACGGTTTATTTTAGAATAACATCCCTAAGTATATTGAGACTTTTTGCTCCAATACGAACAAACGTGATAATAAGAATGGTCGACTGTGTCATTCATTGTTATTTCGATTACTATGGTGACGCTCGTAATACTTGTAAATATTCTATAATTTTAAGGAAAAACGGCATTATTTCTAAAAAAAAATATTTTCCGATGAAATATTATTCCTTTATAAGTATAATTACAACTTGTGGAAGAATTTCCGCAATGGGAATTGCTGAAACACACCATGTATACACTCATACGTCTACAGAGCAACTGAACAGTGACGAATGCACTGGTGTTGTGCAAATCACCTGAGTGGCGACAAGGTCACGCACGCTTACGACTTCTAGTGTCTTGTTATTTAGATTTCTATGCCTTCAACCGATTCGTGAAAACGTTATGATAAAGTGTAATTGACAGCTCTTTAGAAAAGCTAACATCAAAATATGATATCACATGTCAATTTTAGAAAGAAAATACTCATTTACATGTAGCATTTTTAACATATTTTTCCAGCATTGTATATCTGTCCATTTTACTTAGCAGGTAAATAGATCGAAGAAAATAAAGACAGTAAAATATCTACCCATGCGCAGCTGGTGTACGCAGTAAATACAATAAAACACATTTCTCCTATCCGTAATTTTAATCAATCGCTTTCTTTCACAGTAGGACATACATAACAAATATGTACATAACATTCGTTTGCCTCATTTAAACCTAAGACAAATTTTGTTTTAATATAAGAGTTTGGCAATAAATGTCTTTTCTTTCTTATTGCACTTTTCTTACTACTTCTTACTACGTATTCTTCGTTATAAGCACCAAAGTTCATTACAATTTCCACCTACATCTCAAGACTCAAGTCTAAAGAGTCAAAGCTATTCCAACTATCATGTCCCAACGTAGCATTGGAGGCTTAATAAATTCATTGTCAGAGACACAAACAACAGTAATGAAAGCCTTATCGACGCCTGTCACAGATACCAGCGCTGTAATGGGGAAACCTTTTTGTTACGGCAGGAATTAAATGTTACTGGTTTACAGTTGTTTTAATGTCTTCTTGTAATAATTATTATTTTAAATTGTACTTATAGGAAAATAAAACTTCATATTTTTAAGTGGGGTAATTTTATTTTTAAAGTAATAAGCACCTATGTAGATAAGATTCATACTTTTGTGTAAGATTAAAAATAATCGTATTATACCACACAATTACATTATACCAATATACTAAATAAAAAAAATTGCCCACACATAATCTGTACAAATTATATAAATAGGTACTAGCTTTCCGCCCCCGGCTTCGCCCGCCTTTTCGAAGAAAAACCCGTTCCCGTAGGATTTCCGGGATAAAACCTATCCTATGTCCTTTCTCGGGTATAAAAATATCTCTATACCAAATTTCATGCAAATTGTTTCAGTAGTTAAGGCGTGATTGAGTAACAGACAGACAGACAGAGTTACTTTCGCATTTATAATATTAGTATAGATAAAATAACATTTCACACACTATAAAACTTTTCATAACTAGACGCGAATACGGGTTGAGTTAAACTCTACTAGAATGGCTTAACTATCTAGAAATACTTGATCGGATTTGTAAACGTGACACGGCTTACAAACGGAAATCTAAGAATATGTCTGATATTTTCTCCTGCAATTTATCGCTCTCATATCTATGAATTTTATGCACTTGGGGTTAGTTTGAAGGTGAAATTGTGACCACGTGTATAATTTTAATTATAAGTGACGAGCTAAATGAAATGAATCATCAGTAAATATAGGGTGGATGTACCACTAGTTGACCATTTAAGCGGTTTTATCTTTAGCTATATATAAAAAACGGGTTATTTGTTTTACGTTCAATGTTATTTTTGGGACACAGATAATTGAATACTCACTGTAACTATTGTTCTTAATATCAATTTGATAACCTTCAAAGGTTTTATGAAAACTACTCTGAAAGTTATGTCTGCTAAAAACACCATTACTTGACCACTGATCACCAACATCTGACCATCATTACTCTAAAAGTTGACCATTTTCAAAATGGACAAAATGTCCTTCGAACATTAGTTTTGTTTAATAAATAAATATATTATTTAATAAATAAAGATAGATTGATGAAATCAAACCACTTGGTCACGGAAATCAAGTGGACAACTCAAGGTTAATAATATTCTCGGCCCCGAAACCTGACCAACTAACTTCGGTATAAAAATCTTACGGTGGTCAGCTTTTGGAAATATGCAACTTAAAGCTATGACTTAACTACGGCTTATATGGTTTGTTAAATTAGGTAGGTATAAGCACAAACCAAAGCAAGTCTTTCTTAGCAAAATATAAAGAACCAAGAGCTGACCATACTGGTCAACAATAGGCGAAAAATTGTTTTCGTTGCTCCAAAAGATAACCAGGCCGCTAAAAATCATGAAAAACTGTTCATGCCAAAAATGAAGCCGAAAGTCTATAACAGAATGGTTCAACATTATGCCTATAACAAGACATATAAAGAGTAATCGATTGCATTCAAGATAAATTAAGATTTCCCAATCAACTCCCGATAAAAAACTCTTAGTAAAAAATGTGATTACTTACGGGGCACCTACTTAATTACATCTTCGTGTTGAAAAAATGTCAATATTTCTGACCAATGGCAGCAAGGTTTGTTTTTATTTTATAGATGATGTTGCTTTATAGAAAAAACAATAAACTATCATCTGCGGCTGCCGTATTTTCTTAATTGGCGCGTATATTTGAATTTCGGTCATGTATTGGCGCTTGGTCAGCTAGTGGTACATTGACCCTAGTTTAAAAACACTGACGCTTATTCGCAATGAAAAATAATATGCTGGTTGCTTCTTTACTTCGCTGTTAATAATATGCAGTAACCTATACAATAAACATATCTCTTTCGGATTCTAAAACATAAAAACAATCCATGTTGTGCATACTGAAAATATTTATAAGAAGCGCTCACTAAAAATATGAATCTCGTGTAGAATTCATGAAGACGCAATATTATGATTCCAGGGAACGAGACATTTCTTTGCATATATATTATACTTTGAGAAATTACCCCCGCGTTGGTTCTCCTGACTCTATGATATGATGACAACACTTGAAAAACATTTTTTTCTGACTGTTTATTAGACCATATTTTAGAGATCCACTGTACAATATCGATAGCCATTATGACTAATAATTAATTATAATAATTATTAATTGTATTCGTAAAGAAGTAATGTAATTACTAAAAAAATCTAAACCATCTCCAAAAATCGTCAGAACTTAGCCAAATTAAAATGGGACCACATGGAAGGCACACAGACCTGGCGGACAGTCATAGACGAGGCAAAGAAAATCGGGAAAACATGGAGCGAGATAAAAAAGTAAACTCTCGATAGAAACACCTGGCGGAGCATTGTGGATGACCTCTGCCCCAGCTAGGGAACACAGGAACATAGGACAAGTCAGTCATATGGCAGGCACCAGCTTTAAAAAAAATTATAAATATTGGCTCACGCAACCAAATAATAGATGCTCCCAGGAAAGCATACCACAAAATAAACAAATACATATATTATATACATATATTATATAATATATGTACATATATTATACATATATTATCTACTATTAAAGCTTTATCTTAAAATTAGCATCGAAATAATTATTCAATAAACAGAAAGCTCTAATATTAACTCAAAACGTTCGGATAATTAAATACTTAATCAGGCACAAATTGATAACAATTTTCAATGCAGTGGATTTACTTGTAAAAGCTAATTGATTGGATTACACTCAAACCATTGCTTTTATTGAATTATTGTTGTTAAATGCATTTAATTTGTCCTTATTACCCACATAACACTATATTTGAATAACCACCCTAATTAAATATTCCCGGTAATGCTGTTGTAGTTTTTGAGTTATTAAAAGGAATTTTAAGTTTACCAAAATATATCTATTTCCTTTTGAAAATATGAATTAATTCCTATAAGTTCGACATAAACAAGATAACATACTATTATTTTGATAATAATATACTATAACATATTTATTGAAATAATATACGGGTCTCGAAAACCGTATGCATTTCCCTTCCTTTTCTATTAATTCCACACACGTGTCTAAAAGATCTTGCCAATAACGAACTTGCAAACTTTTAGTTCATAGTATGTAGGTACTTGAATTTTGAACGTTACAAATTAGAAGACTTGTAGAAGAACTTCAATAAATCAGCGTTCTTTCTTCATCCCGATAAAGTACACGAGAGATTCAAACACGGCTCTTTATTTGTATATTCGTGCAATTTGTTCCACACGTTAGTAGCTATTTGCTCACAAAATTCAGTGCAATATACACATATTTACGTGTTAAAGTATTGCTAATTTACAGCCGAGATATCTCCTTTGATGTTTGTACGACACTTCAAATCAGGGATAAAAATTTATTAAATATTTATCCGATATTGAAGATAAATTCCTTTCTTAATTTCTTTTCTTTATTTAGGCATAATTAGAACAATGGATGGAATTTATTTTCTGTGTTTTTTTTATTTGTGAATCAACTACCATATCTACAAAAAAATATCAATATTTATTTAAATATAAATATGTACAGCCGAGTAACTTTTTGTCTGTAAATAGGGATGTCTAAAACTTTATATGTAAAGTTATAGGTCGGTTTAAAAACTTCAAGGCTACAATAATTTTTTGAACATATGTAGGTAAAAGAGTTTTTGTTGGAGGCAAAGGAATGCAAATAAGAAAAATGTAAGTATAAGAACTACAAAGAAATATTGCTCAATATTACAATTTCAACTTACGTCGGTTGTTTTTACATTTATTAAGCTTTAGATACAACATAACATAGAAGATGATTACGCAATTTTACTCGTAGTGTAGCGGTATAAAAAATTAGATCGAACTAAATTCGAAAATATGTGGAGGTGTATTAAATCGTAACTATATTTTTTTGTCAATCCCTATTGACAAAAAAATAGTTACTAAGTTACTAATAGTTACTAATAGCTAAGATCTAGCCTAAGATGATACGCAATTCCCTAGAAGGTACCCGTTCACTCTTCGTCTGAATGACCTCTATATTGTACGCGTACCTTTAATTTAATTATAGATATCCAATACCTAAAATGTAGTCATTTACACTACTATTTTGCAAACCAATTAATATTTGTTATCAAATGAATGAATTTCAGTCTCAAAATAACATTACAGTCTAAACTGCAAATTTAAATGAATAATATAAATATTTCAAGACTATCGTAAAACTATATATAGACACAAGTTTTTAAATCTATTTAATCGCACATTAATTTATAAGTGATATAAAAAGGCTTTGTTTTGGCTCTACTTCCTTTTTAATCTAGCCAAATTTATGTAAATTTATTTGCGTTGTGTTGTCCAAGTTAATAATTCGCTGTACAAATCCATGAAATATAACTCAGAAATATAAAATAACTTTATTAGCAACAGAGTGAACTATTTTATTTCCTGCACTTTGCAGTTTATTGTGTTATTATTCTTGCGCCTAACTAAATTGTGGCAGTCCAAGCTCAGTTCAACTAAGGAATGGTTTTAAGAAAGTAAGTAAAAGGCAGGACTAATTCAATTTGTTCTAAAGCAAAATAAAAAGCGCTTAATATTCAAACTTTTCTGCTCGTAGGCTTAATAAAACATTTTGACGTAAAAGTAACAAAAGTATTCTGGACTCCCATTACAAATAAATGATTCCTTTTAAATAAAATATCGTTTATTATTCAGCGCTATCAAATCATGCGATGCTACGAACATATGTGTTTTGCTGCCTATCAGCTATAACTTTTTCTTTATAACTTTTTCTTTTAAACTGTTAAGGCTTTATAGTGTACTAGCAGTCCGCCCGGGTGCTCCCGTGGTACCTACATGTTTAAACTATCCTATCTCTCAAGTTGGATCGAACTGCACATGGTGTGCGAATTTTATATTATAATCGGTTATATATTTTTTATGTTATTTTTGTTATTTTTTTATTATAATTGGTTTAGGAGTCCATTGAGGACAAACATTGTGACACGAGATTTATATATATTAGTGTATGTATTGTAATAGTCTACAGCCGTGTTAGAAGTCAGTCAGTACCGTGCATACCTGCGTCAATAATTGGCACCATTTTATCAATCCCACGACAAAATAGAGTGGCTATTACTAAATTCTATCACTTAAAATCGAATTCTAAACTAACTTTCATACAGCAAATACAACAATTGTAACAGTTATTTAATTGACAGTCCCAGAGGAAATACTTTGGAACAATGTTGACAACACCTCCGGCTTCTCGTACTATTTGTAGAAGACGGCTTAAATGTTTATTGTTTTCTTTTCTTTGCTTTATATAAAGAACATTATATAGATTAATTTTTAGATTTACAAAAATTTTAACAAGAAGACTATTCTTCATAAAATACCTTATCATATTTATGCGTAATAAAGCTGTAACAAAAGTTCTGTTAGCAGACTGTAATCTAAGTAAGATAGAATTTTTAACTATGGCCAGTCAACGTAAACCTTTATTAACTTATAATCAGGAAGTAAGTATACTCTTGCACGCTTGTTTTCTTTAACTACCGAACTAAAATTGAGAATAATTAATCTGTAACTGATTCGTAATAAAATAAAATATATAGGTAAGTGTTCAATAAAAACATTCTTCTAGTCATAGGACCATAAAAAATCATACATAAGCGTAATACAAATTATAAAAATAGGAAAGGACGTAGAAAGTGTTTCCAACAAATCCGTATAGATAATTCAGGTGGGTTCGTCCAATTAATTTGGAAGAGGAAATAGCCATGAAATTTTTACGAATCTCAAAGGATTTCGTGAATCCAACATATCCAGTAAAGCGGCAATAAAAGAACCCAATAAAGTCTAAATTTACTCGTTCGAAAAAGTTCTGGAAAGGCTTGAGGACTAAATCAAATATTTTTATGAAATTAATATGCATTGCTTTTACATCCGGGGCTTTCATTTCTACGATTTAGTAAAGAGAATTTTCCTGAAAATTATAATTACGAATAAAAATATGAAACAAGAAAATCGAAAGTGGTTTATTAATTATTATTCAGAAATGCAGTTGTATGAAAAAATAACAATGCAATTTTGTTTTTAGACATAAGCAATAAATTAACTTTAAGTAAGTTTTTGAGTGAATTAATATTAGAAAAAAAATGGTTAATGCGTAATTTAAAAAAAAGCTTGTTAACGTAACTCCAGATCTACTCCTAAGTCCTTACTGAGTTATTTCTCATTTCTGCTGCTAAACCTTCTTGATCTATTGCCTAGTTTGTACCCTACTAAAAACATTATCACCTGTGCTTGGACAAACTTGAAAATTTATGTTTAGCTGTTTCTACTTACGTGCCTTGTAACAAATCTTCCACTTAAAAGAAGAATAATTTACTTAATAATTATTTACTGTTCTACCAATCAAAAGTGTAAATACGGTCTCGTATATTAATTGTGAATTGATAAAATACATTTTATACATACTAATATTATAAATGCGAAAGTAACTCTGTCTGTCTGTCTGTTACTCAATCACGCCTAAACTACTGAACCAATTTTCATGAAATTTGGTATGGAGATATTTTGATACCCGAGAAATGACATAGGCTACTTTTTATCCCGGGAAAATGATGTAATCCTGGAAATCCCACGGGAACGAGAACTGTGCGGGTTTTTCTTTGATGCGCGGGCGAAGCCGCGGGCGGAAACCTAGTACTAAATTTAAAAAAAAATCTGATCAATGATATTTTTTGTTTTATTTTATTTTTTGTTTTATTTTCCGATGGCCAAATATTATAATTTGTACAATTTTCATACAAAGGTTAAAGATAAACCACGTTGCAATAACATAATATTTTATAGCAAGGGACCGTGTAGCTTAAATAGGGTTAGATTTGGAGAGGATCAATAGGTTTTTGATAGGAGTATCGTTTTTAAGTGAATTTGCAATAAAATTGAGGATGCTTTACTACATTCACTTTATAGAATACTTAATTAAGTAAGAAGAATTTTACGATGACGATTATTACAATAACTTATTTCTTGGTTGTTGTATTCGGCTAAAAAAAACCTAAAATAATTCAAATATTTATAACTACATATAATATTAAAAAAAAAACTCTTCTTTATAAAATTTTCCTTCCAAATCCCTTAATCCTGGTAGGCAACAACCATAACCTCTGTTGTGGTCTATGGGCGACGCAACCTGCTTACCACCAGGCAGTGGGGAGGCAAACGAGCGGACCGTTTGCCTCCCCATAACATAAAAAAATAAAAAAATAAAATAAAAACATAAAGAGAATCATGCAAATCCATGTGATAACAAACACACCGTTCCATTTAATCTGCAGCCTACGAAGTTTTTCCAATCGTAAATTATGATAAACCCGCAAAGCAATAGCTACCCATATGAAGTGAAAAGGCGGGTCTACACAGAGCGAGCAGCCTCGCAAACCATTTTCCGAACTAAGCAGCTTGATACAATACAATATCCTTTACTTAACACACATGTAAAGAAGAATAGAACAAGAAAAATGGAAAATATTTAAGATATAACATGTTAAATAAGCGGCCTTATCGCTTATAAACGATCTCTACCAGGCTGTGTGGCTGTGTGGCCTTAGCTGGACAAAATAGCGGCTCCCGTGTTTTCGCGTGTGTTCGCGAGGCTGCTTGCACTGTGTGGACGCGCCTTATGAAGTTGCAAGTCACGTGGCACTACGTGATCCCGCCCTACGAGCTGTTAGTGAAACTTACTGATAATACAGATAATAAAACACTGTCCTTTTACGTGTATTGCTTTATCTACTTATCTTTTAGCCATAACAGAACTGTGACCACGAAATACTGGACACAAGTATGATATGCCACATTTGTATGAGTTTGGTGAATTTTACTGGAATTTTAAGGATTGTAACCTTTTTGATTTGTACTATTAGTATATTATCTAGTAGTGCTCATACGATGACACTTTATGGGTCCATAATGCTCAAAATGTTCAATACAGTTTAACTTTTATGAATCTATGTTTGTATATTTAATATGAGAGAAAACTTTTCTTTATGATACGAAATTTAAATATCAGTTATCTTCGCTAACATACATATACGTACAAGAACTGAGATGATAAAATTAAATTCTGATACTTTTTAATACTTTAAGCTCTTAGAGAAGAAAATTGATACCAATTTCATATCGCATTTAACTTATTCGTGTTCTAATAAAAATCTTCGATCGAAAGTCTCGTCTGCTAGTTTAAAATTATTGAATTTCTATTTTATTATCCTGTCATTTACAACAAAGAGTAATTTCGTGTAATTAATGTTACTAGAAACTTTGATGTCCCAAATAATATAAATAGCCCAAAATCGATCAATTTAAATTGTTGGAGCTTACGAATAAGAAAAGTGACTGTTGTTGATTATGTTAGTCCTTCTTTCATGACAAATATGAAAAAGTACTTGACGAAGTTTTGTGTGAATATAGTCGAAGGGCTGTTAAATCACATAGGCTTATAAACAAACGAAGAAGGGTATGATATTTAGGGCCGATTTTTCAATGCTTGGTTAAAACATATCCATCAAATAAAGTATTACACGATAATATTAAAATGTCACGTAAACTGTCAAATACAGACAAATAGAATACGTTTTTAAAATGGTAGTTTTAGGTATACATTACTCGACGGTTTTAACCAAGGATTGAAAAATCAGCCCAATGTGTGGTATTATCTAGGGGAAATACTTGGAACGTGAAGTGCATAGGTACTTACTTGCTCTGTAGTGCATACGAAAAACCCAAGGGCCGAAAACTGTTTCTAAATATGTGGAAATATATGCTTATGTGTATAGATAATGAATGATAAATTGAACAACGTTTGGCAATTAAGTAATCTTCTCCTGATAGTACTTGATTATAATGAAAATGATTTATGTTATTTTACAAAATTTACAAGAACCTTATATATAGCTTTATATTCTATATAGTCTATCCACTTACCAATGTGCTATTCCCATACAGAGAGTCATACGACTCCGCCTTCGAAGCAACGTTGCGCAACTTGCACGGTTTCTTCAGCGGCGGTGGCGGCGCCTGCTTCGGTGACTGTGGATTCCCCACGTGATTAGCATTCGTCTTGTTCTCTTTTTCCTTCATCGACTTGCTGTTTGGCGTCAAATTGTTCTTTGTGAAGTTGCCGAGCTGCTCGAACATGCTCGTTATGTGCTGGGACATCATTTTGATCGATTTTCTGCACACTTAGCGGAGATCGAATACGCACACTTTCATGATAGTCTCAAAGTAATGTAACTACATATTGGTTTGTATTTGTTGTTAGAGTCAATATGGAAATTCGTTTTTTATTTGCTGAACATATTTAAAACGTGCTTAGATTTAGTTAAACTTTATATTTTAATTATCAACTCTTCATTGTTAAATTATTGAGTTCATAATAACTTTAACATATGTATTTAACGAGATTATATAATCACTATAACTTATCAACTAGTTGTTATCTACTTTGCCTAGATGCCTTACTAGTGCTATTGCACTTTCCAAGAAAATGAAAACTGCTAAGTCGTGTCTCAAATTTCTCATTAAAACCTTAGTATTTTGCGGACTATCTTCCGCAAGATTTCATTTTGCGTTCACTGAAACACTTATAACTGGTTCTACGATATTGTTCTTACGATATTAATATTTGTTAACTAGAGACAATACGCAGGGGAAATTCGATAGTTTATATTCGATGTCGTTATAGAGCAAAATTAAATTTACAATGTGAAATTGACACCAATATAATTTCCATCTTCACCTTGACATAATTTTCACTAAATTCAGTTCTCAAGTTGTAAGAGTGTCAAACATCTGGGACAGTGGAGGTGTGAAACACTGAAACAATGACGTCACAAACATTGATACTGTCTCCTCATCCGGCGCTCGCTAACTTGGGGTTTAAACTAAGATATGAATTTCAAGAATACCTACGCTATTTACTCGCCTTTTTTATTGTGATGAATTGTTCTGAAATTATTTGTGTAGTAAACTTAATAAATTTTTTCTATAAATTTAACAACCTTGAATTGCTCTTGGTGTCATTAACTTTGAAGTGTCACTTTAAAATAAAACAGTTTAACCTTAAATTCTAGCTGAATGATTAATTTTAGCAGAATGGAAAATATCAGACTTAGCGTAAAAACATTACGAGCCAATGAATTTTTCCCAAACGAAAATAATATCACGGTGTAGAGACACAGATGACTAAAGATAACTCATAAATTTGCTGTTCCATTTGATTTAACACGCATGTGAATGTTAAATATAAAACATTTCGTCATCTAATAATAGAAGGGAATTCAATCAACCAATTACTGTATTACTATAACGTAATAAATATAATAACTGTGAGCATAATAATCTAAAGCATCAGGTACCTAAACAAGCATAGAATTGAAATTCCTTTTCTATCGTGCACTTATAAAAATTTACTTCATCTTCGAGTTGCTATGCTGAAGTTGTATGAAACAACACTAGAGCAAGCTCTACTTCTAAAACGGTAACAGTTCACAAAACCTCCCGAGCATGTAACAACAATTTCATATTTATTCCCATATTTCCTGTCCACTGGCTGTAAATCTTATCTGTTCACAGAAGCACATGAGAGATCAACCTTATTTCAAATGAACGAATTTGTCCGCTGTTAAAGGAATACGAAAAAATAATGAAACAATATTTTCTTAGGGGTTTAGGACGAAGCTGGGCTCCTAAAGGGCGGAGATCCGTCAAAGGAGACATATCGCTGGCAAAGTTGCCTTATCGGGAGTAAGTTTGAAATGACACTTATCCATTTTGTCACGAATCGATTGGGCACGTAATGGAATGGGATCTCCATGCTGCGTTATTGTTATTAAATATAAGAAATGGTTGACGATGTTATTGAAAAAAATACACGATATCTAGAACCTCTTGTCTTTAGTCAGACTAAATCGCCGCTAGATATTATTTGCGTTAGAAAGTGAAGAAGTGTTTATTTTCACGTCTTGATAACCAGAGACCTGATTATAATTGCTGCTTTCAAAGTATAAAACATTATCTAACCTCAAAACCTCAAAAGTACAAGTTCAATTATATAAAATATGCAGAATTTCAAACAAATTGTATAAAGTTAGAACACTGAATATAAAGTTATCTGAGTTATAACTCCCTTTAAATGTTCATTATCAGTTAAGAATCGAAGTCGAAATTTTAATCCATATTAAATTTGACCTTTTCGAAAGATTATGATGAATAGTGACATTTTTCACTAACTTTGCAGTAAGATGCCAAAATCTTTGTGACAAAATTGCAATTCTTAAAGATTTCGCTTTTTAGTAATCACATTTAGTAGCTCTTATCATTTTTAATTATTTTTAGTGATAACGAAATCTATTTTATTGTTAAAATTTGACCGGGGTTTTCTTTATTAATTAATTATTTACCTCATCTAAATTATGTTTAATATTACCATTTTTCCCATTATTGTTTTATTTCTACTGTGTACCTATCTTGATTCATACGGCAACTTACCAAGGGAACTAAACTCAATTATTTATACAAAGTATGCAACTATGCAACTATTTAACTATTACTCTATTGTGAGTTACGGCTGAACTCTCATAAAATGCTATTTCATTCATTTTAATACATAAATCTCCATAATTCAGTATTTTTTGATAAATATCTTTCGACTATGTTTATCGATTGACCGCTGACAAATGAATTACTTAGTTTGTGATTCGTTTACATTACTCGAATAATGTATTTACCTATTCAATATTTAACTCTTGATTGACATATAAGATAAGTATTATTATTTATTTTGTAATAATATTGGTTTATTAAAATAACCTCCGATGTAGGTTAACGGGTCGGTATGGGTGAACGATGATTACTGTTTAAAGGTACTTTCATAATAAAAAATGGAGCTTTTGTTTATTTACTACTAGCTTTCCGCCTGCGGCTTCGCCCGCGTTTTCAAAAAAAAACCCGCATAGTTCCCGTTCCCGTGGGATTTCCGGGATAAAACCTAGCCTATGTCACTCAGAAATGATGTAGCTTTCCAACAGTGAAAGAATTTTTCAAATCTGCCAAGTAGTTTCGGAGCCTATTCAATTCATACAAACAAACAAACAAACAAAAAATCAAACCTTTCCTCTTTATAATATTTGTATAGATGTATAGACTAAAAAAAATAAAAATTCACTTTGTTATCGACTTCGTAAAAACTTTTGTATCGACGACTCATAATAACCTTTCAGTTTATTTCAATCGGTTGATTAATAAATATTAGGGATATTTTATTGTGCATTAATTGAAAGGTGTAATCTATACTAATATTATAAAGCTGAAGAGTTTGTATGTTTGTTTGAACGCGCTAATCTCAGGCACTACTGGTCCGATTTGAAAAATTCTTTCGGTGTTAGGTAGCCCATTTATTGAGGAAGGCTATAGGCATATCATCACGCAAAGACCAACAGGAGCGGATCCACGGGGGTGAAACCGCGGGGCGCAGCTAGTTTATTTTAAACATTACTTATCGAAAGGTCGTTAGGTCACTTTACGTCAGTCTATGCTGAATGTATCAACAATTGATGGAGTGAACATTTTATAGAAGTAAAACCTCTAAAAATATATATCTTTCGTTTATAATTTATATCTACGTCATAATATATCTTTCTTCCCCTGGCGTTAAAAATGTGCGTAAACGACGCTTCTTAAAAAATTACTCGATAATCTCATCACTTATCGATAATAGTCTAAGCTCACTTCACTTAGGAAATTCACTTACTTACACTTAGGCATTTTTATTAAAAATCCTAAAAGCGAAACCATGAACTCTATGTATGTGGTATAAAATATATTATTGTATGTAAAATAATTTGCCATAGGACAAGTATATTCAATATTTATATATTGAAATATTCTTGTATATTAGCTTCAGAATTAATTCCACTATCCATTTCGGCTTGGGAGCAATTTTGGTTAAAATTTACATCGCCTAAACCACATTAAATATAGCTCACAAAGAATGGCTCGTTATTTACGCTAAAGCCCTCTAGTGCCTCCTTAAGTCAATATAGTGCATTCTACCCTAATTACTTTGGATAATTTTAGTTTTAATATCCTCAATTAAACTCATTTTGTTAGAATCAAAAACTTTGAACTGAACCAATTTTACTCATAATTTCATAACAGTATTTAAACATTTGATAAAAAGTTTGTATTATATTTACCTTTTTTATGTTTTTTATCTGTATAACAGAATGTGAGAGATATAAATTTATGTAATACCTTGCTAATTATTCTTGGAATAAGATACATTCTCAATCAGTTGTATTTTAAAATATACGTTATTTCTAATCCCTTACTTTTCCATCCACGTTCACAAAGTTAATTGAACCCACTATATTAACATATAATTACGTATTTATATTTATCTTCCACAAGAAGGCTTGAGGCTATAGACCGGAGTCTCCTTGACCGACAGCTGTCGTTACCAGTGTACCCACACCCTTACAATTCCTAGTCAATGAATTCTTTTGTTAACTATACAATAAATTCTCTAGAAATCGCAAATAATGGGCCTTGTTGTGATGGGAATCGATCAATAGATTTGCATATAACAGGGATATATGTAAGAATGACTATCGGTTGTGCATAAAATTTTCATATAATATTAATATTATACACTTCATCCCTTTGGGTGTTCATTTAAGTATTAATGAACAAATAATTTACTTCTTAGGTATATTTTTTTAAACGTTTCTAAATGAAAATGTTAATCGCTTTTTATTTCATTGGTTTATGTATGTCGTTTATCTAAAATTATACTCCGCTGAATCTCAACTTTTAAACTTAGATTTAATAAAATGCTTCGTCGTCCTAAAAATTCAGACTAGTGTCGTGTTAAATTCAGAAAAAATTCAGAAATTTTAAATTTCCTCAAATATTTTCATAGCGTGAAGTTTAAATTTTGAAATTTTCTTCGTAATTACTCACACAGCGAAGCTTACTCCTAACGAAGGTGCTAAAAGAGTTTTTATTCATGAGATGTATTTTTAAACTACTTCATGCCTTCAATTTCAATGCAGTATCTATATTTTTATCAGTAGCCTTAGTTTATTTAAGATTAAGAGACACTCTTTCCACATTTACAGAAAATATACTAACTCTACCATTATGAGCTTTGTATATTTTTCTTAATAAAATATAAACTTTTATGAAATTTAATTTAATTCAAATTTTAATGGATTTCATATTCGATAAAACTAATAATAAATAATTAGAAATGCGATTTAGTTGTAATTTAAGCAATATTTTTTGTATTTACATCCTACGATAAGTCTTTGAAATTTCTCAAAAAATGCTGAATTAATTTACCTCAAATTTGCATTAAGCTTTTAGCCTAGAATAATTTATTACTACAGGTAGGTATTAAGTAGACAACGTGTGGAAATTATGAACTGGGATTACAAGTTCGTAAGCTAGTTATTTTTATTATAATATATAAAATATATTTGTTACTGGCTAAGGAATATTGTATATTTATGACTGTAAATACTTATAAGTCAAATATCCTATTAAAAAAACATGTCAAAAATTTATTCTAATAATCTTTTGATAATTTACTATAGAAGAAAAATTGTAGCTTTACCCACAATAATTGAGATTTTTCGATTTTTATTTCAATACAAGATTAAATGAATTAAATACCTATCTGGTATATAGAAATCTTAATTAATGATGTAGAGAATGCATTGTGTAATATAATATTTCTGAAACGTACACTACTACATACTACACAGCTTCTTTTTATAATAGAAAACGTATTGTGTTCCAATTATCATCTCTAAAATCGTTTGCTAATAGATAGAGCCTTTTTGAACATCTACCAATATCAGTAATATTTAGCGTAACAATTGAATTTGCTCATAAATAAATCTTTATTGTACAATATATTATTCAGTACACGTTGCATTTTCAGCCAGTTAATGTAATATGAATAGGACCCCAGTTTGTATACTTAGTCAGCTGTCTAAAAATTAATTGACGCCGCAGTTAGCCTGTGTATTGCTACGTAGGTGTAATAACCTGTAGGTTCTTTATTTTAATAAATATTTAAGTGGCTTTATAATAATTTAGGAAAAGTTTAAAAAATAGAGCATAATATTATATTGGACATTTTTTTCTAAATTTAGAGGTCGAATTATTTTTTTACGTAAATGAATAAATAATTATTCTTATTTAAATATTAATTATGTAATTATAATTCTTAATTATTTAATTAAATATCACCATATTAAGACACTTTAGACAATTAATTTCATAATTATCTCTAATTTATTTATAGATATCTATTTATTAAGTCGTATTTTTTAATCAAAACGAATTTCCATCCGACAAAAAAAGTTTTTAAGTTTTGCAAAAAAGTTACGACAACTTACAAAGTTCGAAAAAGTAATCAAGATAATTCGAAATATTGTTACGAATTATTTTTACGATTTTCCCGTGCGGACTCACATCCCGGGACGTCCGCTTATCTTGAGGGATACGTGAATACTGCTGAGTGCTGCTTGGTCATCCACCGTCGACGTCGAAAGCATGCAGCAAGTCTTCAGCGGCCGCTCTGCTCATGCGCGGATAGGACCCGCCCACTAAACTTTTCATTGAGTAAACGAATGCCGCGCTTTTCTCGACCAACTTTGTTGACACTGTGATTAAGCCCACGCAGTATTCGAATGCTATTATATACCTTGTTTATCGAGTAAGTATAGGATGTTTTCAACACGATGAATAACCAGCAATGTAGAGCGAATTTCAAATAAAGCGTTTTGCTACTTCTGGAAATCTTAGTTCGAGTTTAGTAATAGTTGTTGACTGTAGAATGCTTGGGTTCATTTAATTAGAAAAGTTTTTCCATTTTATTTTTCATAGGTTCAAAGTTAACCTTAGAAGTTAACGCACTAAATGCACCTAGGGGTAAACTGTATGTTCATTTTTCGAGTGTCATTATTGAATCTTAAAAATATTTTAATAAAATCTAATAACATCTATATATCTCAAAAATCATGTTGTATGATAACAATGTTAACTACATAATATTTAATATTTGAAAAAAATACAAAAAAATGTGACCGAGGGAAACCGAGGCTTAGTAGCAATAAAATTTACTTTATAATATACAACGAACTAAGATTATAGAATTATCTATAGGATTATAGAAACCGACCAAGAATAAAAGAGGGTATGCTGTTTGTACGTATATCTATGCGTACTTAAATATTAATCGTATTTATGGTAGAAGGGTGTCATTCAAAGCTTTTCAAGCTCGCTTCTTGTCAACCCGTCTATCGGAAATGTTACGGAACGTTGGTAAATACAAAATAAGGTCACCATAAAAATAAACTAGAATAAAAACTACAAATAACGTATATTGAAATGTTGAATTTGTTAAATAAATTCGAATATTCGAAAATAATGTTAAAATAAATAAAACTTTAAAAAGACGAAATATGTAAGTACTTCTAACATTTTCCATTATTATTTCTTATAAAGTTTCTTGACCATATAATATTAACATCAAAATTATATGAATGCTACATTTTTAACAACCATTCTTTTAATCTCTCCCATTCGTACTTACTAGATAAGCATGTTCTTTAAAAAAATCCTTAAACATTTGTGCAGACTTCACAAATTCAGTCAATATATATGTATAAGCTAAACTTATGTAATTTTAACTCTACCGTTAGGATTATAAACGAAACAAGATGGATTAGAGACAATTAAATTGGTCAAATCTAAATCGTGGGTCGTCACCCGAAACTCAGGAACATCTTTAGGCTTTAGCGGCCAAGGTCAATTAATTAATGATATCTATAAATTCAAACTATTATACTTGTAGCTAAATGTAATTTTATATTTTCTTGTTGCTGTAAGTGTAAAAGCAAAAAATATTAAATTGGTAATGAATATTAATATTGCACTGTTCGAGTCTGTGTGTCTCGAAGTAAAAAATAGGGAAGAAATTATTTTTCTCTTTTTATTTATTGCCTTTGTATGACAAAGCGTCGTAGAACAGTTGAAGTTCTTTGATTCGACTGGACTTTCGACTTCTTTTTCCTCATTATTACCTGTAAACAAAAACAAATTTGGGCCCCTCACATATTTCACATTCGAACCTTCACACCAAAAAGTGTTGCACGAGCGAAAATAAAATATGAAAAAAGCTGAGTAACATTATGTGACGTACAATTTGCAGGTGCTTTATCTTGTGGTTAATCCGAGATCACCGCTGACATTGTTTTTTTATGATGACACACACGCGTAAACCGGTAACGGATTAGGGACCGTCCCCGAACACCCATCTACCGTAAAAAACCCGCTTGTCCATGCTTTATTTTGTGAATGTGTACCTTCTTCTTTGGGATGTGTGATTTGTTGCATAATCTATGTTTTGGTTTGAAAACTGAACATAGATACACTGATGAATTTGGATTAATTAGTTGGTATAGTGAGCATATTCGTTCAAAGTTATTTTTGAAGTTTATGTTTGAAGCGGTGTACCCTTCACAGGTTGCAGATAGCGATAAAGCTCTCTGTATTTTATTCTTATGAGTTTTATGTACACATTTATGCTCGTATACAATGAACTATTAATTCATTCATTCATAATTCATAAAAAACAGTGACAGGTCCAACGACATCAGTTGGACAGGTCATTAGACTTATTAGGCACGCTAACGTTCCATATTACGTAACAGGAACACACTCGATAAACAAACGTTTATATTACCGGTAAAACGGAATCATTGCATGTAATATTTTGTTCGTAGGTGTCCCTGTATCGCTTAATTCCCACATAACACTCTGAAACGGTGTAACTCCCGAGCCAAAGTACCATTGTCTGTTGTAAACCGTTTACAGTTTACATTTACGGGTTTTGCCCAATACATGATGCCAAATGTTGTTAAGGTGGCTGTTCATTGTCATAAAATAAAGCTGCAAGTACACGAAACAGATTTTGAATAAAATATATAAGTATGTACGAACACGTATGTATGTTTCTGATAATAATCAGAAAACGTTCCTATTCATTCATTCATTCCGTTTCTCTCATTATTTCATGTTTAGGTAAGTATTTTTTATTTACTGAATCCTTTGCTCATACTTAGTCGAACAGCTATGCGTGCCCCATATCGATTTTATTTAAAATAGACTGACTGAGCAAAAAACTTAAGGAATTATAATCAATAACCTAGCTAGTATTTTATTTTTCATTTTTTTACTGAGGCTAAAGGTTACGTCCATAGTTAGAACATGAACACGTCTAGAATATCTATTCTGCACAATATAAAACATCATAATATTTACTAGACAAATTCCTTTCTACTGATGAAAATATTTTGATAATTATAATTCTATTATAAAGAGCTTTAAATTACAATAACATAAAAATACTTTCAAACTTGTCTTACTCGTAACTATAAATAAAAGGCAAAATGCCTTCAAAGCATATAAAAACATAAAGTTAATAACTACACCGTACCTATTTATTTTAACACAAAAGAAAGAAGCTATTTCTTCTTTTAGAGGTTATTTTAGAAAGCTCTCGCTGTAATGTTTCGGTACATTTCCTAATGTTCAGTTTCATCTTTCATGTTGGACATTACCTACTACATGAGAGGACAATGCCCCAACATTTTCTAATTATTATATCTCTAGTACGTGCTTTTATGCTTTTCCAACGTATTATACGTTGTTTTTAATACAATAAAAGGGTATTTCTACTACGTTATATTTCCTGGTGGTTTACATTATTTTAATTACATAAATGTTTATAATAATTTTGTTTGAATAAAAATTAGAAAAATAATTTTGTAACTGGTGTCTATTACCCTTTTCTTTTTTATTATATTATTCTATTAAATAAGTGAAGTTGTAAATATTCATGGAAGTGTACTTTGATAATATCAAAATAATACAACATATACGTATACGTTTCATTCTTAATTATTTAGGACAACAGGACTATTTTGCATCTGTCCACGTGGGTTGTAACGTTGTAACATAGACTGTTGTACAAATCTGGTTAAACTATAAACATGAATTACATGACACATTTACAATGCTCGTAGTTGTACCGAGTGACATGTTAATACCCATAATGATTATTATAATATTGTAGTATTTAAATAATAACGATGAATGTACAATGTATGCTAGCTAATTCTAATTTGTCATTTGTATTATTATGAAAGAGACATTTTAACAAATTGTTTAATTTCTCCCTAATTATAACTCATAAATACACATACATTACCGTCTTATTTTTTGGAGACATGCCTTTTAATTTAGAACGTATCATTTTGCTTGTCAAATTTTGCCATGTAATAATGAGAAGTGAAATTATTTATACACAGGGAGACTAATCTATTAGTATAATCTTCTTAATTTAAGTTAGCTATTTAAAACAAGCTGTTTCGTAACAAAAACAATATTACACAAATTTCAAACTTATGACTAAAGGCTTTTACACACAGGAGCCGATCTGGAGCGATTACCTTCGTTTAGTATCTTACCTCAGATTCTAGATAATACTATTTCGATCATTTAAAGATTTTATTCTCCGTTATTATATTAAATATTCCTTTATGGATACTATTTTTTTTTTTTGTAACGATGCGTGCAGTGTGATTCATTACACGAAGAAGATCGAATATCTGAAATGCGTATAATTTTAAATCACAAACATGTAGGTGACAATTAATGAAAAAATACATTTTATATTTTAGACGTTAAAGCCAATCTCGCACATAACTATGAGCATAAGCCCGAGCGCTGACTCTATAAACATTGCAAGATTAACAATAAATAAATAAACACAAAAAATACGTCCCATATAGATAACGTTTTATACAAAAACCTATTGTAAACCATTTTTAATGAATACTTCATTACATAAATCGCATCGTATTTATAACTTCGCGATTCAGTGACGCATTGTATCGGAGCAGTTTGTTAGAGCCTGAAGAAAATTGCGGACTTAATCGTGTCATTTACACTTAAACGACATCGCTTCCATAATAGCTTATTTTTTAAAACAAATTATTGTTTCGGAATTACAATGCGGCCCAGTCGTGCGGGGTTTCGGACAATGGAAGCAATTTTTGGAATAATAAGTCGGTTATGAAGAAAATTGAATTTTTTGAACGTAAACATGAAAATATTACAATCTATGTAAATAAAGTGAATGAGGGCCCATGATGCAGTAATTTTGTTAACAATGAAGTGTCTTGAGAACATTATTATACATATTACAAAATGTATTATGTTACGAACAATCATTTTCATTATCTATGAATTTCGAAGGAATACTTTCATTAAGATTGAAAAATGTAATGTCTAGTAGTTTATAATTTTTTTTTACAAAATATACACGGTATCATCTTATATATAAAATTCGTTCGTGTCACAATGTTAGTCTGCATACTCCTCCGAAACGGGTGGACCGATTCTCATGAAATTTTCTGTGCATATCGGGTAAGTCTGAGAATCGGCCAACATCTATTTTTCATATGTACCACGGGCGAAGCCGGGGCGGGCCGCTAGTATTTTTATAAATATGATTGAAGTATTTTCAGTCATCGCCTCAGTTCAATTGTTTAACCTGATTCTTATAAATACAGCAGAATTTTATCTGATGAAATAGAGGACAATATTGACTTTTATCACACCTTGATCCTATCCTCCTCAATTCCTCAGGATAAACTATACAAAGTTGCATTTCTATTAAAATTAACAGGGTTTCAATCACAACCTTCAATAAACGAATTGTGCTTACAATGTAAGCTGTTGGATTTATTGCCAATAAAAATTTTGCTTCGTCAGAACTTTTGATCAACGTTCCTGAAGCAATCTGGCTAACGTTGCAATATTGGTTTAAGTCAACAGTACAACTATTTCCTGTTTGCTTTAAAATACTGAAGTTTTTATTACCTGAGCTTATACTCAATATTTCTCTATACAAGTAATTGTATTTATTTCAACAATAAGATTTAAGAATAAACCATAAAATGTACCCATTGGATCATGGATGACCTGCCATGTTCAAAGTTAGCCTGATCAAGGTTAACCTATTTTGGAACCTTAATGCGCGACTTGGTTTATGAAACTAAAATTTCAGGCCATATTTTCATATCTATTTAAAAACCTTCACGGATTTATAATCAGTTAGAGTCCATTTCAAAAATATTACATATTTCAGATAAGCAAAACATCTTCGTTATTGTTACAGATGCTCCTATGATCTTATTAAATTTAATACCTACATAATACATTAAGTTCGAAAACATATCTTCGCTTGACCAAACTAACCAAAATTAGCTATCCAGTAGTAATTATAACGCCAAACGCAACCAGAATCAGTGAACCAAAACACCTGTGACGTCACACTGTATTCCCTATAGTACCAAACATTAACCGTGCTAACTGAATAAATAGATCAAGTGCATTATTCAGTCGGTATCGTAATCGTATGATGCACTACGTCTCGAAAGTTGCCGCTCCATTACGCGTGTCTATTTTCCGCAACATGTAGCAGTACGCCCCAGTAACACTACTCGCTGCAGGGACGTCTATCTATAATTTGGTCTATGCAAAGACAGTTTATAGTTTACTACTAGAACTAGTAATGTCGGATATTAGGGGATAGTTTGGCTAGTTAGTTCTCAAATCGGTGCAAGCAACTACACATTAAATACATGAGTATTGTGATCTACATTCTCCTTCTTCAATTGGCTTTAATATAATCTTTAGTTTCCATATATTATTTATATTATTTGAAAGTTTTTCCATAAAGATTTATTTATTTGTTTCTTACAGATAAGATATATAAGAGTGGTATTTTGAGTGATGTAGATTGAATTTAAAATGCCCTTGTTCGAGTAGGTTTATAAAATCTTTGTCTATCGACGGCTCATTGTTGCTCAACGCAACAAGTATCGATCAACAACTTCTGTTTATTGTCTTTTCCTTGCGAAACAACATATGAATTGATTAGATATATGTAACAATAAATAATGTCATATTTTGAAAGATTGAATCAAAAATCTGCAAAGATGTAACAATGTTATTACATTAGTAGAATTATTACAGATTAAACGCTGTCCCGATTATTTTATAATTGTGTTATGCTGAATTTTATTACTAAAAAGTTATTCCATTAAATTTACCTAATGCCTGAGGTACGGACTCGTCCTAGTTTATGAGTTTTGATCATTTAGAGGGATGTAAGGGAGCAAAATAACACCTTTGTGCTCCAAATGTCAACCTCACCTTCACGTGGTACATCCTGTTGAACAACGGACGAGGCTCTGACGACCGGATGATGGCGGTATAACCATCCAAAAACGGCATAGCTAAATACAATAAGCCGGTAATGGGCAGCAGCATCACCGGTGGGAAAAGGCTATGCTCTGCGGTCGCCAACCCGCATGCCCAGCGTGGCGACTATGGGCATTAACCTCCAATGGCTAGTCAAATTCAACCACGGCCCCCAGTTCCCGGTAGTTCTACTATTCCCGGCTACGGCGGCGGTCGTGGTAACGGTAGAACAGGGGGTGCGAAGAATCCCCGGGCTACGGTAGGCCGCCAAACACAAATGACCATTGCAACGTACAACGGACGCACGCTACGGCTTGACGAACATCTGGTTCAGCTTGAGGAAGAGTTAAGACACATTAAGTGGCATATTCTTGGGTTATGTGAAGTCCGAAGAGAGGGAGAGGATACCATAACTCTTGAATCGGGCCACATGATGTATTACAGGGAAGGAGAACGTCGTTCCGAGGGTGGAGTTGGGTTTTTGGTTAATAGAGCACTCCTCGACAACATTGTAGAAATATCTAGTGTGTCATCTAGGGTGGCGTACCTGATACTTCGACTCACTAAGCGATATAGCCTTAAAGTTATACAGGTTTATGCACCGACATCGACATATCTGGACGAAGATGTTGAAAGTTTCTACGAAGACATCGCAAAGGCCTTACATAACACCAGAAAGGCCCATTTTAATGTTGTCATGGGGGACTTTAACGCGAAAGTAGGAGTACAGGATTGCAACGAATCTGCAATTGGGCCGCATGGTTTTGGATCGAGGAACCAAAGGGGTCATATGCTAGTCAACTTTCTCGAAAAGGAGGGCCTATTCTTGATGAATTCCTTCTTCAAGAAGAAGACTCATAGGAAGTGGACATGGCGGAGCCCTGGTGGTCAGACAAAAAATGAAATCGACTTCATCATAACAGACAAAAAGCGGATATTTAGAGATGTCTCCGTGATCACAAGGATTAAAGCCGGCAGTGATCATAGGTATCTAAGAGGCTCTCTAAATATAAATTGCAACCTTGAACGCTCTCGTTTGATGAAGTCGACACTACGACCAAACAAAATTCAAACTGACGCGGACCCCGAGTTCCAGTTAACATTGGAAAACCGCTTTGCAGCACTAGCAACCACAGACGATATTGACCAAAAACTTGAACAAATTCTGGATGTTCTTAGGCGTGAAGGAGCAACCTTCTACAAAGGAAAACGCACTAGCAGGAAGTCAAAGCTCTCGGAGGGGACTTTGGAGTTGATGAAACAACGACGTGAAAACCCACCGTTAACTTTGTCAGAACAACGGGCCCTTAATAAGAAAGTCAGCAAAATGGTACGATACGACCTCAGATGCTCCAATACCATTGCAATTAAAAAAGCAATCGAGGAAAATCGAGGTTCCAAAGTATTCGCTCGAAAACTTAATAGAAGCCACTTGACAAAGTTAACTACAACCATGGGGAGCGTCGTAACATCGAAGCCAGAGATTCTCTCGGAAGTTGAAAACTTCTATAGCCGATTATACGCGTCGCATGCACCTCAACCTAAGTCCACCAACCAAGATCCAAGAGCCACCCTGACACGACACTATACGGAAGAGCTGCCTGATATAAGTCTTCACGAGATCGAGTTGGCCCTCAAGCAATTAAAAAACGGAAAGGCCTCAGGAGAGGATGGGATAACAACAGAGCTGCTTAAAGCAGGTGGAGCTCCGATCCTTAAAGAGCTAATGCATCTTTTCAATTCCATTCTCTTCACTGGGAGAACTCCGCAGGCGTGGAGCAAAAGTGTTGTCATACTGTTCTTCAAGAAGGGCAATAAAACACTTCTGAAAAACTATAGACCCATATCGCTTTTGAGCCACGTCTATAAGTTGTTCTCTAGGGTAATCACCAACCGCCTTGCACGCCGCCTCGATGAATTTCAGCCCCCAGAACAGGCCGGGTTCCGAAGTGGTTATAGCACCATAGACCACATCCACACAGTGCGGCAGATTGTGCAGAAGACAGAGGAGTACAATCAGCCCCTGTGCATTGCTTTTGTGGACTATGAGAAGGCTTTTGACTGCATCGAGACCTGGTCTGTTTTGGAATCCTTGCAGCGATGTCAAGTCGACTGGCGATATATCCAAGTGTTGAGATCCCTCTATGATGCCGCTACGCTAACTGTCCAAATCCAAAATCAGCAAACTAACCATATCCCTCTACAGCGAGGAGTGAGGCAGGGTGACGTTATCTCACCGAAACTGTTCACTACCGCGTTAGAGGATATGTTTAAGACGCTAAACTGGACGGATAGGGGCATAAACATCAATGGCAATAAAATCTCACACTTGCGATTTGCTGATGATATCGTCATCATGGCTGAGTCGCTGCAAGAATTACAACTTATGCTGAACGACCTTGCTGAATCCTCCCAACGAATCGGTCTCCGCATGAACACCGATAAGACGAAGATCATGATCAACGAACACATTACACCGGAACCGATCACTACTCAGGGAGTCACTCTTGAAGTTGTTCCAGAATACGTATACCTAGGGCAAACGCTGAAACTAGGTAGGAACAACTTTGAGAAAGAAATCAGCAAGAGAATACAATTAGGGTGGGCAGCGTTTGGCAAACTACGTGAAGTCTTACAATCGTCAATTCCACAATGCTTAAAGACAAAAGTCTTCAATCAGTGCGTCCTACCTGTCATGACCTACGGAGCCGAGACGTGGACACTCACAGTGCGGCTAGTCCACCAACTTAAAGTCGCTCAGCGTGCTATGGAGAGAGCTATGCTCGGTATTTCTCTGCGGGATCAAATCCGAAACGAAGTCATTCGCCAGAGAACGAAGGTTACCGACATAGCTCAGAGAATTAGTACGCTGAAGTGGCAGTGGGCTGGCCACATTTGTCGCCGAACGGATAACCGTTGGGGCAAACGCGTTGTAGAGTGGAGACCGCGACTCGGCAAACGTAGTGTAGGGCGCCCTGTAGCGAGGTGGAGCGACGATATACGCAGGGTTGCTGGTACTCAATGGCGGCGTAAAGCTGAAGACCGAGCTCTATGGCGTGCCTTAGGAGAGGCCTATGTCCAACAGTGGACGGAAAAAGGCTGAAGAGAGAGAGAGAGAGAGAGAGATCATTTAGAATTGCGTTTGGAAGGATACAGAATGTCTGATTAGTTTAGAAACTTCATGTAAGTATTTAGAATTTCATACGAAATGTTATTAATTCTTTGTCATAATAAAGTCTTTGATTTTTTTATTCACATTTTGGTACATATTGTATGCTTATCATAAAATTATAAAAAATATGTAGGTACTTAACAGTTATCTAATTTAAATATCACACGCACAAACCTGCCTTATGTCTAAATAATGCCTAGGTAGTATTTGTATTTCTTTATTCACTGAAGTTCAACAACCACAACAACCCCATTTCTATAATACCTAGTTTACTGAATAAAAATAACGGGACATTTTTTCATAAAATACAATTTCCATATTTATCACATTGCACTATAAATATCCCAAAAAGTGTCACTTGTAAATGAAATTCCGGTAATAATTTACTGGCAGAGTGGACTTAACATACGTCGAAATGTGTTATTTACTCCTAAACCAATCTTTGAGCTGAAAAGGTTGTTTGAAACTTTTATTTTCATCAAAATATTTTTACAAGTTATTTTTATTATTAGTTACTTTATGACTATTTTATCATTATACCATTGGGACAAAGGAAACTCTTAATTTTATTTTATTTTTTTTATATTTTTAAATATTTTTTTGTTGTTTTATTCATGAACATGAACATGAGAAATATCAGAAACGTAATTGAAAGTCTACATGCAGTGTACCAAAACAGGTGTATCCTTTTCGTTCGAACTGAAAGTGACTGAGCAGCATGCCTGAATCATTATTAATCGACATTCCCTAAGCGCCAGAAGGACCTCAATTGGTTGTGCTGAGCACACGTGTCAGAAGTAAAACTTCTTTGGCAAGATTCAAAGATACCAAATCGTCGCCTCCATGACGTGATGGTATTTCCATGACGCGATCTTGAAATAGAGACCTTGAGAAGAAGATTCACTTCAAAATACTTTTAAAATATTGATATTATTCAGGTTACAATCATATATTCATCTATATATACTAAAATCAGTCTGATTCAAATCCTATCAGAGTGCAGATTTGTTCGCACATCCATAAAGTACAAATAAAGCTTTCAATTCACATGTGCACAGCCGATGGAACGGGCCAATCGGTTTATCTCGGGCGCCATCTTGGCGGAAAATTAGGAAATACTGTTACCATGTGGCTCTGCAGGAAATGTTCTTTTATAAGACTATGATAGAATAAATAAAAATTTATCTTGATTTTAAAAGTCTCGATAGAGTACACCGAAACCTCCTTCGTACGTACGAAAGGTCCTTGCGTACTATCTATGACATATGATTATTCTCTACAGTTACCTTTTACAGCTTTCATATCTAAAATTGCTAATTCACTCAAACAACTAGGTATCAAACATTCTTGATATGTACTCTACTCTATTCTATTATTTTTATTTAGCTAGATAGATTTATAGCTAGCTTTCCGACCGCGGCTTCGCCCGCTTTGTCTAAACCTAATGAATTAAATAATAAAACCTTCTTCTTTAATCACTCTATCTATTAAAAAAAACGCATCAAAATCCGTTGCGTAGTTTTAAAGATTTAAGCAAACATGGACATAGCGACAGAGAAAGCGACTTTCTTTTGATACTACACTAGCTGCGCCCCGCGGTTTTACCCGCGTGGCTCCGCTCCTGTTGGTCTTAGCCTGATTTTATATAGCCTATAGCCTTCCTTGATAAATGGGCTATCTAACACCGAAATAATTTTTCAAATCGAACCAGTAGTTCCTGAGATTAGCGCGTTCAAACAAACAAACAAACACTCTTCAGCTTTATATTAGTAGAGATAATATGTAGCGATGTATGCAGTATGCACAACACAGACACATATCGGTAACCGCAATCTACTGCAATGTAACAAGGGTGACCAGAGAATCGCATAAAAAGATTCTGCGGTCATATGACCAAAGCAATTTATGTTCTATCGATTGGTGATACGAACAAAAGATAGTGAATAGAGAGCTGTAATTAAAAGCAAACAAAACGTGGTAAGAAGCCTCACTTCGAGGAATATTCGTTCAATTTGTTACGGTATAATGAAATGGGTCATTTAATTATACTGATAGGCTCGTAATTATTATGTACATTATTATGTAACAAGTAGAATTATTTGAATGCTCTTTTTTATTAGTATTTATTGTATTGGATTTCGCAGGTAAGTTTGTAAAATGTAAAGTAACGATCCTGGAAAATTATTTTAAAGTCTTTTAATAAGTTTAAAATCACATAACTATAAAAAAAATCTAAAATGAATGAATGTGGGAAAATTTTATCGTATAAATGAAACTCTATGTGAACCTTTTTATTTGCATCTTCACTTCTGACATTTTTAGAAGTCGTCTGCGGTTAAGCTTTTTTCGGGAAGGGGGCGTTAATAAAGTGTTTGTTTTCTTGGTTTTACTTTTATACATAAAAACTCTCCTATTGTCGAGCCAATTTAATAGGCAACATTTGACGTCTATCAATGTTATCTTCGTAGGGTGGTAACCTGCTTAAAAACATCGATTAAAGTGAATGAATCGATACGGACTTGAAACATTTGTCAATCGAACTTGAAACACATGTCAATAATTTATTATGATTTTTATTCCCAAGTAATCTATGCATTCGATTCTAGATGTCAGATTTCGATTTTTAGAGTAACGTCTCTGGTATTTAAAAAGAAAAAAGGTTTATTGACCCAAATTTGTAGCAACGTCAGTTCTTTAAATCAGAAATTGTTTATTATGTTTAGAATGGTTTATCAGTAAAATCAAATCCTAAAATTATCTTAAATAATTAATAACTAAACTTGTATCGGTCATTATTATTATAAATATGTAATCGTAATTGAAAAAAGTTAAGCAAATGTGCAGTTCTAACAAAACGAAATATCATTTTATTCTATGTCGTCGTTACTAGGTTACGTTGTTGAATTTTGTTGAACTGTCAAATGTTGCCTATTAAAATGGCTCTACTATAATGTCTATTTATACAGGTTATATCAATTTTATCGGTCGCATAAGTCTGTTGTTTTATTCATGTAGTTTTGTAAACTTTTAACCAATAAAACTTTAAAACACACTGAGTTGAGAACAAAAACTTTTAAGGAGTGTGTAAGATTGCATACAAGAATATATATTTTACTATACAAAGAGAGCAAAACAAGAGCAACATAACAATCCATATCATAAATAGACTACAAGCCCGCATAGGACAAAAATATGGGTCAAATGAACCACCACGGGACATATCTAGAACGATAGCAGAGCAAAAAATAATAAGATTCATCACTATGCCGTCACTTGTAAGCTGTCCAACTGAGTGCAGATGAGAATTGAAAAGTACAGGTAGACTCGGTAAATTTTGGTCATATATTTTTGTACGGCATTCTTAACCATCGATAGATCCATTAAAAATAATAAGAAACCGCTCAGTGCCGTACAAAAATGGTGGTCCACCAAGTCGGAATTTTTATTTAATTTCCGAGAGTTACCGGGGGTAAATTTGGTCATTTGACCATGTACGGCATCTGTGTCATACTATTGCTATACTGCTTTTAATCCATTATTCCGCAACGCCGTACAAAAATCATGGGGACAAGGGGAAAAAATCGAGAGTTGTAATCCCCTCACTTTCCCCACTCCAGGGGGTCATTTGACACAACACGAAATAAATTTATTTTTAAAGTATTTTATGCATAGATAATATTTTTTCATGTGCCGTACATTTTCGTTGGTTCAAAGGGGAAAAATCTGAAAAAGAAAAAAATCCATATAACGAAATGTTTGCTTTATATTTTTTTAATAAAATATAAATATACATTAATATTAAGAAGCTCGAGGTGGTTAATTATCACCTTGGAAAGTCGGAGTCAGGTGGAATGGACTCCGTTAAATTGATGAACTAATAAAAAAGCTATGAACGAAAAGATGTGAATTATATGCAATCAGTCCATGAATACAGGTAAAGTCACAAGCAAATGCTAGTAATATATACATATTCAAAATGTACAAGTAAAGCGCTTTCAAATGATGCCAAACACTGCATATTTATCTTAACTTTATTTTTTTACTCTGTATGTTTTGTCCGCTAGAGGGCGCCACATTAGATTTTGTGAAACCCCATATAGCCTTTAGCTAGCTGGTCGCTGGTTATCCAGTGAACAATTCAGACGCTTCTAATGATATGTCATTTGTCGAATTCTGATAAGTAGTTTAGAAGTTACGAGGGAATAGATGAACATACATACATGACCTGTAAACAACCATAACCCTGCTTTTGCTTTGCCGTAGTTGGGTAAAAATATGTTAATGCCGTACTGTATCAAATGGCCATAAAGCACCCTTAAAATTGTAGCTTTCGTCGCTTTCATCAGCCTAAAAGATGTGGTCTGCACAAAAATGTACGGCATCGTTTTTTCCTAATTTATCTATGTTAATACTATTTAAAACAACGGATAAAGTGTAGAAAACTATTATATTTCATTAATCTACGATGTTTAAACTTTAACAAAATTTCTGGTTTTGCATTTCTCTATAACTTTTTTTAGAACGGTTTCTTTTGAACGGCAATACTATACAACAATTGAATTTTACAATATCATGTTAAAAAAAAAGTTCCCGTACAGGGTCAAATGACCTTACAGCTCTTTATATTAATAATTCGATGAAATTAAGATGATTATTGGTATACATTTAAAAGAACAATTATTTTTTGACGGCATTGCTTTTAATAGTACTTTTGAGTGCTAGATAATGTTTTGGAACCGAAGCCGTACTTAGTCAAATGACCCCCTGGAGTGGGGAAAGAGAGGGGATTACAACTCTCGATTTTTTCCCCTTGTCCCCATGATTTTTGTACGGCGTTGCGGAATAATGGATTAAAAGCAGTATAGCAATAGTATGACACAGATGCCGTACATGGTCAAATGACCAAATTTACCCCCGGTAACTCTCGGAAATTAAATAAAAATTCCGACTTGGTGGACCACCATTTTTGTACGGCACTGAGCGGTTTCTTATTATTTTTAATGGATCTATCGATGGTTAAGAATGCCGTACAAAAATATATGACCAAAATTTACCGAGTCTACCTGTACTTTTCAATTCTCATCTGCACTCAGTTGGACAGCTTACAAGTGACGGCATAGTGATGAATCTTATTATTTTTTGCTCTGCTATCGTTCTAGATATGTCCCCTGGTGGTTCATTTGACCCATATTTTTGTCCTATGCGGGCTTGTAGTCTAAAAGCCCAAATGCGAGTAGATATATCTTTAATACTGTTTCGCTACTACACCGTATCATCACACAATAATAATTGTCATGCCTGTCACATGTCATTCAGCACAAGTCCCCACAATAAAAAGAGATAAAAGTCTTTGAGATAACGATTGTACCAGCAAATGGGGCCTAAACCGGGATATCCTTTACCCATAATATTTGTCGAGAAAATAATGTGGCGTTGAGTTTATATAAACAACGTTTTTCCGCCCAAGGAAACCGCTCCCCATACAATATTCCATCGCCTATTTCTCTTTTCAAAATTACTGTAGTAACAAAAATTAGAGTCCTCATCTATGATTCCATCTGTATTGAAATATAGAGCGAATTCTAAACATTAAAAATATGTTTGTAAACTATTACTTTGAATTACAGATAGGTTATCACAATTTCCAATCACCAATCTACTTATAAACGTTCATAATATATTATCTAGTACTTATTTTACATAACATAAATCTATTTTTAAACCATATTATATGTACCTCAAAAATGATATTTGAATGGCCAAAAAACGTAACTATCAAATCAGGCTCAAGTATGTTTACTCCATCTGTTTATACGTTTATACCTTAAATTCCTTAAGTAAATATAAATGTGCGATATTTTTCATACATTCCTTGTTATTGTTACCAGTACCTTCTTCCACTAAGACGGGGTTAAACCCTTATTAAATTTGGGTCGGGCGAAATCTCAACGGTATATCGCTACGGACAATTTTTCACATAGTGTTTAGTGTACTGTGTAATTTATTTTATTAAGTAGTTTTGTTTCTTGAACAGTATATTTTTAACAATTTTTGAGCGATATTTCTGGTATTTTGACATAGGTAGAGATGAATGCATACAAACTTAACATAAATAACAACATGCTTATCTGATAAACACACGTCTGTTTATATCATTATTAATATAATATTCTTTTAGTTACACAAAAATTATAAAAACCATCATTTTTGAGAATATACAATGGCCGTGCATAAAAAGTATTAAATGAAAAGCAATATCAACTAAAAACCACATTCAAAACCAGCCAGTAATCTCAATAGAAGTGCCCAAAAATAAAACCGAGTACATCACTTTTTAAAAGCAATAAGTTAACAACATTTCGTCAGCACACGCACACTCCAAGTAATTGCCTCTCAGAGATCGAAGCTATGCATAGATGATGCGAGATTTTAGATGGATTCTGAACGGGAATGCTATATGTTCGGCGTATTTAATGAAAATGTGTGCGTATTTTAAGGTAATTTGCTTCTTCCTGTTGCGTTTTATTCAGCGTAATAATGTAATTAGGAGACGTTTTTTACACTTGCCAAATCTTTCCCTCACATTTTAAATTCGATAGATTTAAAATGTGAGGGAAAAGGGAAATATTTGTACAGACGACTTTACTCGTATAAAAAACACATTAAAAAAACCTATACGTAATTGGATCTTAAGTCATATCAATTACTAGCCGCTCCGCGCGGTTTCACCCCCGTGGCTCCTCTCCTGTTGGTCGAAGCGTGATGATATATAGCCTATAGCCTTCCTCGATAAATGAGCTATCTAACACTGAAAGAATTTTTCAAATCGGACCAGTAGTTCTCGAGATTAGCGCGTTCAAACAAACAAACAAACAAAGAAACAAACAAACAAACAAACTCTTCAGCTTTATAATATTAGTATAGATAACTATTTTTATCTTTTTGAATATTGAATAATAAAACTACACATACGTTGATATATTCTCCTGATACAAAAAGTTTACAGAATTTAGGTATATAGAATTATCATAACAGATGAACATTAATTGTTACTTCAATCTTATCCCATTCGATCCCAGTACCTCCAGACCTGAACCCAACTTTATAGTCGGTATACTTTACGAGGCAACCCGTACTGTCCAACACTCTCCAGGGAAACCTCATTGTTTTATTTCGGGGAAAACGGGCCAATTTGTCGCTCTATCTGTCACTCTTTGAGGAGGATGCAGTGAGAAAAATGATCCTGACGAAATACTTGAAAATAATATGGAAAAAATGTGAATGTTTCTGTTGTGATATCCTAAATAGAAGCAGGAGGAATTTAAAAGACATTTCGTTGAAGGTGAATGTGAGTATTTTATTAGGCATCATGGCAGAAACTTTTCAAATACATGCAAACAATTGTACAGTAATTTCATTGACCACGTCCAACAAATTGATGTGGAAAATATTGTACTATTTGTATTGTATATCGTCTCATCTATCGTCTTAAATACAGTACAACTGAAAATTTTAAATTGAAACATTTCCCCAACATAAAGAAGAATTACTATTTTAGTATCTTTACGTTCTGTTAAGTGAGCTCTTGTCGAAAACCGGGTGTATTTCCAACAATTTCGCTGGAACAAATATTCTTTATTCCAATACACTGCTGTTTTATCTCTTATATTTCTTGAGTGTTTGTTTGTATAAAAGCAAGACTTGTTTAAACTCTTGTAAGGGATTATCTTTCAAGCAAATACAGTAAGGGGTGAGTAGCTTTAAACAAAAAGACTACGAATGTATTGATAAATTAGCTTCTCCTTGTATGCGAACTTAGCAAAAAGTATGTAGTGCAGAAATGTAATAAATCTTTCAGGCGCCTTTTATTAAATCATTGAAGTCGACTCATTAGTTGCGTGACTAGTGATAGACTGGATTATCAAGAATTATACATGTGTTTCAGTAATGAATATTTTATCCCACTACTTAGATACTACTTATTAATTATACATACATATTATATTTCATGTAGCATTGAATCGTTAACTACACCATAGATTCAAAATTCGAGTATGTAGGAAAATAATTCCATACTTGTATCAAAACATAATTCGGTTTATTATATTAGTGTACATTCTACATAAAAAAACATAGTAGTAATTATATATTTTTGTGTTACCTATCATGACATAAACATCTGTTAAAGCCGTAACCGTAGTGTACAAAAATATAATGGTAATTACTACTAAATAAGTTAATCCATGAGTCATGTTCTACATAAGATAAACCTCATATCACTTTTATGAGCAAACAACAATCACCATTTGTGATTTGCGAGGTCAGGGAGTAGAGTATTTTCGGACACTGTCAAGAAATAATAACATAAAGGCAATGACATAATTCAATACATACCATCTTAAAAAACATGTAGGTGAAGTACCTATTTTTTTTTTCTACAAAAGCAGGGTGAATAAAATCTCTAGTTTAACAATAAGAAAAGAAATGCAATAGGTACTGTGTCTTATTTTTGTATTTTTACTATATATTACTTACAATATGCTTCACTTATAATATGTGCAACAGAAAACAAAATATATACTTACATTTGCGCTTTCTCAATCTAACCTCAAACAGATTTGCTATCACAAGGATCAGCGCTCTCACACAAATACAAAATTTTCCTTAAATCATACATCAGTGAAAATAACCAGTAACCAAATCAAGTCTAGATAAAGATTTATTGTCACGGTGTACATTTATCACCCGCAATTTGTTTACGCACATTTGAAACATCATGCTGTCTGCGATCTCCCAAAGATCCGTTAGGTGACCCCGAATCATTGATTGATGTTCCCGCTGACACTTGCCCCAAATAATTTTTGTATTAAGTAATAGTTGACATAAATGTACTTGCAATTTGCTCCTGTTTTGCGTTACATAAGCTGTTGTTTTGCTTATGTGCGTAATTTAGAGGGCGCGAAACGACGCAATAAGCTTTTTCACATTTCATAAATACGGTACGAATAAACAAACGTAACCGTTGCTCATAGCAACCAAGGAGAAATATAGCAGTAGTTGTTGTATAATTCCATAAATACTTACTATGAAAACTTAACTGTTTCTGTAAAAAAACTAAGTGATCTGAAAAAATGTAGAGCCAAAAACACAATTACAAAGTTATTCAAATAAAGGGATCTATTTCTAAGAAGTTGAAAGAAATCAATACATAATGATTAAACTACTTATATTTAATGCAGTCTATTATTTAACATACTGTATTTTCAGGACATCATCAAATCTACTCTCTCTTGCACGTTGCTCTTATAAACGAGTATGATATTTTATCATTACCGGCAGTGACTTTCATTTACCTCTAAAGATAACAACGTTCACTATTGCACAAACCACCATAGAACTTGATGCATTACTACAAAGCGTAGTGACCGAAATATGCCACTAAGGGTTACAGGTTACGTGCTAAATGATTTCATATTATCACTAGCATGCTATCTTGTTTCACTGGGAAAGGCCTGCTTAGCCCTTCTCTTCCTAGTTGAGAGATTTTTATTGGAAGTTAAAAAGCCGTAACTAAGTTTGAGTATATATATGTTACGAGTCGACAGTAGCATTTGGGTCATGGTGACTTATTATAGGTAGAAGACAAGCAATACGTCTTATTATAAAAATAATAATGGATCTTCAATTGCCTAACTAAATCTTGTCATAACAGGCCCCAAAACTTTTTTAACAAAACTAAACTTTAATGTATTATTCATAATGTTTTAATTAGAATAATTGTTTCTGTTGCGTAATATTTAAATTTAACGTTTAGTCAATTCCGGGGACAAGAAGATCGGTACTTTACTTGTGTGACTAATACAATGGTTTAATCACAATTTAAATTCAAACACAAGCAATAAATATTTATAAGCGGGATGTAAAACAGGAAAATTGAACAAAACACAAGTCCAAGGCTCGAATTACGTTTTGGCATTACATAATAAGCAATATAAATTCAATTCACCTATAATTTTGATAAAAAAATAACCAAAATTATTTTTGAAATATCCATCATGTCACAGGGGTTTTAATGATCCATTGAAAACGACGGTATTTGAATTTAAAGTAGTATTAATGGTATTAATTCTATAGCCATATCACACAGCATCATAGAACAGTGTTTTAAAAAAATCGTGACAAAAACAATCATAGTAGGTAATAAATAAACATTAAAAATCTATGTGAAAATGTTTGGCGACACTATTCAAAGTATGTGAGCGGAAATAAGTACCTATAAAGTATAAACATTTGCATATTGACTTTACATTTGTTCAGTTCAGTTTCACTTAAGAAAATTATAGGTCACAAAACGATTACTAAGTAATATTTTTAAAATCCTAGTCCTATAATTACTTAAAACATTACATAGTACATATTACATAATGTCGACTAAGTAGGTAATACAGTCATTGAAAGTTAAAACTGCATTCAGCTCTACAAACAATATACTATTCCTATTTTCATTTTTCATCAACATTAAAATTAAAAAATTAAAAAAATTACTTCAAACATTATTTTAAATTACAAATATATCATCATAGAAACTTCTATACTTAAGTACTTAGGAGGAACTTCTAACAATTTAAACCTTTACTCAACATGATACATTGTAGCCACAGGTCTAAAGTTATTTTACCAATAAGTATTACATCAAGATAAAGTTTTGTTAAGCTTCCAATATGGCAATAGCCAATAGGTCGTCGAAAACACGTGAAAAGAGAAGTGCATTCGCTAGCTAAATGCCATGAATGAGTACTAATAGGGAATAGCACAGATAATATAATAATGTACTAGCTAATAGTATTCAATGCTGTAATTATACTTAACTGTATTGATTTATATTCAAATACAACTAAAGTTGTTTTGTAGTGTTAACTAGAAAGAATAGGTGTTCATCACGACAAACGTTATTGTTCTTAGCATTATGTGGGTCATTGTGTCATTCTACTGAAATACAAATAAAATTATGATTAAAATTTGCACGCTAATATTTTAATGCGATGCTCTATTACGACGAGAAGGTCAACAATTAAAAAATAATCCAGCTTAAGGAAGGTTACCTTCTAGATAAAAAGAACAAAATATAATGTATCATACTGAATTGGAATTATCGATTAAATTATTAACGAAATCCATAACCTAAATAGTACAGCGTATTAAATAATTTTTCAACCATTCCCATCAAGGTTAAATTGCCTTTATGCGCCACTTAGACACCTGCTCAAAACAAAACAGCATGAAATTACTATAGGTTATACTTATAACGTATAAATTTAAAATAAATTTGTGTTTTTAGGTTCAGGTGTAGGTACATAGACAATTCCACAGTAGAATTATTACTTATTGTGCTTTTCAGGCATTTTTTTCGCAGTTGATTTTCTTCCTATAAAACTTCTCAGGGCAGAAATAGAATATAATTTCAGGAGGAACTTCCACGCGTTTAAACATAAAGTTGACGCGAGTAAAACTGCGTATTTAAAACTAGTCTACATATTATAAGAAAAAAGACTTTAATATCAGATATTCTCAAACTACATATGAATTTACTGGTCTAATAATACCCATTTTTAATGGAGACAATGTTAACAGTCCCGATGATGTCCGTCCCCTCAAGCGTTTTATCAAGTTGATGAGTAAACCAGCCCTGCGAGGCCACAAGGTCTGGCTGACCCTTTGCTCCCTCGTTAAAGATAAATCTCTTTATAAATTAAATGAAATTATAACTGACTTGTCATACTACAATTTGCTAGGAAATTAAATCGTATTGATGGATAATAACAGACCAATGTGAAGGGAATCGAGAGCTAATTTTATACGTTTATTTGAAATGTTTATTTGTATCGTAGGTACCTGCCTATGATTATGTTTGGTAAGCCGCTTATAGATTTATTATTGTTGAAATAATTGCTTCACGAAAATAAATTTATGGTTTGGATAACAAATTATGTGTTTTTATTTGGATAATGACTATCTACTGTTAAGTAAGTACCGAGTTATTATCAAATCTTTGTTATTCATCTTCTACCCCCATAATGTATCTAAGCTCGAAACAAAAATGACTAAAATAACTAGTACATATATCTTTAGTCTTTAATAACTTTAGTGCTTGACACTAAGAGGCTGGAGAGGCGGTGCTAAATTTTTTATCGGCGTTTTAGATTCATTCCATTAGCTTCGATAAATTAGGTATAATTTTTCGTAACCCTGAGCAAGCTTGGGCGGGCGGGTAACTAAGAAATATATCTAAAATAAGTTGCATACATTATGGTAGATCATGTACCAAGATATCTTCACTGCATACACATTCACATCATCATAATATTAGCTTATTTTAATAGCTTTGTATTTCTTTAATTAAAAATATTTATTTGAAATTTACCCAAAAAAAAAAAAAACTATTAATTTCAGTTTAATTTATTTATAACTTAACAATATGTACAAACAAACTTACAATTAAACCTAATGTATAACAATAACTTTAAGCTGTATGTTCCAAGCTTTGGTATAATTTGACAAAATTTTCACTGACAAAGTGTGAATTTCGATAAAACAGATTTATTTTTATTATAATAAAGCCTTGTCTTTAATTTTCATTAAAATGCAGAAGAAATGTGACACTTTGCAACAAATTCGATCAGATTGACGTTAAATTTCGCTAAGTACAAAAAGCCAATTAAATTACGGGATCGCGTGTTCTATGCACTGTTTGTTTGTTTATAAAATCACTAAGGTCACCTAAGTTTCGATACGTATATCACACTATGAAACTATCACAAGGTTATCACGCAAGTCGAATACACACACAATTACACTATGTACACGTCACATACACGTCACACCTATACTTATTGTAACAAATTGGAGTTGGAGATCACAGCTTTGTTTACGAATTACTGTAGCAATTAAACCGAACGGTTTACGACGCCAGAAAGAAAAGGCGTGGGGGATCAGCCCATCCGCATTATGTGTCGCCGGCGGAGGAGCCTCTCCATTGCGTAGAACACGCGATCTGACCCTCAGTAGGGGCACACTATCCCGCCCGCCCCCGGGTTAGCGACAGCGTCGGGGAAGTGCACCCTGCATATCTCCTTATACGTCTTCCCTTGTCTCTGCGGCCGCTCAGCGTGTCGGTAGCCGTTGTATCCGTTGTTGTACCCATTGTTGTACCCGTAGTTGTACCCGTTGTTGTACCCGTAGCCGCTGTATCCGTACGATCTCCTGCCGTTCCCGTTGATCGCGTCGTAGATCGCGTCGAAGAACGGCGCGGCCTCGGTCGCCACCACTGCAATTAGCAGGACGATTATTAAACTTCTCATGGAAGGCATCGCGGAAGGGTGCTAAATGGCAATTGTATCAATTCAGTTGACGGTCAATACGGCCTCGCCGGAGTGTCGGAGCCCGCGGTGGTTAAATCGCGAATGATACCGGGTGTCTCTCGTTGCCCGTTTATATACCGTCCTCGGATCATCCGGAGATAAATATTATGATCGCACGCGCCGGGTTCACGGTCCGTTCCCGGGAATCGCAATGAAGTGTTTACCGGCTAGAAGGGTATTTCATAGCGATAAGACGATATTTGGCTGGAGCGGCTGACGCGATCCAATCGGCTAATGGGGTCACCCTGTTATCAAATTTAAATTATATCCGTATGCGTTGACAAAATGCTTTTCATCTCACAATCACTGGAAAGAAGAATTAGTTATAGCTTCCGCATAATTCAAAGTTCAAACGAGTTTTCAATAACATAAAACATAAGTAGAGTATTACGTTCACGGCTGACAAGAAGAGCAATTTTGCATAGCGCAATGTTAAGGTGTATTGGAGTCAAGATCAACGGCGAGAACGTTCAACTTTGGCCGTGAATTTCTTCTGAAGATGACAATGCATATTATAAAAGGTTTAATTAAAATCTTATAATTATACAATTTTGTAACAAAAATAACAAAATATTATAAATGGTTTGTGTTTATTTATTTTGCACGCAAATGTTATTTTTAATTAAATTTAATTTGTTTCGTGTACCTGATACATAATTGTTCTTATATATTGCTTAGTATAAAAACATGTTATTTTTAAAGTTGTAATCATAAATAAAGGGATAAAATTACAATTTTTTATCTTTAAATAATGGACCTACTTTGAATTTTATAAAAATAGTTTAAACTAACCAACCATAATATACCTACCTAATAGGATATTATCATACATATTACTTTACATAATCAATTTAGATATACTCTAAACATCAAAACATATGTTCACTTTATCCAGCAAAAGCTAGCTCTAAATACAATACATATTACTTTCATTTGTGTAACTCTATTAATTATATCCATAAAGGAACTAACTTAACTTCTACTAAAACGAATGAATATTACAAACACAAAAACGGAAAAGGAAATTAATACACACTATTATTTTATTATTCTTATTCTCTTTCATGTAATCAACCGCAGCAAGGGTCAATACTAGTTAAAATAAACCTTTTAAAAACCTACTTAATTATTATATCAAAACAATGTAATAATACGCTCAAACAAAAATTGCATTAATTAAAATTAGAATCCAATTCGTGTAACTAATGTTTGCAATCAGTTTATTTAGGCCAAGTTCGTTAAAGTTATAAATTTAATCAGTGTGTAAAAACATATTATTACGGGAATAATATTGATGCAAATAATTATTGAAGGAAAACATTATTGGCATTATTCTTCGAATATGAGACAGATAATTCAATGACATCATAGGAAATACGCTAGGCTTACTAGTAATGATTTAATGTTCTTTAAATCCGTTCTTGGCATTAAATATTATACATAATTTGTGACTGTCTAATAACTAATTGTTTAATGGCATTAAATCACTCGCATATGAATATGTTTATGAAATAACAAAACAAAAGCATCGTCTTCTATTCGTTGTGAGATTATTTATTACGGTTTCTATATATTATGTATCTTCAAAGATTACATATATGATAAAACAAATTACACTTGTTAATGTTACTGGTATACAAAATCACATATTAAGTTTAATGAATAAAAATATAAAGAATTCAATTCAATTAATTCATAATACAATAAAATAAAAACCCGATGGTTCTCCTGAGTAGGAACCTAACTCACACCCTCTGACGCTATAAGATAAAATACAATGCTAGCACTGCAACAACAAGTTTGCTAAGAAAAATATGTATAATAGAATAGACAAAGAAGCATTAATTACACACACTAGTAAATTATTGTTCGTTTACTTTAATTAATGTTTTAGCAAAGATTTCCTTCTTCCTATCTATCATTGCATTTTAATGAAGCAGATTATATCTTTCAATACATGTATTGACACCAAAACACAAATATGAAATATCCTACAAAATACATAAAGAAGACACTAAAGAAAATAGGAAGGAATATGAAAAACCGCGACTTAGCACTCAAATAACCGCAAGATAATAAAATGACATGCACACTTCAAATTAAACAGAGTTTCTCAAACTTGCACAATTCCAAACTGTTTATAGCCTAACCGTATTTTATAATGGACCTTATACTGCATTTAAACATGAATTTCGACAAGCATGAAATACTATTACAGCTCAAATAGATTGTCCCAATGTTTGTGAACTTATATGGCTAAGTTATGAAACGCCGGCCAGGTGTCCTCCAAGTATAAGATAATTGTTTCAAACAAACTTCATTAGTCTCATACTTAACATTATTTCATTTTTTAGCTTATAAGGATATATCGCTACTATTCTTTTTTGTTTTATTCGTACGGGTTGAAAGGAACTAAGCTTTGGATGAAAATTACAAACTATAACGAGAACGGTGAAACGTGAAGCCAGCCCGCCCGCAAGTTGAGTGAAAGCTCTTTTTTATTCCAATACATTCAATTGATTGTTAATAGAGTTCAAAATTCAAATTTGAAATTAAAATTAATAAATTCAACATCAATTACTACATTTCCTACCTTGAGAAGATAGTACAAAATTATTGGTCACTCTCAGATCGACTATTGGTCCAACTTAGTAACAAAATGGCGTTGGCCATTATATATAGACCTTACTTTAAGTTTAAACATGATGTTTGATCAAATTGCATGATGTTTATAATAATGATCGACTGTTAGAGAATGTGTAATTATTAATAATTCAACCGGTTTATTAGTGCCGACGAAAAAAATATTTACGGTAAAACCATTTTGTTATATTTTCTACGCATCAACCCGAATAAATGAATTGTCAATTACAGTTATTATTATTTGTACTTTTAGTTTTATTCATATAAATATAAATAGAAAGTAAGATTTATCAAAATAGGTTCAGTAAAGCGAAGAAAATCAATATGGTTTTAAACTTATCGCACGTACAAAAAACGAATATTAGAATTCAATATTTCAATGTATATCCTAATGAAATGGAATACTTATATCAATATTACTAAAATTGAAGCTAAAGTTACATTGGGAATAGCGAACGTACTATGTTCGCCAATTAGGCCTTATCATGTTTCAGAATCCTGATGTAATATCACGTAATATTGTATTAATAATAACAGCAATGTTATTGGCATTTAATGGTCAATACATGGACATAACAACACAACATATTGAAGATACTTGCAAACCTACCTTAAATATAATTCATTTCATTTGTTTATAAAAGCTCCACTAATAGACGTAACGCACACATAAAATGTTATTATGATAAGAGAACAGTACCGATTTCTATAACTTACGAAACCTTATCCGCTTTATGAAAGAAGTGGAACATTAATATGCATAATTCAAGGAAGTAAAACGTAATAATTTTATTGCTCAGTAACGTACTTACAACAAAGCTCAAGTTTACTTTCTACAGAATAAGACATCGGGTTCAGTCACGAGACTGTAGGATGCCAAAAAATGCAATCTAGCACGAAAATTGTTCAGAGAATTATCACTTTCAAGCTTAGCCATTAAGGGCCAAATTCCTGTGAAGATAATTTGCAAATAGAGAATGGTGTATGCATAGATACAATTGAAAATATCAGGCTTTACTGTGCTAATTCCGTTCGAGCAGACACCACCGCAGTACAAACCATTTCACAACAAAATACCACAAACGCATTGATCAACACCAGCCGAGCCAATAATTAGTGTCCACGAATTGATCCGTTAATGACCAAAATCCTAATCATTCTGGCAATTCTAACATCTGATTTAATAATAATGCCTCGTATAATGATGTTAATTTTGAAAGGTATTCAAGTATGAAGGCCGAAGGGTCCTATCGTAAAATTCATGTAATAATCAAATACATCAATTGTAAGGATTGCAATTAAAACTATTCGCAAATTTATGTAACTATGTGATATATATTTTGTAAACCTAATAATTTAAGAAGTTGACCTGTGAACCCTCATAAAGAGTTTTGTAAAAGTTTAACATTAACTTCGAGGTTTTTTATTCCATGTTATTTTCAAATTTTAAAACATAAAACGCTAATAGAGCTCTTCATAAAGTCATCGAGTCATCGATATATTTTATATATTGTATTCTTATATTAGTAATTTTAGTATATATGTAATTATATACAAACTTGCTAAGAAATTATATTAGGTACACTAGACATTTCATCGACATCTTTGTGTCGCAGATTAGACGTGATAAAATTATAATATTATATTTTAAAAGGCCCATAAAGTTGCATCACTTAATAAAATATGCATTGCACCTACTTCCTTTATGTCGTCCTATTATACATATATCTATCACTGCCATCAACCAGTACCTACGATTTATGAGATAATAAAGTTATTATTTTACTAACAGGTGTATATGTTATTTCAACTACATACAACATATTATAAGTACCTACACTTTTAACTCAATCTCTTTTTTCGCAGAGCAATACATTTTTTTCTACTTCTATAGTTATATTGTTTTATAATTTAAATCGAAAATAGTCTCTAAATGTTCCATCAGTTGAAATGCACATTTCCTTTAGACATTTTATTTTCAAAAACAATAACTACCTACTAAAGCAGCATAATATTTCTAAATCCGCGCTGGTTCCAAAGAACCAGATAATCAGATTTGAAAGGACAATATTACGGTATTTCATTAAAGATCATAAGTTGTAAAAAATAAAGAATTTGTTGTAGTGCGTTAAAGCTTACTAGGAACAAGTCTCTGACGAATTTCATTTTCCAGCAATGTCAAGGATCAATAAACGTAATGTACCTTTACGTTAATAAACAAGGAAACAATACAAGCACAACTAGTAATTAACGGTATGTATCCGAGTTCTGATCATTTTATTATACACTAAAGCACTTCTTCTAATGGCCGGAGATCACCACTCCGCAGAGCTATTAAAACAATAAACTTTTGCCAGCGATACGATACCTTTGAGCTTTGCAATATAAAAATGCATTTACTGCACGCACTTGTTTTCGTGGGATATTTTAGGAGTTCATGGAAAATGTTCATGTTACAAATCCAATAAAATAAATTTAACTAACTAATAAGCAACTGTAAATGTAAAACGTAAAATATAGTAAACTTAGCATAAATATATGAACAATATGTATTAACTTAAAATATTAGACACTATTAGAGTGATTTTTGATAATTTAGGTCTCGCGTAGTATTTATTACAGTAAATTAACTAAGGTTTACAAAAGCACGAACCTATCTATTACCAACTAAATAGCATGTCAGGCGTTCACTTCAATTGGGTCATTACTCATAACCACTTCTGTCAAATATTGGAAGCGTGGGAATATAATTATCATTGAGTTTACTTCGACGGATCGCGCGTAAAATTGATTGCTGTCTCTGAATGTTACAAATTATATTTTAAATCTTTCTTTAAATACTTACTAGAAATGAAATTGGAGTGATACGGGTTAAGCACTCGCTTCTTTTATCTAACCGTAATTAATTTAAAAATAGGACATTCATAGTTGACCTTTTAGGTAAATAAAACTTTTAACCTTCTCATAATTACCACTTCTCGCCTATAAATCTGACCCTCTTCTAAACGTAATTATATGTACAAGTAATTTTATTTATATGTAATTAAAAAAATATTTCATAATATTTTCCCGTCTTCTAAAAATTTAGTAAATAATCCCAAATTATAACTAAAGGTTTTTTCTCAAGAAGCTTTCATGTCCAACATCAATTTGCAGCGGAAATTTCAAAGTAATAGAAGAAACCGAATGGGCTGTAAAAAACACGAGAGCACACATAACGACGTATAAACATAGCGTAAACATCGGTTAGAGCATACGCTATACAGCCTAGACTTGAGATAAAAGTCTGCTTTAGCTCCCAACCGCGCGTTCAAGCGATAAATAGACTTCTTTTAAAGCCATAATTTAAATGGAGCGCCAACAGCTTCTTTCACTCCATTCATGAATATTTTTAATAGAATAATCAATTGCGTCGTTGAAAACGAATCTTGTATTTGTTAGAACAGATTTTTTTATGTTGGTTTTAATTTGCTGACTCTATAAATATACCTAAACTCTACCCTACGTTAATACAACTCTCACATATTTCCACTACTTGTAATGTCAAAATAATTAGTGTACATAATATCTAATGTAAACTAATTAAAATCGTCGTAATCATTTTAATAATTAATAGCATAAAAATCAATTAGAATGCGGATCTTGAAAAATTAAGACGAAAAAACGAGGCATTTTCTGTAATAAGTAATAACCTGAAAATGACACAGATAAATATAGATTGTTAAGGATTACTGTAAAGTAGGTTAATTAAATGTTTTGCTATAAATTTGATAAGGTACTCGTATAATTAAATTAAGTAATTTACAAACAACAAAGCGTTCATTCGGCTTCATTACCATTACAATAAATACAATCTCATTTTATTTTGAACTCCGTGCATATAATCAAAATATTCTACTCATATGCTAATATGAGGAAGCGGGCCCTGAGGTAAATTTATGCATATTTTTGCTAAGATAATAATTCAAATCTTTCTAATATACATACTTTTATTACATTTTTCAAAAGAAAATTAAATTTCTGTATATCATTCATACATTTTAATGTTCATGAGACATCTAAAGTTTCTAGTTCAAGGATATTTTTCGAAGTTCTGTTTGAAAAATTTCCCTCTAATCATACTTGGGAATTTTTTCCAACTAATTTCTATAAACTTCGTTCAAATGTAGGTATATTCTAAGAACTTCGATTTTACTCAAAGCACAGAATACATAATAGCACAGACTAATAATAATATACTACGTATACAAATAATAGTATCTAAACGCTACTCAAAGATTGACACGCTCCGTTTGGGACCTAATCGTGTATACAAACACAATTCAAATTTGTTTTCATTGAATTCCTTATTGTTCCCAATCGACGTGAATTTCATTACATCGTGATTTAACCTTTATTTAAAACAAATTATTATAAAGTATTAGTCTGAAAAATATAAATGCCAATCAATAAACGTATTTCTAAAAGTATCGACTTGAATGGGTCAAACGCTGTAACTTTTTGTAATTAGTGGGACTCAATTTGTATGAAGATTTTAAAGTTTTCTTATTTATATCAAAATAAACATTTCCTAATAAAAAAGTACACTACGTATATTTCTTAACTAGCGACCCGCCCCGGCTTCGCACGGGTGCAATGCTGATACTATTTATACACTACAGAAAAACTGTGAACGTTGTATATAAAAACATAGCGGCCCGCTCCGACTTCGTACGGGTATGGATAGATAGATAGTCGGGCGGCCGGCCGGTACCGCCGCAAACGCTACGTCCCGCAATTTTTAAATCTGTAATATCTTCGAAAATATTCACTTAAATCATACGGTGTAAAGGGCCATATAGATATTGTATATTAAACGAACAATGTATTCAAGGTATTTAATTGGTTAAGGATTAATGCTGTATTGGTTAAAATCGCATCGAAAATTAGCCATTATTTTTCGTAAAAAGTAAATGACAAAAAAATGTTATTGTGGGTTATCCATAAGAGATAGACATATACCATCGCGGACTTTTCTGTAGACCTTTTTAATGTGTATAATACTTAGTACATTATTTTGATAAAACTCGTAGGGTTCAGCCTGCGTTTGCAATGTAAGCGGAAAAAATGTAATTTTTTACGACATCACTTTAGAAACCTCAAAAATAACAGTACTTCTTCACTATTTAATGGATGTTATTATACATATAAACCTTCATCTTGAATCACTCTATCTATTAAAAAAAAACCGCATCAAAATCCGTTGCGTAGTTTCAAAGATTTAAGCGTACAAAGGGACATAGGGACATAAGGACATAGGGACATAGGGACAGGGAAAGCGACTTTGTTTTATACTATGTAGTGATAGTGATGTCCAATAAAAGTTCCATTGCGGGACCGCGATGGGCCGCAAATAGCATAACAAACAACATACTGGTTTAAAATAATTCAATATAGTTAAGACTGTTTATTTTTGGATCAATTATGGTCTTTGTGGGTAAATACATCATGTACATAATATTATCTTTCTTATGCGTGCGTTGGTATACCCGAGACAATATGCGTAAATAATATGCATAATTTTATGTTCTCATTCAATAGTTTATCAAGCTCGTATAGGTATTCAATATTATAAATGGTGTTCCGCATTCTGGATTCAATTCCTCAATAAATTTAGAAATATTACTACAACGCGTTCGCGTTGGTAACAAAGACGTTGTGTATTCCATTCATAATCATTTTATTTTATGACCTCAACCACTCCCGACTTCTTTTATAAATAGGTAGGTACCTCATTTTTATATCTTACTAGCGGTCCGCCCCGGCTTCGCCCGTGGTACATATTTACGTTTTCTCTACATAAAAACCATCCTCGTACTTCAAGGAATATAATAAAAAAAGAATTATCGAAATCGGTTCAGCCGTTCTCGAGTTATGCGCTTACCAACACATTTTGCGATTCATTTTTATATATAAGATTTTAGTTTATGCAGCTATATATATGTAATATCTATTACTTGCGTTCTAGTAAATAATATCTACTTTCATTTTAAATATACTTAGTTTGAATTTGACCTTTACAATTTGATATCTATATATGTACCTAACTATTCTGTGTTGAACGATAAGTGTTTAGAGTTATCAAAATTCTCAAAAAACATCACACATGATGCTTCCAAATTAGGCTTTATAAATAACTTTTTAACCTTAAAATATTTTACAACAAAATTAAGTTTGACAATGGGTGCTACAACAGAGACTTGATGTTCTATAATAAAAATATTTTAGCGCTTCACGAAAGCTCTTGCTTTTTAATTGGGTACAATAAACTTGTTGAGATATATAAATAAACACAGCGACTGTAACAAAGCTAGTAAAAAACAGTGGAAATAGATATTTTAATTGAATTCAAAAAGTTGTCTAAAGCCATGAATGCCTTTTTTTTTTCTTTTTTTTTTATAGTGGGGAAATCTTCCAAAGATACCCACGGCCCCCGGGGATGGAGCCAAGGGTTATGTCGGATTCTTACCGACTAAAACCCCACTGTGTTGCGTCGAGCCGCGCAGTTAGCCAGGACCGCGGGTACTCTTAGAAATCGTCCACGACCCTGGCAGAAGCCATGAATGCCTATATCAACATACCTAGTGCTAGCTACATAATATAACCAATAGATGATTGGTATTAGATATGATTAGTCGTGTCGCCAAATATCGCTATCGCTACGGAAGCTTTTGGGTTTATTTTCTGTAAAATATCAATACCCACTATAAGTATCTTTATTTCTGTAAAATATTAGCACACCTGAAAGCATTTGTAGTCCAATTACCTAGGAAATGTTACAGACTTAGTAGATACAATTTGTTCCCGATCAATCATCAGTTTACCGACATCATAAATGCAGTAAATTTTCTTGATATTTTTAACTTTTACTGTAAGAAATTTACTCTGATAATTATGTTTTTCAAATAAACAAAAAAAAATGGATTGCCATGCTCACCGTCTTTGATTCTAATACTTTTTTTTTAATACATAGGTATTAACTTGACCAGACCCTTTATAGATTTCTTTACTTCCCACCAACAATGTTTTTATTGCCTACGTTTTACAATCCCTTCGCTCCAAAGCGAGGAATATATAACGAGATTATTATAAAACAAGGAAGACAATACTAATAGCGGTATTCCTGGTCCAGAACATAACATCGGTTATTTCATACGGCCTCACAAGTTCATTGGCAACGCATCCATAATCACCTTTCAGGGATTTCCCGGTTCGCATGAGATATTCACCTCGTGTCATCAATTATTGTGCCAAAATAGTATTGATGAGTTCTTGAAACAGCATAATTATTATAGGGCAAAAGAAATGCATTAATATTCCCAAAAAAAACTTGAATTCATTAATGGATAATTTGAGATACCTAATTTGTATAGGGAGGTACTAAATCCATGAAATTAAAAAATCACAGCTGTTTTTTGATAATTGAACTTTTATTTTCATCTAATACTAAATGGAATATAATATATTTAATGTCCTTTTTATGCATTATGGTACTATATGAAAAAATGAGCTGTTATATTATTTTAAAGCAAACATTATACGCGCCATTTAGTATCGTGCTTAGATCAAGGTTTCGAAATTGTTATTCTAATAATTAATGACTTCGATAAAATTAATTTCGGCGTACACAGCTCGAACCCCTTAACCCTTACGTAACTGATCATGCGGAAAAACATATTATCACTCATTGCCAAATGAATTTTTGCGTCAATCATCTTAACGGCCTTAGGCTATAATCGATGAATTCACTTCGAGGCCATTACAGGAGTGGTTTTATATAAAAACTGTATGTATAATGTAATATCGTATATCCTAAGGTTAGGCACTGCTATTATTTTGGTTATGAAATTGTAGTAACGCAACTAATTAGTTCAGCTATCTTTCGTACCTATGAATAATATAACAAAAAAGCCCACATTAGCCATGAAGCACTTGCTTTTTAATCAATCAATCTAACATATTTCATTGAAGATTGAAATTTTTAATGTAGGAAGGAGTTAAAAATGGACACACCTCGTCATTACCATTTATTTTCAAGATAGCTCATGTTGTACATTCTAGCACGTGATTTGTTTATTGCGAGAACAATTTTTCAGCTTGCTTAGAGCGCAGACTCCAATGTGTGCTACGACTACTATAAAATATTAAATCGCTCGTTTTATGGCGGCGTCTAATATTCTGACCTTAGTCAAATATTATGGTTAATTGAAGTCAATGCCGCCCTGAGTTGAGGACAATATTCACGAGTCTGAATCATCCGTAAACATAACTTATTTTTAATCTGCCATTTATACTAGAAATGTTCGTCAATCGTCATTCATCTTCTTAGCATTATAAGCGGTGCTTCCCGCATTCGCCGACATTCAAACCATAGGTACCTATATCATAGGTACATGTTAAGGATATTTTACGTGGTACGTCTTTGTATTTAGTAATTTGTGATAATATATCCAGTGATATTAGTAGGTAATGAAAAAAACTCCCATAGCCTTCTAGTTTTTTAAACAATCAAAATACTTTTCAATACATATCTAATCGATAAATTATTTATAAAGCTCACACACATGTGAGTGAAGTCCCGTGTCCTCTTCTGTCTCATCACTTATGTTATGCACATTACTCATCATCGGTTACACAATAATTTGTTTAATTTATGAACAATTAGGTAACCTAGAACCCCTACGATCTACTCTCACGATTTTACCCCTGAGACAAATAAGAGGTCACATTCAAACACATAATAAAATGAAATACAATATGTAAGTAGTTTTAATTCATTTAATCATTAGATTTAATCCTTTTGTGTGTCGCTAATTCAGAAGCTTGTTTTGCATAAAATAAATTTAAATATTAATCAACAACAATATCTACAGACCTGCATATAAATTATTATGTAGTTCCTAACTGAATAAGGATAAATACCCAGGTGCTGGAAAAGCCTATCTTCATTTAACAATCGTTTTTTTTTTTCCTTCATAAGGTTAGAACCACATAGAACCTATATTCTCAGTCGCAACAGTAGGTATAGGTATGCGTTATTACCATGTGCCAACGGTCATCAATGTTTATAGATTGTTATACTGTAACGTTGAAAGCTAATAGCTATAAGGTTTTAATTTTATACAAAGGAAAGTACATCAATTATAATACAATATTAGATACCTATATTTTATGAAATTATAAGTAGGGGTAAAGTCACTAGTAGTTGACCATGTACCTGTAGTTGACCGCTAATGCACATAAACCGTTATAATAAGAATTCGCGGCAATTTTAAAAACTCATTCGTTAATAAGTAGTTAGTGCTGCTATCTGGTCAAATAGGCGCGAAAATTGCGCATTCATATCTGTCAAATATAGTAAATGGTTGCCAGTTGTTTGTTGAGTGACGGACCATAAAATCAATAAATTCGTTTTTAGGGTTCCGTAGCCAAAATGGCAAAAACGGAACCCTTATAGTTTCGTCATGTCCGTCTGTCCGTCTGTCCGTCTGTCCGTCTGTCACAGCCGATTTACTCGGAAACTATAAGTACTACAGTGATGAAATTTGATGGGAATATGTGTTGTATGAACCGCTACAAAAATATGACACTAAATAGTAAAAAAAAGAATTGGGGGTGGGGCCCCCCATACATGTAACTGAGGGATGAAATTTTTTTTTTCGATGTACATACCCGTGTGGGGTATCAATGGAAAGGTCTTTTAAAATGATATAAAGTTTTCTAAAAAACATTTTTCTTAAAGTGAACGGTTTTTGAGATATCAGCTCTCAAAGTCGTAAAAAGTATGTCCCCCCCCCTCTATTTTTATAACTACGGGGTATAAAATTCTAAAAAAAATAGAGGTGATGCATGCTAATTAACTCTTTCAACGATTTTTGGTTTGATCAAAGTATCTCTTATAGTTTTTGAGATAGGTTGATTTAACTGTAATTTATTATATTTGCTGCTACGGAACCCTTTGTGCGCGAGCCCGACTCGCACTTGGCCGGTTTTTTGTAATAATATTCGTAGAGATTGAAAAAGTTTGAAGCTAAATACTAGGAACTTTGTCACCTTGTTGACGGTAAGTGTTTTTCGTTTCTTATTCGTTTATGGTTTATTTAAATGACAGGGTAATTAAAATTTAAAGATTTGTTGACAAAATTGAGATGTGGGGGTGGTCCAATACTGATTCCGTTTGACTGTGATTTTCTAGTAATTGACCATGGTGGTCCATTACCGAATTACCGTTTGACTATGATTTTCTAGTAATTGACCATGGTGGTCAACTTTTGATTAAGTTCTGTATCTTTTAAATATACTGCATATAATAATTAATTAAAATAAACTATTTTATTTACTTTAAAAATAGATTGATTTTCTTTAGTAGTTGACTAACTTTATGCCTACGAATTTATGGCTATGGTCTATTATTAAAACCAATTTTTATCTTGTAGATGCCTGGGAAAAGGGGCGCATTCCTAAATTATACTGAAGCTGCAATGCTTGCAGCAGTGAACGATGGTCTCTTCAGAAGAAAGTGTGATTGAGTCAGAAAATGAGATTGAAAGAGAATCACCAATTGTGGGTTTAAAACCCCCGCAAAAAGTAGATAGAGAATCTAATATCTAATATCTAATATATTCTAATATATTTATATATATTATATATATATATATATATATTATAAAGGCGAAAGTTTGTAAGGATGTATGGATGTATGGATGTATGGATGTTTGTTATTCTTTCACGTAAAAACTACTGAACCGATTACAATGAAATTTAGCACACATATAGAGGGTTACTTGGATTAACACATAGGATAGTTTTTATCCCGGAAATCCCACGGGAACGGGAACTATGCGGGTTTTCCTTTGCAAACGCGGGCGACGCCGCGGGCGGAAATCTAGTATGTCATATTTAAGTACGACAATTACTTTTATCCTGGAAAAGTACTTAAAGCTACGAAAGAAACAGCAACAATCTCATCTATGAAATCAAATGGTCGTTTGTGGAAATGGCCCGAACATAAAGATGTGCTCGACTATCCCTGGGATGCAGTAGTTGCTCATATAGAGGCTCCCAAGAAGACCAGTTCTACGAGAAATGTATTTGATGTTCCAGAGATAAATTCCTTGATATGATAAATTTGGCAAAAAGTTTGACGTTTACACTTTGTGTTTGACAGTATCCTTTTGTTTTATAACCATCTGTCGGATCTTTTAGAACCTTGTTTTTATTTAAATTACTAGATTTCCGCCCGCGGCTTCGCCCGCGTTTTCAAAGGAAAACCCGCATAGTTCCCGTTCCCGTGGGATTTCCGGGATAAAACCTATCCTATGTGTTAATCCAAGTTACCCTCTATATCTGTGCTAAATTTCATTGTAATCGGTTCAGTAGTTTTTACGTGAAAGAGTAACAAACATCCATACATCCATACATCCATACTTACAAACTTTCGCCTTTATAATAGTATTAAGAATTAAGATAGGCTTAATTCTTAATACTATTATAAAGCGTTTTCTTTTCATCTTATTTTGCTTCTTATTTAACAAATAACCCAATTAAAATTGTAGCATCTGAGTGGTCATCTACTGATGCAAAATATGGTCATCTTCTAGTTTTTAGATGGTCAACTACTAAATTTCTAATATAAGAACATTTTTAATTTTTTTTAAGTTTATTCGACCATTGTACGTGGTGAAATGCTTGTTCATATGTTAAAACACATTTCACAGGGTTTCCAAAAAAATAAACTTACTGAATTCATATGATAATTAAAGTCAAACATTTAAAAAGAATATTCTGTCTCCTTAAGTGGTCATCTACTGATGCTTTTACCTTAATTTTAATAAACATTTTCCTAAAAATAAATAAAATTTTCTCTAGATAGGTAGTCTACATGGAAAAGATTAATAAGAAAGCTAGCTAATCCTTTTTCTTTTTTACTATAAATATACCTAAAATCTTTTTCACTAAATAAATAAACAATTTAACAACAACATAAAATAGTATTAAAACCGCTAAAAGTACAGCAAAAAGCACACTATAGACATCTAGCAGTGAACGCTGGAACCACGTGCTACTTTTCGACGGCAAAGATGGCGGCGCTGTTCTATGACGCGCTACATACTCCGTCCAATAGATGGCGCTGTCTAAAACATCCATTGGTCTATCGTGCCATAGTTTAGAAACAGAGCGCGCGCTTTGCTGCATCCTGGAAAATTAATTTGTACTTAATTTATAAATAAACTAGTATAGAAATAGATACGAGCATCTGTTTCAGATAACAGAGGAAGACTTGTGCTCATTTATACCCTATTCTAAAAAAACCCTAAAATATGAGGGTAATTCCTATATTACTTGCTCTGTGGGTAATTCATGAAAATTGTTCAAATAAATAACACAACAGTGTTCGTAAATATATAGCTTATTATATTCTCTTTGGTTAAACTCTCTTTGTAGAGGGAATTTAAAATACAATCCATAACTCGTAATGCAACCTTAATAACCATATACGAGCCAATTAACATATACATATTTTGTTATATTTGATTCAAAGCCCGAAACCAAAAAAAAATTGTGCTACATCATAAATTCATTAAACCTACTATTGTGATAATGGTGATGAGGCGAGCATGTTGCAAAGTACTTTAATCAAATTAGAAGATTTAGAATAAATATTCTCTCTTAATTTTGTAGTAAACACTTACTTTTCAGTAGTCAGATATTCGATGAAATCTTTCAAGGAATCCGCGCTGACATGGTCAAAGTAAAGAGTAGTTCCCAAACCAGAACTTTCGATGGCCGCAGCATTAGAAAATTGGTCTCCAAAGAACGGTATTGCTAACAATGGTTTTCCACAATGTGCCGCTTCGGAGAGACTGAGCATACCCCCATGTGAGATGAATGCCAGGACTTTTGGGTGACCTAAAATAATTAAGTGCGATTATAGCATAAGAGATTGGCGCGATGCCCGATCCGTTGATAACTAAGGGTCCCTTTAAGTGAAAAGAGTCCTCGACTACAAAGTTTTAAAGAGCTCTAACCAAGGAACTTCATTATGTCCACTATTATCTATTCCAGTTACGCCAGACACATTGTTGTAGTGTATTTTATTTAAGTAAATTTTAATTAAGCGCATATCCTATCACAAATAATGTATGTGGTTATAGATAAAATAATGTTTACAAACTATTACCGTTAAATGATTTTAAATCGAAACAGTTTTATCATAATTAACAAAAACAACATATTTATGTTTTCATGTTCCGTTCTCTTGAAGCCTACGCTTCATTAAGCTAAGTAAAGTCGATTCTTTAACCAGATTTATGAAATCCATATCATTATTTTTTCTCTATCATGCATGACAAGCACGCTAGTAATGGTTAATAACCGGTTATGAAGTACAGTTATGTTTACGCCTACATGAAGATAACTACCAATTTATCTAAAAATATTATAGGTAATTAGGTTACGAAACGTATCAGTAAAATCGATATTATAGAAATGTGAACAATACTAATATTCTTAGAGCATTGAACCAACCTAATATTATAAATACGAAAGTTTGTGTGTGTGTATGTATGATGTTTGTTACTCTTTCACGCAAACACTGCTGAACCGATTACAATGAAATTTAGCACACATAGAGAGTAACTTGGATTAACACAGAGGATAGGATTTATCCCAAAAATCTCACAGGAAGGGAGCTATGCGGGTTTTTCTTTAGTTACGTTACGTTACGTTTTAACCCGGGACAACAAGAAACCTTCAGCGTCAAAACCGCCACTTCTCTGTGCTCAAATAACAGCCATATTTGTTTTTCACACATATCAAAGCAAACCAGAGCCAAATCATAGAAGTTAGAATCAAATACTTACATAATATATCACGCTGAGGAAACCAAGGGCGAGTCAATATGTTCTCGTAATCTTCGTTTAACGTAATATTCTCCAGTTTCCATAGAACTTTCTGTGGTATGCGTTTGAAAGCATCTAGGAACTGCTGCATTTTTTGTGCGCTCATAGTACTGGCTTTTAAATTAGAGCCGAAACTTACGTAAATCACACCATTTTTGGCGGACGTGAGGAATTTTTCTAAATCCTGTAATAATATAAAAATGTATTTAAATTAAATGCGGGGGTGATTTCGACTTAAGAATAAATTGAGGTTTTACAATAATAGGACAATAATTTTGACTGTAAATGAAACAAACAATATTTACTTTACTGTAAACATAACAGTGTCTTGAAAATACCAGGAAATGTATTTATCCGCCTCAATGCGCTCTAGTCATTATGACTAGCGAATTTTATTAATTGACTTAGATAGTAATTACAACTTACTTTACCTTTCTGTTCAAACAGAATTGGAGGATAAACTAAGAATATATATAAATAGTAAAACATGTTTGATTTTATTAATCAGTGAGTTATTGAAACTTACCTGTGGAATTGGTTTGGGTTTATCAATATGTATGCCCCCGATTTCTAGAACTTGGGGTGAAAGAAGTCGCGCTCCTGTCACAGAATAATGCTGATACGCAAACATCATCTTCATTCTTTCTTTGCCAACCTTTTGCATGTCAAGGGGAACATCTGGGAGATATTTATTAAAAACTTTATACACATTATCATGAACCAATCGTTGTGCAAGATATGTAATGTAGTAGTCCGCTAAATACGCTTCTACCTTATCATACAATGAGGGATTCGGCCCTGATCGAGAAAAGTAGAACGCATCAGCCGAAAAGTCAAATGGAATACCAAGACGATAATAAGCCCAGGGTAGCAAAGTGTGAGATGTGATTCCAATAATAGGCGCATCGTATAGAGCAGCTGCAAATGCAAGCCCGCAATCGCTCATAAATTGTTCCACAAATACAACATCAATCTTCTGCTTCTTAGCTAAGAAATCTTGAACATTTTTATTTATGAATAAGTTTTCACAGTCTTCTATCGTACCAGGGATGGTTACCACAAAGTGTCGGTACAAATTGATCAAATGAATATAATTTGAACTGATAGGTTCATAATCAGACATAGGTGGCATCATCTTCTTTCTGTCTCTATTGAGCGATAGATCTACAAAGGTCATGTTCGGTGGCGGATTTTTTTCCAAGTAGTTGTTCATGACCGTTACAGAGTGACCTCTGGAAGCCAATTCTCGGAAAAGCCTTTCAAAGGCCATATAGTGGCTTTTGAGAGGTAGAGTCACAATAACGAGCACATTTAGAGCGGTAGCATAGTTCAATACTTGAATTAAAGTTAAACTAAAAAATAAAAGTACGAAGAGCTTTCGCGGAATCATTATTCGCACGCGGTTTAGGGTCAACGATCTCGAGTGGCGTTGAAACACAAGTCACACTCGGACGAGGGCCTACAACCAACTGATTTATTTAAGAGCAAAGCTCCGTTCAGTAATAGTCAAACGCAAAATAATGTATTACATGGTATTACTTACTTGATACGCTCTATTGTTTGTTGTATAAATAGTTAATACATATTGATAAAGTAATCTGTAGTGTAAATAGGACAATGTGAATCGTACATCACCAAATGTGTTCTTATAATATTGTGTAGAAATAAATAAAGTTAGTTCTAAACAATATTTAAAATCAACTATCCGGTTCCGATAGATGCTATATTATCTGCATGTGCAGCTAGGTATAAGGAAAACGCATCCGCACCTACGTCAACAAACATTTTTCGCAAATTACCAATGTTGTACGTATCTTGTATGTACTTAGTTACGTTGGTTTTGAATAAAAAAAAATACGTGTGGCACTCGAGGACTGCCGCGGTAACGCTATTGCATAGCATCGCATCGCTGTGCCGGTTAGAGTGGGGGGTGTTAGGTTTTTTCGTTACGGAATTTTTACATTCGGTCGCCACGCTCAAAGTCTAAGATAAAAGCTATGCAATAGCATAAAAATTATATAAAATAAAACAACAGAAATGCTTTAACATTTTTATATTAAAAATACTTAAATAAATAACATATTTACATTAAAGATTACATACATTATTAATTACAAATGAATCACAAGCAATCAGAAGAATTGATTTATAAGTGACCATCAATATATGTATAAAAACGCTAATACATAACAAAATTCGTTTTGAATCATAGAAATAGTGTTTTATATCACTCCAAATGCATACGAACATGAAATTTACATTGTACAAATGTCATGTATCCAGTCCTTGTACCCTCCAAGAATATATTTAAACATAGAAATACATCAGAAGTGGGATCTAAATCCATAAAAAAAGCTTACTAGAATAATAATCTAAATTAAAATAGCCTTTTCTGCAGTATATATAGACAAACAGCTAGAAAGAATAGAGCAGCGAAGAAAATGATGACTTTATCTGTGAATTCTCTGCGGCCATACTTCTTGAGAAGTTTGCTGGATTGCTGGATTGTGCTACTTGTGTTTTGTAACTCTGATTGTGTGCCCTGTAAGAAATATTTGTTATGCTTACTCGTCCTGTATATGGTTTATTCTATTTATAAATATTTATCTATATAATTTAAAATCTATACTAATACTATAATGCTGAAGAGTTTGTTTGAACGCGCTAATCTCGGGAACTACTCGTCCGATTTGAAAAATTCTTTCGGTGTTAAATAGACCATTTATCGAGGAAGGCTATAGGCTATATATCATCTCGCTAAGACCAACAGGAGCCGAGGACTGCGGGTGAAACCGCGGAGCGCAGCTAGTATACATATACATAATAACCCATTGACCACCGAGCGGCCCGATCGGGCCGCGACACAATAGATTTTCTATTGTGTCTGTGATTCGGGGACTGAGGGATTAAAGTTATTTGTAAATCTATGTTATTATCTCACAAACAATTAATTAATTAAATATGTATATAAATGTATTGAACCTTAACATATTATTATATTATATAAGAAACTATTATTTGAACTTGAAATTTGACTCACATGAACAGTTGTGCTAGATGAAACAAGATTGTCAAGTGTGTCCTGACTCCTCTGGGTAGTGGCTGCTAACTGCCGGCTTATTGTTAGCAGCTGTTCGGTCACACCTTAACAAAATCAAACATATTTTACACAAAAATAATTCTGAACAATATATATAACAAGAACATAATAAAGAAGATACTATACAGGAAATTAGAATTAATGTTATAAATATTAGCCATAATGTACAAGAATACAAGCCAATAATGAATAAGTTGGTTACAACTTACCCGTTGATACTTTAAGCAATCCATCTCTATCGACTTTTTTATTTCTCAATCTCAGCACAGATTGCTCTCCTTCTGGTGCATTCATTAACTCTTCCCGCTGCACCTTTTCAATCTCCAGCATACTATTTATATTGGCTTCCTTGAACTCTTTGAGGAGGCTTAAAAATAAAGAAAATAACACAAATTACAGTGTCAATTTTTGTATGACCATCAAGACATATAACTTCTTAGTTTCCCCGTGAACAAACTTGATGTAAAGTGTGTAAACCGAAGTTGAATCCTTATATATGCAATATAGAAATAAGCTATTACAAAAATTTATTTCATCATATTTTTTTAATGTTGTACACATTTTGTTGGGTGTTTGTGTTAAAATATGGGCCCTATAAAGTTAAATTTGCTAGAAAATAGGAATAGCTTTTTACATTAATTTGAATGGTAAACTACTCTCAAAAACATTTTTTTTTTACAACAACCTTTAACTACAAGAAATCATAGCAATGGAAAAAAATATACCTAAATCAATATAATTTAAAATGATATAAAAAAATCGTAATATTTACCATGCCTGCAGATGCCGCTGAGAAACCAATTCAATGCCAAATTTTTCATCTCCAGTTTCCTTCCCATGTAAGTCTAATTTGTCCAAGAGATCTCTTAAATTTGTGATAACTTTTCTTCCCTTTTCATTCAGTTCATTCAATTTGTCCATTGAATTGGTACATTTTGATATATCCTATATTGAAAAATATTCAGACATAGAAATAATAAGGCAATGAAAACAAAATAATATTAAGTGTACTTTCTGGGTTAAAAACCTAACTAAACAGAACTATTACATGAAAACAAAACTATTAATATCGATAATAATAGATGTAAATCTTATACAAGTGCAAATGAAAATAAATGCAAATAATTATCTCATAAAAGATAACATATGGGGTTAATATAATGTCCAAAATATGTATTTTCTTTATATTTACTTACGTGTATAACAGCTTTCAATTGAAAGTGATATTTTGCTGCTGTTTTTACAAAATTCTGATAAGTTATATCCGCATTATCTAATTTTTCAGTAAATTTTCCATATGCTTGCTGACTGCTAAGATCAATCATCATTAAAATATGATAAATTTATCATAAAACAAGCCTTAAATTTATAAATATCAACATCCAAATGCAAAATCTGCGATTTGCGATATATTTATTTTGGCAAATGTTCATAAAGTGACAGTGATGACTGAAAAATCAAGAGTGAAGTTGTGTACGTCAGTCGTCAACCTCAACGTCATAATGACGGGTTATTTTCAGAACAAATACATGCCCATTGGATGTACGTTTTTGCCACGGATCCTAGTCTATTGGCTTTGCACCCATATTTATTTAATTTTGAATTAACAGTATATCCGTTGTTATTGTATATTTTATATATTCATTTGACATTTCACGCAAAATACGCGCTTGATTAATAAAATTATTTGATATATTATAGTTTTCGAAAAATTGTACGAAGAACCAAAAAGAAGAATGTTATGGTAACATAAAACATTTCTCATCAATGAATATGGTAGATAGGTATTACAAAGGTTAAAAAATTGTAGGATTACTTAAGTGTAAAAAAATAATAAAAAGCTTATAAATTAAGAAAATTTTATTGAAACACCACACAACATTTAATTCGTAACATATACATGACGATTTAACCTACCAAAAGCATTGCAATAATTATTCGTGATTCAAAAGAAGATTTGTACCTACAATCCATGTGTCTATAATATTAAAAACGAAAAATTCAAGATCTACTCCCATTCGTCAAATACGCAGTTTTCAAGATACAATAGATGATGTGTTTTACTGCTCCTCAAACTTCTTCTACACGTGGGACAGGCTGGTCGCATCTTTATAGCTCTGATTAGACATTCCGTGCAAAATATGTGACCGCATATGGTTGACGATACGGATTGCTTTGCAAAGTTTTCAAAGCATATAGGACATTTAATTTTTAAGCATCTATTACGTTTAGATTTTGTCTGAAAAAGTAATAGCAGAGTCAGTTTTATTAGATAAAAATAAATCTATACCTACGCATCATAACAGCCTATAGATACGATTTTTTTTAACGTGATAACGTTTTTAAAATCGTTTTAGTCGGGTGACATGTTCAGAAACTTGTGTCACACCAAAACCTCACGAGCGCGATCGCAGGTATAACGAGAGAGAGAGACGGACCGATCTCCCGTCTCATCTCTGCCACACTGCATTATGTTATCACGTAAACATCTCGATCGTAAACCTACTTTACAAACAACCAATTTTTACTAAAAGATGGTCACAACAACAGCTATAAAATTGTACATGTGTATACAAACAAATTCAATAGATGCTAGTTACTTTTGTGACTTTCGTTTTATTTCCTTCTTTTTTAGTCCGTTTCTTTTTGCCATAAGTGGGATTCACCACTTTGTTATCGGGCGTCATCACCAAACATGAAGCAATTAAAGTTTTGTTATAATAACATTATATCACCAATAATTTTATACATGACACAATACTGCAGTTTTTGACACAATCCATTGATACCATTCTTTCTTTCATTCCCAATTCCTTTCATTTCTGCCATCACAAGCTCTACTATTTATGACCTTTCCAAGGAGTTTCTCTAAACACAAGAAGAAAGATTAACTATGAAGACCACATGAAGACTCACATAAGTATCTACTCAATAAAACAAGGAGCACCTTCTCTAATCCACCACATCATTGAGCACGGCAAATATCGAGTAGGCGTTGTAAAGTGCCTGAAAATTAAATATCTAATTACATTTTCAAATTGATCGAAAAAAATTATCCAATCCTCTAAAGTTTCAGTCAATCTTTTTTTATAGAAATGTTAAAGGATATGAAGAAATTGAATCAGTCAGTTAGTATCTTTATTATTGTAAAAGTCTTCAAGTCTGACCATTTTCTCATTATCATCTTGTAAAGGCCTACACAACCAACCTGACTATACGTTTGAATGCACATAATAGACATGCCTCCAGCGCTGAGCTTAAGCGGTTTTTGTGCGACTCTGATCACAATCAACAAATCTTTTTGAAGGTCCACAGGCCAAGATGTCCACGGAGATTCGTAAGCGGCCAGTGCTATACCTTCACTCTTTGCATAAAATATATATTTTAGGTTAATAATTCACTTCTTATATAAACATTATTCTAATTATTTTTTAGTAGGTAACATAGATTTATGGGATGTACTATTTAACAGATTAATTATATCAGACTTGAGAATATAGCAGCTTGAAAACTAATAAACACGCCCAAATATGTATAACGTTTCTTTCAGATAACACATTTTCCAAAAATTCAATTCAGAAGGTAATCGAACCCACACCCTCTCAATAATTGAGTTCACTAATCGCCACGAGGCACGATTGTTTATATTTCAATGTAAATAGAATTTTGTTTTTTCCCTATGCGCATAGGGAATCGCATCCATATGCTTCGTTATGCTTTTAATGTTAATGATGCATTGAAACGCATGATATGTCGACTTGTTTGCTCACATCATTGGCTTTCAAATACTGTGGGAACTAACAAAAGCAATGAAATCTAAATACTTATCTTACTTTTGCGATCAACTCATCCCCCAAGTAACAAAATATGTAAGCATTTAACAATGCAACGAATAAAAATGCTACAAAACTTGCTAGTAGAGTTTTCTGTTCAAAACCAACCTGAAATTAAATAATAATCCCAAATTTTTTAACATTAGTACTCTTTCAAAGCTTAAGGAAATGTTATTTTTGATACTTTCTTCTGATTGCATGTACCTATTTAGTCAATAGCTTTGTGCTTGCTACTTGCATCATTACTTCTGAATAGTCGCCCCTGCTAGCAGGTATTTTTATTTAAATGAAATAAAAAGTAAAGTTTACTCACCACGGTCACCATTAATGCGTTTAAGCACAATTCTATAGTCACAGCTAGATTTTGTATTAAAAAGAATTCTTTGAAAATATTCGTGAAAGTATTTGAATATCTGAAACAGAGGATCATTAGAGTAATATCACTCTAAAACATCCTTACAACCACCCCAGCATGCTTTTATGCGTCTTTCAAACTTCCGTCTCATTAAAAACATTACCTCATTAAGCGTACATGTTTTTTAATTATTTCCTTAAACTCCATCCTCATTACATTTTCATTTCGCACAGAGAAATTCAAACCCCGCATTCTGTTCTGCAATTCATCCAACTGATCGCAGAAATACATAATTATCGTGCAAACGAGTCCCTGCACGGCGAACGCTCTGTACATACACGGGATAAAAGTCAGTGCCAATATTTGAACCGCTAGCAACAAATTCCTTTTGCTCTTTAGTGGATCGAAGGGCATCCAAGCTTCGACCGTCATCTCGCCTTTGTACTGGGCCAGTAAGCTGAACGCCGAAACTATGGCCGTGGACAGAACTGTTATAAAAATTATATGTAAAGACATAAACTTCTTCCGATCCTCTGTAACTATATCACCAGAATTTTTTATCTCAAATATCAAATCTTTCAGCTGTTTTCTTTTTAGAATAAAGAAGACTGCCTTCAATCCGAAATTATAAGCCACGAGCGTTTTATCTAAATTGGACATTAGAACGATCGTATCATCTTTATGCTGATATGTTCCGATACCAGTTATAACGATATAAATGATAGAAAGAAGGTGTAGGATAATTTCAAATATTTTGTATAAAAATTCTTGAAGATTGGATTCATGTTTAGGCCATAAACCAACATAGTACAAATATTTTTCGTTAAAATTGAAAAAGTTTTGCTCTGCATTGAACAGTGTTAACTTGAGCGCAGCCATTCTGCAAATAGCGTCCATGAAAATTAGTTTAAATTATGTGACTAAACTAATCAATTGCAAGTGCGCGGCGGTTAAAGTTTTAGCAACAAAGTTTCTTAAGCAAATTGTAGCAGAAAATGTGTAATCATGAAATATAATTAAGAATAATTTAAACTTAATGGCAAATTACAAATCGAACTAGAACGAGAAGAAATCTAAGGCGTATAATTAATTCTCATTAAATTTAGTTTGGTTTGGTCAGGATTTTACGATATTATTTAAAGAGATAAATAAATCAGGTAAATAAAATACACTATATTTTATTAGTCAGTCGATACACGGAATACAATCAAGAGAAAGCTTCGTGGATAAAAGACAGCTTCGTCTTTGTGTTCATGGAAGTGTATTTACATTTATCCCTTAATAGTTTCACTAATTTCTTTGGTCCACAGCAGTACAGATTTATGTGATGTCTGAAAAATAAAATGAAGAATGAATGAATATGAAAATATGAACTTAAAACCTGATCTCTTTCTGACATATTTCTATTTCGAAACAATAATCCTTTTACTTCCAAAGTATGTTAATAATTTACAATTGAGGAACTATCGATGTTTGTATTCTGACCTAAAGTGAAATAATTCTTTTCAAATACATGAAAACTGATAAATTTAAACAAGGTATGCAATGAAAACAGACTAACCCTGGATACAAATGAACCCAATACCCAAAAACCCGATCCCAATGCGGTCTTCCTCTTCTTATCCTACACCCAACTAACGGATAATCCTTTATAACATCACAACCTGCATCCACTTTAATGTTAACTTTGCCCAGATTCGCCATTTTCATATCAACTAAATTATTCCGTTTAAGCTTAGGAGTTAGAAGCGTAGCATTTTCATCCCCCGATCCATTTTTGCGTGCATTTTTATTCACTGGTTTCTTTGCACTGAAATTATCTTTGTAAATCTTAACATCTATATCGATAAAGCTATTTCTTTTGATTTTAGGAGTCAAAAGTATGGTTTTCTCAGTATCATTAATTTTGTCTCTTTGTAATACATGAGTGAGATTGCCTTTATCATTTACAATTATTGTATGTGTTGCTTGAGTGCTTTTATTTTCTTTGGAATTCGTAACGTATAATTCAAGATGGAGTCTGTCTGGTCGATTCGCGTATCTGAGCTCACTTATGCATTTATTGGCTAATTCTGCCAGCCAATATACTTCACGCTCAGTTCGGACAATCCAAATTAAATGTATCCTTCCGGGATATCGACTTCTGGGTTTTCTGTTGACATAAAAAACACATTATGAATCCTTTTAGTGTGAATTTTCTTTTTAATAGGAAGAAAATTTTTAAAGCAGCGATTAATTGCATATTTTTTTCATAAAATTCATAGACAAATTACCTGCAAATATCCTCCAACATGGCTACAAAGGGAGTTATTCCCACGCCAGCCGCCACGCAAATCGCTATATCACACTTACTCGCGCCCTCCATTGGACTCGAAAATGGCCCATCTATTAAAACGCTGTCCAAAAATAATATTATACATAAAAACTCTATTATAATTTATCATAATGACTAATATTGAAATACTAGGAATTAAAATACATTGTTGCAATGGAAATGTAGACTTCGAAGAAAATCACTTAGAAGCCCTTGTAATAAAGTTAGTGTGTCAAGTAGTTAAGTATGTGAACATTTCGGTATGTAGGTATCGAGCGTTTGTTTGTTAAGTAAATGTAGAACAATGACGTAATTAATTCCTGTTATTTTAATTAAAACATAAATAGCTTTTGAGGCTTTTGAGGCAAAAAATTAATAATACAGAACTGAAAGCACATTCTTAAATTTTACATATCATATGACGGAGTCCTAACATAACAAAATAAAACAAAAAACACATAATTGAGCACCCTATTTACTTTATTAAGCACTTTATTAAGACGAAAAAGTCCCAAATGTAAATCACCTTATTTGATTATGTTCCCGCTCCAAAAGCACCTTTTCCAACGCTTCAGTCCAGTCGCCTTTGACTTTGACCCACAGTTCAAATTCCTGTTGGTCACTCGTTGGAATCTGGAATACCAGTGGTGTATATTGTAGCCAAATATACCTACGTGTTACTGCGTTATTATGTACCTACACTATTTTCTAATTTAATCATGTGAATGAATTACTACTATGTGGTATAACATGTATGTATGGTATGTTAAAGTTACTATTTTTCTATAGACTAAACATGAATAAATAAAACTTTCGGAGAAGCAATTTTTGCTGGATCTTAATTTTCGTCACTAGATATATTTTTTTTTATTTAAGTCCCCCACAAAATTTACACGGATAAAAACATAATACATTTCATAGATAAAAATGTAATCGACGACAGACAATAACAATTCAATGAAATATTTTCAAAGTGTTTCAAAGTGAATTATAGTCCACCGAGACTCGACTTCTATAAAGTTCTACCAACTATATAACTTAAAGCAAAATACAATCTTCACAAAGAAAACTACTCTAAACCTAACTCTAAATCTAATCTCACCTTAACAACAGTGAATGGATGCCACTCTATCATGGACACATCCAAACACTGAAGTAGAACATACTGTCCCATGCGACACGAGAACTTTTCTGGAGAAGTTAGCACTATACTGAGAGTCCTACCTGCCATGTGGGATACCTGGAAGCGTGATTTGTTATTGCTATGACGTACTAAATAAGTAAATAATTTATTTTCACATAATAATTTTACAAATCAAAGTGACCCAGGCTCCTAAGAACTGTTTTTCAGGCAATGAATGGCAAACTCTTTTATGCGATTTTGTTTCTAGAGTAAAGTTTTAGTGAAAATTTATTGCGTAAATTTAAAATAAGAAATCGTTATGGGGTTTCATAAAATTTTAACACTCGAAACTGAGATAAAATTTGAAATCTATCGTTTTTTATCGAAATTAAATTGAGAAATGCGACACCTAGATTATAGTAACCCGAAAACAATAAAAAGTATAAAATTTATTGTTTTCGGGATCAAAATGGAAAGAATTAATTTTCGATATATTTATGCAAAATTTTTGCAAATAATTGACGCCATACCTAAGCCACTTTAACTTAGGCTAAGTGACCAAACATTTTTGAGATTTGTATCTATAAGATAAATTAATCGCAACCTTAATAAGGTAATGTAATTAATAAAGCAACAGTCAGCAATCTAGAAGGAATCCATCGTTCGCGGATTATGTTCAATCGGTTACTGGGCTACATACAGTTGGAGACTCCTTACTAAATATTTTATTACGTTTTATTTATTATATGAGAGATATGACACGAAAATATATTGTTGTAAATGATAAATACTTAAGATACTTACTGTGTTTTGTAAAAAGTTTGAAAATTAATAATTTAAGTATTAGAAAAATATTGAATGAAAACATTAAACAACCAACTCAAACAAAATGAAGTTCATGTTAAAACATCTCTAACTAACAAAAAATCGATGTTGAGATATCGAGGTACTTATAAAACACCAAAGTAAGAAGTTGTAATTTAATACCCCCACTTACCCTAACTATCGCCACTTTTGATAGGTTTCTTACAAAAATCCTCCACAACAGATCCACAAAATAACAACTAAGCGGTAGTGCCATCCACAGCCAAGTCTGAAAATAAATAAATAATAAATCATCTTGATTAAAAAATGCTGTATCCAATAATAAAATTAGCTTTGTCAAACTTATTGGTAGTTACTGTATCTCAAATTAAAAATACATTCCCATCTGTGGTTCTATTCGTAATAAATGATATGATAAAGCAACCAGAATATCGGAAAAGATAATGAGAGGTTTATAAATCCTATGTTGAATTCGCCAGAGTTGTATTCAAGTCAATATTAATTAGGCAAAATACCTAATTCTAAGCAAAACTTTCATATCAACTCTCATAATACATAATTGTAAAACGTAGTGAGTCAAAAGCAAACTTTTGTCATTGGAAACAACGAAAGCTGGATACGCATGACCCTTCTATAGGATAAAAATAGATAGGTGCATTAATTATTATTAAGCCCCTGTTGTTTTTACGTCTTTTCATGTATGAACAATAATTATTTTGAAAAAATACAGGGTGCCCACTGTTGGTATACTAAGCTCAAAGGAGGTTATAGTTCTGTATACACTGAGTACGTAAAAAATACTTATAAAATTCCAGACTCAGTTTTTTTTCAAATAGATGAATTCTTAAAACTCTATGTGTACACCCATAACAAGCAACCTGCCCAGCTTTGCTACCAGCTCGTGAGCTATCGTTTAAGATCATGTTTTCATAGACAAAATGCTCACATTAGCGAAGCGATATATGCCGGCTGCGCGAAGTTATAGAAGAAAACATGGATTTTCAGGAAAAATTTTGCAAATTTTTTTTGATGTAATTTTGTTGTTTAAGTATTTGTCACGCGATCAGTGTATGCAAAACTACAAGTCTCTTCGCGCTTAGTAAACCAATAGTAGGACACCCTGTAGATCCCCGATTTTATCCCACAATCACGACCATGACAATGAGACATTTACACAACAAATGCTATCAATTCAAAGCAGTCAATATACTGATTGAATCAACTTTCAATGTATAACGATTTCAGGGCGTATAAGGTTAAATTTAAATACAAGGTCACCAGTGAATCATTTTCAAGTTGACATACTTATTAATGGTTAACCAACAGGATTGATTAAAACGAATTGCGTTTTGAAATTCATTGGCTTGTTACTTATGAATCCTTTTAAATACATTAATGTAATAGAGCACTTTGGATATAGTTAAGTTCTATAAGTGCTGTGGTTTTATACAGCTGACTCACCTAATTGAAGTAATGTAAAAATAATAGTAAAGCGTAATAAACATTTTACTATTAAAGGGATAAATGAGATAAAAAATAATTAAAAGATCATCCCGTTACTTAAGTACTCAGATGTGTCTCTATCCTGACATAAAATAATAACGCTCGCTATTAAAACCTCCATAGAAAGTGATAAAACTCTCACATAAAGCATAACGTACAATAAATATCACTTAAATGTCTGGAAGCACAGCTTTGCATACGAGACAAATTGGTAGGTACATTAAGTCCATTATTTAATTCCCCTATCAAGTGCTACTAATGGCTCCCTCCCCTTTATATCCCCTTAAAAGCAAAACCGTTTCTATTTCAACGAGATTTAATCATGACGTAATAAGCATCGTTTGCAGGAAATGGATATTAATGACGGCGATCCTGTTGAAAGACAATGATAGATATGCAAAATGCTGAATTGGAATAATTTTGGGTGCGAATATCAAATTTGATGTGGAATCTAATACTGCGATAATAGACGCCGAAATTCTTGAATGTATGCCTTTACATCGTATAGTGCTCAATTTTAGAAAAATCAACTCAGAACAGGCAAAATTGAAAAATCGTAAAAATCAGTTTGATGCAACGAATAATGAAATAGTCACTTACCTTTGATTTAATAGCTGAAAATTTTGGCACAACTACCTCTTCGGAATAATATAATAATTGACTAGTATTAATACTGTTCATTTCATCATCTAAAATCTCCTCTTTCAGGACTCCACTGAAAACAATGTTTTATTAACTTATACCACCTCATAGATACAAAAAACAAAATCAAATTGAACTCGGCTGCTTTTAGTTTTTAGTTTTTTACGAAGCTTTAAAAGTTTCAAGGGTATAAAACTATAATAGCAATAAGAAAAAATGTAGAGTACGAACACTAGAAAATAACAATATATCATTAAACACATTTTCATAGCCTTATGCCCAAATATTTTACCTCAATGGATGAATCATCAGCATCACCATAAAAGGCAGGTACAAATGATGCGTATACCAGAAAGCATTGTACACTCTACGCCTGACCACTCGCATGGACGTTATGCCCATACTTAATATTATCAACAGCATTGAAACCCCAGACACGCCTGCTACACTCATCAATAAGTTTAAGGGACTCTGAAATGTTCGGAGTTATTAAAATTTGATATAAATTCTACCAACAATATTGTTAAAGTTTAAAAATTGAATCCGACTAATAAAACACAAGAAAATAGTCTCCGCTGATAGAGATTTGTTTAAAGGATAGAATATGTGATCGTATGCCACTTTAATTTTATTTTATTATTATAATTATAATGAATCTGCTTTTGCTACAGTAGGTGGCATTCAAGCACGGCTAGGCTAGTTTTTATTTTGGTAAAAAATAAGAGAACTTAATTTTAAGAAAAAAACATGCAGCTGCTCTACAAATTCGATAGGTGGTTTATTCGGAGTTAGGTATGTTTATTATTTATGCATTCAATAATATTATAAGGATGTATTACATTCTATCTATACATATAATAAATCTGTAGAAGGGTCAATTCTGTACATTGAAAATATTGAAAAAATAAATAGCAGGGGGTGTTACTGGATCGATACCAAACCCAAATATGTGATTAAAAAAATTTTTGTCTGTCTGTCTGTCTCTCTGTCTGTCTGTCTGTCTGTCTGTATGTTCAGGCATCACGTAAAAACTAACGGTTCGATTTCGATGAAACTTGGTATAATTATACCTTATTATCCTGGGCGTAAAATAGGATACTTTTTATCCTGGAAAAATACGTAAAAAAAAATTAATCTTAATTTTTCAGTTTTATCCATAGACGTTGTTCTGTAGAACCGCGAACACACGTTGCGTATTATTATAGGCCTAGCCGTATTTGGGTCCAATAGATATTTATAAGATGTCATTGTCAGAGTTACTCAAAATGGAGAAATAAACCATCCACGCGAAGACCGACATCCGCGCGGACGGAGTCGCGGGCGGAAGCTAGTTGAAAAATATTTTCCTAGAACAACATTCGCGTAAAAAATCCACGGTATTCCTTATTATGCATTCCGTATGAAAACCTAAAAACAAAGACCTAAAGAGCTGGAGTGGGTCTTTTTTGTAGGTCTCTGAATAAACAGCAAAGTCACGAATATACGGTCAACTAGCACTTGTAATATTACTACTAGACGCTCGTACTACAAGCGTACGTACTACGTACCTAGTACGAGTGAATAATTGCTCCTGGGTGTGTCCTTGAGCTAGCTTGCCTAGATGCTAAAGTTTCTAAAGCTAATTATAGTTCGTATAGTAAATAGAAACACATTATATATTTCTCATTTAAACCGACCATTATTTTTGCATTAAAAATAATCAACATTCTATTTTTATATAACAAATTAAATCTTTAAAATGTAGAGACGTATGAATAAAAAATATATATCCACCATGCTACACACCGTAAAAATTCAGTTCATAATCCCTACTGAAACAGCATATGCGTTCTAAATATCCTCATTAAAAAAAGCAATTACGTGTCCTTTCAGTAAAGATAAACGCATATAACTTGTCCTGGCCAAAGGTTACGTTCTCATTTTAATCACCTCCAACACTCGAGTGTGTTTGTTCATCATGCAGCTCGGAAACAAGACAATCCACTATACCCCATACGAGGACTCGACAATGCGTGGCCCACGTTTAGTCTAAAATGCACATGAGTTTTGCTCAAACGTTTTTCATTCCATGTTGCATAGTCACCTTTTGCCCAGTTTACAGTGTTCCGAGGAACTGCTATTGAGATTTGCATTCTTTGTAAAAAAATGTTTGTGAAGAAAATAGCCGTTCTGTTTGTAGTTGAATAATTTGCAATTTAATAGAATTTCCGAATAACTAAACATTGTTCACTAGGACTTGACCAGACTATTGGCATTTAAATATTTCAAAATAACCTAAGCATTTTAATACCCATTATACCAACCCATTGTTCCGCTTCATAAGATATCTATGTAAAGTAGTTTAAACAAACAGTACAAGTTGCTTTATTACGGTCGATTCACAATACCTAGGTAATTCAATAAATAGGATTAAAAGTGACTCACCTCATTTTTATATCTAGCTAGGTTTATTTCGATCCTTTCCTCGTCATAGCTCCGGGAAAAATTCCATAGGTTTACAAAGTGGGATATGGAATGTATGACTGAAAGAAAATGTACAAAATGTATGCACTGAAGAGAATTTATACGTCATTTCAGTAAACCAATATGTAAGAGGAATTTAGAATTGTAGATGAAATAGTTAGAATATACCTAAACCCTTAACTAACATTTTCTTCTGAATGGATGACTCTTCTCCTGTTACATTTTTTAAGCTATCAGCAGTACCTTTAGGTTGAGGTGTAAATATTTGAAATTTCCAAACGCATATAGCAATTACAAATGGGCCATCGAGCTACCAATATAATTGATGTATCGCTCCCAGAAGCATACCAAATAACCACTGGTTTATAACAGACTGCCTTTCCTGCCTCCTTTCACACTAACCACACACCCCATGTCCCATGAAACAAGGAGGTTTAATATGCGTCTATTTTCAAACATTCTCGCATGCTTTCGTATTAACTTTTGTACGCTTACTTCAATTCCCAAACGGTGTTGTACAGTCATTAGCCTACGTCTGAAGGACTTAATCGTGTTCTGAGGGACGTTTTAGGTCTAAAAAAGATGTAAGGAGCTTTGGGAGCAAAGCTACTAATATTTTCACTCTTTTTAAAATAAATGAGTGGACGTCTAGACCTTTGTTTGAGTTCCGAAAAAAATTAAAAAATATTCGAGATGTTGGTAGAGACGATTTTGTAGAGTTATGTAAACTTGAGGTTGTTCTTTAATTATTCCGTTTTCAACGCAACAGCAATGTGAAATACCGAATAAGAGAGTATTCGGACGATAATAACTCAGCGTTTTAGACATAACAAACACTTGCCATAGCTTATGTTATGTTCCTAGCTAGTAGTAAATTGACGGAAATTTCGTTTCGTTTGTAAAATTAGAATTCGCTCTCTAGAATGGGAGTAAGGAGCAGTCAAAGTAGAACAGGTTAATGTCGGCTCTCATAAAGTGCGTACGGTAAGAACTTTGAACTATTTGCAAAGCCTTACGTAAAGCTGGCTGCAAAACTTTCTAGAGAGCGTAGTCAATTCTTAAAGTTAAGTTTCGGTTAAGTGCTTCTAACACTGTAAATTTGAATGAAACTTTCTGAGTTGTAGCTCTGAGCATGCTTGGAAAATTTTGATCTGCATTTAAGAGATTAACACACTAGAACAGAACAATGTTAATCTGGAAATTAAGAAATGACTTTAACCATCGTAATCTATATCACAGACTAATAATAATATACTTCGTATACAATCTATATAATATTATATAAAAACTTCGTGCCACTTATTTTGTCATATTTTTAACCGACTTAAAAAAAGGTGGATGTTATCGATTCGGCCGGTATATATTTTTTTTATTATATACTGTAACTAAATTCACCTTAAACACCTAGAACTTACCGCCAAATATCAGAAGCGTACAGGCTACAGTCATATGGAAACTTTTCGCCCTCTCCAGCCAGAAGAAAAAGAGTCCTGGGCATAATTTTGACAGAACACGATACAGGATTTGATTCAATTTTTTGCATAGAGGCAACAGTACGAGTGCACAACATACATTAAGAACAGTCGCTGTTCCCCGAGATACGCAGAGTCCTGACTGTGAAAGAAATTTCATTTTTTAATTTTCTCTCTTTGATAAAAAACTGTAGCTAAAGGTACAATACTTTATTTGTCTAAAAGAAGTAGGTAATGACGACAAATCATTTGAAAAAATAAATAACTTCGTGAAAATATAACAGTAAAAATGTATTTTTTATTCATTATTGTACAGGGACAAATACATAAAAAATCTTACCCCTAGCATTCGCCTTAAATAATAAAATTGTCGTCCGTTCGAATAATAAATAAAACTGGTATAAAAAAGATAAATGACTAGTGAGATCCATGATATCTGAAACAAAAGAAATATAAGAGCTAGCGCGCACGAGCAACTTTGTCTCCGCAACTATTTTGTCTCTCCACCCATGGGCTAGTATGAAAGTGCGCGCACGTAGCAACGCAACTCCCCATACAAATTGATGGGAGAGACAAAATAGTTGCGGAGACAAAGTTGCTCGTGCGCGCTAGCTCTAAGGTATCATTTTTTGTGCCTTACAAATTGTTTCAAATGGGTATTATATGTACCTATAGTTGTCAAAAGAAGTGATGTAGGTGTACCTATTCAACAAGGAAAACGCAATGTGTAAACTTATAAAATTAGCAAGATATATACGAGGTAATTGTATCTAGGCCACAAGTCATGATACAAAATATATAGTATATTATAAAAACTGAATGTGCAAATTTGTTATGTATTATAAATACATGATACATCATGCACATGCGCACGAAAGAAACGAAAGTATCAATACAATTAAAATTTCCTGAGAGGATGGAGATTTAATTTCTCATATATTTTTGACTTCTAATATCATATTGTTATATTTAAAAAAAATAGGAAATTTATTTATTTATTTATTTATTCTTCACTGTATAGGAAATACAAGATTAAGACGACACAAAATAAAAGATACAATCGGCATACAGTGGGCGGCCTTATGGCTATAAGCCATTTCTAAGGAAATCAATATGATCATCGTAATTTTTTTCAAAATTGTCCGGATTACTAGATTTGTGTACAAATCATGAACATCCATACTAATACTATAAATGCGAAAGTAACTCTGTCTGTCTGTCTGTTACTTAATCACGCCTAAACTACTGAACCAATTTGCATGAGGTATGGAGATATTTTGATACCCGAGAAAGGACATTGGCTGCCTTTCATTGCGAAATATGTACCACGGGCGAAGCCGGGGCGGACTACTAGTAAATTATATGCACTTTTAAAAATATCTTAATTTTGTATAGTTGCAGTAACCCTGAAATTTTTGACGCATCTGTTTATTTATGCGAACATGATTTAAAAATAAACCGCAACATGCACAATTTATCTTCTGAACCTAGCAAGACTGTTTATCTCACGTACAAACAGTATTGATAAATTCCAATATACTCTAACGATGACTAGTTAATGGTTACTATGTACCAAAATATCCTCGTATACATTTTCAATACATACCTACCTAAAACATTCGCTGTTACTTGGCGAATGTTAAAAAATTCTAACGCACTATCATAACCTTACCATTTGGAATGGTATGACATTGATAAAAAGCTCCTTACGAGACATGAAGCGATAAGCAAGCTTACTCATGTTTATCGGTTCATGTCGCGTGTCCATATACTTATTTCTAAATTCGGTAGGTTCGCGTATCACATACATTAATTAATTGATAGTGAATATGTACCTAGCCTTATCTTACAACGTGCCATGAAGTTAAAACTTTTTTCAATAATAACTCTACAACTCTACGTATCAATTGCAAGCAAAAGAGGTGCTATCATACCTTTGTATAGACGTAAGAACATAAATCGCAGCAATCTAACGCCGGATGCAAACTGTACTCTAGACTCTAGAGCAGACTCTATTCAAATGTTGTGCGTAAAGACAACCTATACAAGTGCTTTGACAGCGCACTCCCATTGAACATCTGAATGGGGATATGGGACCGATGACAGCTCGCTTGAGGCCCGGGTGTGGCCCCGCATTAATTATTGGATGTTGAACGCGGTGTTTGAAATCTCATTTGCATTTGCATGCGATGAGATGACGTTTCCGTACTAATCCACACGCATAAAGGCTTTTGATTGCGTTAGGGATTGAGTACTAATGTTACATTGTACCAATTATTGAATGTATAAATCAATACATCAAAGATGTCTTATTACTTTGAAGTGATAAATCTTCTGCTATATAAAAATACTAGCGACCCGCCCCGGCTTCGCACGGGTGCAATGCTGATACTAAATACACTACAGAAGAACTTTTAACGTTGTATATAAAAACATAGCGGCCCGGCCGGCCGGTACCGCCGCAAACGGTAGGTACCTACGTCCCGCAATTTTTAAATCTGTAATACATATCTTCGAAAATATTCACCGGTGTAAAGGGCCATATAGATCTATATTAAATGAACAACGTATTCAAATATTTAATTGGTAAAGGATTAATGCTGTATTGGTTAAAATCGCATCGAAAATTAGCCATTATTTGTCGTAAAAAGTAAATGACAAAAAAAAGTTATTGTGGGTTATCCATAAGAGATAGACATATACCATCGCGGACTTTTCTGTAGACTTTTTCAATGTGTATAATACTTAGTACATTATTTTGATAAAACTCGTAGGGTTCAGCCTGCGTTTGCAATGTAAGCGGAAAAAATGTAATTTTTTACGACATCACATTACAAACCTCAAAAATAACAGTACTTCTCCACTATTTAATGGATGTTATTATACATATAAACCTTCCTCTTGAATCACTCTATCTATTAAAAAAACCGCATCAAAATCCGTTTCGTAGTTTCAAAGATTTAAGCGTACAAAGGGACATAGGGACATAAGGACATAGGGACAGGGAAAGCGACTTTGTTTTATACTATGTAGTGAAGTCGGGTTTTCCTTCCTGACGCTATAACTCCAGAACGCACGAACCGATTTCCACGGTTTTGCATTCGTTGGAAAGGCTTTATAGCAAAGAAAATTCGGGAAAAATTTCAACAGAAAAGCGGGAACAAATGAAATGTTTCATAAAACGAACGAATAAAACGAAGAGTTCGCCGGGTTTGCTAGTTACCTATAAAAGATTATCATTTCTAACACCATGTCACGAAATGAAAGACTTTCTAGTAACCAAATGTATAAAGAAAAATATGATACTCATTTTCATCATCTCTTTATTTAGATTAAAGCTATTTTAAGAATCAAGTCAGTCATTAATCTAGATTTTAAAACAAAATATAGGTCATAGTAAGGGTCATAGATTATATCTGGCTGACACTCGAAGATATTTTTCTCTAATAATATCAAATAATAAATTATAACAAAACAAGTATTATAATAAATATCCAACAATTTTTAATTATTTAGAAATGTTTCAATTATTTTTGTATGATAAGAAATACAATCTCATGACTCTATATCCTCAAATTACGATGTACCTAGAGCATTTTTTGGAATGTAGAGCAATCTATGTACGTTAAGCAAACACATGAGGTTAATGTCCTTCCACTTAACCCAAGATTTGAATTATATAAGATATCAATCAACACATAGAGCTATCTAATTAATTAACTGTGACCTAGCAACGCCTAATCTTCGAGACACCTGTCTACGTGAAAAAACAAACACGGTCAATGCCTCAACGCGTGCGTAATTCATGAAAACAGATAAATTAAACAATGAATAGGAAATTTGTTATAAAACACATTTCAAGGATGAAGAATGAGTTTAAAATCTAGGTAATGTGATATTTTTTTAACTTTGCTATAAGTCCATACAATTGTAAAATGTTATAAATAATTTGGTAGTTTAAAAAGAAAATATATAACACCTATACTTTAGAAAAAGATAATAAGACAACCTAATCGAATTTCAAAAGGATCCAAAGAAAAAGGCACAAAACCTAACCTAACACTAATTAAGAGATCAAGGTTTACCTGTATTATCCAGCCAGTTTAAATTATATTTCTGGGAATTATAAATTAAAATGGTTTTATCCTGCGCTCTTTTTCTAATTTATAGCTATCAATAACGTTAAGAAATAATAGGACGTGATTTTTTTATCAAAATAGTAGAAAAATATTTTAGACGACTAAGAACATTTCTTTAAAAAATATATTCATAGGAATAATATGTGGAAATATGTAAAATATTCCACCTTACAAATAATAGAACTTATTTATCAAAATGTGACTTTGTGAAAATTGAAAAAACTTTTTTAACCATTTTCAACTCGATGTGATATATTATTTTTTCTATGAAACTGCAAACAGTATAGAGAATAGAGATATATTATATATTGAGCCATTTATTTTATTGACAACAAAATTTATTACCACATATTGTGATAAGGATTCTCAATATATCATGGCTTATAAAGAATGCAACAAAACCAAATCACGCTTCCAATACCACACCGTTACAACAGAATCCCTTGCTCACGTTGCAAAAATCTCGCATGCTGTTCACTGCCCTTGTACAATGCAAGCTCTACCTATATTCGCGATATATAACAGTAATGTACGCAAATAGTTTCATATTATCCATAACAAAACGCGAAGTTGACATCACCGATTTCTTGGAATTGTGTAAGCCAGAACAAACTTAAAGTGATTTCATGTTAGCCGCTTTTATGTAAAGTAACTGGAACTATTTTGTAATAAATATGAAGTAATCATGAATGAAAAGTTTGATTTATTTATTTTTATACAGATACGTACATTGAAACTTGAATGAATAAATAATGATAAGTCATATTTTAAATGTTTTACTCACCAAAAAGAAACGCTGCTTTAAAAATACACAACCGACACTCATAAAACGTGCCATTACGCGCGTAAAATAATTTAAAATTTACAAAACACGCGCTATTTCATTCATGACAAAAACATTTTTCGTTTTAAAAATTCGAACAAATTTCCCGCCGTATTTTTTTTTTTTTTATAATGTCACGTATGGCCGAACATTATACAGCCGCGGTTGTGCGAAGGAGAGCAACGTGTGACTGGCTGACTAGTGACTGCCGCGTAAAACGCCAGAGCATACGGAGATAGGTGCTACAGTGTAGTCCAGCTGTTGTCTTAAATTGCCTGAAGACTGAAACCAATTAACTACTTCTCGTTTAAAGTTGAGAAGAAAGGCTCGCGTACCTACCATTTTACTAAACCATTTAATACAACTGGAAATTACAGTACCTACTAAACTTTTAATTCAAGTAGAATTTTCATTCTTCTATACATTTACTAACCTTTTGCTAAGTAATTTATTAAAATTCACTAGGTACGTGTTTTTTTATTTTAATCGGTATTCAACATTAAATTTCAAAATGATTGAACAAACCTATATATTATTAGATTTTAATTCCTTTTTATAATGTTATGACTTACTCTACAAAATTTTCTATACGTGAAGACATGCGGAAAAACTTATTGTTATACGCTTAGAGTATATTATATACTATCTACTATATCTATACTCTAAGGTTATACGTTTATAAAGTTTTAATAATATTCATATGATTTTTTAACGAGTAAGTAATCATTTTTTATTAAAAATGTTTAAGGAAGAATCACTAAATTAAAACACAGTTAGCGGAATGATTCATGGCATATTTATTGGGCAATAGCCCACAATATTGTGTGGGCAGACGACAGATCAAACAGCTGATATAAATAGATTATGAACATACGGATTTTTGTGTTTAACTACATAGTTTAAAAATCAATCTTTGTAAAAGAAGTTAATAATATAATGATTTATACTTCCGACCTGTGCTTCCGACTAATCCTTTATAATACCGACTTTAACCCGACAATTTTTTAGGGATGGATGAATATTTTGTTTGTTACTCACAAACACGTGAGTAATAAACTCAAGTATCTGTAAGAAATTTTGACAAAAAGATAGATTAGTCTATGTATTAGCCCAGAAGTTAGGTACTTTATCTAACGAGTTTAACCCGAGAGTCACCGCAGATTTCAGCTAGGTAGTATTTCATAAGCATAGAGGTAGTCTTTATTATCTATAAGTACTAATATTATAAAGAGGAAAGGTTTGTAATTTGTATGTATGAATGTATGTATGCTTTTCACGCATAAACTACTGGACCGATTTTGATGAAATTTGGTACAGATAATCTGACCCTGAGAAAGAACATAGGCTACCTTTTATTGCGAAATATGTACCAAGGGCGAAGCCGGGGCGGACCGCTAGTATTTAATATTCCTTACAAATATGTACAAATTGGTATTTTGTTTGTTGTGGCTCATATCTTGATCTATGTAATATACCTAAGTAGATAATATTATATATCAAATAACTAGCTTTCCACCAGCGCCCGCGTAATCGAAGATAAACCCGCATAGTTACCGCTCCCGTGGGATTTAGAGAATAAATAAATAAAAGCTATCCCATGTCGTTTCTGATATTTCAAGCTATCTCCGTACTAAATTAAGTTAAGAAGTAAATCTATGCAGTACTTTTTGAGTTTTGCTGAGACATAGGTATACGGACAAAAAAATTCAAAAATTCTATATTTTTGGTTTCGATATCGATCACGCTTCAAGTAGTTTAAAATGTAAAATATATCAAAAAAAAATATTTAATGAACAGTTTTGATATTCCTATAATTTTATTATATGTAACTATAGTTAACTTATTTTTTTAGATAACTAAACATTACAATATCTAGTAAGTTTAAAGTTTAATCATCATCATCTGCATCATCAGTCCCTATTTACTGCAAGAACAAAGGCTAGACTGTTAAGGCCTATTTCCACAACATAAAGCAAGTGCGGTTACGCCTGATGCTTGCCTGATGCTGATTTCCATAAAAAACCGTGTAATGTCATTGGAAATTTTTAACAGTTTACCTACCATATTTTATTGAGCGGTGTTTGGCATACTCAATACCTAAGTTAAAATGCATGCAAATAAAACCATTAATAAAGCTTTGGATTCCATAAGATGCGGTCCCAACAGGTCCCAAACTCCCAACAGAGGAGACTACTGTATTATTAATTATAGCAACACATTACATATTATGACATAATCCCCGTTTTCCAATTACAGAGCATAATGCGACTCAGTGCCGCACAATGCCGAATTATGCTGATGCTTAATTGGAACGTGAAACGCACCAGCAGGTTGCGCTAAGTTCAGTGTAGAAAAAAAATATTCATAGAGTTAGCAATAACCTCATTATTGTGTAAATAAAGTGGTATACATAAACCAGTGCAAACTTAGCACCCCATCTATGGAATTTTGGGTCGAAAATGACCTTGATCGTTAGGTCCCCGTTAGGTCCTTTAAGGTCCACCAATTTTTTCGTTAGGTCCCCTTTAGTTTTTTTTTTAATAATTTTTTAAATTTTAGGTATAAAAAAATTACACTTTAGCACCCCATCCATAGAATTTTGGGTCAAAAATGACCTTAATCTATAGGTCTTCGTTAGGTCCTATAAGGTCCCACAATTTTTTCGTTAGGTCCCCTTTAGTTTTTTTTTAAATATTTTTTTTTTAATTTTGGGTATAAAAAAATTACACTTTAGCACCTCATCCATATCAAAATTGGCGAATTTTATCAAAATCGTATTCTTTACCGTTAGGTCCGTATAGGTCCATCATTGAAATTGTTAAATTATTTATTTTATTAAAATCTATATATTTATAAGAAAGTCGTGTTAGTTACTCCACTTATAACTCAAGAACGGCTGAACCGATTTAGCTGAAAATTGGCAGGGAGGTAGTTTAGAGCCAGGAGAAGGATATAGGATACTAAATATGTACCACGGGCGAAGCCGGGGCACTAGTTATAAAATAATTGAAACCTGCGCATGCGCCTTAGAGCATTAAGACATGCGCACATCATACATAAACAGCGCGAAATTTAAATTGGTATCGTTTCATTTATTAAATCAATAAATAAATCTATACTAGTCACGTCTGGTTCGAAAGATGAGACTGGCTTTTTATTTCGAAAATTTATTTGGCAACACTTAACAGTTAACTGTCATTAAAACCTGAGTTGTTGATGTGTCAAAGCTTGTCAAAGTGATTTTATTTTCTGCGATTTTAGCTTAGGATTTTAGTGATTTCTAATAATTGAAAACTGAGTTGAAAACATGACGAAAACTTTAAACTATGATTAATAAATTTAAAAAGAAACAATTTGAAAGAGATGTAGTTTTCAAGGAAAAACACACAGTGTGACTTGATATTTTGATACTTTTCATCTTGATTGCATTGCACATTATATGATTTGTTTAATATTATTATTATTATTTTGCATGGATGATACCAGTAATCCAGTTATAAACTATTAAAGCAACAACATAAAATTGAACGATCTGTCCGTTCAAAATGTTTAAAGACACAAAATCAGTATCTCAACGAGATTTCTTCTATGACCGAACCATGTTATTCATGTTGAAGAGCAGTACAAAAAAAACAAGATGGAATAACTGCAGAAATGGAAGAGTTAATGATGTCAGAGATAATGATAGTGATTCTTATTCTTTATTCGCGGCTGAACGCGGCTTTTAGATTTAATATGATTATATTGATTAAACAAAATTTAATTGTATTTTATTATGTTTTTTATTACTTTCACTAGCTGTTCTTTTTTTTATCTGTATCAGATAACTGTACCAGATTACATATATATAATATTATATAGATGAAGAGTTTGTAGAGGTTGTTAATCTCTCAAAAAAACAAAGCTCGTAATAATAAATTAAAGTATCAAAACTTTATTTGCAACTATAACCTAAGTTACCATTAGGTTACCTTAAGGGGATTACTATGGTCAAAACCGGAAAACACCTTATACATATTGAATTTTGTTGAGGAAACTGTTGGTACGATTGTCTTAAAAAAAATATATGTGATACTCAAGGATATAATTAACAAAGTGTATTGTTTACTTTTCAGTTTAGAACGGCCTAAACATAAAAAAAATACATAGAAATCAACCCCTTTTTGAACATAAAACGCATTTTGTTAGGAAAACGGCTACATATTTATACATGAAATTTATACCAAAAAATATGTTATGATATTTGTAACAATTTGTATTGATTGTTTTTTCAATTTTCATTATTATCGTTAAATTATCAAGAAAAAACTCGAATTTATAATAAAACCCACATCAAACCTCACCTCTATTGCATATTTTCGACGAAATTTGACGGTGTCAGTTCGACTCGGACGGGGGACTGTACGTGCGGTTTTTTTTGCAAAATAACGCTAAAATTCACCGAATTGAATGTTTTGTTAAATTAAACCAGATTGTAATAGGTATTTACATGAGCAGTTCATGAAATGAAAGTTAAAAATAGGTATGTAAAGATATAAAAATCTGTTTGTAAATTAGTTTTGTTTTTGAAAGGCGTCATTGAATAATATCCAGTGTTGATAATTTTTGACAGTAAAATATTATCAGAAAACACATACCTATAAAACAGTAACCAGACTTTCCCTGTGCCTTGAATATTTTTTAAAAAAGATTAATTGCTGTTCTATCGTATATTTTAAGGGTCTAAAACAATCCAAAGCCGGGAGATACTGACACAAAATTTTGGGTCATTTGTAACCGGATGGTGGTTCTACAGTGGTCTTAGTACGCAATGACAAAAAGAAAAATCATGGTCAGAACAGTGGTACCGGCATACTAGTCGCGTGGGCGTTAGTCGAACTCGTCGGATAAATTACGGAAGGCAAACGATTTGTAACACAAAAATTTTAGGATTTACCGATAGCCCATAAAAAAGAAGTAGGCGGTAGTGTCATGCCATACTTTTCCGGTGTAATTTACAGCCCACAATACCGACGTGAATGCGTTGATTTAAAAAAAAATTCAACCATTTGTACCAGGCTAATTTTTGCACAGGTAATCATCGTCCAGTAGCCATGTACGAAAATCGCCATGCCATACTTTTCAGACAGTTCCATTTGGTCGCCATACCGCCGAAAATCAGAAATTTTTTTTTATATTGTATAAAATCATTTAATTTTATATTATTGTATAAAATCGTAGGAAAGTCAAAACTGACATAAACGTATAGCAACATTTTTAGCCGACGCCATTATAGGACGAAATTCTCAATTCAACTGAATTTTTTGTTGGTTCCGTTACCTCCGCACTTTTAACTGGGTGAACCGATGATTTCTTCTACACTAATATTATAAAGAGGAAAACTTTGTTTGTTTGTTTGTTTGTTTGATTGTAATGAATAGGCTCATAAACTACTGGACCGATTTTAAAAATTCCGTTCACCATTCAAAAGCTACATTATTCACGAGTAATATAGGATAGGTTTTATCCCGGAAATTCCACGGGAACGGGAACTATGCGAGTTTTTATAGATACCGACACAACTAACACTGTATTCTTTGTACGGAAGGTATGACCCATATCAGTCATAGTCATAGGCTCTGGTAACTTCAGTCGCAGGAAAATCACTCATTTTGTAATGTGTTCAAAGATAAACAGTAGAAAAAAAACTCAGTTTAAAACACGTTATAATATTTTTGATTTGAAGCTGCTATATAGTCGATAAATAGGCACCAAACTCTTAAAGGGGTATAATATTTTAATGTTTAAAAATCGAAACACATTTTATTTCTCGTCATCATTTCAAAGACGTAAGGGATTTAAAAAATTAACCCCGAACTAACTACAAAATACATAACAAGTCGAAAAAAACGTGATTTCTTGTCCGTTCCCCTATTTTTTTCGGTGTGTGTAGGTTGCATGCATATATTCCTACTAGGTATGAAGAGATATACAGAGAACGCTAAATACATTTGCCTGGTCACCATTACCATTCGATACACCATGACATGGTAGAGGCCGTTCTATAGAATTACGTCAAATAATGTACTCCATCTTTTATATCTCTGTAGGTGAGATGTTCTCCACCCTAGCCATCATCAGGTCTCCAGAATATAGTAGAGTCCGTGTTGAATAAAATTAATTTCTAAATCGGTGTTTTCTTAACTGTTCCCCACTCTAGAACTTATAATTACTTGCTTAGTCATTTTAAGGTCTCCAGAATGGGTCATGTAGTAGAGACTTTGCTTATAACGGTTAATGTTGAAAGATGAGTCTTCCTACATTACATTTACAACATACATAGTACACAATATTTACTATTCATAAATGTAATATGTTACTGCCTCTCAGAGAAAACATAAATTAGGTAGAAACCACTAACACATTACGATACAATACGATACAGTATACAATTCCATAATCTTTGGTCACTTTTACTTCAACAACGATGTATATTTATAGAGGGCGGTTAAAAAAACAAATTCAAATGTAGTGACAGAATCATTAAGGTCGTTGAACCGTGTAATTGCCTTAATATGATGATTTTTTGAATTTGCCGCCTTTTCCAGTCTTATCTTTCGTTAGCCGGACTATCACCACAGTATCACCATATTTCCTACAGTATGGCGACGAATGTACTTGTGCAGAGAAACGGAGGGGAACTGGCGGGGGGTCGGGCGACGCGGGCCGCTTAATGCAATCACGCTGAGTTTGCATTAACTATCGCGAAAGGACGACGCAGTCGTATTTTTTGTGTAATAATTTTATTATACATAGGTACTTACATATTCTATTATGGCGCGCAAAAACTGTTCCGTTTACGGATGTAAATCTACATTGAAATCCCAGAAGGAAACAATATTTCAGAAAGATTGTATTAATAATTGTATCTGTTGAATTAAAATCAAAGCTATGTATATGTTGTCCTCATTATTTTCTAATCAGATTGTACATCCCAATGCGAATGCATTACTTCTTAAATGGTATAATATACAATTAAGAACATCCAAAAATAAAGTGTCCACGTAAATAATATTTAGCAGTGCAATATCTGTAATTATATATTTATGAACAAATGATTACATCAGATTTAATAATCGCAATTATTTTGAATGTACATATGAATAAATGATTTCATCATAATATTAATAATCACAATTGTTTTATTTCCCATTTGTTGCAACCCTAGCGTATTTTCGTGTGGCAGCGTAAGTACCTACGCTGGCGGCGGCATCGCGCGACATCAAAGGCGTTTCCTTACTGTAGGAAATAATATTGTAATACTGTGCTATCACTATCATTATTATATTATACATAGTATAAAACAAAGTCGCTTTCTCTGTCCCTATGTCCCTTTGTACGCTTAAATCTTTGAAACTACGCAACGGATTTTGATGCAGTTTCTTTTAATAGATAGAGTGATTCAAGAGGAAGGTTTATATGTATAATAACATCCATTAAATAGTGGAGAAGTACTGCTATTTTTGAGGTTTCTAATGTGATGTCGTAAAAAATTACCAGCCTTACTTATAAAAACTGACTGATCTGTTGCATAAACACCTCTCAGTTAAATAACTCTCAACTCCTTAAACAATGATTAAAATAATCTTAGGTACTTATAAACCTATCTCAGCAGTCTCTCAACTAAGTTACGTCAATATATGTATTTTTTTCTAGTAACATTATCGAAATAAAACCCGCTATTCACGTAAAACTTGACTAAAAATGTACTTTTTGACAAATATGAATGGTAGACTTTATTTTGTATGACGTTTAACTGACAGGATATTGATAACTTTCAAATTTCAAACATTTGTACAGATTTGAGATTTTTGATAAATTCAAATTCAGTTTTAATTTAAAATGAGTTCAATGATCAATAAACGTTCTCGTTCGACGAATTGGAGTGAGGAGGATAAGGTACGTAATGTACACAAGAAATCTAATAGAATGTACTTATTTCCTTACATGTTTTAATGCTTATTAATAAATATATATTGCTCTTTAGAAAGTGCTTCGAAAATAATTAGTGCTCGAGCGAGCACATATTATATTAGAGAATAAGGATACGTCGACTAATACAAATACAGCAAAAAAACTTGCATGGGAAGATGTTTTGTCTTGGTTATTTTAGTTTTACTTATTCTAACAGTTTCTTGTATTTAATAAATTGTTACAGTGTAATAACATTATTATTGTATTTATATTTCAGTTATAATATCATTTCACTCCATAAAAGGGACTTAAGCCAAATACAAAATCAGTGGAGGAATTTGAAGAAAGCTAAGGCTTCGGAACACAAATTTAGAACGGCAAGAAACATGACAGGCGGGGGACCTCCGCCACCAAGTCCTCCGCCTGAAGATCAAGAGCTTATAGCAGCTCTTCCTAATGAGTTTGTGGTTGATAACAATCCTTTCGATAGCGATGCAACACATGGCCAACAGGTTTATATTTTTTACATTTTCTACTGCTATTATTCCTTAATTTGGAATATCCATTAAGGGATAATAGCGCTATGCATATATAGTTTTTTATTGTGAGATTGAGTAATTATATTTTATATATTTATAGGAAGTTACTAAGGAGTCTGCTGATGATACATTGAAATTGAATGAAAATGATGAAAGCACTGCACATGCATAGGTAATCATATTATATAATAATTTGTATAATATTTTTATCAGTTATGTTATACAAAAATATCAGTATTATAAATAAAATTTATATTATTTTAAAATAATTATTATTTTTTTATTTTTAGCCTGAATTGCCAAATTTCTCCACTGAATTGCCACGTATAAATCCTACACATCATATTTTCAAAGCTAAACCAAAAAAAACGTAAGTATGTAATGTTGAAAATAGAATTTCATGAAATTTCCTGTGCTTATTGTTCAGCTGTGATTTATGTGAAATAATGTTTAATGTTTATGTTATTTTTACAGTGGGAAATCAAATTCCAATTACGAGCATCAATTATTCCTCCTTGCAAAAAAAAGCAGGGAGGAATTAATGAAGCAACAACAAGAGTTGCATCTATTAAGAATAGAGCAAGAGAGGGAGCTTCACCTATTAAGAATAGAACAAGAGAGGGAGCTTCACGAGAAGAAGCTCCAAATACTTGCATTAGAGGAGGAATATTTAAAAAAAATCATTTGTTCCCAACGAGTAACACCCTCAAATGTCACACTGTTACTCGATGGGAATGTTTTTAAGAAAAAATTCCCAACCAGTCACACTGTTACTCGATGGGAACTTTTTATTACTAATTTCCCAACCAGTCACACTGTTACTCGATGGGAACTTCTTATTAGTAATTTCCCAACCAGTCACAATATTACAGTAGTTAATGAAAAGAAGAATTAAATCGGTTTTTACTTTAAAAACATTTATTCGTCATATTGCTGGTGATTCTCCTTTGAACGTTTTATTCTTAAACTAGCTTACCGCCCGCGGCTTCGCCCGCTTTGTCTAAAACCTAATAAATTATATACTAAAACCTTCCTCTTGAACCACTCTATCTACTAAAAAAAACCGCATCAAAATCCGTTGCGTAGTTTTAAAGATTTAAGCATACAAAGGGACATAGGGAAATAGGGACAGAGAAAGCGACTTTGTTTTATACTATTCTTAAATAATTAAATAAAATTACAATACCTAAATACATACATACATACATAGACTCACGCCTGTATCCCCGAAGGGGTAGGCAGAGGTGTAATATTACACCCACATCTCGCCATCTATATTTAAGTCCCACGTAATAAGGGGGGGGGAGGTACCTAAATACAATCAGCTTTATATAATATATCAGAGTAAATCATCACATTTTACAACAATTATCAGTTCTAATTTCTAATGTTAATTTGAACTTTAAACAATTTTCCAAATACATATAATTAGCCATAAGTATGTTGTGACAATTAAAATTATGTAAAGCAAAATAAAGTTATGATAAGGTTCAAATTAATATTAGAAATAAGGACTGTTAATTATTGTAAAATGTGATGATTTACTGTGATACATGCATATAGGTACAAACATAAGGCTGATTATATTTAGAAAATTCTTCTTTAAGGGTTCAAATTAATATTAGAAATAAGGACTGTTAATTATTGTAAAATGTGATGATTTACTCTGTTATCTTCTTATCTTATATATAAAAATGAATCGCAAAATGTGTTGGTAAGCGCATAACTCGATAACGGCTGAACCGATTTCGATAATTCTTTTTTTATTATATTCCTTGAAGTACGAGGATGGTTTTTATGTAGAGAAAACTTAAATATGTACCACGGGCGAAGCCGGGGCGGACCGCTAGTATTATATAAGGCCGATTGTGTTTAGATATTGTTACTATGACTAAAACATTAAAATGAGAATTACTAGCAATATGACGAATGTTAACGTGTAACGTCCGTAATTAAGTAACTCTATTTACCAATGTTGTTATTTTGTTGATTTTAATAAAAATTTAAAAAACCGATTTAATTCTTATTTTCATTAAGTTCAACAGTGTGTTCCCATCGAGTAAAAGTGTGACTGGTTGGGATTTTTTTCTGAAGAAATTCCCATCGAGTAACAGTGTGACTGGTAGTGTGACCGGTTGGGAATTTTTTCAGAAAAAAATCCCATCGAGTAACAGTGTGACATTTGAGGGTGTTACTCGTTGGGAACAAATGAAAAAAATAAATTTTGAAAAATAATAAAATATGGTTTTTATTGATTAAAATAAGTTTCAATATAAATGGCCCTGTTTATATTTTCGTCTTCATCTTCTATATTATCAGGGATAGTTGGATCGATTAATAATTGATTTTCAAGGCCTGAAGGATCTAGAAAAATACAAAATAAAGAATTAAAATATGCTTATTTTTTATGTATTGGCATTATTAAATATACTTTGTTTACATATTAGTTTGCACAAATACCTTGATTTAAAATAGACTCATTAAAGAGTATTGCTAAATTGTGCAAAACTGCACAAGCAACAATAGTGGTCTTGATCACTTGCAGAGACCCTCGCATTGTTTCGTTGAGTATGCGGAATCTTTGCTTCCACACCCCAAAGCAACGCTCTACAGTATTCCTCGTTCGTATGTGACTCAGGTTGTACCTTTCTTCTGCCTGTGTCCTTGGTCTTAATATTGGTGTTAGAAGATGCGAAGTACAAGGATACCCGCTATCTCCAATCAGCTTCCCATGAAATTCATTCTCCTCAAACCTCCGCTTTATTGAGCTTTCTCTATATATGCGGGAATCATGTGTACTTCCTCTCCAGTGACACACAATATCGCAGATTTTAAGGTCAGAGTCACATACTACCTGTAATTATTGTCATCAATATTATTATAAATTAGAAACACATAATAGCACACATAACAATGAAAATTTATTACTTTAAATACACTATGATCAAACTAAAATGTTATTGTACAATGTTCATACTTGAGTGTTAATGGAGTAATGTCCCTTCCTATTAACATAGTACTGTCCAGCCTCTCCACTCACTTTGCGTATCTTAATATGAGTGCAATCTATTGCACCAATGATACGCTTCATCCCGCATATTATGGCCTCAAATTTCCTAATTGCTTTGGCTTCCTCGGTTGAGTTCGACGGCATATTAATATAACGCGAACTTTTAGAAGCTAACGCAATAGCAACATTTCGGGACAAACGGGAAAGTGTCTGTTGACTCATTCTGTGAATGTCAGCACAATCTTCTTGGATCTGTAATGTAATAGATCGTTATACAGGCTTTTCTATTGTATATATCCAAAACTAGAGCACAAGTCACATCTACCTCATGCCGGCCCCAATATCGAATAACTGCCATCACTTGCAGTTCCACTGGAATACCGCCCCCTCGAGTGTCCACGCGAAGGTCATCCCGAATCAAATTAATGATTTGTTGCATGTTATTCTTTCCGAATCTATACCTCGACCGTAGTGTGGCCCTGTGGCCGCTACAAAAAATATATTGACACCATAGATTGACACTAATACCAGGTTATTTTAATTCTAGGTTGAAAAGTAGGTTTTTAATAAATAAGCACTCTCAGAACAATAGATTTATTTAATAAATGAAACGATACCATTTTAAATTTCGCGCTGTTTATGTATGATGTGCGCATGCCTTAATGCTCTAAGGCGCATGCGCAGGTTTTTATTATTTTATAATTTTAATAAAATAAATAATTCAACAATTTCAATGATGAGCCCATACGGACCTAACGGTAAAGAATACGATTTTGATAAAATTTGCCAATTTTGCTATGGATGGGGTGCTAAAGTGTAACTTTTTTATACCTAAAATTAAAAAAAAATTATTTAAAAAAAAACTAAAGGGGACCTAACGAAAAAATTGTGGGACCTTATAGGACCTAACGGAGACCTATCGATTGAGGTCATTTTTGACCCAAAATTCTATGGATGGGGTGCTAAAGTGCATTTTTTTTTATACCTAAAATTTAAAAAATTATTTAAAAAAAAACTAAAGGAGACCTAACGAAAAAATTGTGGGACCTTAAAGGACCTAACGGGGACCTAACGATCAAGGTCATTTTCGACCCAAAATTCCATTGATGGGGTGCTAAGTTTGCACTGGTTATACATAATAATTGGTTGAAAAATATTTTCGGTTATTTTAAGTAATTTGGATTTTGATTTTTTCATTAATATTTTTTCAATGTTTGTACCTTCATCCATACTTATATTTATTTTTTAACACAATTTGAATTAACTTTGATTATTTCGAAAAAACTACAATGAAACGAAAGCTTTAAAATTTTTTCCAACAATTAATAATTATTAATTACTAACGATAAATCGATTGCACGCATCAATTCACGCGCATTACTTTTTCTAGTGCTCGATTGTGCGAAGCGTTGCTGTAGTTGGAATGTGAGTTGGAACATTCAACGTTAAGCATTATGCCGCATAATGCGCTCTAGTGCTGTAATTGGAAAACGGGGACAGATTTGTTGACATTCGGTGATAACGGTGAACGGTCTGAAATTTGTTTGACATTTGACATTACATATAATTTACAAACATTGTTTTAAAGTTTACACCTTATTTCTATGAAAATATGTATTAATAAATCAAATATTATAATGAAATTCAAATATCAGTGTTATCAATTTTAATAAAACCATACATAAATTAAATTTATTTTAACAGTTTACATACTTTTACTAAAAATTGTGAAAAGAAGAAATGGATCCCCCATCGCCATGGAAAACACCAAACCAAGTTATGCAACTGCACAAGCTTAAAAAGAAAAAGAAAGCTTTACAAGTATGTATTTGCATTTAATTAATCAGCCATCAATAAATCGATAAAAATCTCGCGTTTTTCAGTATACACTTATGTGAAAAAACACGTGATCTAGAGAAATATCGAGGTCTAAAAAACAGCTGATCTAATACTTTAAACAAAATTTCCATATTTATTACAAGTTATGCTTCATCCATCACCATATTTGATTACTCTGTAAGTTTGCACTACATGACATAGAACAGTAAATATTTTTTCGTAGTTTAAGAGTTATGACTTACATAGCATTTTTCTCCTTAATATTTGTACTATTATAAATTTACAGGAGCGTATGAAACAACCACTACAATCTACTGCCGAAGACACAACACATTCTATTAAACCTGCAGTTGAATTAGATTTCTCCAGAATTCTCAATGGTGACAAAAGAAAAAATCCATTTTCAAAGTATGTCAGGTTTTGAAATAAAACAAGTAATAATTTATTATGAATTTATTTATTTACAAAAGTAAATCATTGATTGATTGATTGATTGTTAAACAACTAGACTCACAATCAAACAATAACTCAAAAATCAGAGCAAAGCCTTTATTAGACAGTTTTCTAATGAATGGTACAATAGACTTTAGACATTACTGCCATGGAATAAGTTTCTTTATTTTACAATGCTGTTGTAATTTCTTTATTTTACAATGCTGTTGGTAATTTTCTATTGTGAGTGTTATTGTTTATAGTATGCATAGATCTTTATAAAAAAAAATTCTCAGGAATGCTGCAGAACAAAACAAAAAAGTTAAACTGGAGGAGGCGCCACAATTAGATGAATCCAATGACAAAACACTATTTGCATTATTAAAACTACCGGCTAAAGTAGTTGAAAAGCCACCACATGAAGTAGATACAGAGAAGTTATCTACATTTTCAAATTTATTACAGAAATTCACAGCTGATCATGCTGTAGAAACTGTAAGTGGATATTTTATAAGATCACAAACTTTGGCATGATGAATGAATTTATTTAACATTGATCTATACATATTTTATCTGATAATAGTCAATTTTTTCATAATTATTATATTCTAGAAAATCACAGAACAAAAATATAAAAAGTTACCCATAGATTGGGCATTAAAAACAAAAGTGAGATTAATGTCACCGAAACCATTCCCATGGACAACTAAATTAAAAGCTAGTGAAGAAGCCTCTGGAATTACAGGGTAAGTTTTTAAATAGCAAATTTCATCAGTTACTATACTAATGAAATTTAATGATGAATTTAATAGTAAAATGTACTTTTACAGCCTGCATTATTTTGGAGTTTTGTCATTGTAAAAGGTATTTCATTGATTTACACTTTTTGAAATTAGTTAATAATGTATTTATAACAAATAGAAATGCATAGAGTGTATAAGAGCTTGTTTATCAGTACTATAAAAAACATTTCCCATATATTAACATAGTAGTATTTTCTGTTTTAAGCAATATGTGCTATAGAAATAGTGAAAAACAATGTCCACATTATATCAGAGTGCTGTTGTTAAGTCTATAATTTTATTAATTAACATATTATCTAGGTTTGTCCGGTGTCTCGACACAACATCGTCATCCACATTAGACACATCCCCGCGAGCTCGCTTCCATCAGACCTGCCTCTATTGGCAGCATCCACACTTACCATGGCTGAATCTCTTCCCTCGCTCCTCTGGTAAAGTAGCCGCCACTAGCTTCATGGCGACCAATGAAGAAGTCAAGCAGGCCTTGCTTACGGAATGGACAGAAAGCTTTCGGTCTTTGTTCCAGGTAATTATTATTCCCTCCTCCTCATTGCTATTATTCATACTTATTAATTATACAAAATTTACAGAAAACTTTGTATAAATTTTAGAAAAAAATAACAGGTTTAAAGAAAAAAAAGAAATGTATTATTTTGTACAATTGTAATTGTGTATTATTTTTTACAAAAAATTTGCATTTTTTTCTGTGCGAAGACAGTAATATGTCGAACAACCAACCTAGGCTGATAACTAAATCTTAATTTTCTTACCTAGGGAATTATATATCTTTTACAATCATCGACATACATAATATTACAACGAAACTCACAATCGCCTTTCAAAAGGTCGTCAGAAATTATTATATTGAATTTCTATTTTTTATATGTTTGGGTAAATTTTTCTAGTAGAAAACATTGCCTAATACAGCCCCTAGGCAGAGTTTCGCTGCGGTCATATTTTGAGCGCGAATGTGAGTTTAGTTGTTTTTGTACGTTAATGTTAAGTCATTATTCCTAAGTATCAGAGTATTTTTATTTGATTTTTATGTGTTTTATCCTGTTGCAACTCCACTCAGCACTTAAGCTACTTAAGTTTATCTATCAATAGTTACTCCGCGCCCTCCACTGCCCATACTTCTACGTGTGCGGCAACACGTTCACAGTACTGTTTGTAGCAGCTGGGCTGTGCGGGCTGGCCGAGCCGTGCGCGTTCGTGGCGCCAACTACGCGCGGTTTTCGAAACACGCTGAGGCAGGAAGGTAATATGCACCTTGTGACGAAGGCAGGAGGGTTAATAATACCATAGCGATGTAATATGGGAGCCATTTGGGAAATAAACAAGTTTTTTCTGTTTTCCCAACCAGCTTTATACTGTCACATTGTCAAGAAATCTCTTATCTTATCTTACGTTACAGTACATAACATCGTTTCGTGTTCACGCCCTGACAATTTTCGTGCTTGTTTTGCTCTCGATACTTTACGCGTATGATAGGAATTACAGAATTCTCATGTATAAATTTGACAAATTACAAAAACATTTTTTTTCCGTACAGATGTTGAATTCACAATGCCCCTCCGGCCGGACTACAAAAAGAAAATGAATACATCAGACGAAGACCGCAAGAATTCCTCACACGATAGCTGCTATGACACCATGGATGAAGTGAAATCAGAAAATAAGGAGTCTGGGGATGAGGAGGATCCTGACGAGTTCCTGTCGCAAATGGGACTTGAAAGTGAGGAGCTGAAGAAGATAAATAACGCGCAGGTTTGTGTAAATTGTTTAAAAGTAAATTGTAAAAAAAATAATAAAGAATAGTAATACAAAACATATTGCTTTTTTATTGTTTAAATTTGTTAATTGTTAAAACGGTCATTGACATAAACACCAATTTCGTGACGGGAACGTTCAATGTCTTCTGTATAATTCAATTAGAAAACTCTACGCGTACAGGCAGAGTTTTGCGTCAGACATGTTTGAGCGTGATTGTGAGTCTAATAAATAAATAATAAATATTTCTGGACAATTTTCACAAACGGCACGATCTGACCCCATACTAAGCTTTCGCTTGTGTTATGGAAACCAGATGGCTGATAAACATACATATATAATTTTAAATAAATACTTACATATATAGATAATTAACAGCCAGACACAGAGCAAACATCTATGTTCATTCCACAATTATTTCCCCGAGTGGGAATCGAACCCATGACCTCTGGCTCGGAAGGCAGGGCCACAATGCAACAATATTGTACTTCAATGCCTTCATAATATATCAAGCTGTATCTTGTAATGTATGTGTCGGCAGGCGCGGCTGGCGCACGTGGCGGAGAGCAGCGTGGACAGCGCGGCGCAGTCGCTGGCGGCGGTGCGCGGCGCGGACGCGCAGGCGCTGTTCAACTTCCTGCTCAACTGCCGCTCGCTGGTCGGGCCCACGGGCGCGCTGGCCGGCGTGCCGCCCACGCTGCTGGCGCCCACCGCCTTCCACGGCGCCACGCTGCACTCGCTCAAGGTCTCTCACTACTTCCTGCTCAACTGCCGCTCGCTGGTCGGGCCCACGGGCGCGCTGGCCGGCGTGCCGCCCACGCTGCTCGCGCCCACCGCCTTCCACGGCGCCACGCTGCACTCGCTCAAGGTACCACGCTGCTGGCGCCCACCGCCTTCCACGGCGCCACGCTGCACTCGCTCAAGGTCTCTCGCTAACGCAACCGGCCACAAATCGCCGCCACCGGCATATTTCCTGTACTTTTATATATACAAGTACAATATGGGGGTCTTCAAGCGCAGAGTGAACAGGTACCTTCTAGGGAAGCGCGTTCCATCTTAGACCACATCTCAGCTTAGCATCAGGCGAGATTGTGGTCAAGCACTTCCCTATCGACAATAAAAAAAATAAATAAAAAAACTTTTCATAGATTTTTATGAACTCACCGCACACGATTGCCGGTAGCCGCCACATGCTACACGTTTCTAACTTCTCGTGGCAGCGCTTGTGGCTGTCGCGAGTGGCTCGTGTGCGGCGACACTAACTCGTACCAATCCCTTCCATCGTTAATATCTACGAAAGTACAGGCGCAGTCATCTTAACATTACAGGAAGCTCAAAAAGACGCTGTCATTGTTTCTGTGCGAGCTGGACGCATTAAGCGCGTCACACACGGTGAAGATACTATAATATTTTATCTTAAGATACTGTAATATTTTATATTACAGTATCTTAAGGTATCCGGTATCAGCGTTCTGACAATCATTTTTCTTTTTATCATTGCGTACTCAGAGTTCAGACCCCTGTAGAACCGCCTTCCTGTTACAAATGACCCGAAATTTTGTGGGTATAGTTTAAAATATTACAGTATCTTAAGATAAAATATTATAGTATCTTCACCGTGTGTGACGCGCTTTATACTACACAGGAGCGACAGAGATACGTAATAGGGAATATGCATAAAATTTGAAATGGCCTAAAATATTTTTTTCTCGAAAACTTATTATCGTAATATTATAATGAAAAGGTTTTTTTTTATTTACTTATTATATAAACCCCCAAAATAATATTCAAAAAGTGCAAAATAAGGGAGCGAAATGCAAACTTCCAAAACGCACCTCCACTGGTCGAGTTTTAAATTTCATATATAAAAATATCTAGAGTATTTTGAAGCCCATTAATATTTTTTTTCTACGTTATAGAATAGTAAACTATTAATTTAAGACAAAAAAGAAAAACATGAATATTCCCCATTACGGGTTTGTATGGTTGTGATAGCGTACAGAAGTTTCAATAAAGCGACATCGTGTTAAACGATACGCTGATACCGCATTTTTTAAATTTTATTGATATAATGTAAATTGTAAAGCAAAGTCTCTGATCATATAAATGATCGATGCAAACAACAAAACAATTTTATTCAAAATTCAATATAAAAGCTAGTTAGGATTTGAAAAACTTAATTTTACAAACAACTAATATCACACATTTACAGGTCCGCGAGAACGTCATCCTATCGGACAATAAGAAGTTCTACTCAATAGAACTGCGCGGTCCCATACTACCGACAACCATACATTCACTATTCAACGTGCTGAAAACGACGTCATCAGCTCAGTTCAGCGCAACCTTCGCACACCACCAGCCGACACTTGCGTTCTCTTGGGCTGCTAGAACTCTTGCTGAGGGTAAGCTTTGTTTAATCCATTCGAAAATCTTTGTGACTAGTGCCAATAGGCTAACAGGTCAATGTCCATACTTCAGATACACAAATTTCAAACAACTAGACTCACAGTCGCCTAAAAAAGTCGTCGCCTAGCGGCATTTCTTAAAACATTCATCCGAATTAACACCTTATTTCTTAGCAGTAATGTTTAAAGTCCATTGTATAAGCTCATTTGAAAATTCTGTCTCATAGCGTAGGCTGTTTTTATTTTCGAACAATTATTGATCGTGGTTGTTTAACTTGGTCTAACTCCTTAATTTTATGAATTGGACATCATATTAACCATTTACGTGTCGTATTGTAACTGTTTTACAATATTAACTAGGCCATACTTTTTCAGAAGAAAGCACAAAAGAAAACGAACCAAATCACTTCGCAAAGGCGTTCAAAAAAGAGAATCTATCAGACTGCGGGATCAGTGAAGACTTATTATTGCATTTTTGTTCGTCAGATCCGAATTCGATAAAATCATTGGACAGTGTTAAATATAATGCAGAAGACGATACTTACACTTGGTGATATTATGTACTTATGTATTGTGTGAATGTGCATGAAATAAATGTTTTTGAAAACCTCTTCTTTGTTTTTACTTTATTCCTCTTGAACTACTACAACTCAGTGTTAATGTCGCAGGCAAATTGTATTATTTCGCCGTTTACAAATGCTCGGCATTATGTAATATGTCGAGAATTCGTGATCAGAAATTTTTGATTGTATAAGAGGGTGGGTAAGGTGTAAACTACCCAGAAATTTGACCGTCTTTTTGTGGACATTTGGAAATTAAGTATATCCTCAGCATGTTACAATATGCCGAACGTTTGTAAAGTGACGGACGCCGTTTGTAAATGAAGGAAATTTTACAATTTACCTGCGATATAAATATTACTTTAGTTCAGCAGTTATCTGCTTCCTCAATAGCGGCTAATAGCTTTTTACCTAGTTTACAAAAATCAGTCTTGATTGCACGAAATATTTTTCTTACTCGCTTTTTTGATACGATAATTTCATAGTAACTAAAACTCTATTAAGGTCGTTTAAACAAAAGTACGGCCGTTGTTCAAATCAAATCTTTCCTGTTAATCTTATACTAGCCTCGGCTTCGCCCGAGTTGATAACTTTTATTATGATAAAATGTTGATTCCTTAGGTTACTTTGTTCCAATAATAAAGATAGGGACCTCATTTTTTTACTAGGGGATGATGTAGCTTTCTCAGGGTAAAACTATTTGAAAACTAAGAAATCGTAACATAAAAAACAAATATTTCCTCGTTATACATAATATTAGCACAGATATTAGTTTAGCTTCATATACCTACAAAATTCTCGTGGCACTGTGTTGGCACACTCATTGGAAAGGTGATCGATTTTTATGAAAATATATTAGCATGTATGAACTCATAAGAGGTTATTGTAAGTAGAACAATGTTTGCGGGGTCATTAAGGAGGCATTAATATCCTACATATTTTGTTTCAATAAAAGACAAATGAAATTATTCATATTTTATCTTCTCAAATCATTATTTTTACCTACAAAGTAGTGAAGAATATAACATGTAAATAAATAATTTGCCAAAAAGTCACAAGATCTAATATCTCTACCAAAGCTGTGTCCTGCTCTTGCTCACATGAAACATCAATGTTGATGCATGGTTATATTATTGCAATAACTAATCCATTGCAAAGCGAATGGGTAACATTTTATTAGTAAGACCGTTAGTCTTTTAACTTTTTTTAATTTATAACTTAATAAATTAATCGAAGGTTAATATTTCGTTGAACATCAACTAATACAAAGCATGTACTTTTTTCATAGATCAATGATTTACTATCATATTATATCTGAGGTAGCGTTTAGCTACTACATATTATGTATTCTGTGTCTGAGGTGTAATTATATTTATAACTTCAGTGATCAGAATATATCAAAGAGACAAGGGGTAAATAAAACGATTGTATATACTTAACCGTATGATTTATATTTTCATTTTTGGTAAATTAAAAATAAAGTTTTCATAAATCCACAAACATGCATAAACCAAGATTCATACAGGTAAGGATGAAATAAATAATATTGTGAGTTCCATTTCAAAATGACATTATTATTGTGTTACTTAACATAACTGCACTAAATACTAATTATCGCTTAACCCCAAGGTGGAACAGTAATCTTGGAAAGCTTATAACTAAAATTTTCGTCTATGCGCTTGCGGTACACCAAATGCTGGAACAAAAAAAAACAAATTTTAGTATGATGAAAACATTTGAGTTAAAATAAATGTATATCAAAAAAATATAGTAACTTACCTGTTATATTGGTATAAAATGTTTTTCAGCGCGACACAATCCGCTAGCTTACGATTTCTGAAAAATAAAAACGAAATATTATTTAAGATCCAATTTAAATGTTAATTTCCAGGGACGACACTGAAGTTAAGCCATAAAGTACCAAGTTCAAACATCCATGCATACTTACAAACTTTCGCATCACACATCAATATACGTATTATATTCAACTCACATTAGAAGAAGGCGTGGCGGGTTGTCCGGGCACAGAGTACTGCGGCCGGAAGTTGGTGAAGTTGGCCGCAGCCGCCGCCGCCGAGAAGCCCGGCAACGTGCCCGACTGGAACCCGCCCGGGAACTGCGCCATTTGACCTGCACACACACACGTTACAATTAGACAACAAAATTAATAACTCAGGCCCCGGAACCACAGACACAATAGAAAATATATTGTGTCGTGGACCGATCGGGCCGCTTGGGGCTCAATGGGTTAAAGAAAACGCACAGTTATTTTTATACATTCTTTCACATTTTTACATTTAAGAGAATAATAGGATTGCTAACGGCGTGTCATCAGCGACCAATAGGAAGATCGTGACAAAGAGTTGACAACGCACCGTATAAACTATAGACGTATTACGCGCACGTACTTGTTACGCGCCAACACGCACCAGCGATCACGGGGTTACCAGATATTGAACATTTAACTTCATTACCAATGTTTTTAAAATCATGTACATTCCAGTGATCACAGTACACCTTTCGTTGACTTTACAACTTGAACATCTATAAACTATTTGAAATGAAAACTAAATAAGTTTTAGAGCATTAAAATGCTGTATAAATGAGATTTTCTTTATACACTAGAAAAAGTCGATCACGAGGCGGATTTCAAACCCGAGTCTTTCATCCATTCCACGGCGAGCGACGCCTAGCCTAGCCATCCGTTAAATTTAGTTTAAAATATTATTATTTAAGCTATTGCATAGCTTCTATCGCGGGCCTTGAGCGCGGGGACCGAATCCAGAAATTTCGTAACGAAAAACCTCACGCTCCCCACTCCGACGGGCGCGGAGGTGTGGCTTGAAGGCATAGCATGCAATAGCTTTATCGCGGCAGTCCCCGAGTGACACACGTCTTTTTTTTTTTCTATATATTAGTATAGTACAGTATTGGCGTACCGGCGGGCACGGGGTTGCCGGCGGTGGCCGCGAGGCGCGACAGGATGGACCGCTCGGACATCTGCAGGCGCTGCGCCACCGGCGGGATGCGCGCCAGCGTCGCCGGCAGCCGCGACACGTCCGACTTCATGTCCGACAGCAGCTCCTCCAGCTGGTTCAGCACCTGCAATATATACATCATACCACGTGTTATTCATTTTTTCTATGGATAAGTCAAAACAAATGTGCATCAAACTACACAAAAAAAATCTAACACGAAAATAACAAAACAGGCAAGTTAATCCAGTCCTATAATTGAAAATTTTTATATGGAAATAAACAAACCATTCAAAGGGCATTCAAATTGATACAGATCACTGAGCAATCGATCTTGAATACAAATATATTCAGTTCAGTCAGTTCATGAATTTATCGTAATACAAAAGCGTTATTGTGTAGACCCAATATATACATCATACCCAATATATCATTACTTACATTTTTACTCTATACAAATACACAAAAATCGTCATGTATCATATTGTACACACGCACCTTATGCAGCACCGCGTTGGCCGGCTTGTTGCCCGCGAGCGACTCCTTGCTGAGGTGCTGGTGCGACTCCGCGAGACACTCCACCTCCGCGAAGCGCGCGTTCAGCGACATCGCCGGGTGGTTCGGGTCCTGCGTCAGGTTCAGGTACGCGGCGCGCCGGAGCTGCTCCTCGATCACTAGCGCTTGCTCGAGGAGCTGCAAAATGTCATTTTGCTTTTTTTAATGTACACGGTGCTGAAAATTCCATTATCTATATGTTATCTATACTGATGTGTTTGAATGGAACTCTGAAACTATTATTTTTGGATATTGAAGTGAACTACAATGTACATTAGTTGCTCAAATTATACTAATACATATAAGATTTTGTCTGAATAAGCTACAGATAATATAGGCTATGCGAAAAAAAAAGCATTAGTTAACAAAGAGAGCTATCGACACCGATAATATTGTTATAAAACAAGGATAAATAAACAGTTTAAAGTTAAAAGAAAATATTATGGTATCATTTTTGATTACGAAAGAAAATCTATGTTATCAACTAATAAGATACATTTGTTTAAATTACCTTAAATCGCCTCGCCAGGAACTTATTCTTAATCTCAAGGAAGTTGCCCTTGCCGACGTCCATCTTGAACGGCTCATTGATGATCGCGAACCGCAGGTCATTCTGAATGTCTTGCCATCTACCGTAGCCGTGTGTCACGATACCAGCCAGCAGCCAGTAGTCGTGCCGCCTGTGCCAGATCTCGTACTCTCTACCAGGTGCCGCTGCTCTTTCTTCATTCAGCCACAACGTATGCAGTTCTGTGAAACCACCGTCAGCGATGTTGAACATGAACTTGCGGCGTTCCACCTTGAGATCCTCCTCCTCCTTGACGAGCACCACGTCGTCGTCGTCCTCATCTTTCTTATCTTCTTTCGGCTTCTCAGAAGCCTCAGACTCAGCTTTCTCACTCTTTACGTCATCTTTTTTGTCATCTTCCTTTTCTGGTTTCTCCTCTTTCTCTTCTACTTTCTTTTCTTCAGGTTTTTCTTCCTCTTTAGGCGATTCCTCGTCGACGGACATACGACGCTCCTCCTTAACTTCTTCTTTATCTACCTTAGTTTCCTTCTCTTCCGGTTTGATATCCTCTTTGATGTCGCTCGTGTCCATCGGCTCGTCCTTATCTTTGCTGTCTTTTGAATCAGACTTGTCATCTTTCGTCTCTTCTTTCTCGTCCTTTTCTGAGCCACCCGGTGTAGGGGCCTGTCCTGAGACTTGTGTTGCTTGTGTGGGGGCAGGCGAAGGGGCAGCCGAAGTGATAGGCGTGGCGGTAGATGGCGCGGGGCTTGGAGCCGCACTTTCCGCTCCCGCAATCTTTACTGGTTCTACTGGTTTTCGAACCAATTCTGGCATGCTGTAATAGCCATTAATATGTTCGAACTCCTGAACTTTCTTTCTAATCAGACTCATAACACCAATCCTCGTCAGTACGTGTTGGCGAGATAGACCTTCTCTGGGAACACCATCTGCGAATGTTTCCGCGTTATCTGCGCCCGGTTCACAGAGATGCCTCATGAACAACGACACGTAGGCTTTGAAATTTCGTTCTGACTTGCCTCTTAAATCTCTAACTAACCATTGCGAATTAAAGGCATCTTGCGGCGGCATACCATATCGCATGATCGCGTTAAGGAATGATTTTCTTTGTCTGGCGTTGAATCCGAGGACTTCCATGTTGCCTCCGACTCTGGCAAGTAAAGGTGGTAGAGGTCTGTCTCTTTCCTCTCGCCTTTCCAGTCGTCTCTTGCTTCTGCGGCTAAGGAGATCACCATTATCGTTCTTTTCATCGAAGTCATCGTCTTCTTTGTCATCTTCACTTCCCTGTGAGAAGTCAGAGTTGTAATCGGATCCATTTTCTTGCCATGTCGAGTCTTCCCTGTTTTCAGTTTGCGCAACACTGCCGTCATTATAATTAACCTGTTTACGAACTCGTTTACCTTTTCCGAGTGTTCTAGCCTGGTCTTCTTGGTGTTGTTCATAATGATGTCTGAGCAGTTTGATCCAGTAAGCGGGGTCAGTATTTTCAGCTTCTTGTTTAATAATCTCAGTATCAACTTCCTCTTCCCCATCCCCTTCCTTTGTTGAATAACTTGCCACTTTGAAGGAGCTAAGATATTCATTAGCCCAGGATTCTTTCTGTTCAATACCTTCTTTCGATCTATCGAGTAGTTCAGCAACAGCTTTGTCATCATAATGAATAGCTTCTTCTTTGCCTTCCTCTTCCTTGAACAATTCTTCAGTACCAAATCTTAAAATATCATCCAATTCTTGCTTCGTAAAGTTAGCGCCTTTTCCACCCATACCGGGACGTACAACCAAGTGAGTCAACATCATCTTCCTTTTAGCTACTTGCGTTACTCTTTCTTCAACACTGTTACGTGTCACAAATCGATAGATCATGACTTTATTAGCTTGACCGATACGATGAGCTCGAGAGAAGGCCTGGATATCGTTATGCGGGTTCCAATCTGAATCGTATATAATAACAGTATCGGCTGTGGCTAAGTTAATACCTAAACCACCAGCTCTGGTCGACAGCAGAAACACAAACTGCTGAGCGCCGGGTGCATTGAACCTATCGATAGCTTCTTGACGAATTGTTCCCGTAATACCACCGTCAATCCTTTCGTATTTATATCCTTCGCCTTCCAAGAAATCTTCCAAAATATCCAACATTTTTGTCATCTGTGAGAAAATTAGAACTCTGTGGCCTTGCTCTTTCAGTTGTTTCAACATCTTGGACATGAGCACAAGTTTTCCTGAAGCCTTAACTAATGCCTGAGTGTCGTAATTACCGTGAGGACCTAATGGAGCTTCTTCAGCGGCGACAGGGAACAGATAGGGATGGTTACAACATTTCTTCAAATCCATCATCACGTTAAGAAGAGAAACTGTTTGACCTCCGCTCTTCGGATTCAACGCCTCATAATTCCTCGTCAAAATGTACTTATAGTATTTCTTTTGCATTGGAGATAATTCCACACGCACAATAAACTCAGATTTTGCAGGCATGTTTTTGAGTACGTCGGCTTTGAGACGACGCAACATGTGCGGTCCGAGCATTTCGTGAAGCCTCTTTACTTGTTCCTCCTTTGACACATCGGCAAACTCGTTTTGGAATGCAGCTAAGTCATTAAATTTATCTTTGTTCAAGAAGTTGAGGAGATGGAAAAGTTCCTCCAAGTTATTTTGCAATGGAGTACCAGTCAACAGTAACTTATAATTAATGTGATAGCCAGCCAAAAGCCTGAAGAATTTGGACTGATTACTCTTTAACCTATGAGCTTCGTCTACGACAAGAACGGCCCAATCGATTGAACCGAGGCAAGTGGAATCAATTGAGATCAATTCATATGAAGTTAATAGAACATTGAATTTGACTTGAGACTTAATCTTTGATGGTCGGCCGCCTCTGTTTGCACCATCGTCGAAAGTAAGCTCATTCTCTCGAATAACTGCTCGAGAATCTTTATCACCCACATAGGTAATACAATACAAGTCTGGCGCCCACAATTCAAACTCTCTCTCCCAATTGATGATAGTGGACAGAGGTACAGAAACTAAGAAAGGTCCCTTGCAATGACCTTCCTTAAATAAGGAGTACAAAAACGTAACTGTCTGTATAGTTTTTCCGAGACCCATCTCATCGGCCAGGATGGTATCGATTCCTTGGCCCCAAGAATACCGCAACCAATTCAACCCTTCCAACTGGTATGGATGCAGCTGCATTCCCGTCTCGTAGACAAATGGTGGCTGGTCTTCGTACTTCTTATTCAAGTTAGTAGTCGGCCGGTCAGGAGGAGGGTTGTATTTTTTGTAACCCTTCCCTTGAACGCCGCTGCTATTTTCTTCATCGTCGGTATTGTCCTTATTCTTACTCTTGCGTCCAGCTTTCTTGCCTTTGCTTCCTTTCGTCTTGCCTTCTGATGTTATACAAGCGCGCATGTCCTGCAAAAAGCAATTTCAATGATAAAAAGAACTTTAAGTTACATAAAACCAAACAATTATTTATCAGCATTTTTCGTTCATACCTGATAATATTCTATGGCGTTTTTCAATCCTGCTATATCTGCATGTTCAGATTCCCATGTAGCTTGGTCGTAGGAAAGATCACGCCACTTGACCAAAAAGTATGTTGTCCCATCCCGAGAAGTACGATGATTTATAACTCGGTGAACTATCAGCCATTCTGGTTTTACACCATACCTGTTATAATAATGTTTACTTGTTATAATGTTTACTTTTACTAAATGATAAATTGTCAAAAAATCGGTTTGGCCAGTTCAAATTTCACTTCCAAGTCTAACGTTAAAGGTAAATCAATCTAGCATTCATTACTTAATAGTTTATTCTTAAACCGTCAATATCGCAAAACAAATCCAATCTTCTTCCAATGAAGTAAAGCTCGACTTGCAAGGGAATTTCCCATGTAAATCTTGTCTCTGACTGTTGTTAAACAGTTTTATAGTGATATCTTTGCAATCGTGCACATAGGGCGGCCGTACACGGACCGCTTTAAGCCGCGACCGCGCGGTGAACTATAGACATTCATTCATTGCCGTACACGGACTAATCGACCAGTCGCGACTGCTTCAAACCGTCAACTGCGCGGTTTGTAGCGACAGCACGAGCAGTCAACGACCGACCGCTCGAGCAGTCAACGTCCGAGCAGCAATCCGTGTACGTCGCTCAGCCGTTAACTGCTCGAGCAGCCCGTGTACGGCCGGGCACACAGAAGGTACATATTGTATGCTCATGATGTACGGCAGACTCACTTGTAGTACTTCTCCTCGAGCATCTTCTCGTCGGGATCGTGGTGCGCGTGCTTGCTGTACCGCCTGCGGCCCTCGCGCTCCTGCTCGAGCAAGCCGTGTACGGCCGGGCACACAGAAGGTACATATTGTATGCTCATGATGTACGGTAGACTCACTTGTAGTACTTCTCCTCGAGCATCTTCTCGTCGGGGTCGTGGTGCGCGTGCTTGCTGTACCGCCTGCGGCCCTCGCGCTCCTCCTCCGCCTCCAGCTTGGGCGGCTCCTCCGGGTCCGACTTGCGCATGTAGTACCGGTACATCAGCGGGTGGAACACGTCCAGCTGCAACGTGGTAATCGTCTTTAGTGGATGTTTTCAATGGGAAAGCGAATCGTGCGAAAAAAGTACAGATGGCTGCTTAGCAATAAGGCCGCCTCTTGTACAAACTATGCATTTCTTTTGTATTAATTTTATTTTTGTCATAAGTCAGTTTGTGCAAAAAAGTGTTATAAATAAATAAATAAATAAGTAAGTACGAATTTCGAGTGGTAAAGCGGTTTCATAGTACGAGTTTCTGGTAGTAAAGTGATGTTTAGTACAAGTTTCGAGTAGAAAAGTGATGTTTACCACGAATTCGATTAGTAAAGTATTCAAGTAGTAAAATGTTGTTTAGTGCAAGTTTCGAGTGGTTAAGTGATATTTACACGTGTAAATATTTGGTACGAGTTTTTAGGATGAAAGTAATAAAAAGAATCTTGTAAAAATTGTGCAATGAAAATATATGATTTATTTGTATCATGTTTCCAAAAAACAAACATTTGTTATGTGAATAGATTTTTATAAACCTGTAACTCAGATATCCAGCTACAATGCCAATACGACCGTTCGTGCCATTTCACAAAGAATTCTCTGGTCCTTGGGCATTTTGACTTGCCGCTCGACTCCTTCCATCGCCATGTGAGAATTTTCGCCACTTTTCCGTCCATAGGTGGACACTGTAAAATTAAAATTGTTGTACAAATGTTTCAAAAAAGTAAATTTTAATAATTTAACTGAATAATGCACAAAATAGTGTATGTATAAGTATTTTTTGAAGTGAAACTTCTTTATCGGGGTTGGAAAAAAATTTAGTGTAACATTTTTTCGTTACGTGCAATCTTGTTTTTATCCCTACCACGCGTGATTGACGTATTTCTGTAAAGTTGCATATAGTAAATTATTTTTTTGAAAAATAAGGTCATAAAGAAGTTTCACTTCTTACGTGTGTACACTAGTACACGCACACATTTTTTTTATATTTTTATTTTATCTGACAAAGAAAACATTTAAAACAAAATAATAAACTCACACTACATCTAGGACATTTCCACTCCCCATCTGGCACCTCTTCCAACGGCGGATTCAAACAGAAGCGATGGTATGCAGACGGACATGAGTCGCAGCATAACAACTCACCGCCGTCTTTGCAAATTCTGAAAAAAAAACACGTTAAATAATGTTGTATTGTATTGTAGTGTATACACGATAAATAATGTTGTATTGTATTGTATGTAGTTGTATTGTAGTGACACCTGGCTCTGAATGGTGCAAGCGTAATGTTTTTGCTACAGAGCATATATACAACTTTCCGGTATCATTCATCGGGGCCTTAACGGTCGGCCAGTCGAGCAGACTGGTTGAGGATCCTTTTACGATGGAGAAATTCCACCTTCCTTCATCCACATTACACAATCATAGTAACAAAATGGACGATCTAATTGATTGACGGCTGTTATTGCTCCTGTGCGAACGGCAAACATTATTTTTACGTAAGAGCCACAGAGATAGGTTACTAAGTCAATTTACAAAATTCTTCGTGGTTCGCAACTGTAGTATAGTCATGACAGGGCACATGAAAAAGCTACATACATCTTAATATAATATAAATCTCGTGTCACAATGTTTGTCCTCATTGGACTTCTAAACCACTTAACCAATTATAATAAAATTTGCGCACCATGTGCAGTTCGATCCAACTTGAGAGATAGGATAGGTTTTATCCCGGAATTCCCACGGGAAAGGGAACTATGCGGGGTTTTCTCTGAAAACGCGGGCGAAGCCGCGGGCGGAAAGCTAGTATAATTATAGTTCACACTACCCGTCTCCGCACTCACCTACAAAACTCCTGGTGCTCGTCGTCGTCGTCCTGGTCCTGGTTCCCCTCGGCCTCGCAGTGCGGACACGACCAGCGGCCCTCGGGCGTCTCCTCCAGCTCGGGCTCCAGGCACACCAGGTGGTAGGCGCGCGGGCACGTGTCGCACAGGATTATCTCGCCGCCTTGTTGGCACACCTGGCGCAGATCATTTAGTTATTACGATGGTTTGGAGTGATTGGACCGCTTCCATCACAAGCTATAATATATCTGAGATAGCTGATTTGCTTCAACATTAATAACGTGAAAAACACAATAAATTCCATTTATGCCGTTAGTACACCGACGCACTCGCGTGCGGCAGCGAAACAACGAAAAATCTGTCAGTAGTGTGGCAGGATTTCACATATGATATGTCTCACTCTAGCACATAGATAGATGAAATAGTTGCGTCCTTGTCAGTATTGTTTCGCAAGGAACTGCGAAATGGCCATTACACAGACGCATTGCGAAAAAGTTGCGAAAACATTGCTGTGTACTACGTTCCGCAGATATTTCGATACGCAGTAGTTTCGCAGAGATTCGCTGCCGCACGCGAATGCGTAGGTGTACTAACGGCGTTAGGTGCATTGTAAATTGAACTTTAATTCATCCGAATAAGGTATAAGCAAATGGAACATATGCTGAAATGTTGAAATCTAACATTAATCTATGATAATGTATCTTGAGGAAGAGTGTTATTTTTAAATTATGAAATTAATATCTGTTATTTTCCAATGCCCAAAATATTCAACATATTGTGCCCTTTTAAAAGAAAATTTTAAATGGAATTAAATGAATATGGTCAGAATTGTGTTTACAAAGTTTTTAAACACTTTATTTTACGTCCACACAAGTCGGCAAAAAGAATAGATAATATGAATTATAAAAAATAATGGTATTTCCAACTCACCTCACAATAGTCCTGGTGCTCCTGCTCCCCTTCAGTGCCATCGGGGAACTTATTTGTTGTTTTCATTTTCTTCTTTTTCTTGCTCTTGTTGCCGATTTTCGTCTTAGCTTTCTTTTTGGGTTGTGGCTAAAAAATAAAATTACATTATAAATAAACAATAAAATTATAATGCATATAATTGTCAAGGACAACCTCAAGAACATAATAAATATCAAATAAATTAGTTCTAGAAGTGATTTCTTCTAATTATTTATAACTTCAGCCTGTTTTTTTCACATAATGATCCATTAACAATAGCTTCTTAAGTCATGATTTTTAATTGCAATTACATTACACACAACTTTAACAAATAAAAATTCAATATTCTATAACAGAAAAGTTACAAGTTCTTACCGGTAGATTAGGATCTTCCTCCTTAACTATAGCTCCTGGTTCATCAGCGGCGGCGGTTGGTTTGGTCTCTTCAGCTTCCGCCAACATTTGTTCAAACTCTGCATCCGAATCCGAGTTCGCACCAGCGCTACCTTCTTGATCTTCCTCCTGTATAAGATACATTGCATTATTTATTAGACACTTACTTAGCTCACAAAGGAATAGTGTGATAAACTTACGAATATTGGCCACTTATTTCTATAATCTTAAATATCAGTAGTAAAAGCTACTGGGGAAAGAATAAGTTTATTAAGTTAGTAGAGATCATATAAAAATAGTTTGCTATTTAATTTGGTCATGATATCACGCGTAAAAAGCTGGACCGACGTAACTTATTCTGTTTTAGTTGTGTTTGTTATCCTCAAAAGAATAATGAAATGACTGAAAAACCTGCGCCAAATTTTACACAAACATGAAAACTTATAATATAATAATAATATAGCATTTTGTTCCTAAACATAGGGTTACAAGAGGTCCCTAAGTTCGGTGTGCCTTTTGGCATAGGCCTCCTCCAATTCTTTCTAATGTAACCTGTCCCTTGCTACTCTCATCCAAAATGGTCCCGCAGTCTGTTTCAAGTCATCTTCCCATCTTCTGACTTGGCATATGAAAACTTACCGACTATTTAAAGTTCAAAGACAACTTTGGATCAGTTAGTACTCAATAAAACCATAATTAATTGCGACATAAACTCACACTGCTAGTCCGCTTCCTCTTACTAAACTTGATCTTCAGCGTGGGCACTTTAGGCTTCCTGCCCGGTTTGCCCCGCGGCGTGGAACTCGTTCCGTGTTTGGGCTTGCGGCCACGTTTACGAGGCGCCGGCGTGCCTTCATCACTGATACCTTCATCGTCTTCTTCCTCTGGCTCGTCTATTGAGTCCTCGATCTGTGGAGGGAATGTTAATATAAATACGGGATGTGCCGCCGTCCCGTTATCTTCACTACATAGTATAAAACAAAGTCGCTTTCCCTGTCCCTATGTCCCTATGTCCCTTTGTACGCTTAAATCTTTGAAACTACGCAACGGATTTTGATGCGGTTTTTTTTAATAGATAGAGTGTTTCAAGAGGAAGGTTTATATGTATAATAACATCCATTAAATAGTGGAGAAGTACTGTTATTTTTGAGGTTTCTAACGTGATGTCGTAAAAAATTACATTTTTTCCGCTTACATTGCAAACGCAGGCTGAACCCTACGAGTTTTATCAAAATAATGTACTAAGTATTATACACATTGAAAAGGTCTATAGAAAAGTCCGCGATGGTATATGTCTATCTCTTATGGATAACCCACAATAATTTTTTTTTGTCATTTACTTTTTACGACAAATAATGGCTAATTTTCGATGCGATTTTAACCAATACAGCATTAATCCTTAACCAATTAAATACCTTCAATACATTGTTCATTTAATATAGATCTATATGGGCCTTTACACCGTATGATTTAAGTGAATATTTTCGAAGATATTACAGATTTAAAAATTGCGGGACGTAGCGTTTGCGGCGGTACCGGCCGGCCGCCCGGCTATATACCTATTTTATACCCGTGTGCGAAGACGGAGCGGGCCGCTATGTTTTTATATACAACGTTCACAGTTTTCCTGTAGTTTATTTAGTATCAGCATTGCACCCGTGCGAAGCCGGGGCGGGTCGCTAGTAATATACAGGGTGTCCCGTAAGTAGTGGACCAACGGGTTATGGGGAGTAGAGGGACTTATTATCTAACAAAAATACTAAAATTTATAGTCCTAAACCATAAAGTTTTTGATTTATGCTTTATTTTCAAAATTTGATAAAAATATCATCCTCGTAAGCTTAATATGAACTTTTACCATTTCTGTTTTTATTTTATTCTTAGTTTTTTGTTCAAGATTATTAAGAATACATAAGTCTTCCTAATTAAAATGATACTCAAGCATAATTAACAACAACAACAAAATTAGACCAAAAGATAGGTAAAATTTTACGTTTTAAAATTTTACGGACTGAAGTTTGAACAAAGCTGGTGTAAAAAAAATGTATGGTAACCCTGTGGAACTTTATTTTAAAAACTTCTACATCTCATACAAATTACAAAAAGGTATAATTTTGTGGTATAAAGTATTTAAAAAAATGTTAAATTGGCGTAGAACATTCAAATTAGAAATTATCAGGTAGTCAACTCATTAAGTTATTCCGAGAATTATTGCCTTTATGGGCGCGCGCTGGAATTCTTTTGTATTGTTTCTGGCCAATCATAGACGATACTTGAACCCACTATTATTTTCTTTGACTTTCAACTATTTTAGTGACTTGCTTATAGCTCGGAATTACACGCGTGTTTAGCTTGAATCCGTCATTACGATATTATTCTTTGTTGAAGTACGCTTGAATTGGACACTGATTTTTCTTGTGGTTTTAATATTGTTCGACTTTAGTTTTTTGAAGGAAATTGTCTAATACATACACTCCACGTGAATATGCAGAAATGTTAAAAAAATTATTAAGTTAAAAAAATTTTGATCCAAGCATCAAGCATCTCTCGACATCACCTGATAATCACACGACACCTCTGATAATCACCTGGTGGTGATTATCAACGACGAATTAATTTTTGTATTAATTTTAGCATTAATACCAATTAATGCTTGCTCACTCGTACATGATACGGGTGTAAATCACTTCTCTTCAATATGCGATGCACTGTACTTCTTGGTACACCAGTGCGTCTAGCAATACGGCGAGTACTAGTTGAAGGATCTTCTTCTACTTCTGTCAATATTAGGAAGTCCAGGAATACGACCTTCATGGTATGCGTTATTTACTCTGAGAAAAAATTGGTGATCAGGATAGCAATCCCGATTGGGATAACGCTCACGATAAACACGTGCTGCTTGTCGAGCATTTCCATCACTGAGTCCATAAATAAAAAACATTTTTCTGCATATTCACATGGAGTGTATGTATTAGGCATTTTCCTTCAAAAAACCAAAGTCAAACAACATCCAAATCACAAGCAAAATCAGTGTCCAATTCAATCGCACTTCAACAAAGAATAATATCGTAATGACGGATTCAAGCTAAACACGCGTGTAGTTCCGAGCTATAAGCAAGTCACTAAAATAGTTGAAAGTCAAAGAAAATAATAGTGGGTTCAAGTATCGTCTATGATTGGCCAGAAACAATACAAAAGAATTCCAGCGCGCGCCCATAAAGGCAATAATTCTCGGAATAACTTAATGAGTTGACTACCTGATAATTTCTAATTTGAATGTTCTACGCCAATTTAACATTTTTTTAAATACTTTATACCACAAAATTATACCTTTTTGTAATTTGTATGAGATGTAGAAGTTTTTAAAATAAAGTTCCACAGGGTTACCATACATTTTTTTTACACCAGCTTTGTTCAAACTTCAGTCCGTAAAATTTTAAAACGTAAAATTTTACCTATCTTTTGGTCTAATTTTGTTGTTGTTGTTAATTATGCTTGAGTATCATTTTAATTAGGAAGACTTATGTATTCTTAATAATCTTGAACAAAAAAATAAGAATAAAATAAAAACAGAAATGGTAAAAGTTCATATTAAGCTTACGTGGATGATATTTTTATCAAATTTTGAAAATAAAGCATAAATCAAAAACTTTATGGTCTAGGACAATAAATTTTAGTATTTTTGTTAGATTATAAGTCCCTCTACTCCCCATAACCTTTTGGTCCACTACTTACGGGACACCCTGTATATAAATCTCGTGTCACAATGTTTGTCCTCAATGGACTCCTAAACCACTTAACCGATTATAATAAAATTCGCACAGCATGTGCACTTCGATCCAACTTGAGAGATAGGATAGTTTAAACATGTAGGTACCACGGGCGGAGCCGAGGCGGACCACTAGTAATATTATAAATGGAAAAGCCTGTCTATCTGAATATGAAGCGTTCATTTCTTTTACTCTATCTTTGCATGTATTACAACTTGGATAAGTTATAAATGTGTAAATAATATTTTTTGCGACGATTTTGCTATTACTTCTTATTGCTACTTTCATTGAAAATGATATAATGAAGTAGGAAAATTGAAAATGAATTAAGACTTTTTCCTTAAGTATATCTATTTACCTTATTTTCTTTTGGCGGCCTACCACCTCGTTTAGGCGCGTAATCTGACGCAGTCGAAGTATTTGTGTTTTCTTCTGAGCCGCCAATGTTCTGATTGTTGCCGCCATCGAGATGCGGATTTGTTTCACAGAAAAGCCGCCATTTTGCCGCTACCAACATCATCAATTTTGACACTGGTACCTGTTCCAAGGAAAATATATCTTAGCTATGAAAATGCTTTTTTATAACTAAATGTTAAGCATATTTAAAACACTTTTATAAATAAGGATTGTCCCAAATAACTTCTGCGATAGGTTTGAAAGGTTTCACTTCTAAATAAAAACAAAAAATATATAAAAAATTTGATGTCTAACAAAATGTACTCAATAAAATTAAAACATAGAGTTACCTTTGGGTTTTCTTTAACAATAAACGGTCGCACATGTTGCTGAAACAGTTTGTAACTAGTCAAATTCTCGAGGTCTGCATCTGTGTACTGTATGTCCACATCTGTGAGACCAAAAGAGGAGCACACCTCCTCAACTGTAGGCATACCTGATAAAGATAAACAAAGTTAAAAATGGAAAAATATTTTTTTTTTTTTTTTGTAAATTTGAATGCTATAAAACACTAAATATCAAATTCAATAGAAAAGAAGACATGATATTTTAGAAATATTCATACTGAAGTATTTAGCTCTAACATGTCTTGAACCACTAAGTTACTCAGAAATAATTTAATATTATAGTAATTGAATTTAAACCTAATAATTTATAATAAAACTATAAAATATGTTTTATGTATGTCTTCTTAAATGTATCTGGTATCAAGCTGAATTACCATTTCTAATAACAATGAATGAAATGCACTACAGCTTTTTATTATCATTACACATCCATTTTTATCTTCTACTGTTTTATTATGTTTAATTTCTCACAATATTATGATAAACAATGCCTTTATTTCTTATCTCATTGAATTTAATAAAATATTGGCAGACAGAATACAATGATAAATGATATGGAATGCAAAGATAGCAATTACTATATTGTTTTACAACTTCAAAATTTCAATAATCCATCCTATTAAGGATAATACATCAAGTTTTTGATATAGAGCATAATATCTTGCAGATCTCTAATTTAGTTCATCATATTCTAATACTATAAATATCACATTTTGTTTGTTTCATTTTAAATTTTGTGTTGACTAAAATATCAATACCATCACGTCATGGAGTAAGGCGACGATTTTGGTAACTTTGAATCATGTCAATGAAGTTTTTTTTCAAGCAAACATTTACCAGATCCTGAATCTGAAGGCACTGGATTGGATGTATTGTGTTTGCTGCCGCGGCCCTTACGAGACTTCTTGCTGGACGAAACAGCGCTCAGTGCATAATCGCTGTCACCCTCCGCCTCAACCTCCAGACCAAAGTCGTCATCCTATCGAGAAAATATTATTTAATTATCATATCTTACTTGTCCATCTTGAAACTGTATGTTTAGTTTTTTAAGCTGCATGTACTGTTTTGTGATTAAACATCACTTACATACATAAACAAAGTTAGAAAATGAATGTCTGATAACTTTTAAGATGTAGATGATCAACAAGTTTCAATGAATAAATTATAACAATACAAAGTTACTTATTATTTGTACAGATAAGATAAAATAATTCAGTCATTTTGAAAAAAGGAATAACATCTGAGCAACAACAATACTTATATTGTGTTTTATTTGTTTTTATAATGATATTATACCTTTTGAATAGACAATATAACTAGAAGAATATGATTATGTAATATTTTCATTCCTAGTAAGTTAACAAAAATAAGCAATATTTCAACTTGTGACTCACTTCTTCGCTTTCATTCTTTCTCTTCTTTTTCTTCTTTCTGCCTTTCTTTTCTTCACCTCGGGCTTTTCTTTTCTTTCCTTTTTTCTTCTTTCTGCCGTCCTCTGGTGAGTAGTCGTCATCCTCCTATTCAAAACAAACAATTCATGTAGATATTTACACTATGGAAACAGTCACGTTATGTGTTTTGATTTTGGTAGCATCTGATTTTAATAAATATAATAAATCAAATCACAACAGTTATAATTAATTAAAAGTATTGAAATTTGATTTTCAGCAAAAATTACAGTTTGAGTTCAGTTTACTTTTATAACTTAAACTTACTTTAGGTGGTACTTCATCACTTTCTGCAGAATTCTCGTTCTGACCCTCACCTTCCTCAACATCCTCGTCACCTGCAATCAATTTCGAATATTACCACCAGAATAACGAATGATGGTGTCCACCTTGTCAAATGCTAGCACTTGGCTTATTTTCTCGACACATGCACATTTCCACCGGTAAGGTCACTAATCCCTTTGTTTGGCGGCGTCCATTTTGTTAAGTAGTAATGAGGGGATAATGCATGTTCTTTTCTGTCACAAACTGCCACATAAAAATATTTACAACCCAACCACAACAAATATACCACTGAAACACTTCATCACTCACGATTAATGCAGAGTAGTACTTTCAGGGGTTATATTTTGATCAAATTTATCACCAGCACGAAGATTTTTGAAATTTTAATTGCATACCGCAAGTAAACAGATGATACCGCTATTCACATTTTAACTATGACATGCTAGATCTGAAATTGGTCGTTTACCTGCAAAAGAACCGTCTACCTCTTCGTCCGATGCCATTTAGATCACAATTTAACACAACCTAAACGAGAAGAAAATTTTAAGTATAGAAAGGCAAAGGACGCGCAGTTTTTGCGACAAATGGTAATTAATTCAGAAATTGATGCCGCCGTCACTACGATGAACTAGCGTAGCATGAGAAGGCCGGATTTTATGTCTCGCTCTTGCAAGTCGTGCATGCGAAGAAAATAATAATGTTACCAGATCTATATACAAAATGTACCATAGTTTTTGTAAGGCATCTAAGCAAATGTTTGGAAATTTTTAATTATTCAAATTTTATAGTATTATCTCGTTAAATCAATCAAAACACATTTCAATACCTAAATATATTACTTATTCTGAGAAGAAAACGGTGTCTTTCTAAGAATTATACATCATTAATTCCTGTGAACATTGCGTCTACCTACGTATGAAGATATTAACTTTATTTTTTAATATAAATTTATGTTACAATATAGTACAGTATTCTATATAACAATAATGAATAAATTGCCATTTCACTTTAACACACCAAATATTTAAAACGAATGAGTTAATAATAAACGAATAAGTAATTTTTTGCAATAAATTGTTATTCAGTTAATTGTGGTAACTGGTAACATTAATTTGTTGGCACAGAGTAAAATCGATCAATCCATAAAACAGATTATCCAAAAATCAAAATGTCAAATTCAAAACGGGAAAATCGATTCTGCGAATCGAATGAAAATGTATTATAATTAACAAGTCAATAACTGCGTTAAAAACAACCGACTTCAAACTTGCACTTGCAACATTTACAAATACAGACAAAAATGCTCATAAAATAAAAACTACTGGGCCTATCCGAATAAAATTTTTATGGGACCAATTCGACACCATCCCGCGTCGAACAAAAAAAGAATCACGTAAATCGGTTCAGAAACCACGGAGTAATCGGTGTACATACATAAAAAAAAAAAAAAAACATACCGGCCGAATTGATAACCTCCTCCTTTTTTTGAAGTCGGTAAAAAAATATAATATTTATCAGTAGGTGTTCTCAAAAAAGCCAGCAAAATTCACAAGAGCTTTCCTATTCTTAATTTACCTATAGACTTAAGTTGTAAACATGGGACACACTTGTGCTGTTTGAAATTGTAAATCGTCATCTCGACGTAATAACAAGATCTGACTTTTTATCATTACTTTTCTTACTTCTTATTCTTAGGCCGCGTTTCCATCTGCAAGAAAACTTCTGGAAGAAATGTCCGACAGTCTGTTCAGCAGCTTGCAAGTCTAAACCATGTAGCAAGTGCTGTCGCGACAGTTTGTCAAGCGTATATCTCGCAGCAAGCTGCAAGTATCGCCCGCACGGCTTTTGATTTTGTTTATTTGAAAATAATGAGTAAAATAATGACAAAGTCGTGAATGCTCTCGTGAAGAAACTATAATGTCAATAGGAAAATCCTATGGTGATGAGATCTTAAGATGGAATAAAGTGATTATTTTGATTTCTTTTTTTATATATTTGTTTTAATTGACCATCTTCCAGTTGTATTTCGCGTAGTAAATTATGTTAAGCATTCTCGCAACTTCACGTCTCCTAGAAATCCAGTCTCGAACCCAAATTGATCTTTTTTTCATTTTCGACACTTAAATTGTTAATATAGCTGCTACACGTGCGCATCTTGACGGCATTATTTCACAGAATAGAATAGAAAATTTTGACCGTATGATGTGCCGGGATAGGAAGTAATTCCTATCCCGGCACTCGTAAGATCTCGTGTGTAAATACCTCCGCGATAAGTTGCGATAGTATGATCCGCGAGCTTCTCGCAGGACATTTATTGCATAAATAAATTGCAGGACATACAAACGATATTACAAGGAACTCATGCAAGATTTCCGCGGGTTTACTTGCAGATGGAAACGCGGCCTTAATTATACTACTTTTTAGCGATCAGTGAATTAATGGACTACTTATTAAGATTCGATTCAATCAAAAATCGATTTACCGACATGTACATGAATTTGCATTCACTAAATTTATTATCTATGCGCAATTTGATGTTTGAGTTTGACGACTGTTTGACGTTTGACGCTTCGCTTGATCATGATGACATGATCTGTCATGATCGTTGATGGCTATAGTCAAGAGCGTCTTGTTCATAGAGTATATTATATTATAGTCTTGTTATTATTTATAAATGTATTTCTTGATTATAAATTATTCACTTTCCTCTTGACCTTTTTATAATCGCAAAATAAATTAGACATGAATGCTTTATTGGATTATGGTTCGTCTTCGAACGAATCTGATACCGATGATAGTGGAGAAGAAGATGAAAAGTTGTAAGTGGTTTCTTCTTGCTTCCTTGTTAGTCAACCGATTATATATTTATTGTTTGGATATAATAAGAACATATGCACTTATGTTAAGTTAAAATACAGGCTCATTGAATATATGCATACTTTTTAGCTTTTCTTATGACCTTAACCAATTTCGTAGTAGGTAGATAATGAATTATTATTATAGGTTGCTCTTTACATTGACGCTTTATTTTAGGATAATAAAAGAAGAGGAAACGAAAGATATTGAAAAACCTAAGCTACCAAAACCAGCACTTGGCGAGAGTAGCCTGCAAACATCAGTTTTCTCCAACCCATTTGTAGAAGCAGAGCTTGCAAAAGCAGCTATATTAGAGAAACATGTTAAAATGGTATATGTTGACTGTCCTTTCTTAAATAAATCTGTGTTTTATAATTTAATACCAAGTTTTGAATAACAAGTCTGATCCTTTTCTAAGATCTTAACAAATATAGTAACAACAAGTATGTGTACTATGGTAATTCATATCCACCTTAAATTAATCATATTCTTCATATATTTTTACTTTAACCCATTGAGCCCCGAGCGGCCCGATCGGGCCGCGACACAATAGATTTTCTATTGTGTCTGTGATGCCGGGGCCTGATGGATTAAAGTAGCAGGTTTAAAAGATATTGGTATATTAATTTTAACTTAAAAATTACTTATTATACATATTGTTTTATTTAAACTAGTTGTGTTGGCATAGGATAATATCCAATTTTACATACAATCGTCAAGTACATAGGCCATGACTGTTAAGGTTCCAGGTAAAGGGAATACCCAGATGATCAACGGGAAGAAAATTTGTTGGAATTTTAGAAAAGGAAGGTGTAGATTTGGACATAATTGCAAATACGCACATGACTCTGATATACAGAAGACAGCTGAGGAGTTAGATGCAGAAAAACAGGTATGAAAGCATAAACTTATGATATTATACTCTGTAAATTGTAATACAATGAATCTAAAAGCATGGAATAAGTAAAATATAATTATTGAAAGTGTCCATATTAATACTATCATGAAGTGTATTAATTATTTTTAATTTTTAATTTATATAATTTGAACAACGATTAAAATATATTTTATACTAGCGGTCCGCCCCGGCTTCGCCCGTGGTACATATTTACGTTTTCTCTACATAAAAACCATCCTCGTACTTCAAGGAATATAATAAAAAAAGAATTATCGAAATCGGTTCAGCCGTTCTCGAGTTATGCGCTTACCAACACATTTTGCGATTCTTTTTTATATTATAGATTATTCATAGTATGTACTAAGTGAAGCTATTTGTAAAATATGCAAATAAATAATTAATTGTTTTAGAAATTAAAGACAGTGGTATGTGAAGGTGCAGGAACAATGTCATGTGCCGTCCCCCCACCAGTAGATGAAACTATCAACCCAACAGATGACAGCTTATGGGAGGGAAACTCAAAGAAGAAGAAGAAAAGACCAGGCCTGAGCTCAGGGCTCGTACCTAGCCAGAAAGTTATCAAAATGTACAAACAACAGAAGTTAAAGGATGCTTTATCCAAATAAATATATAAACAGTAATCACATGTGTTTTCTGTGACACTTCACTATTTTCATTTAATCAAGGTAGTGCATCAACTTCACTAAATAAAAAGAGATATAATATAGTGAATTAACTACTCAACCAATTATTATTGTAATAATTCATCTTTTGAATCTCATTACTAAGTGTATCTACATTTTACCCTATCCCTGGTCAATGTATGATACAATACACAAATGATTAGTAGGAACCATCTTATATTTCCCAAAACATTTTTAATGTTGTAAATGTCTTGTTCTTATATTCACACTAGCGGCACAGAATACATAATAGTAGCTAAACGCTACAGAACGGACACTCTCCGCCTCCCGCCAAAATTAAAATTACCTCACCCCCGCGCGATCAGACATAAAATGGGCCATATTTTTCTGCAAGGACGATACGCAACGAAGATTGACAACATTAATCAAATTGACTTAAAGTAATTTTATTATTTTGGATTTGTGATTATCGTTTTTCGTAGAAAATGGTTAGATATTGTGCTGTTTACTGTTTAGATATTGTGTATTTCATCAGAAAAACGCGAATTTTTTTTTTACGCTAGTCACAAATGTGCCAACCATAAAGCGTTAACACACACATTTGCAGTCTCTACAGTGTGACTGTCAAAACGATCATTTTGTATGGAGTGTCCGGGGTGTGCTAGCGGTCCGCCCCGGCTTCGCTAATGTTTTAACTATCCTATCTCTCAAGTTGGATCGAACTGCACATGGTGTTCGAATTTTATTATAATCGGTTAAGTGGTTCAGGAGTCCATTGAGGACAAACATTGTGACACATGTTATGTTATGTTATGATAATTTAGCAGGCATAGCCTTTAAAGGAGTCAATATAGTTGTGAGTAAATGAATATTGTATTAAAATATACAAAACAAATACAGCAAATTTAACTCCTCCAATTAATTTTATTTTTAGGATGAATTTTTCTGTACTTGCTATATGTATGAATAAATAAATAGTGGCAAAGAGAAGGATTTTAGTCTAATTGAAATCACATTGAATAGTAGAGAAATAAAATACATAAATCCTTTCAAACTGTCTTTATTTAGGAAACGCAGAAAGTACATGCACTTTTTAGATAAAACATTCTTTATGCATAAAGCACTTAAAACTCAATTCACTGGCCCCTAAAAATAAAATTATCTCTAAATCATAGATGTAAAATTACTCATTAAAACATTAAATAATACATTTCAAAGACACGGCCAGTGAATAAGTCAGCATGTGTTTCACAATAATTACCTAAGTAAGCAGTGATAGCTCTTTCCGTTTCGTACATTAGTTATAGCACAGCCATTTACAATGTTCTTGTGGCGTTTCGCCAAAACATTTGATAGCCTTAATGCTATTTATATATTCGCCATTATTTGGTCACAGATGACGCAATCTCGCTAACCCTTTAAATACTAGTGAGAAACTTTAATAACAAAACAACTGATTTAAAACGATTCCATACACAACCTCATTGCTGTTTCACATATGATTTTGTGGGCTTAACATTATCAGACTAAATAAATTATATCTTTAACTAAGATCAAACTATAGAATGACGACACAACATCGAGATATTAAAATTTTACATCCTATATGTTGTCTAATCAAATTTACAACAAAATATTATTTATTCGTAGCTAAAACCAAAGTCGCTACACAATCATCTACTTACACCGATATACTGTGACGCGAGCTTAATTTTAATATTGCAATTAAGTACATACTACGTAGATTTGCGAGTGTCAAATATAGAGACTGAACATGTAATATTTCTAAGTCGTAAATCCAGACATCCATATTTGCTGATCTCTATGCTCATCTTCAAGAGGATCACAATATCAAGCAGTTATGGCTATCTGCTAGCGACAATTATAAATACTTCAAAAGGCACAAAAAAGAATTTTTAAACATTGTACATTGAATGATAGTCAATTTCATTATTTTATTATTCATATGAAAAAATATTCTAATGAAGAAATATAAAAATAGTTATTTCATTTGGCATTAACAGTTACGATATAATAGAGCCATGCATATTCTATTACAATATCATTTTAAGTACATCATATATTACTTTGCGTTTAATTTTGTGTATATTGAAACATTACAAAGTGGAATATTACAAAAAGTTCTTATGGCTAAGTATAAATATTTTAGTCTATGTTTTAATAGCAACTTTTTTCATCTTTGGTGATGGGTGCAATCCATTGCTTTTGAGGTGATCTATATCCGTGTCATGTACGCCATTGGGTAATCCATTACTTAAGGGTGTGTGACCATTCATCTTACAGTGTCCGTTCATTTTGGTGTGTCCATTTAGTTTGTGTCCCGTGTGTCCGTTCAGCTTCTCGTCGCAACCGTTAATTTTAATGTGCCCATTAACTTTGATATCACCGTTTTGCATTTTATCGGCGTGCCCGTTAATTTTCTCAGCTTTATGTCCATTTAGGCATTTAGGTTGTCCTAATAAAAATATCGTCAATTAGTAAACAACACTCATTTTTTATCAACCGGCGTAACTGGGTCAGTATTAAATAAAAGATTGAAAGTTATGGAGTAAAGTTGTTCGGAATAACATTTGTTGAAGAAATACAGAGTATAGGGAATAATATATTTACATAAAAATATATAATTTAGTCAAAGTGCATTACTTAGGCTTACTACAGCAAGACGACGCTAGCGGTAACACTCACTACTGTGCACAATCCGGTGACTAACACAACACAGAAACACACTAAAGAAATCCAGATGAAAAAATTATAATTCTAGCAATACTGACACCAATGCTAATAGGGGCTAGAAGATCTAACACAATTACGCCAGTTCGAGGAACATGCAACTTGTACACATTATAAAATTATGTAAACATTAAAAATTATCAAAACTAAGTCTTATCAAAGAACCTTTTTTGCTGACTCTGAATGCATGCAAGAATAAAGACGTCTGATCATATGAATATTGACAATATCATAGGTGATTAACATGTTTCTGATAGAATTAAAATGTATTGCATAATTTGGGCTGGACTCACCGTAGACGCCAGACCCGGCGTAGTACCTTTTTGAGGTTTTCCAATCTTCTTTTAATGATAAATTATACATGGAATAAGCTGGGTCACCGGTCACTTCTTTCTCGATCAACAGAAACTTGGGCAACGATGCCAATAGCGCGTCTTGGTCGTACGCCGCACTATAGGTCTCAAGCAAAACCATACCACGACATCTGAAATATTACAACAAAATTAATAAATCGCCCAATTCAATTGGTACCAATATATTTTACACACCCTAATAATTTACCTTATATAACTGCCAGATACATAATATAATAGGTATAGGTAAATAATAAATAATAAGATTTGCTCAATTTATTGCTATAAATATATACATAAATACGGGATATATGTAACATTGAACGCAATATCACCTTGGATGCGTCGGCTGTCTGTATATATCCAACTGGTAGTACTGATTGTTGTAGATGAAGCAGCGTCGCTTTTTGAATATCGTGAAATGCGCGTCGTCCTTTTGCGGGAGCATGTTCAGGTAATCTCTGTGCGTCAATTGTGTCCTGACTTCTACGGACTGGCCATTGGTGGGGTGGAACTTCCTCATCGTGTGAATATAAGACCAGTGACCCTTCTGTCCACGCTTCCGTAACCTGACTTGCGCTTTGCGGACGTCGCTCTGCAAGTAGTTGTGTTCCACGTCGAAGTCTTGGAACGGTGGGAACTCCGCGTCGGTCGGGAGGGGCGTCTTGACGAGGAACTTGCGTTTCTTCGCGTTGACGTTGAGCCGGTCGCCGGTATCGATGCCGATCTTTTGACAGACACAGGCGATCAGGCGATTCATCTTTTTGTCGAAATCTGTCGAATTGTCGATGACATCGAAGTATGGATGTCCCACCCAAGCGGCTGCCGCATTGTAATCTAGCTCTCTCGCGAGCTCTACACCTTCAGAACGACACGCATGGTCCTGGAAAGAAATCATAAATCTTAATTTCATACAATTTGAGCTTGTGTTACAATATTAGCATTATATGTCATTCCAGGTTGTCCAGAGACTGCAACCTTATCAAATATCAGTCAAATGTATTTAGGTAACTAGTGGATTTTGCCCAAAAATAAAACAATAATAATCATAGCATTTCATTTGTAGAAATTTCCTTATTTAGTAAGATTTGCGGAAAAGTAAAAATAAAACAGTAAAACACGCTAACAATGTTTTCAATACATCAATCATCGACAACTTCACGTGACATTGATAAGGCATAAATTTCGATTGAGATGGCACAGTGCCAAATCGACGACAAAAATTCAAAGTCGTTTGAATATCCTGAAAGTGTACTTTTTACAAAGTACTTTGTCTGCGTATCATCTTACAAGGTTAAAGGTCGTAATTGGATTTAAGTTATGTAATAACAGCCGCGATTTGTCTTTACATCGAAATAAATAATTATCAAGTAAATAATTTTCTACGGCATTAAACAACGAATTTGAATTTTTAGTATGAAAATAATTTTAAAATTTTAAAACACGTTTATATTCTTATCAACCACAATTACCTACAATGTTATATTATCTTTATGTCGTCTTCAGTCGTCGAGTCATTAAGAAGATGTAACCATGCATTAAATTAGATAGACAAACGATTTCATTGTTGGCCATACAACGTCACTACAAAGTAAGAAGCAACCATCTTCATACATCAAATACTTAATTCATGTCAATAATATATTTAGAAATTAGAGCTATCGGGAATTCCCATCCATTCAAGTCACATTGCAAATCACATGCATACATGATATAATATGTATGTGTAGTATATCCAATATAGATACTACATCGAGTACTAGAATATACTAAGCCAATCTGCTAATGGGAAGCTGTCGTACTCGTATAAACTGACTATATACATAAAGCGAATAATGCCAAGGCTGGGCCTGTTGCGTAACTTATTGTACTATATTATTTACACATCATTTTACGGTACATGCAATATTTATAGCTATAAATCTTACAATCGAGCGAACATATGCCATATTGATTTTATGACAATGAATAATAATCAACGTGAATTTCTCAAAAACGCATCGAACAATCGAGTACTGTTTACGTATTATGTAAGTATGCGGAATAGCGGAAACTACACGATACTCCACGTATCGAAAAGGGAAAAACGATATTCCCATTTCCATAAACTGAACTAAAGTTTGATATATTAGTAATTTTGAGAGCAACAAAGTTTAATACTATTTTTTAATTTCATTGATAACAATTAGAAAGCACTCTAGTTAAATTAGAAGAAAATTTCCATTTGTATTCAGTAAATAGCTATAAACTGGACAGCAATTTAGTTATTAGCTCGTGTACATTTTATGACAGCGATGGCAAAGTAATAAAGTAATATCTTGGTAATCGATCAAACTTTGTGATGGATTACTATCTAAATGTTAATCTACATATTGATTAACTACCACATTATGACTTTAGTTAGAAAGGTTAAATAATATAAAGGTATATCTACTATATAAAAATAAGTCTGGTTTTCCTTCCTGACGCTATAGGTAACTCCAGAACGCACGAACCGATTTCCACGGTTTTGCATTCGTTGGAAAGGTCTCGGGCTCCGTGAGGTTTATAGCAAAGAAAAGGTGGCTCTGGTGGCGAAACGGAGTTCGCCCAGTTTGCTAGTTGATTATATTTATATTTGTTAAGTTAGCTACTCGAGTGGTTTCCAATTCAAAACCCTCGTGTTGTTATATACTATCTCTGTGCCCAAAATTCGTCTAGTATCGATCATTCTTAAGACGATACACAAAAAAAAATCTACTGCTTGGCGGGCGGAGTCTAATAGCTCGCTATCGCGAACGCGGGTATGCGCGAAGTCATTCTTGCAAACTCGCCGCGCTGCCGCTGGCCGACTCGGGACAAACATGTATGGAGTCGTCATACAATTATAATATTCTTATACCTACATATATTTAATTGTTGATTTATTGGTTTTATTTTCTTGCTTATAAACAAATAATCTTCTTTTTAACAACTACTTAGACATTATTAATAATTATTATTATTTCGTAATGTTTACTTTATTACAAAATAATACAGGTTATAAATAATCTTTAAAATAACAAAAAATATTGTTACTCTGAAAAAATGAAATGGTACTCAATAACGCGAACTACTGAATGGATTTAGATAGAATTTGATGCTGACGTAGATATTACGTCATGCCCAGAAATGAAAGGTAATATTTCTGAAAGAAGTTATAAACCCTAATTCTTCTCAGTCAAAGTCAAGAGTGGAAGATATCACTAATACAGTAAAACTGATGCGAAACTTTGGATGTTAATTTGTATATTTTTTTGTTAGTTGTTACTTAATCACGTCAAGACTACATTACCAATTTTGATAAAATATAGCTAATTGCCTGGATTTACACAAAGGATACTTTTTATCCGAACTGAACACTTCTGTGGGATAAGACAGGATTCACGATATAATCTAATTCCATGCGGGCAAAGCCGCGGTCGGAATTTTTTTAAATAAAAAAATTGTTTAAAAAAAACACAAAATATATTGACGCATGTATTTATTTTTTGCACTCTATTATAATTGTAATTATTCATTACAAATAATCAAAATAAAATAGCCAGAACAAAGTCAGGCCCTGGTAGGGTAGGTAGGCAGGTACAGCAATGTGAGACGAACACTGGCTTATTTATACCAATAATAATGTATTATAAACATTAAATTAAGTTTACTTTCTAACAACAAAAATACATAATATTAGCTAATGTGAAAGCGAATCAACCAATCATCACACAAAAATGAAATGTGCACACAAATATTCATCCAAATCGGTTCATGTCATTAGGAGGAGTGACTGCAGCGCCATCTTCCGGGCCCAATTGTGTTTCCAGATCACCCAGGAACTCAATTTAATATACTTACACAAAATTTTTCGAAATGAAAACTCACATTACTATGTAAATATGAATATAAACCTGTTTTATTACTAAGCAATTTCCCGCACAGGTGTAGTAAGTATAAATGAAATAAATATCAACATCAAATTCTTTATACAACATACTTATCTACCACCTTCTAAGAAATGTAATTCTTGAACTTATTTCGTATTTTTTTTAAATATAATACTACTCCAATGAGCTCCTGTTCCATATTATGTCCGCCATACTTCCACTAAGTTCACCATGATTTTTTATTTCTTTGCACTTTGTTGCTTTTTGCTAAAAATGGAATCATGCGATAAAACCAGTAGAGCTTTGATAACATACATTTTTGACTGAATAAAGGTACTTACGAAGGAGTGGATTCACATTGTGAACAATCAGTGGGTTTATTTTCCTTCTGGATTCCGAATTTCTGAAAAGATTATTTATGCTATAAATGAAAAAATCTTACACATTCGTTATGTACTTAAAACAGGGGTACATATCAAACATCGTCTATAATACAATTATCATCAAATTTAAAATAAAACCAACTTACTTCATTAATTTGTTCCAATTGTAAGCATTCTTTTTCCTCCAACCTTTATGTTTCTTCTTCTTATTTTCTTTATTGTCCCCATTTGTCTCATTTTGTCTTATCGTGCTGTCACCCTTTTTTACGATTGCGCGAGCGACACAAGTTCCCCGTGTGACAGCCGTAGCGGGAATGACTCGTGCAGCGATCGGGGTAGGAAGGTACAGGGCGGCTCTCGCTATATTGGCTGGTCGCGCGCTAATTTCAAGTATTTCTTGTTTATTTCAAAACCATCGCATATTTCAAAATTCTAACACGGTAGACGTATAGGTTGTATATTTTATAGTTAATATCCAAAAAGTCGTAACTTTACGTTTGTTATTTTGAAGATGCCAGAGATTAAAAAAAAATAACAATGATAACTTTGTATTTTTTTTCTATCGAGAAAATATCATGGAATCATGTTTCTAAAACGGTAGACGTATTGTGTTACTATTGAACTTTCTTGTCAAGAATTTTCATCACGACAACTTTAATAATATAAAAATTAGGAAGGTTTGAAAAGGGCCGTAAATGTTAGAAAAATTAATTCATCACCTTAAGGTGAAAGAAAAACAAACATCAAACCATCAAAAATCTCTTCGCCTCAATACCTCATCTTCTACCTAACCCCTTTTACTTCTGTCATTTATTTACTACTTTTTGACCAGATTCAACATATTTAATTGTCTAAATTCCCAAAACGTTAATTCAAATGTATCCGACCTCATCACATTAAAAACAAGCACAATTTCTTTACTATCTTTAATATTTCCAAAAAAATATACGTACCTCAGTGGAATAAAAGTCTTCAGCCCCGTTGGCAGCAGATACCATATGCACGATATGGTTATATCTGTTATCGCGCAGCTCCACACTGTTCCAGTTGTTCGCGTGCAGCATAGCCTCCCACTTCTCTTTGGAAATAACTGCAAGGGGAAAGATATTGTCAATCTTTGTAGAAATATGAGGGTAGATTGATGGAAGATTCTCGTATGTTGATTTGAAATTTAAGAAAATGAAATGCGATCGTTTGGCCTATGTGAACAAGATTAATTTCATACAACTTAGACTTAATAAAATATGATTCATAAGAATTAGGGAAGTCATATATTATTTTGCCATAAAACATCATGATAAATAGAGGCTCGTGTTCAGTTAAAAGCCAGCCTCATCTTAATAAAAATCATTTAATTACTTTCGATTTCTTTGAAAGTAAAATTACACAGCATGTAGGTATTTTGTATACATTGGCACAGTGTCGATTTACCCTAGCCAAGTATAATACAACGTCTAAACTATTTTTGCCCGGACGTAAAAACTCTCTTACTATTGGCTATTTTGCCACACCCACTATTTTGTTGCCAAAACTTTTTTTTAATAATAATAAAAATCGTCAGCTCTTGAGGGTCAGCGTGGCATTCAGTTGTTACGCTATTGACGTATCAAAACATGCGTGAATTAAAATAGACTTTATATTCACGATAGAATCGAATAGCAATTCTACTGGTTATTGCTAGAAATATAAAAACGGTAATGATATATTATAATGTAACACGCAGAAGCAATTATTGTTACTTTAAAGTACTATTAGGCACACTAATAGACACTGTTGAGTTGTTTATAACAGTAAAAATAAGATGCAGATGGATTCAGCATGTTATACAGCATACCGTGAACTTTCAATATTGTTTTCCTTGCAAAGCATATGAACAAATACAGTAATATGAGCATAGACATTCTAAGTCTATTATGGTCTGGATGTAACGGTCTTTGACCTGCAAAGTGAGTCAAACGATGACTATGACTTAAAGATACGTCACATGAAGAGGTAATGAATATATTTAAGTCTAACGTCAGTAGGATAAAAATGCGATAGCGATTACTGTATTGAATCGAATCCTTATAAGTATTGCTAAAGGTAAAGGTTTACATAGACATACGATATGCATAACAATTTTGCTTATATGCCATATCATATTATTGAAAAACTTTGAACGCTTCATTTATAACAAATCCTCACAATTACGTAACTTCATTTAATTATATTATATCACATTTCCATGCCAATAAAAATTAATTGAAATGTGCTGAAACGAAAATATAGATACTAATAAAATTACATAACAAAAAACCTCATTGATGTTTCATTCTTGGACGCTTGTGATGTGTATTAATAACGTAACCAATGAACCAATAACTAATATAAGATTAATTAGTATCACGCATGATCCAAAAAAACACGTGATAAGTTACGTACTTTGTTAGAGCGTGGGTCACGATATGTTCCGAATTCGGATAAATATTATATTTTGCTAATTATTGATTAAAATGTTTTGACTGCGAGGTACATACTACATATGACCCAACATATGACCCAAAAGTGTACAGGATAAAAGAAAAATTATAGCGTGTCTAAACTATACCCGCAAACAAAACCGGGGTCTAAAACGCTCAAAAATTTCAATTCATTAGGATTTTCAAAAAATAAATGGTACATGTTTACCCTAGATTCTGCATGTGTTTTCATCTCAAGCTGTAGTTTAGCCGCGGAAGCCTAACAGACAAACAGGCAGAGATTCTAATTTATAACATTATACATTTTTACAAATTGCGGCTGCCTTCTCGTATATAAAAATATAAGAACACAAAAAGAGCACTTCAAGAACATTTTGTCTGTGTAAGAAATACATTGTTTACATTTCAGATACTATTTGGAATCCACAAAACAATGTGAAAGATAAATACTGTCGTCACAACATCCACGATACCGATAACCAGTGTTATGTATACTTATGCGAGACAGGAAAGCCATATCACTTTATTATCACAATCCATCAAAAGACTAGATATATAAAGGACAATTATTCCGACTTTATATGCAAAACTTTTTTTCTATTATGGGACATGTAAAATAGTATGTATGTATTTATAAGACCATCGACTTTGTAACGTGGAATGTCCCATGCCTTAGTGTTCAACTATTTAACACTGAATTACATATTAAGGCGGTCATTTTTTAGGCGAAACGATTCGAAATTCAGAGGAAAAAAAACCTTCAGAGCGTGGTAATTGACTGCGTTTATTACGTAATGCTGCTCTATATCTATTAATATGTATACTTGAACAATTGTAAACACCTTGTGTATGAATTGAATGAATCATATTATCAGTCTCACATAATAATGGAAAAGAAAAAGATATTTATGTCACAAGATATTATATTTTACGATGTTGAAGAACTTAAAAAATTGTCAACCCGAGTGCCTCAGGCATGTGACTTACATGATTATGTTTTACATAACAAAACAATTAAAAGATCGACACTACAAAGTTAATTAAATGATTAGGAATACATACAATATCTTTATTTTATTTTTTCATGTTGGATTTCACTTGTAAACTTGACGAACTACCTAACTATAAATTCTATTTTATGGACCGCTATTTTTTGGAATCTTATTTGGCTTGGTAATCAAGGAATACCTGTATAAATTCACATTAAAGTGAATCAAAGTTTTCTTATAGGACATTCAGTATAAGGATTTTTTATAATCCTGTGGTACACCATAGGTGGTTTGCTTAGATGGTTAGTACTAATAATAATAATTAATAAATGATATGTTCTTACATGCACTAGCGTCCATGGCTCCTCGGTCGCATATGATCAGGCAGTTCCTTTGACACGTCCTGCCCAACTCGAAGAAAGTGTTTTCAATCTGAATCATGGTCTTCAACAAATTCTCCTGGAACTTATTAGCTGCAACAAAAGGTTCCATTTAGAATACCATTTCTTTTGAGCTATAAGGTTTTGATAGGTTAAAAGTTTTGTTCGTCTATTATAAAGAGGTATTTTTTTATTATTAGTACGGTATTCCTATCGATCGAGTTATGGATGAGGATGACACTAGTTCAACCGGTTATAAACACATACAATAGAACTAAGTTTTTTTTATCATTTAACATTAGTAATACATATAATGTATATTGCATATACAATTACAGTTGCAGACTTGTAATTAAATTGTCTTAATTGCTTTAACTAATTATGCGTTATCCAAATCTTTCGCAGTCCTTTTTGTTACTAGTACATAATACATATATTAGGATATGAAAGGTGAATGAAATAAAATTAGATATTTTTACATACTTGCTACTTAGCAACTTATACTTATACTGTATATCGTTAATTTATTGATAATATTTAATACCGGTCAAGTCCTGATGTATCCAATAGATACTGGTTTATAATTAATGTTCATTTACATCATATAAGCTATAAATAATTGATGATAATTGCAATTTATTGTTATGTATGTAATAGATATAAGGTACGCAGGCAAATACTCGGATTGCTGTTCTCTTTAAATATTATAGCATTAAGAGTCTTTCACACGAAGATACACATATTATTATTGTCTTCAATGTTTACGTTGGTTTACGTTACATTATACGAATAACTCACTCGGCAATTACGGTCAAAATAAAATTATTAAAATATTATGATCAGATAAAAATCAAACTTCAAAGTTCAAGTAAAATATTATCTTTTAAGGAGAAATACGCATTCGTGTGAAGTGGGCAACATCTCTATCAAATAAAATCATTGATGTCCTTGTGTGAATGTCTCGATAAGGAAAGTGTAAATTTAAAAATGATTCACATAAAACAATCGCTTTGCATTTTAATAATTTTCTTGTAGAAGTATATTCTAGACACTTTGTATAATACAAAACTATTTTTTAAAGGTTACGGAGGATGGGGAAGTGAAACTGAAGTGATGAAACTAGCAATAACGTATATTTCAGAAACGAAGGTAGTTTTAGTGCGATATTTTTTAAATTGATGTAATCAATTAGGTACTATTTTAATTTTTAATGTAAGTTTACCGCCATAATATGCATGGTGGCTTTTATATGTGCATTTATTGTAGTGTAGTCATTAAATATTGATTGGAATTTAGAATTGCTTGCGAAGACCGGTATATTTACAAATAAAATAATTTGGAAAATCCAAAAGTGCACGCCTCATAATTTTTTTTTAATAAATATTTATTAATTATTATTTTTGTTTATTTAATAACAATTAAACCACATCGAATCAGACCCTGAAAAATGAAAGGGTTCTATTCCTGAGCATACTCAAGCGTAAGAGAAAAAAAAAGACTCGATTAGTAAAGTATTTCGGTCGCTATCGTGTTAACAAGAAAAAGGATCCGCACATACAGACACACGGACGTCCAAGACAGAACTTTTTTAAACTGTTTTTTAAATAGTTTAAATAACAAAAATGACATCAAAAATATCATGAACGTTAAAAATAGTGTTTTTTCTTAATATGTGTGTGTATGTATTATCTTACAAGTGCAATGTATGATACATAAAGACATTTTAAGTTTGAAAAATCAGATGTTTTGCGCGAAGTGACAGTAGTACCCACCTCAACGCTTCGCTTATGAGGCGTGCAATAGCCATAGCATACGTCTACAAAATTAATCTTGTGAAATTTTTAGTAATTTAATATGTATCTAAGTAATAAACAAGTATCATATTACGAAGTAACATTACAATCTGCAAAACTATAAAAAAGGCACTCATAATAATGATTGCAAGGTGCGTTATTAGATACATAAGTAATTCTTCAACTTAATTTTGCATGTATTGATTAGATATACATACTATGCTTTAATGGTTACTAATAGAATTAGGTAAGTATGTATACAGTATAGCTGTAATATAATATACACATTAACACGCGGCATCAAGTTCCCTTTTTGTATAAAATCCGAGATTAATATCTTTCTAAATCCATCTAACCAACTAATGAAGCTACAGAGACCGTGAATTTCTCTCCCCGTTTTATTTTAGTTGCCTGCCAACGAACTTTTGTATAATTGTACGTCCGTCGCATATTTTAACAGTCAAAGAGGAAAACTAGAGCGCGGAAAAGAATTGACGTACAAAAGATAAATGGAATAGAAAAACATCGCTGCCGGCTCGTGACTGTCGACTGAGGTCGTCAGCTGCCGAGACAATTTACGAGGCACTGAAGAAAAAACTAATAAATAACTAATTGCTGTGTTTTATTACGCTCATCGCGCATTCTTCAATATGAATATTGAATGATTCATTTGCAATCATAATTTGTATACATACATACTTTTTAAAGGAAAATTGTACAAATTATATACTTCCTACATTTAATTCAACATCGGTGTTTTTAATGGATAACATTATTAACCGCTACGATCTTCAAAGGTGAAAGGCTACAGTAAACACGTACAAATGTTTAATAACATAATACAATAAAGTGATTACATTCCGGCTATCAAAAAATTACGAGCTCATTTATATACGCTTGGCACGTGCAATATTTATTAACATAATATACGTAGCCGCTGATAACAACAACAGCCATGAACTTGATAACGATTTTATATCACGTCTTTACTGCGCACTCTACTCGTATTACCATAGATCACTTGGAGACAGTTCACACGTCACCAACTCCTCAAGTATACACGGTCCATATAATTGTGTTAAACACCGGAGCCCGATCGTATCACATAACAAATGTGCAATACTAACCGCAAAGTAAACATTTTAACCGTCTCTTTAAAATCTCAATTAATAATTTTTATAAAGCCAACCGCTTACATAGTCCGTTTTCTTATGGGCATGCTTGTATGGAAAGGTATACATTTTTGAGTAAAGCAATGCCATTTGGTACAAATGTTGTACTCGTCCACCTAAGCCCAAATCGCCTGGTAGCCAGTGTCTACTCCCCGGCAGAAGGGAGGGAGGGGGGGTTATAGAACAGAGCGCCCGGCGCTCGGAAAAAAAATTCTGGTGGATTCATTTGGCCCTTTGAGTCGAGTTTGGTGTCGTTATCAGGTAACTAGATGATGCCCGATTCATTCCCCATACCAGTTTTTTAGGGTTCCGTAGCAAAATATGTCACAATCTTTAAAATAATAAACTTTTGGCAGTGGCAAAATCCAAACAAACCAGTATATTTTTATATTTTTGTATGAAACTTGGTTTATAAAAAAATATTGTCTGAAAGGCCATTTCATGCAGATTATAAAAACATTAATATGTAACATATATCTTACCATTTTAAATGTGAAATAAATTATAGAAAGTACAGGAACGTTCGTCAGCGCAGCGTAGAGGACGGCTAATAGACCCGAAAAATAAGCAATAACATAAAACAAAAACCAGTCAAGTGCGAGTCTGACTCGCCCATCGAGTGTTTCGTACTTATTTGTCCTATACCTTGTTATCTTGTCTGGTAGGACCTGGTTAACTGATACACACACACACTTTCGTCTTTATAATATTAGTGTGATTTTTAATCATCTTTAAATTATAAACGAAGTCAGGTAACATTGTTAAAAAAAATAAAATAAAACCGGCCAAGTGCGAGTCGGGCTCGCGCACAAAGGGTTCCGTAGCAGCAAATATAATAAATTACAGTTAAATCAACCTATCTCAAAAACTATAAGAGATACTTTGATCAAACCAAAAATCGTTGAAAGAGTTAATTAGCATGCATCACCTCTATTTTTTTTAGAATTTTATACCCCGTAGTTATAAAAATAGAGGGGGGGGGACATACTTTTTACGACTTTGAGAGCTGATATCTCAAAAACCGTTCACTTTAAGAAAAATGTTTTTTAGAAAACTTTATATCATTTTAAAAGACCTTTCCATTGATACCCCACACGGGTATGTACATCGAAAAAAAAAATTTCATCCCTCAGTTACATGTATGGGGGGCCCCACCCCCAATTCTTTTTTTTACTATTTAGTGTCATATTTTTGTAGCGGTTCATACAACACATATTCCCATCAAATTTCATCACTGTAGTACTTATAGTTTCCGAGTAAATCGGCTGTGACAGACGGACAGACGGACAGACGGACAGACGGACATGACGAAACTATAAGGGTTCCGTTTTTGCCATTTTGGCTACGGAACCCTAATAAAGATATACAGGGTGTACCAAAAAGTAGTGATGAACGGAAGCTGAGAGGTAGAGGACCTAGAGGGCTATCCGAATCACCCCCATGTATGTTATGCGATTTTTCGTATTTTCGGAGTTATGACGATTTTTTCAATTTTTCACCGATCGCCGAGTACGATGATATTTTCACTCATGCTGACGTCAATGATTGCGGAAGATGCTTGATTTTTTTTGTGTGCTAAGCTGAAAGATAGGCCAATTCAGTATGGTAACATTTACTATCGTTAGATCTTTGAATGGAATAAAAAAAATAATTAAATGGCAAGAAAGATAAAATTACCCAGTATGTTCACCACTTCAAGGGCCCGTAAAAAAATAAAATCACATAAAAAAAAATTTCCGTTTGACTTTTAAAAACTTTCTCTATCTATCAGATAGCTACCCTGAAAATTTCATTTTATTATTCAGAAGGCTTCAATCGAAAAATTTAAATCTAAATGTGGTAAGTGCAAAAATTGAATTAACATGATGATCATTAAAACCAATAAATAGGTGTTTAATTACCAGAAATTTTTAAAATAACCCCGCTGTTGCTCAATGCAAGTGCGACATCACCGTAAAAAGTTGTCTTTTAAATGTCTGAATGCCCTTTTATCATTTTTAATGGTTTCTTCTGTTACTATGAATTTCCGGGTTATTTCGTCTAAATTGTGGCATTCTCTCAAGTAGCCGAAGTCTTTTTAATATTCCCATTGAAACAAATCAATGGTTTATGTCGAGGGACCGTGGAGGCCAGGCTTTAAGGCAGGCTTCACCGGCGCATGCGCAGGCTGCAACGACCAATCCATCTTTCAGGGTATCTTGGCCCTTTAGCCTGGCCTGCACGGTCCCCGGACATAAACCCTATTGATTATTTTCCGTGGGGATACTACAAAGACGAGAGACTGCCACAATTTGGACGAAATAACCCGGAAATTCATAGTAGCAGAAGAAACCATTAAAAATGATAAAAGGGCATTCAGACATTTAAAAGACTACTTTTTACGGTGATGTCGCACTTGCATTGAGCAACAGCGGGGTTATTTTAAAAATTTCTGGTAATTAAACACCTATTTATTGGTTTTAATGATCATCATGTTAATTCAATTTTTGCACTTACCACATTTAGATTTAAATTTTTCGATTGAAGCCTTCTGAATAATAAAATGAAATTTTCAGGGTAGCTATCTGATAGATAGAGCAAGTTTTTAAAAGTCAAACGGAAAACTTTTTTTATGTGATTTTATTTTTTTACGGGCCCTTGAAGTGGTGAACATACTGGGTAATTTTATCTTTCTTGCCATTTCATTCTTTTTTTTATTCCATTCAAAGATCTAACGATAGTAAATGTTACCATACTGAATTGGCCTATCTTTCAGCTTAGCACACAAAAAAAATCAAGCATCTTCCGCAATCATTGACGTCAGCATGAGTGAAAATATCATCGTACTCGGCGATAGGTGAAAAATTGAAAAAATCGTCATAACTCCGAAAATACGAAAAATCGCATTACATACATGGGGGTGATTCGGATAGCCCTCTAGGTCCTCTACCTCTCAGCTTCCGTTCATCACTACTTTTTGGTACACCCTGTATAATAATAGAACGTTTTTGTATTAATAATAATGACAACCACCTCCACAATTACATAATTCGGTACATTTGAGCTGGCGTATAAAACACTTCAATCTGGAATTGCAAGATTTCACGCACCGACATCTTATCAATTCAAAGCTTCTCTTTTCTTTGTATTTCAGATGGGCAAGGAATATTTTGATTTTTTTAGGTCCCTAAATATATACAGCCTGTAAAACTGCCCTTAAGGTGTGTTGTTTAAGGGCAGCTTCTGTGGGAGGCAAAATTTTGATTTGCCTGTCCGTTTTTGTTAAAAATTTGTTTGCGACCCTCATTTCCTGTCACAGCGGGGTACAATGTAAAAAACAAACATGTACTTATAATAATTATAAAAAAAAATATAAGTTCTGGATAAGAGTATCCTTAAAATATCGTGACCGTCCTTACCTATCATGCATTGTAATCACAAACTTTTCAATTTCACTGTCTGCATATTTGCCACTGTAAAGTGCTTCAAATCCTCGTATGACATTCGGATATGCCTTCTATACCTTAAATGCAGGTGTACCTATAGTTCTTTTAGACCTTCTAGCTTTGGAACACACGATATAGTAGTAGTAGCCAAAATAATGTTAAGAACAGTCGACAGATATGGCTAGTACAGAATATCATGTATTCCAAGGTAGAAGGTCTAAAAGAACTATAGGTACACCTGCATTTGAGGTATGGAAGGCATATCCGAATGTCACACGAGGATTTGAAGCACTTTACAGTGGCAAATATGCAGACAGTGAAATTGAAAAGTTTGTGATTACAATGCATGATAGGTAAGGACGGTCACGGTATTTTAAGGATACTCTTATCCAGAACTTATATTTTTTTTTATAATTATTATAAGTACATGTTTGTTTTTCACATTGTACCCCGCTGTGACAGTAAATGAGGGTCGCAAACAAATTTTTAACAAAAACGGACAGGCAAATCGAAAATTTGACTCCCACAGAAGCTGCCCTTAAACAACACACCTTAAGGGCAGTTTTACAGGCTGTGTATATTTAGGGACCTAAAATAATCAAAATGTCCAATCCCAATGCCCATCTGAAATACAAAGAAAAGAGAAGCTTTGAATTGATAAGATGTCGGTGCGTGAAATCTTGCAATTCCAGATTGAAGTGTTTTATACGCCAGCTCAAATGTACCAAATTATGTAATTGTGGAGGTGGTTGTCATTATTATTAATACAAAAACGTTCTATTATTATATATCTTTATTTTTAACAATGTTACCTGACTTCGTTTATAATTTAAAGATGATTAAAAATCACACTAATATTATAAAGACGAAAGTGTGTGTGTATCAGTTAACCAGGTCCTACCAGACAAGATAACATGGTATAGGACAAATAAGTACGAAACACTCGATGGGCGAGTCAGACTCGCACTTGACTGGTTTTTGTTTTATGTTATTGCTTATTTTTCGGGTCTATTAGCCGTTCCCTACGCTGCGCTGACGAACGTTCCTGTACTTTCTATAATTTATTTCACATTGAAAATGGTAAGATATATGTTACATGTTAATGTTTTTATAATCTGCATGAAATGGCCTTTCAGACAGTATTTTTTTATAAACCAAGTTTCATACAAAAATATAAAAATATACTGGTTTGTTTGGATTTTGCCACTGCCAAAAGTTTATTATTTTAAAGATTGTAACATATTTTGCTACGGAACCCTAAAAAACTGGTATGGGGAATGAATCGGGCATCATCTAGTTACCTGATAACGACACCAAACTCGACTCAAAGGGCCAAATGAATCCGCCAGAATTTTTTTTCCGAGCGCCGGGCGCTCTGTTCTATAACCCCCCCTCCCTCCCTTCTGCCGGGGAGTAGACACTGGCTACCAGGCAATTTGGGCTTAGGTGGACGAGTACAACATTCGTACCAAATGGCATTGCTTTACTCAAAAATGTATACCTTTTCCCATAAGAAAACGGACTAGTCCGTTTTCTTATGGGCATGCTTGTATGGAAAGGTATACATTTTTGAGTAAAGCAATGCCATTTGGTACAAATGTTGTACTCGTCCACCTAAGCCCAAATCGCCTGGTAGCCAGTGTCTACTCCCCGGCAGAAGGGAGGGAGGGGGGGTTATAGAACAGAGCGCCCGGCGCTCGGAAAAAAAATTCTGGTGGATTCATTTGGCCCTTTGAGTCGAGTTTGGTGTCGTTATCAGGTAACTAGATGATGCCCGATTCATTCCCCATACCAGTTTTTTAGGGTTCCGTAGCAAAATATGTCACAATCTTTAAAATAATAAACTTTTGGCAGTGGCAAAATCCAAACAAACCAGTATATTTTTATATTTTTGTATGAAACTTGGTTTATAAAAAAATATTGTCTGAAAGGCCATTTCATGCAGATTATAAAAACATTAATATGTAACATATATCTTACCATTTTAAATGTGAAATAAATTATAGAAAGTACAGGAACGTTCGTCAGCGCAGCGTAGAGGACGGCTAATAGACCCGAAAAATAAGCAATAACATAAAACAAAAACCAGTCAAGTGCGAGTCTGACTCGCCCATCGAGTGTTTCGTACTTATTTGTCCTATACCTTGTTATCTTGTCTGGTAGGACCTGGTTAACTGATACACACACACACTTTCGTCTTTATAATATTAGTGTGATTTTTAATCATCTTTAAATTATAAACGAAGTCAGGTAACATTGTTAAAAAAAATAAAATAAAACCGGCCAAGTGCGAGTCGGGCTCGCGCACAAAGGGTTCCGTAGCAGCAAATATAATAAATTACAGTTAAATCAACCTATCTCAAAAACTATAAGAGATACTTTGATCAAACCAAAAATCGTTGAAAGAGTTAATTAGCATGCATCACCTCTATTTTTTTTAGAATTTTATACCCCGTAGTTATAAAAATAGAGGGGGGGGGACATACTTTTTACGACTTTGAGAGCTGATATCTCAAAAACCGTTCACTTTAAGAAAAATGTTTTTTAGAAAACTTTATATCATTTTAAAAGACCTTTCCATTGATACCCCACACGGGTATGTACATCGAAAAAAAAAATTTCATCCCTCAGTTACATGTATGGGGGGCCCCACCCCCAATTCTTTTTTTTACTATTTAGTGTCATATTTTTGTAGCGGTTCATACAACACATATTCCCATCAAATTTCATCACTGTAGTACTTATAGTTTCCGAGTAAATCGGCTGTGACAGACGGACAGACGGACAGACGGACAGACGGACATGACGAAACTATAAGGGTTCCGTTTTTGCCATTTTGGCTACGGAACCCTAATAAAGATATACAGGGTGTACCAAAAAGTAGTGATGAACGGAAGCTGAGAGGTAGAGGACCTAGAGGGCTATCCGAATCACCCCCATGTATGTTATGCGATTTTTCGTATTTTCGGAGTTATGACGATTTTTTCAATTTTTCACCGATCGCCGAGTACGATGATATTTTCACTCATGCTGACGTCAATGATTGCGGAAGATGCTTGATTTTTTTTGTGTGCTAAGCTGAAAGATAGGCCAATTCAGTATGGTAACATTTACTATCGTTAGATCTTTGAATGGAATAAAAAAAATAATTAAATGGCAAGAAAGATAAAATTACCCAGTATGTTCACCACTTCAAGGGCCCGTAAAAAAATAAAATCACATAAAAAAAAATTTCCGTTTGACTTTTAAAAACTTTCTCTATCTATCAGATAGCTACCCTGAAAATTTCATTTTATTATTCAGAAGGCTTCAATCGAAAAATTTAAATCTAAATGTGGTAAGTGCAAAAATTGAATTAACATGATGATCATTAAAACCAATAAATAGGTGTTTAATTACCAGAAATTTTTAAAATAACCCCGCTGTTGCTCAATGCAAGTGCGACATCACCGTAAAAAGTTGTCTTTTAAATGTCTGAATGCCCTTTTATCATTTTTAATGGTTTCTTCTGTTACTATGAATTTCCGGGTTATTTCGTCTAAATTGTGGCATTCTCTCAAGTAGCCGAAGTCTTTTTAATATTCCCATTGAAACAAATCAATGGTTTATGTCGAGGGACCGTGGAGGCCAGGCTTTAAGGCAGGCTTCACCGGCGCATGCGCAGGCTGCAACGACCAATCCATCTTTCAGGGTATCTTGGCCCTTTAGCCTGGCCTGCACGGTCCCCGGACATAAACCCTATTGATTATTTTCCGTGGGGATACTACAAAGACGAGAGACTGCCACAATTTGGACGAAATAACCCGGAAATTCATAGTAGCAGAAGAAACCATTAAAAATGATAAAAGGGCATTCAGACATTTAAAAGACTACTTTTTACGGTGATGTCGCACTTGCATTGAGCAACAGCGGGGTTATTTTAAAAATTTCTGGTAATTAAACACCTATTTATTGGTTTTAATGATCATCATGTTAATTCAATTTTTGCACTTACCACATTTAGATTTAAATTTTTCGATTGAAGCCTTCTGAATAATAAAATGAAATTTTCAGGGTAGCTATCTGATAGATAGAGCAAGTTTTTAAAAGTCAAACGGAAAACTTTTTTTATGTGATTTTATTTTTTTACGGGCCCTTGAAGTGGTGAACATACTGGGTAATTTTATCTTTCTTGCCATTTCATTCTTTTTTTTATTCCATTCAAAGATCTAACGATAGTAAATGTTACCATACTGAATTGGCCTATCTTTCAGCTTAGCACACAAAAAAAATCAAGCATCTTCCGCAATCATTGACGTCAGCATGAGTGAAAATATCATCGTACTCGGCGATAGGTGAAAAATTGAAAAAATCGTCATAACTCCGAAAATACGAAAAATCGCATTACATACATGGGGGTGATTCGGATAGCCCTCTAGGTCCTCTACCTCTCAGCTTCCGTTCATCACTACTTTTTGGTACACCCTGTATAATAATAGAACGTTTTTGTATTAATAATAATGACAACCACCTCCACAATTACATAATTCGGTACATTTGAGCTGGCGTATAAAACACTTCAATCTGGAATTGCAAGATTTCACGCACCGACATCTTATCAATTCAAAGCTTCTCTTTTCTTTGTATTTCAGATGGGCAAGGAATATTTTGATTTTTTTAGGTCCCTAAATATATACAGCCTGTAAAACTGCCCTTAAGGTGTGTTGTTTAAGGGCAGCTTCTGTGGGAGGCAAAATTTTGATTTGCCTGTCCGTTTTTGTTAAAAATTTGTTTGCGACCCTCATTTCCTGTCACAGCGGGGTACAATGTAAAAAACAAACATGTACTTATAATAATTATAAAAAAAAATATAAGTTCTGGATAAGAGTATCCTTAAAATATCGTGACCGTCCTTACCTATCATGCATTGTAATCACAAACTTTTCAATTTCACTGTCTGCATATTTGCCACTGTAAAGTGCTTCAAATCCTCGTATGACATTCGGATATGCCTTCTATACCTTAAATGCAGGTGTACCTATAGTTCTTTTAGACCTTCTAGCTTTGGAACACACGATATAGTAGTAGTAGCCAAAATAATGTTAAGAACAGTCGACAGATATGGCTAGTACAGAATATCATGTATTCCAAGGTAGAAGGTCTAAAAGAACTATAGGTACACCTGCATTTGAGGTATGGAAGGCATATCCGAATGTCACACGAGGATTTGAAGCACTTTACAGTGGCAAATATGCAGACAGTGAAATTGAAAAGTTTGTGATTACAATGCATGATAGGTAAGGACGGTCACGGTATTTTAAGGATACTCTTATCCAGAACTTATATTTTTTTTTATAATTATTATAAGTACATGTTTGTTTTTCACATTGTACCCCGCTGTGACAGTAAATGAGGGTCGCAAACAAATTTTTAACAAAAACGGACAGGCAAATCGAAAATTTGACTCCCACAGAAGCTGCCCTTAAACAACACACCTTAAGGGCAGTTTTACAGGCTGTGTATATTTAGGGACCTAAAATAATCAAAATGTCCAATCCCAATGCCCATCTGAAATACAAAGAAAAGAGAAGCTTTGAATTGATAAGATGTCGGTGCGTGAAATCTTGCAATTCCAGATTGAAGTGTTTTATACGCCAGCTCAAATGTACCAAATTATGTAATTGTGGAGGTGGTTGTCATTATTATTAATACAAAAACGTTCTATTATTATATATCTTTATTTTTAACAATGTTACCTGACTTCGTTTATAATTTAAAGATGATTAAAAATCACACTAATATTATAAAGACGAAAGTGTGTGTGTATCAGTTAACCAGGTCCTACCAGACAAGATAACATGGTATAGGACAAATAAGTACGAAACACTCGATGGGCGAGTCAGACTCGCACTTGACTGGTTTTTGTTTTATGTTATTGCTTATTTTTCGGGTCTATTAGCCGTTCCCTACGCTGCGCTGACGAACGTTCCTGTACTTTCTATAATTTATTTCACATTGAAAATGGTAAGATATATGTTACATGTTAATGTTTTTATAATCTGCATGAAATGGCCTTTCAGACAGTATTTTTTTATAAACCAAGTTTCATACAAAAATATAAAAATATACTGGTTTGTTTGGATTTTGCCACTGCCAAAAGTTTATTATTTTAAAGATTGTAACATATTTTGCTACGGAACCCTAAAAAACTGGTATGGGGAATGAATCGGGCATCATCTAGTTACCTGATAACGACACCAAACTCGACTCAAAGGGCCAAATGAATCCGCCAGAATTTTTTTTCCGAGCGCCGGGCGCTCTGTTCTATAACCCCCCCTCCCTCCCTTCTGCCGGGGAGTAGACACTGGCTACCAGGCAATTTGGGCTTAGGTGGACGAGTACAACATTCGTACCAAATGGCATTGCTTTACTCAAAAATGTATACCTTTTCCCATAAGAAAACGGACTAACAAGAGGTAGCCACAAAACAATATCTACAAAGAGAATGCGCAAACTAATCAATCGTTATCATACAACCCAAATATTATATTAAAAATTATTCTTACGTCTTCTAAAAATGATAAAGGTTAATTATAATATACATCGATCCTTTGTTTTTGTTGTTATCAGATAATAAATATATTGTTTTTTGAGTGATGCAGTCTGGAGAAGATTATAGACCACACTACACTACCAATTAAAACATTTAGAAAACAATTATTTAATGTCGTATACATATTTTGTTTAATGAAATGTTATATGTAAAAAAAATTAGTTTCATAAGAATCTAATTCGTCAAGCGATGTAAAAAGCAGTCACGCGCCCACGAGAACAATTTCGCATGTCTGCTTCGTCATTACAATTATGTATTTATTTTTAATATTACCGTGATCAGACCGTAAAATTACTTGTAGTTAAACATAAGTACACTAGTCACTCATATTTGGATATACATTTTCAGAATGCCGCAGTACCTTTTTGAGTCCGAAAAGTTTGTACCTACTAAGTGGGGATACTTTGCAAAAACGGAAAGTAATGAATATTATACAATAGGATGTGATTGTGATTAGTGAATGGTATGGTTTTGCATTAGACTCAATTCCAAAATTTATTTTCTAAGTATAAATAAACTGATGGAAGAGAATACATCCATACTAATATTATAAATGCGAAAGTAACTCTGTCTGTCTGTCTGTCTGTTAGAGCTATTACGCACTGTCGACCAGTCGCTGGCGACTCAGTCGCCGGCGACTGGTCGACAGTGCGTAATAGCTCTTACTCAATCACGCCTGAACTACTGAACCAATTTGCATGAAATTTGGTATAGATATATTTTGATACCCGAGAAAGGACATAGGATAGGTTTTATCCCGGAAATCCTACGTGAACGGGTTTTTCTCTGAAAACGCGGGCGAAGCCGCGGGCGGAAAGCTAGTTTAAAATATATATTATTATCAATACCCCACTATGGTTTACATATTGTACTTGATAACGGCCACCTTGCTGTTAGCCAACTCAAACATTCGATAAAAGACAAATTTGCCCGAGGAAACAAAGTAGCAGAAGTCAAACAGATAAACATGTTTGAGATAAATTGTAACGATTAAACATCAATATATTTCCTACAATTTAATAATAATTAGTAATTACTGTCCATCGCGTTAGGCTGATACCGAACTTAATTATACCTATTCTTTGTCTCAACGTACAGACGATGTCGATGACTTTGTAATATAAATAAATAAGCTTATATTTAGGTTACCTGCCTATCAGTTTCAGTAGAGTTAAATTACCTCTCATATAACGTCACATTTAAAAAGCTCTCTCATTTAAAAACGAGATGTAAGATTTGTAAAAATAAAAGAATCGCTTATGTTTTGCTTATTGTCGTTATTTTGAAACCATTACATACAAAACGAAACGGATATCATTAAGTATTCAGAAATGTGAGATATTAAAATATTTGCATTTCAATTTCCTTGATGCGGTAAAAAATATCTTTCCCCATTACTCAGATGTTACGGTGTAGTTACAAACAATTATCGATTTGTTGTAGAATTTTTGTTATTGAAGCCATAAAAAGTAGAAGAAAAGTATTTACAGTAAAATCTGCCTGACAGTATAGGTACATATTTACTTTTTTTACTGCAAGATCATTTTGAAGAGTTCTAGGCTCAAGGCTGTGTTGTTTTCAATAAAATATATCCATCGTCTTATATCATGAAAATTCTACAAACCAAACATACTGTTATACGACTACGTCGCAAAAAGTATATTTAAAATTACCGTTGGGTAAAATGTGAATTTCAATTTTAACAATTCATTTTCAAATTTCCTGTCAGCCAAGTTGTCTGCCAATTTGCCTTGACTTTCAACATCTCTAACGAACCGATGTATTGTTTGCCAGAAAAAACTCGAACGACCATAAAACGATTTTGAACATCGCGTATGTAAAACGTTTGTGACTTATACAGTATACTCATTAATAATTCACTGACAGAACCTATAGGTACATGCTATAATTTACCCACGAATATTTCGTGGCTCATTACAAATCAATATAAAAGTACCAAGTAAGTATCGTTAAATGTTACAGTCAATAATAAAAGGATGAACCGAAAGCTTGAACAAAAGTAGAACACGGAAGAATAAAATCATCATATCGCGTGCCTTGTTTATTCATCATTTGTAATAATTTCCATTCTTGGTTTTATTAACTTTCAATTCAAGGAAACGAAACAACTAAGCCCTAACTACCTAGTGGTTTCAAAATGAGACTAAGTAATCATGTTATACGTTAAACTCATTTAATTTTATGAACTAATGATATTTATAATATACATACTTACATTTGCACCGGATATACAACATTGTATCAGACTTGACTTAAATCTTTCATATTGGCTTTAAATTGACTGTGAAATGCAAAGAAATTTTAAACAAATAGTTGTTTAGGTTTAATCATATAGAATAACATCAGTAGTATAACACCTCATCATTATTTTACTCGAGTGACGCAAACTAATATCAGTTGGACGTAACCGTCCACAAAATATGAATAATCAGGCTTATTGTAGTCGCTTAAATGCTATTCAGGATTTTATTATGGAAATTAGAAGCTTCTAGGTGGTAATTTGGCAACGAGCACAAATGGACATTGTCCGCAACATGTCATTTGAGACTGTACGTAATTACCGTAGAAATTATTCAACACGTAACAAATTCATAGTTTACTGAACACAGAATCATCTAAAACGTAGCGATACATTTGACTTTAAATAAAATTAATCATATCTTCACGACTTAAATGAGAAAACAATTAGGATCGATAGCATAATTACAACAATAATAAAAAGCCTAAAGATGAAGTGCGTACCAAAAACAAATGAACCTATTTCGTATTAAGGTTTCAGAGATAACGTTTAATAGCCCAATGAGAATGATGTTTTAGCAGGACTACCGGTGACCTTCCACTCACCACAGTCACTTTGGTTCGCCAGAGCTAATCCTGCTGCGGCGCATCTTTTGCAATCCTGACGGCATTTACCGCCAGCTATATTAAGCCGTGTTTCTGCTACAATATTATTTCAAGTAAACATTGCGTAACGATAAGGTATAAAAGACACAAACAAAGATTTCTAATCGTATTTGAAAATAATAAGCGCAAGGTCGTCCTATAAATATTTTGAAATCGACCAGTAACCCCGTTACGTGCGTCAGTAGACAATTCAGAAAAAAGTGAACATAATTATTTCAACATTTGGGAATATTCAGAACATAGATGTTAAAATAATAGTTAGAATTCAACTTGGCAAGTTCTTGCTCCATTAGTAATTCGCGGGAACATTGTACAACTTCTTTATCATTATTTAACAGTTGTGTAGGTAAATACCTCAAAATGTATTTTAGACGTCTACCGAAAAAGCATACAAATATTGGAAGGAGAAACGTAAATGAGCCGATTAAATAAAAGGCTAAATCATGATACTTTTATATTGAGGAAAACTTAAGCCAGAACTCTACAAAAATTACTGCTTCCGCCTAACATCATTCCAGCAAGAATGAAAAATTTATCGGAACCTAAATCAATATACAATAGATCTAGTAAGTTTACAATCTTGATATGTATCCGTAGTCTTCAAAGTCTACAATATAATACGCTATAGAAATGGAATCGTACAAAGGATACAGATAGTATAGATGTACATGCATTGGCTTGTCAGAAATCAACACAATGCAAACACGTCGGACTTTTAAACATCCATGCGGACGGATGTAAGCAGATGCTTGCGTCAGAGTTTGATGAAAACTGAATACACTGGTGAAAACAAGACACGGCTACACGAAGACGACACTATCGGGTTCGATTCAGTTCATTCAAGTACGATCGATGCCGCTTGCTAATCGAATGAAAACGAATTCGCCTGAATGAGCAATCATGCTAGTAATAACCGTGTAATTCATACAACTGAACATTTTAAATTGCACCAATTAATGATATAAAAACAAAGGTTCTGCAGTAATTGCGGTTACGTAAGATATACATTTTTAAATGGCACTAAAGGATTGTGCTGTTCATTATGCATTGTTAATTGCTATGATTGCATATTAATATACATCGATTATTGCAATATATGACTCCCTGCTGTGAATGTACTAATAGAAGGTTATAATAAAACACACAATGTGTCCAAAGTACCAATATAAAGTTTAATTAATTAATGCATATTATGTGCCTCGCGTTATAACAATAATAATAAATAAATCAGTAACTACCATTCATGCAAGATACATGGCTATACTTTCATAAAATAATGTTCTCAACTTCTCACGTAGGTATACAATTAAACCAAGAGTATATTTATATCCCGATTCCAGACAAACCGTGAACATGACCGTGAAGCGAATGCGTCAAACAACGTAGATCGTGTAGCCACCCGTGAAGCCCCATAAGAACAACACCGTCTATTATTATGCATTTCTATTCTATTATTGTATTATGCGCAAATAATGCATTGTGAAGGAATTTTAAATGGATCTACTCTCATTATGAAATGCTTGACAAAAACTGAAATTACGGCGTTGTTAAACTATTGAGGCAAGTTTGTTTTGTATTGCATCATTATTCCAACATCATCCATTTTCTATCAATATTATATTACTTTGTATTGTAATAAATGAAAATATTCTTGATGTTAATTAGTAATTACTGACTGTTATCGAAAACGAAGCGAAATGAATACGCGTACTATAGTTGGAATTGAGCGATCCTTTTAAAACGAGATCACTGTGGTATTCAGCAGAGATAATAGCAAAGTTCAGAAATGAAAATAGATTGACACGTGACTACAATAAACTTGATCAGCAGTCGAAGCTCAGCTTTGAGAGCTTTAGAAACGAAAATAAACGTCACGGCAGCACGTGACGGGCGTCCGGGGCAAGCGCAACGTCATGAGGACAAACGATAAAATAAAAAAAAAAATAAAATAAATCTTTATTTCACCTTTAGATTATACAAAATTGAATATGAGTCGATGCTTTGATATAAATTGATCACAATGAGACGATGTCTTATTTAAACCATTTTATGTACATCCAATAGACACGCTGTTTCGGAATCCGGTTCTGCGGAAAATTTTACAGCAGTATTTAAAGCTTTTGCGTTTTAGTTTTGAATAGCTGACGCTATTTTATTGTAGCCAGTTTTCCTAGTTTTCCTCTCCTTGGCCTACAATTTTCGTGGCACCAAACTCTATTTCTTATATTTGCTATACTGCCCTATAAACTCAATATATTTTTGGTTGTTTATCGCTTTTTAGTTGAATGCGGATACAAAGTGTCATCCGAATATTGATGTCATTATAATCCCTCTTGACGTAATCTATCGCAAATAGTGTTACATAAAAATGCTAGTACGCTGAAACTGCATCACGAATATAATAGTTGGCAATGACATATCATTCAAGATAATGACAAACAGCTGTACAAACATCAGCCTCACATGATTTATTATTTGTACCTACTTATTAGTTATTACTGTGAACCATGTAGTAAAAAGTACCTACATTCATACCATAGAAATCTAAATAACAAGACACATAGAAGTGCTATAATGTCATAATTCGTATGAAAACCGCTGTCGCCAAAATCAACACATTCAAACCGAAAGCTAAACAGTACACACAAGTAAACTATGCCTTTTATTGGACAGCTTGATTTTAGTGAAAACTAACTTAACTATTAAATTAAGCTTTTGAATATGTATCCTAACGCACGAATTTACGGTTTATTTTAGAATAACATCCCTAAGTATATGAGACTTTTTGCTCCAATACGAACAAACGTGATAATAAGAATGGTCGACTGTGTCATTCATTGTTATTTCGATTACTATGGTGACACTCGTAATACTTGTAAATATTCTATAATTTTAAGGAAAAACGGCATTATTTCTAAAAAAAAATATTTTCCGATGAAATATTATTCCTTTATAAGTATAATTACAACTTGTGGAAGAATTTCCGCAATGGGAATTGCTGAAACACACCATGTATACACTCATACGTCTCCAGAGCAACTGAACAGTGACGAATACACTGGTGATGTGCAAAACACCTGAGTGGCGACAAGGTCACGCACGGTTACGACTTCTAGTGTCTTGTTATTTAGATTTCTATGATTCATACACACATATTTTTGTTTAATTCTATCTAAATCGCAAAATTTTTGAGTTCGAGGAATTTAATAAAATTTTAATCGTGGACATTCATAAATTAAATTTAAAGAATTTGAATTGACACAGTTTTTTACATTATGAAAGTTGTAAATTCTAATTCAAACTCTTAAAAATTATAATATTCACCTAAATATATTTACGAAGTACCTATAGTTATGTTTTTAGCCGATTTTCACAATCAAAAGGAGAAGGTTCTCAATTCGTCTGTATTTTTTAGTCTATACATAAAGAACGTGAATAAGCATGTAGTGGAAAGTAAACTTTTAACACAATATTTTATTATTGTTTATGTTGTTAGTTGTTTACATTGCCAATTAAAATATTTGGGACATACGAGTGTCTGAAGGCGCGGAACTTCCGCGACGTTTTTGATACATTCCGTTTTTCGCGTCATTTGCAACAAAATACAGTTTATTGCTGTTCTAACCACTTGACACATACACGTTTATATTATTATGGACCACGGTTATCATACTGACTGAAGGAAATTGATATTTTTTGGCAATCGCCACGCTATTTGACCTACCTTACGCATTATATATACGTCCAAATAAGTGATAACTACATGAATATTATTGATCCCCGTTCTATTTAGATCACGTTTTGAAAGTCAGCCAAATGTAAGATCGGAAGGATATAGCGGGCTTTGTCGGATTTCCATCGTCCTCACGAAAGAAGAGCGAATTTATTCAACTCGAAAAAGGTCGACTAATTCGCATACGACAATATTTCTTAATTTGGTATTTAAAATTAAAAATGACAAAAATGTTATTTATCTGATATGCTATATGCTGATTCATAAATTAAAAAAAAAGTTAAAATTTATTCATGAGGCTTTTTTGTCATAATGGATTTTTTCAACTTATTTGAATTGAATATAATTTAAATATATTAGTAGTTAAGTATGTGGAAAAGATTTTATAAAGGTATAATTAAAGCCATAACGGCAGGCATGAAAATCGAGTTATGTATGGGTCATTTAACTTTATCAAAGTAAAAATGATATGATTTGATGAATAATTATTCTACTATTTATAGTATAAGCATGAAAAATAAATATAACATACCTTCCTCGGGGCTGAGATCTACAAACTTCACACCACCACTGAAAAGAAATAAATAAGTTAAAAACAATCCATACATAAAAAATAGTGAAAAAAAATCATAAATTAAAAAAAAAACAATTATCAATAAAAGAGCATATGTATAGAATTAAAACCAATGTTAAAACAAAACAAATTCTGAAAGTTTGAATCAGATTTTTTGTATGTATAAAGTTCTACAGTATAGAGACAAAGATTGGTGGGTCTTTTACAGTTTGTATTTAATAAATAATAAGTAAAGTTCATATCTATGCAACATGCACTGTCTCGGTGAAGGTTGCACTTCATACCTTAAGAGGACGGTAGCCGTTTCCGGCACCCGGAACACCTGGAAACAAACACAATGTGGAACCATGTCTTATCGGATCTCCTCTCGGAGAAACCAAAACCCGTATTCAGCCACACATACAAACACTACCCAAGCAATCCATTATCAAATTGTTTATTGATTGTAGGACACATTAACAATCTTTTTTTATCTTTCAATTAATAAAAATTTAAGTAACAAATTTCATGTTTATGAAACTAATTATTGTATCAGATAATATTGTTTTGATAACAAAATATTGCAACAAATTGAAAAAAATAATAAACATTTGAGACTTATAGAACGACTTTCGTTGAACAACGTCGATTTTAAGAAAGCCAAAATTACGAAGCCGACACACATTTTCACACTGAAGATACTTATGCTATTTTAATATATTAAAAAAATAAATAAATAGAAAAAATAAATTTACCTTCCATCCCAAGTTTTCGAAGAATGTACTAAGTCGGGACTGTCCAGTGGTTTTTCCGCCGCAAGGCCCTGTTTAGGTTAAAAACACTATGCAATCAAGAAAACGGTGCCAAGTTTCCACGTGTTACAATATACAATTTATTAAATTAAGTCTATATTTTAAAAATCCTCTTCATAACAAAATATTTTCAGGCTATTTTTTTATAGTAAATCGATGTGTTTCTGTCATTTTCAATAAAAATAATAATTTCTTACCTCCGGTTAGTACCAGCTTGTATACCATTTTCTGGGATTGATTCGCCATTTTCGTAGTACGCTTATAAATAAATTATTTAAACTATATTACACTAAACGGGACACAACGGAGATTGAATATCATAAAATTGACGAATATACATAAGTAAGCAAAAGAGCCATCACAGTTTAAAATGCATCGCCCGATAGGCGTGCCGAGGAAGGAAAGAATAAATCGAATCGGACGACGGACAAAGGCATGAGCTCTTGTGTCACTTGTCAAATGTCAATCAAATCAAAATGGCAAAGAGACAGAGTATGTCTAGAGCACAGAAAATATAAATCAAAATTACATATATAAAATAAGGTAGTTTTCCAATTACAGAGCTTATGCGACTCAGTGGCGCACAATGCCGAATTATGCTGATGCTTAATTGGAACGTGAATTAGTTTTCAAATGCATTAAGTATATAATAAAATGCAAGTATATTCCTGTAAACAAATTTGTTTGTAGATTCGAATTCTAAAATGAAATTGTATTCACATTTTAAATGTGAAATATAAAAAAAAGTCAATGTTTGTACCTTCATCCATACTTGTATTAATTTTTTTAACACAATTTGAATTAACTTTGATTATTTCGAAAAAACTACAATTAAACGAAAGCTTTAAATTTTTTTCCAAAAATTAATAATATTACTAACGATAATATATAAACAAAACATTTCGATCAATGGCATCGATTGCACGCATCAATTCACGCGCATTACTTTTATGAGTGCTCGATTGTGCGAAGCGTTGCTGTAGTTGAAACATGCATTATGCCGCATAATGCGCTCTAGTGCTGTAATTGGAAAACGGGGTAAAAATCACGCATTTATTTATGGACTCATGGTAAGCTCATGCCTCATGGTAATTGTAAAAGTTACGTTTAGGTTTCTAAAAACTTTTTAGATTAGTTATTATAATCCTTATATGTACTTTATGTACGGACAGGTAATAAGGATTTTTTACATGAACCTGGGACTTCAGCAAAATTTTGAATATACATAAAAAAGAAATTAAACAAAATACATTCCAACTATTTGTGAGAGCGTTTTAGTCACGTTTATTTCACGAACTTCCTTATAAATACTTATGAAAAAATTGAATTTAAGGACAGAATACACATACATATATCAAATATCAATCTTAGATATCAATAGAGGCCACTGAACAATAAATTATAATTTTTTATACCTGTGTACTTTAAATAAAAATCTTTTTATTATTTTGTTTTTGTAAATACTTTATTAGGTTACACCTGAACAGCTTATATTGATAGAACATTGTGAACTCTGATGCATATTGGAATCTATCACAGTTATATTAACATTTTGATAATTAGTATCATTGCTTGTTGGCATAGATTTTTCAAGTAGCAAAACAATTAATGGAATTTGTCGCCAATATTTTCCTAAACAGCGATTTTTTGTTTCAACATACACATTTTCTTTAGATGTTGAACATGTGGTGTCACCTGAAAAAAAATTTATAAAAAATATAAGTATAATTTTTTTTTTAATTTATAAATAATGGTTAGGGAGCCAGGTGCAAATTTGGTTAACTATTTCCTCTCAAGAGATAATTCGTCAGACGCATGAGAGTATAGTATTATAAAGCCTCGTGAACGTCAGCTGGCGCTCGGTTGGGGGGGTGAGCGGTTGTAGCCTCCCACGCACATAGGAAAAAAAATACATTCATTCATTCATTTCCTCTCAGCTAAAAATTTGTCAAATTGTAGCTAACCCAATATCTCAACGAAAAAAAATAGTCAGCTGGTTACAACATGGTGTATTATACGTCAGCTGGTGTCTCGAACATGAAAGTTAAATTTAAAGAAAAATTTATTTTCCGTGATTTCCTCTCAAACAAAAATTTACCTGATGATAGCTTATATGTAACTGTGGATAAATATATATGTCAGCTGGCTGTATCTTGGTGGAAAAACCGTCAGCTGATACGGGAGGCTACAACCGCTCTTCCCCCCAACCGAGCTCCAGCTGACGTTCACGAGGCTTCATAATACTATACTTTGATGCATTTTACTAATTACCGCTTGAGAGGAACTTGGTCATAAAATCTGCTGCTGGCTCCCGGACCATAACTCCAATCCTCTCTCACATGTAATAAATCTCACATATAGAATATGAAACCCATTGAATAACTTTTAAATCTTACCATCTGCATCTGGTACATCTTGATCAATCCATCTTGTTTCAGTATTAACACAAAGTACACACATATTAAACTCTTGACATAAGTATCTAGCATGGTTTACAAATATATTCAAAAATTTTAGACCTGAAAAATTGGATAATTTATAAGATTGTGGTAAAAGTGTTTCAGAATAATATTAGGCATACAATAATTTAAACTATGCTTGTAAATTTGATCCAAGTTAGATCATTCATTTGAATCTTTATTGGCTTTGACCATTTTATACAATGTGTACATTGTATGGTAAAAAATTTATGATGAAATTTTTTAAATTAAATTATTTGTCATAAAATAATTTTTAAACTATGCTTGTAAATCAATTTGATCCAAGTTAGATGAATCTTTATTGGTCTTGACCACTTTATACAATATTTACATGGTAAAAATTTTATTGTGAATTTTTTTTTATTAAATTATTTGTCTAAATATATAAAAAAATATATCCACACATTATGGTGCACCAGTATGTTTGTTAATACACTTAATCATAATCAAATAACTTATCCTTAAAGAATAATCCCCATTCCTTACCCATTTTATTGTCATCACCAAAGTGTTGAAACATTAAACTTGGCAAAGAATCTATTATTATCAATGACAACCTATCCAGACATATTTTCTTGACTTTAATGTCTTGTAATAACTGTATTAATTCTTCCATTGACCAAATATAAACTATTTTAATTTTCATCATGATTATTGCCATTTCCTGCAAATAAAAATTATTAAAATTTATTTTAAAAGTAAGAAATATAGTTAAAATTTAGTATGTTAAGTTGTAATGTTAAGTAAGAGGATTTTAACGAAAATTAAATTACCTTATGGGAAAGCCCATATGCATCTAAAATCTTTTGTATTCTTACAGCTGAGAAATCTCCCTTTGTATCAATGTATAGAACTGTTTTCTCACTTAGATTCACACAATTTATAGCTATCTGCATACAGAGTTGTGTTTTCCCTGATCCAGCCAAGCCACATACTTCAGTTATATATCCAATGGGTATACCACCATTTAATACTGTGTCTAAGCTGAAATAGTATCACAAACATTAATTAATATTAGAAAATTTTACTTGTTAATCAATACAATGTTAATAAAATACCTCTTTATACCAGTTTTTAGGAACCTTTCTTTTACTGCAGTTTCGGTAAGGAAGGTAAGTCCATTTTTTACAGGCGCCGAGTATAGTTTAAAAATACTATCTCTTATTTCTATAATGCTTTGAATATTCAATCTAGTTATATGCGTCAACTTTTCAACGTCCTCCTGAATAAAATCCCGTATCGTAAAAATTCTATTTTGCGATAACTTTTTCATTATTTCAGGCGACAAATATGCACTAATTGAGATATTCAGTTTTTCCATTTCTTGTGCCACTTTCAAAGGTATTATACTTAATAAGAGGGAGTTTTATTAATACAATAAATAGCATGAGGCAAAATTTCATCTCTTATAGTAATATATTAATATTGCAAATATTTTCAAAATTCAAACTTTTTGTTTTGTCAACTCATAAATTGTAAATTGTATTTTGTAATGTTGGTCAGCCCTCATTTCTGTCAAAATACTGTCCACAGAATAAGTAATTATTTTTTGCCAGGTACAAATAATCCCTGATCAAACCGGAATCGTTTTCGTACTAACTACTAAATAGATGTTCCCACAGGATGTTCCATTTGTCGTAACGAGGAATGATTAAATCACAATGATGATTCAGTACATTTATTTGCAGTTCCCCATGTTTTAAAAGATTAGAAAGACCCCCGCAAGACACTGGTTCGAATCCCACGTTGCAGTTGTGATCGAATTATTCAGAATTATTCTATTCTTTAAAAAATTATATAAATACACATTATAAAAAAATGAATGCCATACTTGATATTAATTCAGTTAAATTTACAATTTATAAATTCTTTGGGAGCATATTGTAAACTGTTTCTGCAAATATTTATTTAGAAATTGTTTTTAAAATGGAATCCAGAATGATTAATTTGTTGTGCTTCTGAATTCTGATTATCAATGATTATTAATTAGTTTTACAAGAATGCAAAATACCTATGTGCAAAATTATTACAGATTTGGTCTTATTATTTCCGTTTTATCTGTTCTCTAATTTAAATTTTAAAAAGTCCACATTTCCAAAAAAGGTGTTTGGCCGCGTTTCCATCTGCAAGAAAACTTCCGCAAGAAATGTCCGACTGTCCGACAGTCTGTCTGACAGCAGCTTTGTATAGATACCATAGACTATGAGATACAGATAATAAATTTAAGCAAAGAGTTAATACATCTGCCATCAGCCAGTAAAACGCCCGCCATTCTTGTTTGCTGTCAAAAGAGAAGCTTTGCCTAATGTCGTGAAATATTCATTTATTCGTTTTTTAAAGCGTAGTTGTCCAGTTCTCTTAGTTTTTAATGTTTTATTATAAAAATCATCATGTCTAACATATCGCTTGATAAAGAAACATTTTATCGGCGCATGAAAAGGCTGTACGCAGCGTGGAAGGTGTGTATCAATAACCACAATAAGTTCTTATGTGCCGTGTTCGCATCAACTTTTCTGATTAATTTAACGTTTATAGGCTGCAGCAGCGGATTCCAAAAGTGAAGATGCATTGGCTAAAGTTGATTGCTTGGTTTCCTGCGTTGGAGTCGACGAAGATACACTTTATAGCAAGTCGACTGCTTTACAGGTTTGAATACGAAAACATGTAATGCGCTTAAATCATACCTACAGTCCTGTACTTGTATTATTTTATACTTGTCATTATAATTTTACAGACTTGGCTATTTGGATATGAGCTACCAGACACAATTACTGTACTCACAGAGCAAAGCATGTGTTTTCTTGCAAGTAAGAAGAAAATAGAATTTCTAAGACAAATTGAAAATGGAAAAGAAGAAACAGATCTACCTCCAGTAAAATTATTAATAAGAGACAGAGTAAGTCATTGCTTTTGTTATGGAATATTTATAATAATCCTAATTAGAAAGTTTTTCTTTGTATACAGAATTCTATAAGCATTATCTATTATCAGATTAGTATTATCCCTGTAATAAGACTTATAGTTTAACTTTTCTGTTTTTTCTTTCTTTAACAACTATAATGAAATAAATATTTTTATTTCTATCAAAAACCATTTACTTTTTCTTCTAGAATGACAAAGATAAGGAAAATTTTAGTAAACTAGTACAAGAGATTAAAAAATCAAAATCAGGTAAGACTCTCGGAGTATTTGCCAAAGATAATTATCCTGGTGAATTTTGTGAAAGCTGGAAAGGAGTCATGAAGTCGGAAAAGTTTGAGAATGTTGATGTAAGTTCATCCGTTGCCCTTTTGATGGCGCCAAAGGAAGACCCAGAGGTTATAACAATAAAAAAGGCTTGCTTGGTCACTGTGGATGTCTTTACTAAGTACTTGAAGGATCAAATTATGGAAATTATTGATTCAGATAAGGTGAGATTTCGTTACTATTAATAATTCAGTTACTGATCATTTTAATTATTACTTGATCATCACCCCTATTGTGTGAGTGTCTTAACAATAAACATATAACAATCAATCTTCCAATATAATGTTAAAGTAAGCTCCTCTGTATTTGCTTATTTTAAAATATGTTTTTTGTACTTTCAGAAAGTAAAACATTCAAAATTAGCGGAAGGCGTAGAAGCGGCAATATCAGACAAAAAGTATGTAACTGGGGTGGACACTAGCCAAGTGGACATGTGCTATCCACCCATCATACAGTCTGGTGGCAATTACAGCTTAAAGTTTAGTGCTGTATCGGACAAGAATCACTTGCACTTTGGGGCTATAGTGTGCTCACTGGGTGCAAGATACAAATCCTACTGCTCAAATATAGTTCGTACATTATTGGTCAATCCCACGGATGAAATACAAAGCAATTACAACTTTCTCGTCAATATGGAAGAGGAGGTGATGAAAAGTTTAGTAGCTGGGGCTAAGCTGTCTTCGGTTTATGAAGCCGGCTTAGCATTGGCTAAGAAGGAAAAACCAGAACTTGTTGATAATTTGACTAAGACATTTGGGTATGTATTTATAGTATATGAATGCTGAATGATGCAATCAATCAATAGTATGTTCTTCATATTTTATAGGTTATCTTTTAAAACCGTTTGAAAATGTGTTTTATTTTTAATTTTGTAGGTTCGCAATGGGTATCGAATTTCGTGAGAGCTCCATTGTAATTGGACCCAAAACGTCAATTGTTGCTAAGAAAGGAATGGTGTTCAACATCAATATTGGTTTAGCAAACTTGACGAATAAGGGTGCGTCTGATAAAGAAGGCAAGGTAAACACGAGTTAATGAATGAATTGATTTATATTTTACTGTTATTTTTAATGCACTCCATCTTATAGATATTTTTAATAAAAAAACATTACATTACCGTTACACTAACAGCTATAGACATTAATTTGTTTAAAAAAAAGTATTGAGAAAATTGTGTTTCATTTAAAATCTAAAGAAATGATTCAAGATTATTTTTTACTGGACATTAATAATTTTCAGACATATGCCCTGTTCATCGGTGACACAGTGCTAGTGAATGAGGAACAGCCTGCATCACTATTAACACAATCCAAGAAGAAAATCAAGAACATTGGTATCTTCCTCAAAGATGATGACGAGGAAGAAGAAGAAGAGAAGGAGAATAAGACTGAAATACTCGGTAAGTGATCTGCCCCCCTAGACAAGTGGCTTTCTATTAGCGTAAAGTTCAATAGAATAGATTATGAATGTATGAGATTGACGTTTGATTACAACGACGACGACGATTGAATACGTCAATCTCATACATTCATAATCTATTCTATTGAACTTACCGCTAATAGAAAGCTCTTATTTATGTGATTTTTTAATTCATACTCGGGAAATTTTAAGGCAATCTATTTATATGAAATACTTAACACTGCACTAATCTTTTGCATTGAACCTTGACTCATTTTAAAGATTATGAAAGTAATCTTGTTATTAGAAATAATTGTCTATGTTCTAGGTTTATTATGCAAATTAATAGTTTAATTTACCTGTTTAGTAAACAATTTCAAATAGATGGTCTTAAATATCCCATCATTTTTCATCTTTCATTGAATTAACTTTTATTAATATAATAGACTATTATTGTACAGTTACTACAAACAGAAAAAAGTTTATTAATGAAATGAGCATTCTTAGTGTTCCTTTAATATTATATTAGCATCTTCGATCATTTTTTATTAGTGTTTTGCATACATATATTATTTATTATATCAATGTAGCAGTGGTGTTCAAATAAAAAATAGTCATTTTGCTTCAATAAATTAACTATATAATGTAAGTTTATCATATGAACATGTTTTATTGATCTAAGATGCTTGTCTTTCAAGTATCTCTACCATATGGGGTGTCAAAATTAATCAATAATTGATTGCTCAGGAATATTGTGTTTATATTGTGTGTTTTCTTTTATTTTATGATGCTGTAAAAATGGAATGTGCTCTAAATTACACAATTAATTCACATGCTATCATGGATGGATAGAAAATGGAGGTGAGTTGTTTTAAAATAATATGCTGCATGAGTCAAAGCCGAGTTTTTTGTTTTGTTTGTCTAAACATAAAATTTTGATAGCAACTTTATGAATCACCAACCTTTGTTGAAAAGGTGTACTTTTTCATTCACAAATGAACTTACTCACAGCCAAATATTGACTTAATCACTCAACTTGTTCAAATACTATCCAGATTTGTTTGTAAACAATATTTTACAATATAAACTAATTTTAGGAAGAGGCAAAAGAACTGCAGTCATCGAATCGAAACTGCGTACGGAACATTCCTCAGAAGAAAAACGTAAGGAGCATCAAAGAGAACTGGCTATAGCGCTCAATGAAAAGGCAAAGGAACGTCTGGCGAAACAGTCCAGTGGAAAGGAAGGGGAAAAGATAAGGAAAAGCACTGTTTCATACAAAAATATCAGCCAAATGCCGAACGTGAGCGAAGTTAAAGAATTGAAGTTATATGTTGGTAAGAATACTAAAAAACATAATTAAATTTAAGTAAAAATGTCTTCAAAATAATATGTTTTTGTGTTTTCGTCTTTCAGATCGGAAATACGAAACAGTAATCCTGCCAATATTTGGAGTACCAGTGCCATTCCATATTTCAACGATAAAAAATATCTCCCAATCAGTGGAAGGCGACTACACTTACTTGAGAATAAACTTCTTTCACCCTGGTGCCACTATGGGCAGGAATGAGGGGGGAAATTATGCTCAACCTGATGCTACTTTTGTTAAAGAAGTGTATGTAATGTTTAAAATATTAATATTCGCGACATTTAACACTTGAGCGACCATTCTCAATGTACCAGAAATAATAATTGAGTTGGAAAGAAACTTATATTTTATATTGATTTTGACATTAAATAACTATGACTAAATTTTCTGTAACATTTTAATTTACAGAACATACCGAAGTACAAACACAAAAGAACCAGGCGAAATATCGCCGCCATCTGCAAATCTCAACACTGGTTTCCGTCTAATTAAGGAGGTTCAAAAGAAATTCAAAACGCGTGAAGCGGAAGAGAGGGAAAAGGAAGATTTAGTTAAACAAGATACTCTAGTTCTCTCTCAGAGTAAAGGCAACCCGAAACTTAAAGATCTGTACATAAGGCCCAATATAGTTACTAAGAGAATGAGTGGCTCACTCGAGGCACATTCAAACGGTTTTAGATTCACGTCAGTTAGAGGAGACAAAGTGGACATACTGTATAATAATATTAAAAACGCATTCTTCCAACCCTGTGATGGTGAAATGATTATATTGTTGCACTTCCATTTAAAACACGCTATAATGTTTGGTAAGCATTCAGAATATTCTACCATCCTAAATACCTTAGATTTCATACATTCCCTATATTCATGCAAGTGAAAAAAATATTTCTAAAAACCCTAATAAGACTTCACTTCTCTGTTAATAATGTGTCAAGTCTATAATATAAAAAAAATACGTGTGGCACTCGGGGACTGCCGCGGTAAAGCTATTGCATAGCATGCCTTCAAGCCACACCTCCGAGCCCGTCGGAGTGGGGAGCGTGAGGTTTTTTCGTTACGGAATTTCTCGATTCGGTCCCCGCGCTCAAGGCCCGCGATAGAAGCTATGCAATAGCTTAAAAGTAACCTAAAGTGTAACTTAATGTATTACTATAAATAAAAGCAAATAATGCAAATCTTAACTTCTATAAACAATTCAATCAGGTAAAAAGAAGCATGTGGACGTCCAATTCTACACAGAAGTGGGTGAAATAACCACAGATCTCGGCAAGCACCAACACATGCACGACCGGGACGATCTTGCGGCTGAACAGAGTGAACGGGAATTGAGACACAAACTGAAGGTCGCTTTCAAGAGCTTTTGTGAAAGGGTGGAGAACATGACTAAGCAAGAGGTGGAGTTTGATACGCCTTTCAGGTAGGATTTGATAGATTTGGCTGTATGTTTTGAAACTAATGTTAATTAATAGCTGTGTTTTACCTGAAAATAAAACACATATTAAATACTTACCTATATTTGAAGCTTACTTCATTGAGAAGGCACCTAGCTTTTTCCGCCTATTCTTCCCTCTCTTTCCGTTGTATGTATGCTATCTCTCTCGCACACCTCTCCACCAGGTGGCGGGGCGCACGATAATGTCGGGCGCTGGATGTTTTTCATTGAGTCGAAATCCACAACAGGTGGACGTTAAGTGTAAGCTTCAAATATAGGTAAGTATTTAATATGTGTTTTATTTTCAGGTAAAACACAGCTATTAAACACTTGACCGTAATTTGAAGCTTACTTCATTGAGACCTGCTTGTTACCCACCTGGTGTACAATATATGGACGCCAATGTGAATTTGAATACATAAGTAATTACTTATTTCTTTATTTGAAAGAGTAAGGTGTGCAGATAGTATACCTACCAATAAATCACACAAATTTTTATATTATATAATATATTAACAATCCCAGATGAAAATTTAATCAAATAAGAACCAAAAAGTTAATCATAATGATTAAAAGTATTAGAACTTATGAGATTGGTTCAAGCGTACCTTAGTTAACCTTTTGGGCTTGAAAAGTTAAAGTTACTACAATTTTCACTATCTTTAGCGTAAATCTGCGAAAGCGCCAGTAACGACTTTCAATTACGCATTTAGATGTTACTTACAAAATGAAGCAACAGCTGATCCCGACGAGGCAAAAATACCTCAAACTCAAACCTTTATTTATTCAATTAGAACTCTGTAGAAGCACAATTGAATTATCTTAACATAGAATTACCACCTGTCTCAACTCACACAGTTTTAACCCAACCTGCTACAAACAGACAAGAAGAGAACTTGGTCCTTACTTTTGGGGTCAGAAATAAATTTAAAAGGTCACCCCTTGAATAAGGCAATAAAAATATCAAAACAGGTAAACGGTTTTAATTATAATACAGATTTTTAACATCCAACCAAACCGTGCGGTATCTATTAATGTTTAGAGCCAACGCCACCAATCATAATCTAAACATGGCTAGTACTTTCAGTACAATGCATGAATTATTTATTTAAAACTGATAGGTCATAAACTCTGTACTGGAAACAAATATACTGAACTTCTGAACTTAAGAGACTAAAATGATAAGGAGCTTATCTGTGTCCCAAAACTGCAATTACTACAGCCAAGTACGTTACTTTTAATCAATTCGGTTTTAAGATATAATTATGATTTACATCAGAACTTATATACCGAAAGCCTCGGGACTACATAACGTGACTTATCTTCTTATACTTATATAAAAATGAATCGCAAAATGTGTTGGTAAGCGCATAACTCGAGAACGGCTGAACCGATTTCGATAATTCTTTTTATATTCCTTGAAGTACGAGGATGGTTTTTATGTAGAGAAAACGTAAGTACCACGAGCGAAGCCGGGACGGACCGCTAGTTTATAATAATAGTGTTTGTGCACAACACTAGGCAGTCAACAGCTATATGAACGTCAGATAGGAAAAGAGCCAAATTTATCCAGTCAGTAACAAAGGATTTTAACTATAGTTACTTTATTCTAATTCAACCAACTACTACTAGCTACTCCGTATGTCTTTTGACGACGGAGGCAAATAGGATTTTTATTCCAACTATATCATTTGATATTTTGAAAATGTACTCCACATTTTCATACCGTCAGAGTCATTTTGCAGATTATAGTGGTGCAGCACTGAACACTGTCTATTAGGTGGCTGATGCTGCTGACCGGGCCTTCAGTTCCGCTTTCCAGAATACCTTCACCCTTCTAGGTGTTACTACTACTGAAATAGCGGTACTCTATCGCGTCGTTCAGGTCTCTAACTGACTAGGATTTCTCATATTATCGTAACAACCCTTGCTCGTTCTAACGAGGATAAATTATCGCCAAGGAATTCTGCTGCAGGATAATGGCAAGAGAGATTATAAGCTTAACTATGCATTATTATGTTAAGGAATATGGTGGGTTTTGAATACTATCGTCGTCTGAAAGTATCTCCTTTCGATTAACTGCATTAAGGATGCAGATCTGATCCCATCTTTGTTCCGTAGGAATGCTACGACAGTCTAAACGTTACACTGAACAAAGAAAATTGCCCTGAATATAGTCGGTTGTTCCAACATCCGTAATATGGCTAGCCTAAGGTTAGTTATCCCTTGATTGTAACTGCTACCAATGGAGGCATTGCTCTTGTGTTGTCCACAGTTGTGCGAGTGCAAAAATGAAGAACTGAGCTCGTGGGGAGCTATGTCGAATGAATCTGTGTTAAGATTATGACAGTATAGGACAGTTAGCTGTGGATGCGAAGACAGGACATTACTTTATTCATCCGTAAACACGCGAGGCAGCCACGGACAGCGATATAGCAAGAACTAAACTAGCAAAGTTTAGTTCGCTTACCAGACTTTGTCATGTTTTAAATGCAGTATATCCTCTGAATAGCATTGCATTTATGACTATTGATAAACTTAATTCACCCGTAAACACGAGAAGCAGGCACGGATAGCGATATAGCAAGAACTAAACCAGCAAAGTTTAGTTCGCTTACCAGACTTATATTTTAAAAGCCGAATAGCCTGTACATTTCATTTATGCCCCCCCCCCCCCTCAAAGCAAAGAAATGAGAAGTCATTTGGCAGAGCTTTCTCGTTAAGGGTAGGGGTTCCAAGTAATATCTAATAATAAGAGGCTTTTGTTTGGAAAGATTGACTTTCCGTTATTTATCCTCTATCCTATGTAACTCAACAGTCAGTATTCTCAGCATTCGTTGAGTACTTAAACGTTTTACGTTAATAGTTGTATATAACTTTATTATACAATATAATAATCCTGGTGGGATGACAAAAAACTTGTCTAACAAACGATTATCCTAATCCCTCAGCGATTTATTGTTTGAGCCCCGAAGAAAAATCTCATGGGTGCAATAATGAGGTCAAATGGGTTGAAAAACGAGTCAAATAAATTGCCTACAAGACCGGGCAACTAAAATAGGCCTATGAGAGGTCAACTATACGTAATCAATCGTCATTTGTTACATTCAATCGCTTTGCGATTAAAAAATCTCTTCCGATGTTTGTATATGAAAATTGGTCGGCTAGTGCCATTTAATTACGATACCAAACATACCGTTGACACAAGGCTTGGTGACAATCCTCGAAACCACCGCCACAAATCATCTGCGAGATGATATTTGATCCGACTCGCCTTCCTTTGTTGTGATTAGGCTTTGCATTGGTAAATACAATTTGTTCAATTCCAATTTCCATAATTGGTAAACCAATGGTGGTTTCCTGATTCCTGAAGCGTAAACTTTTAGGATACGAAGTATCAATTTCATGCGCCCATTATTTGACGTATCTAACCTTTATTGTATTTATTAGGTCATTTACTATACTGCCCACTGTGAAGTAGATTTCAAAACCTTTTTCTACCTACCTTAGAAGAGTGAAGATCCGATACGGTCATATCACTTCTTTCGTGGGTCCTCGTTGACAAAAGCAAATATCTATGATCATTTTAATGATCAATCCTTTGTATATTTGCACCAATCGCCATTAAAGCCCCGCGAGGGCTGATATATATTTGCACCATTTCCCCGTGGGGACGGTTGTTATCAAAGCCCCGCGAAGGCTGATATATATTTGCACCATGTCTCCGTGAGGTACTGTTGTAATCAAAGCCCCGCGAGGGCTGATTTATATTTGCACCATTTCTCCATGAGGGACGGTTGTAATCAAAGCCCCGCGAGGGCTGATATATATTCGCACCAGCTTTTCCGTGAGGGACGATTGTAATCAAAGCCCCGCGAGGGCCGATATATATTTACACCATTTCCCTGCGAGCGACAGCTGCGCGAGGGATGTTTGTAACTTGAAATAAGTAGGGCCTGCCAAAAAATGCTTAAGAGACACCCTGCGAGGGTGAATTTGACCTGGCTAACCCCTGCGAGGAGTAGTGGCCACATTTATGTATTCTGCTTCGAGCAAGAATACACCTTAGTGCTAATATAAAAATAGCAGTAAATAATCATTTAAATAATATAGCAATTAACAAGGTCCTTTAACTTATTTTCCAATGTTAGCGACATTTAATAAATTCATAATTCAAATCAATTCACTAAATTTTAAAATGAACTTCGATTCATATTTATTTTTGTTCATGCAATCGATGTAACATTTAGTTGCTTTATATCCGTTAACATTCCTTACGAACGCAACCATACCGTCGTAGGACGTTATATTTAATTGCACAAAATAATCTCCACTCACCCGCAATTTTTTACTTTTTGTCAAGGTGTACAAGTTTATAATATTATTCTAAAACGTTAGAAGTGAATTGTAAATCCTTTGAAATAAGTGTATCTAAATCTAATTTATATTAAGATATCTCGATAATTATTATACGATAACCCTTTCAGCACAAGTTCAGTAAACCAAAGAATTTAATTGTAAAATTTTTTGGTACTTACTCGTTTTAACAAAAAAGTTGCATCATTTGAACATAGGAAACGTAATTTTCAATCAAATTAGCCGTGTGTAATATGTCTATTTTCACATAAAAACGGATCAGAATAATACTCATAAAAGGACACGTATAGACTACGGATAGTTTTGAATGTGTGGAACATTCATGGTACGTATCTACTATACATGAGCGAATTCCATCATTATTCAGTTGAGCGGTAACTCCCGTACGATTTATAAAATAATATCACAACGTGTTCTGACATGTCGTGACTTCTTGGAGCTGACTCATCTCGTTCGATAATTTTTAGTAATAAACTATGATAGGAATTCCGAACCGTTCCTAGCGATAACGACAATGTAATAAAGTCGTAGCAATGGATTGTATGCCTGTAAAGCTTTGAGTTGGCTCATATCCATACTAAGTATTAATTGTAATTTTTCCACGAAAAATTCACTTGTACCCTTGTAATAAAAACAAATTATTAAAAATGAAATAAAATATTAAAAATATCTATATACAAGAGAGGGTATTTGATATATCTAGTAATATCAAATAATCACAAAAGTAATATTAACGATTCGAGTAAAGCCGAACGGTAACACCGTTAAAATAGCTTTACTCACAGTATTAAAAATTCAAATATTAATTAGTACATATTGCATAATGAAATATTTCAAAAGAAAAGTTACTATTTCAAGTAAAATGTAACGGTTGTATCGTTAATTTTAAATATCTTTATTCATGCTATTAAGTATTTAAGCATATTGAAAAATAAACTATTGCTGAAGGATTCATTAAAAACCTCAGCATTTTAAATAAAGTCCAACGATTATACCGTTGACTTTAAAGATTTTTACTCATTTTTAAGTAAAATATTATTAGAATAGATGTAAAAATAACTCACTGTACCGATCCGACGGGATACACTTTTTAACACTTTTAGCACTTGCTTTAAGCAATACTTAATACTTAATAGCACCAAGGTTGTAGTCTTGTAGACAACCTTCTCGCGGCGGAAGCTAGACGCCAATGAAAAACATCCAGCGCCCGACATTATCGTGCGCCCCGCCACCTGGTGGAGAGGTGTGCGAGAGAGATAGCATACATACAACGGAAAGAATAGGCGGAAAAAGCTAGGTGCCTTCTCAATGAAGTAAGCTTCAAATTACGGTCAAGTGTTTAATATTCTCTGGACAATGATTGAGATGTGAATTGTGTCTTTGTTAAGTTATTAACATAAATAATCTGTGGTATTTGGTAAAAAATTTTGAGTTTGTAGTTGAAACTCTTTTCATAAGTGATCTTTTGATGACAAATAAATAAATAAATTTTACCATATCTATTTAAAGGGTACTTGAGTATGTTGTGCATGTTTAATTTTATCAAAATACTACAATTCAAACTGTTAAATTAATTCCACTCTATCATTCAATTCCTTAACTTTCGCAAAATATCTGAAATTCGTTATCATGTTTGACGAAATTTTTACAAATTTGCAGAGAGCTAGGATTCCCTGGAGCGCCATTCCGCAGCACAGTACTCCTCCAGCCAACCTCTGGAGCCCTAGTGAACCTCACAGAATGGCCACCATTTGTCATAGCATTAGAAGATGTAGAACTGGTCCACTTTGAGAGAGTACAATTCCACTTAAAGAACTTCGACATGGTGTTCGTGTTTAAGGATTACGCTAAGAAGGTCGCTATGGTTAACGCCGTGCCTATGAACATGCTGGACCATGTTAAGGAGTGGCTTAAGTGAGTTTTTAGGTTGTATGTAAATAATTATATATTATGTTTCTAGAACTTAAATTTTGGAATTTTTTATCTTAATAAAAGAAATTAAATTTTTAACAAGACAAATTTTATGAGTGTTAAATTTTATCTCATATTATGTCTAGTATTTATCTCTGAAAGTTTTAATGAAACTAACTTTTACTAAGTACATAATGAATTATATGTAATGTTTATTTTCACAGCTCATGCGACATCCGATACTCAGAAGGTATACAGTCTCTCAACTGGACAAAAGTAATGAAGACAATCACAGACGATATTGAAGGATTCTTCGACAATGGCGGATGGTCTTTCCTCGATCCTGAATCAGACGCTGAGAATGAGCAACATGTAAAGTTTTTATTGCTTACTAGCTTTCCGCCCGCGGCTTCGCGCGCTTTGTCTAAAACATAATAAATTATATACTAAAACTATTCACTATCTACACTCTATCTATTAAAAAAAACCGCATCAAAATCCGTTGCGTAGTTTTAAAGGCGTACATAGGGACAAAGGGACAGAGAAAGTGACTTTGTTTTATACTATGTAGTGATATTATATTATTCTATAGCAATCATTGACATACAATAAACAACTAGACGCACAATCACGCTTAAAGATTGCCCGAATCAAAACTCTGCCCAACACGCGTAGGCAGACTTATCTAATGGACGCCACAAAATTCTTTGAAATTTTCTTGCTACCAAATAAGATGTTTATTTCAATGAATGTTTTATACAACGCAACTATGAAATATTGTGACGCCCATTGGCGACGGCGGTTTTGAGTGTCTAGTTTTTAAAAATAGATCAATTCAATCAAATAATAATATATTTTCTTAGTTCACTGCAATTTAATTGTCTATGTTTGATTTCAAAGTAACTGTTTTCTCATGTCCATATAGTTAGTTATTTACAATCACAAACTTGTTGTAAATATTGCAATGCTATGGATTTGTAAAAGGCTTAGAGAACATATTTAATTAACTCTTAAATTAAATCGTTTAATCTTATATTATATAAATGAATGTGTTGGTAAGCGCATAACTCGAGAACGGCTGAACCGATTTCGATAATTCTTTTTTTTATATTCCTTGAAGTACGAGGATGGTTCTTATGTAGAGAAAACGTAAACATGTACCACGGGCGAAGCCGGGGCGGACCGCTAGTAAATAATAACTTTTATTTCAGGACGAAGAATCGGAAGAAGAAGATGACGCGTACGAGCCGACAGATGCAGAATCGGAAGAAGAATCTGAAGACGACTCGGAGTATGACTCTGAGGCGTCTGATGCGTCTGAGGGATCGGGTGATAGTGATGGTTAGTGTGGTAGAATTACCTTTCGTTGTAACGATTTTTACTTGCAATCCATTCTATGTTTTACGATATGGTACGCAATATGTGTAATGGGCGTATATTACAATTTACGTCATTATAAATCTGTGTTAAATACCATAACAACTGTAACACATGTTCACTTTATTTGTGCAATGTTTCTTTCAAAAGAAACTACTGTATTGTAATTGATAGATAAAGCGAATATGCTTCAGTGAAATATGACATAAAATGTTAATTCACAGAATTTGCATTTTAATTATTATAATGAACATTTTACTTCACATCTATATTCAACCATTTACAGAAGAAGACGAAGAATCCGGCAAGGACTGGTCAGATCTCGAGCGGGAAGCTGCGGAGGAAGACAAAAAGGAGCGCACCTTCGACAGAGGAGAGGACTTCGATCGCAAACGAAAGGGCGGTATGGATAGACCGCGGTTCGACGACTCTAAGAAGAGCAAACACGACAAACATGATAAACACGACAAGAGCGATAAACACCATAAAAGCTCCAGCTCGCACAAGAGTTCCAGTTCGAATCACAAGAGCAGTTCCAATCATAAGAGTCCATCAAAGCATAGTAGTAGCAGGTGAGATTTGTGTGCATAGATGTAACAGCTTATGAGCTTTTTTCCTCAAACCTATATTCTCCAACTCTGAATCATAAAAAATTATTTCAAAAATAAATATAGACTAAAATTCGTTCTGTTGTTTCTTGAATTTAAACACCAACTACCTACATTTTAAAATATGTGGATTAACTGTTCGCCAATATGCTTATATTGTGTATTGAAGAATTTGTATCTTAAGATCTGTTATAACTTTTCACTTAAAAACACTATTACTATCGCAGTCCATCAAAGAACCGCGACAAGCACCACAAGTCGTCACACTCGAGCGACCGCAAGTCGCATCACGACCGGCGCTCCAACGGCGACAAGAAGCACGACCACAAGTCGCACAAGCGCTCGCGCGACGACAGCCGAGACCACGACCGCACGCCCAAGAAGTCCAAGTGAGTAGTGTTTGTGATCTGTGGTTAGTTTAATATCGAGGTAATTCTTATTTTTGACGTGACAACGTTTTATAATTCGATAGAGCCGGCTTCACGCACGAAAAAACATGACTCATGCGGCGTTACCTCGCTCTGAGGCGTTCCATGTAAGGCTTGAAGTGCAAGCGAGAGCGCGCAACGAGCGACAAAGAAGCACAATCGGTCTTAACGTTGTCACGTTCAACTATCGTCAGTAAACCGACTTTACAGACAACCAATTTTTTTCATACAATGTAATAGACCGGGAGATACTGACAGAAAATTTCGAGTCATTTGTAACAGGATGGCGCGGGCGGTTCTACAGGGGTCTTAGTACGCAATGACAAAAAGAAAAACGATGGTGTGAACGCTGGTACCGTAGGCTTAGTCGCGTGGGCGTTAGTCGAACTCGTCGGAAAAATAGCGAAGTCAAACGATTTGTAACACAAAAATTTTAGAATTTACCGATAGCCCGTAAAAAAAAAAGGAGTAGGCGGTAGTGTCATGCCATACTTTTCCGGTGTGACTTACAGCCCGCCGTACCGACGCGAATGTGTTGATTTAAAAAAAAACAATTCAACCATTTGTACCAGGCTAACTTTTGCACAGGTAACCATCGTCGTGCAGCCATTTACGAAAATCGCCATGCCATACTTTTCGGACGATTCCAAATGGTCGCCATACCGCCGAAAATCTGCAAATTTTTTTTTTCGCCGAACCATTTGTAACACCCTAAATTTTTTTTTCAACAACTCCTGAATGATTATAAATAGAAGTGTGATAATGCCATACCTGTGGGAGGTGGCGAATGTGTATAAGATTTTTTTTTATTGTATGATTTTATTCGTATTTTGAACGATTTGTAACAGTATGGCATTAATCTTTCCTATAAGTTTGAGGTTCAACAAATATAAATACAAAATTTCAAAGATCTAGGTGGTAGAAATCTTCACTTCTATAAATTAATAATAAATTTATTTATGAAGTATGGCAGCACTTTTTCCCCCTACAAGAAGTATGGCAAATATAATAATGGTCACATTTTATCAAATACTCTCCAAAAATCTAAATGCAATACTGGTACAAAAAGTTTGGCGAAAAAAAAAATTTTTGCATATTTTCGGCGGTATGGCGACCATTTGGAATCGTCCAAAAAGTATGGTATGGTGATTTTCGTAAATGGCTAGACGACGATGGTTACCTGTGCAAAAGTTAGCCTGGTACAAATGGTTGAATTGTTTTTTTTTAAATCAACACATTTGTGTCGGTATGGCGGGCTGTAAGTCACACCGGAAAAGTATGGCATGACAGTACCGCCTACTTCTTTTTTATGGGCTATCGGTAAATTCTAAAATTTTTGTGTTACAAATCGTTTGACTTTCGCTATTTTTACGACGAGTTCGACTAACGCCCACGCGACTAAACCGCCGGTACCAGTGTTCACACCATCGTTTTTCTTTTTGTCATTGCGTACTAAGACCCCTGTAGAACCGCCATCCTGTTACAAATGACTCGAAATTTTGTGTCAGTATCTCCCGGTCTATAAACAAGTGGCAATGTGTGATAGGTTGAAAGGAATCCTAGTTATTATTGGTTGGTTCTTTCCTAATTTATCTTATAAAGTGTGTTCTTATGTAAAATGTAGTGTGTTAATAAAGTTGGTAATAAAGATTTGCAAAATTCTTACCAAAGCTATTGCGAAAAAAAAAAACACTTCCATGTTTATTAGTATGAATGTAAACTAATTTTGTTTTTGTTTGTTTTCAGGAAATAAGATGTCTGAAGAATGTTACTTATTATGTTTGATCAATGGGTTTTTGTTACTGCACAGAACTCCATTTTATTGCATTTTGTTAAACATTACTTGTCACCCACTGTCCGTCTGTTAGATGTTCAAATCATTGTCTGATTGTTTTGTATGTATGTAGATTAATTTTAATTCCATGTCTAACTGTAATTTAAATTATAAACACAAATGAATAAATTTAAGGATTTATTAAACGCTGTATTTTATTTGCCGTCCTGATTCATAAATTAAAATGACTACAATGTATCAACAACATCAAAAAATATAACTTACAATCTCGTGGATCGATTTATCTTACACAAGCTCTATAAATAAAATCACAAACTGACATTGTACATTATTTACAGAAAAAAAAGTCTACTATTATATTCTAAGATCCAGTGCTTTTCATAAGTTCTGAGTAAATTTTCATACAATAACTATTGTAATAGTGGAAATTTAGAATAGGCTGTGACTTCTGTTGATATAACAGGATTAATAAATAATAAACACTACTAGGATTCGTTCTGAACCTCTAATTAAAGCTATGTTAAAATAAACATTTTAGACAGCATAAACATTGGACTTGAAAATAATTATCATTTCAAAAGAATTTTCAAAGTATTCTAAATCAAAGCTTACGTCTAACATCCAAACAACATCAAGGAAGTCGCAACCTTTATCGATTAGTGAATAGCACTGGATCATTAAACTATGTTTTAATAGAAAAACATCATTTATCATTCAGCCTCTTGCGCGGCGACAACCGGTCCACGTGGCAACACTGTGATGCGTTTTGTCTCTGGTAACTTCACTTCCGGTTTTTGTAATTCATTTTCCTGCGAATCAGCAGAGCTCCAATATTTCTTATTGACAAGCATAAGTAACATAAGTGCTGGTAAATGTATTAACGAAAATCTGAACAGTTTTCTTGAACTACCGCTATCAGATTTTTTGTAGAATTGCCAGGCTGAAAAAAATAATAAAAATTAATACAAGATTTCATAATCAAATTTATATATAGAAATCACAAGAATGAAAAAATCTTAATAATATATATGGCTTACCTAAGTACGAAAAGTATATATTTAATGGTAAAGATTCGGCCGCAAACCACATGTTGGTAACACCAAGATAGGGCGCCGCAAGACACGTCGCTGTTATTACAGCCGTATGCCGTAGAGCCACTCTTCTGCATAATGCTGAAATAATTAAAATGGCCAGTTTTTACATTATAGGAACCTTACAATAAAAGCATAATATAAAATAACATTTTTTAATAAGATATTTTTTTTATATTAGCATAACAAAAAAGGTAACTAATCATATTAGAATCAATAAAAATAAATATATTTTAATCTCTATTTAAATCATCGAATTTAGAAAACTTATTTCCCAAAAATTATGAATAAAACCATACCAGGATCAGTAACCGCCATCATCCTATACCCCGCTCTCGAGTAGTCTGGCCTCAGGTTCCACGACAGAGCGTTGAAGTGGGGAAACTGCCACGAATACAGTATAATGCCGAGTACTAACGCGCCCATGTCCAGCGAGCCTGAACACCCCGCCCAACCCATTAGAGGGGGGATCGCACCAACTGGAATTGAGAAATTAATTTTATTATGAAAATAATTTTAAATAAATGCTGTTTTTGATGCCTCATGGATGAGTTTACTTAGAATATTACTTTGAAGTTGCAACAACAATTGGGAATGACTTAGTCATAGTCCTCAGATTACTGTTACAGTTAACAATATAAAAATAATTATTCGATTTTTTTTGTTGGATATAGTTTCGTTTTTTTTTGTAATTATTAAGGGATATACCTATTTTACTTATGATGATAAAAACAGACAGGAAACACAACAACATAAAAATCATATCACTTTACGATAAAATTTAAAATTACAAGAGGAACTTACCTACAGATCCTAACCACGTATTTAATATGGACATTCTTTTCATAGGCGTATATATAGAGGTATAAAGCACCAAGTTCGCTGCACCCAACGCCGCAGTGAGAGGGTTTACTCCTAGATAGAGGATACCGAGCCCCGTCGCGCTAGTTACTGCTGCGAAACCAATTGCGTGCGCTGGCCTGAAATAATGTTTATTTTTTAAGGATTATTATAAAAAGAAATTGTTTACGAAAAAATACTGTACAAGTCAAATTTGTTGAGGAATTTTTGTAAACTCTAATTTATTTTATTGAAATAACTGCATTTAAGTTTGTATAGACAATATTCTATACGTTATATTATTCATCACTAGCGGTCCGCCCCGGCTTCGCCCGTGGTACATGTTTACGTTTTCTCTACATAAGAACCATCCTCGTACTTCAAGGAATATAATAAAAAAAGAATTATCGAAATCGGTTCAGCCGTTCTCGAGTTATGCGCTTACCAACACATTTTGCGATTCATTTTTATATATAAGATAAGATTATTATCTAAGCTTGCAATATACAATACAACAGAAAAAAAGTTGTCACTAACAATCAAAGTTTTAGACAAATAAATCATAAAAATTCCTTACTCCAACAGTCCCTTCACAAGCACCCTATTCTTAGTTCTCGACATCTGAGCATCAAATGGTACTTCATGGTACTGATTTATGGAATTGGCCGCAGAACTGACGAGCCCTGTGCCTACTGCACAGAGGGCGAATGTCGTGAGCTCGAACGGCGCGGGCGCTAGGGCGTAGCCCGCCATTGATGTCATTACTACTAATGCTGAAATAAACAAAATAATATATTTTTATTTAAAAAAATATAAAATAGTCTCAGTCATCAATTAATTACTTGTTGAGAGTTATTCATGACTAGCTGCTCCGCGCGGTTTCACCCCCGTGGCTCCACTCCTGTTGCCCGTAGCGTGATGAAATATAGCCTATAACCTTCCTCGATAAATGGGCTATCTAACACCGAAAGAATTTTTCAAATCGGACCGGTAGTTCCCGAGATTAGTGCGTTCAAACAAACAAACTCTTCAGCTTTATAATATTAGTATAGATAAATATAATAAATTCCTTAATGTAACAAGGTCCCAAATAAAAATATTATTTGAAATTTCATGTAAATGTATATTTATTGCATTTCTTTTAAATAAAGTTGTGACTGATATTATATATTTTTCATTTGGATGCAAATGTGGATTAATGAACTGATAGAGAGATAGTAAAATTCTATAAATATAATAAATATTGTATGCCATATTTAAACTTACAAGTTAGACGAAACTTCGACAGCATCATACAATATTGGACTAAGTTATTCTTAACATCATGGGTCGGAGTCTCCTTCCACACTCTAGTATCTTGAGGAACATTTTTACTTTTCTTTTTGGTAACTGCGGGCTGTGTTTGGCTTGTCAACGGTAAATTACTGCTAAGGTGGTGTGTTGTTGATATTCTAGCGATATTGGTTTGTTGTCCATTCTGAAATTATATTCATATTTTATAATAATAATAGCATATGTATAGCATTACATCTTCAAAATTCAAATGTTTGTAAACTAAATAAACTTAATTTAATAAAAATATGATGTAAATACTTACACCAATTTTTAATAGCACTGATTTCGGTGAAAGGTCTTTTACACCAGTTTTAAAATATAAAGTACAGCGTATAAGCTTAAGATAGGTCATGGTAAGGAATTTGTATATTTGTTTTCCTTTTAGGTTAACATCCTGTAATTACAAAATTTTAAATTAATTATAAAGGATAATAGTCTGATAATATTTAAAACTAATCAAGTAGGGGTTTCCTAGTATCAGTACAAAAGTCAATTCAAATAAATTAAAAAATAAATAAATAAATAAATAAATAAATATCATAGGACATTATTACACAAATCGACCTAGTCCCACAGTAAGCTCAATTAAGGCTTGTGTTGTGGGTACTAGGCGACGATAAATATAATATTTAATAAATACATATATAGATAATAACACCCAGACCCAAGAACAAATAATTGAGTTCATCACACAAATATTTGCCCTGACCGGGGATCGAACCCGGGACCGTCGGCTCAGTAGGCAGTTACTTTACCACTGCGCCAACCGCGTCGTCAAATGTTAAAAAATTAATAAATGTTACATAATTGCGCAATGTTTGAAAACATAGGTTGGAATGTTTGTTGTAAACTGCACGTCAAAATGTTTTTGATAAGAATTGTCCTTAATTAATAGATAGCTATATAAATAATATGCCTACTAGATGTATAAATATTTTCATTAATAAGTATATTAATTATTAGAGAAGAAACAATCGTTAGGGAAGTAAACTAAAATAATAAAAAACATATACATACCTGACCACTGATTTTATAATCAAGGTAGTAACTTAATAGTTATATGTGTTTCACTATAATAATAATCGATATTATTATATCGAATTATATTTGAATTATAGGTTATTTTGTTGCCCTGTAGGCCTTACAGCCCCAAGGACGACGTTTTAAAATGTGACATTCTCAGGTGACATTTGAGTTTTGACGTAACATACGTCAGTCGGCCTCTCTGTCTACGGTCGGCCTACTTTGTCTTTGACACAAAAAAATTGTCTATGATTGATGAATGACTAGAAATTCTAATAATTATTTAATTAATTTTTTTAAATGGGGTTTTTATTACTTGATAATTATCGTGCATTTGGAAACTTTTCTCCTACCTATCTTCAGATTTCCTATCGTATCCACACATTTACAAGGGTTTCATAAATTTACGTAGAAAATGTGTAAATGTGATTTCCTATTCTGGCAACAATTTTTTTTTTGTTTTTATTTTGATTCAATTCGAGATTGGAATACGGAAGTGGTTGTTGGTGTGCTAAGTTGTCTGTTGCAAATTACACGACTCAACAAAAAAAATTTCGTTCTTTGTCCTAAAGTTTATACTATTATTTTCCAGTTAGTTATGCACAAAAACGAAAAGAAAATACCTTTTTTCGGTATAAAGTTTGCTTTTGTGATAGTTATAATAATAATACTAATTTTTCAATTTTTTCATAAATTTTAATTGATTTTAATATTTTTAAAAAGACCGCGCGGTGAGAGTGGGATATTACGTTTACACTGTGCCGCTAGATGGCACCCGAGTGATAAACAAAAACAACCATCAGGTATTATTTACAAGCCCAGAATAACTTAAAATGTCGTCACGAAAGTGCAAATACGATGCTGATGCATTTTGTTTTATATGTGGTCAATTTATTAAAGTTCGAGACGTGAAATATGAACTAAAGACATCTCACGTTCTCTGTGAAGCCTATGAAGCATATTTTGACTGTCCTGTACGGAATCAAGATAAGCCATGGGCTCCACATGTTGCTTGTAGATATTGTAAAAGGTGTTTGGAAGGAAAGGCAAATTCCAATTACAAATTTTAAGGCCATGGGCTGCAGGATGTCATTAAAAGTACATATGCTGCATGCTCATTTGGATAAATTTAAAAACAATATGGGAGCCTATTCCGAAGAGCAAAGAGAACGTTTCCATCAGGACATCATGAATTTTGTACAACGCTATCAAGGCCAATACAATGAAAACATGATGGGCGACTATATTTGGGGTTTATAGAGAGAAAGTAGCTATGAACATAAAAGAAAAAGTAAAAGTGTGCACTTTTAAGTTATTTTCCACTTCTCTGTAAGCTAATTTGATAGTAAAACTTAATAAAAATAATAAACGTTTTTATTTCAATAGTTTTATTTTCAATAAAAAATTAAAATCCGAGATTTTTAAAAATTTCCTTCAATCAGTCTTCTAAGCACAAAAGCAAAGTTTTTCATGCCATATATTTTTTTTCCGTCTAATTACGACCTAAACTACGAAATTTAATGCTTTGCAATCAAAGTCAAATTTCATGGTGACCCGTTGTTATTAATATATAATGTTATGTTCCTTTTTTGAAGATTTCAAAAATGTCTAAATTATGGTGAGCAGTAAAATTCCACCGTGGTACGGGTAGATTATTCGAAACATGGCTTCTAGGGGAGATAAGGGAAATGGAAATGGCGAGGAGCAGATTGTCGAGGTAAATCGATTTGTCCTACATAGAATTGACAGTTGCAAAGGTTGTCATGATCCCATTGAAATGATGATATTGGTGTTTACAGACACTGGCCGAGGTGTTTCGATGCTTCATTTGCATGGAAAAACTCGTAGATGCCCACCTATGCCCCCATTGTTCGAAACTCTGCTGTTACGCTTGTGTGCGACGGTGGTTAACCGAACAAAGGTCCCAGTGCCCTCACTGTCGTGCTGCTCTCCACCTCCATGAGCTGGTTAATTGCCGATGGGTGGAAGAGGTCACGCAGCAAATAGAAACAATGCAACAGACGAACTCTGCCACCCAGAGAGAAAGCTACAGAGATAGGTGAATCCACCTAATGTTTAATGATTCTTGTCAGGTCCTTGACACACTTGTAGAAAGTTGGCTAAATTTGTGAAAAATTTGCCTTAGTATTAACTGTGTCTTAAGGCTTAGCAATCTTATTTGAATTGGTATTAAACATGTAGGTGTTTTTATTGTTTTTGTAAATGTTTATCAGGTCTGTATCTCAACTGATGTAAATTAACTGGTATAATGAATTTATACAATTAATATACTGAAATGCCACTGTGTCTTTGAAAAGTTCAAGTGATCATTGAATAAAATTATAATATCTTTTAAATGAGGAAAAATGTAATATTACATTTTTTTCAAATACAATTTGTTTTACATTCTTCTTAAAGTGGTAAAAGAATTACTTTCTTAAATATTTAATGAACAACAGTATAGGTAATAAAATTATTTAGATCAATCAATTACAGCATAAATTATTTTAATCCAATTCATTGTTGTTCTTAATTCATTTACATAATTCCAATAGTTCAAAGATTAGATAGGTAATTTTATTTTAACTAGACAGTTGAAGGGTTTCAGTTGGATTCTTATTACATTTAATTTATTTTTGTGTTCTTTAAAGATATATATAAGTGCATAACTTAATAAAAACTGTAATTACTGATTATAATAATAATAAAGAAATGTTTAATAATTACAATAAATTCCAGTTTATAACATAAACTGGAATTTATTGTTAATTAATGGAATTTATTGTAATGTACATGTATTTGAAATCATGTTTATTTTAAATAATCATTATACATCAACAATAATTAGGATTCAATATTGATTCTATTAACCAACACACTTGTCTGTTTCTATTTTTTAAAAATGTATAACACACACTACATATTGTATGAATAACAGATGCCCCACACATCAAGAGAAGCTAACTGTATACTGTTGGACTTGCCGTCGCTGTATCTGCCATCAGTGTGCGTTGTGGGGTGGAACCCACTCGGGTCACACCTTCAAGCCATTGGAGGAGGTTTACGAGCAACATGTGACGCAGATCAGGGATGAAGTGTCCCAGTTGAGACGGAGACTGTTGGAACTGATAAGCCTTGTGCAGGATGTGGTAAGTATCTTCTATAATATAAAAATGAATCGCAAAATGTGTTGGTAAGCGCATAACTCGAGAACGGGTGGACCGATTTCGATAACTCTTTTCTTATTATATTCCTTGATGGTTCTTATGTAGAGAAAACATAAATATGTACCACGGGCGAAGCCGGGGCGGACCGCTAGTTTATAATAGTTGTAAATGTAAATATTGTAATGATACAGTTAAAATTCTCCATATATGGGTGAACAGTATTTAAGGAAGATAATGTTTTAAGAATCTATTGCAATAAAATATTTAACAAAACTATAATATTTTAAAGCTTTTCAAGCTTTTCTTTGACAATTCTTAGAATTGTGGAAAATTTCCACTGTTTTTCTTTGTTTGTTTTACATATGCATGTGCAATCAATTTTCCATATACATGCTAGGTTAGTCATACTAATCACAATGTGTTACAACAAGGAAATAGATAATTAAATACAATTTTTTATGCATAAAGTCCTTGTAAACCTAAAGATACCAAACATATATGTATATGAATATGTCATTTTAAACTGGGATATAAAAATAAATTAGGGTTAAAACACTAAAGTGATGTACTATATAAGCCAGGAGAAAGAAATGTGGAAATTTAAGAAAAATTAAAAAAACACGTAATTTATGGACACACAATTGCATTCACAAATCTCGTCATATTTGTTTATGTCATAATTCATATAAATATGACAAGATAAATTAATTATTTAATATATTATTATCTAGTTTTGTTTAACATGTCTGAACAAACAAATACTTTCAGACAATGATAATGATTTATTATTATTATTTATTTATTTATTTATCATTACATCAATATGATATAATGTTTTGGTATAAAAATGTGGTATTGAAGTTCCCTCATTGAAAAATTAAAATGATATCATCTATTGTAATTTATTATTTAACAACTCATTGAGGAAACTTGTAAACCCTTATAATAATAGTTAATATAAGGTATAATGTTGTCTTTTCTTAATAATAAATTTCACATTATTGATGTTAATTTGTTTCATCTTTAAGGAAAGAAATGTAGAATCAGTGCGAGCGGCTAAGGACGAACGTGTCCGTGAGATTCGTAACGCAGTGGAGTTGATGATATCGCGTCTGGATTCAGCGCTCAAAGCGAAACTCCTCACTCTCATGAGCCAGAAAAATAGCCTCACGCAAGAAACTGAACAGTTGGAGCATCTCCTGCAAGAGGTGGAACATCAGCTACATGCAAGCACTAGGTGAGCTTATAAATCAATATTAAATATATGTTTATTCATAAATAAATAATGATTTGATTTTGATCATTTTACAGATCTGAATTGATTGCGAAAAGTGGTGAACTATCGAAAATTATCCATCAAGTTCGCAAGAAGCCTATGGCTAGCTTTGTTACTGCACCAGTACCTGCGGATTTTCATAGGTAATATTGATTAAATTAATTTTAATTGTATACATTTTAATGAATGAATAATGAAATAAGTTTTTTTAAAGTGTTTTGTTTGTTTGAGCTGAAAATATTCTATCTTATAAGTAGGATAATTATCTACACCAAAAGAATGCCTATGCAACAGGCAGAGTTTTCAAATGAACAATAAAAGTAATTTTGCTCATGAATGTGAGGAAATAAGGTGCTATTTTTAATGTATGTTTTAAAAAACGCTAATTCGATTCATATTTTGACTATTTCCTTGTAAAAACTTGATATTTCCAAAATTATTTTGTTGCTATTCTATAAAACATTTTATTAAGTAAATTTTCTCTAGTATGTATGTTCACGACCGCCTCCTTGGTACGTGTGAGCGTAGCACCGAGGGTTTCTGGGTTCGATTCCCAGTGGAGATGAAGAAAAAAAAAATGTCTTGGTCTGGTAGGACACAGAAGGCTGATCACCTAATTGTCCCTAAAGAGAATCAATTAGTGAAACAGATGTATAATGCATCTGCCCTTTACCCCACTTGGGGTTATGGGACTTCTCTTTATGTATGTTCACGTTGTCTTGTATAACAGTTGAAGTGTTGTCCTTGTTGTCCATAGCGAGATAGTGCCTAGCTACGACAGCAGCACGTTCCCGCTGAGCAAGTTCACGCAGCTGCAGCACGCGGCGGCGCCCGTGTACTCGGCGCCGCTGCACGTGCACGGGCTGTGCTGGCGGCTCAAGGTGTACCCCGACGGCAACGGCGTCGTGCGCGGCAACTACCTGTCCGTGTTCCTCGAGCTGAGCGCCGGCCTGCCCGAGACCTCCAAGTGCGTGACAATCTTGCCAACTTGTAGCCCGAGTTTACGGGCGTGATGTGCCCGCGATGTCCAAGTGCGTGTTCCTTGATCTAGCTGTGTATGGATGCGGTGGTTTGCGGCGCAGTTCCAAGCATATGCCGCCTCCAACTCTAGCTCACTTTGCGGCATTTACGTATTCCCGGAGCGGTCGCGGTGGTTAACATTAGAGCCCCTTATGCCGCCTTTACTTCTAGCTCACATTGTAACCTAGAGCGGTGGTCTGCGGCGTAGCTCCAGCTTTGTGCCGCCGCTACGTTGTTCTGGTGCACTGGTCTGCGGCACAACTCCAACTTTGTGCCGCCGCTACGTGATTCTGGTGCACTGGTCTGCGGCACAGCTCCAAGTTTTGCCGCCTCTAACTCTTCACTTTACCGGTTTTATATGTTCCTGAAACGTTTGTCTGCTGCAGAGTTCAAACTTCAAAGTGCGTGCCGCCTTAAGCTCTATCTCGCGATACCTCTACATGTTTTTTTTTCCTGGAGCGTTGACTTGCGTGAGACCTACAACTTACAAGTATGCAGGTTTTGTGTTAAATTTAGTCTATTTCTAAGTGTCACAGTTTATTTTTATGATGATTAATTCACAGATTTGCACATCATAAAAATGGTGCTACTCTGCTGTAATAATAATAATAAATAATAAATAAAAATAATATAAGGTTTAATGACAAAATATATGTCCTACAAAACAGAACGCAGGGGATAGTTTTAGGGGACCAAACACTACATATAAAAATGTGTGATTTATTTGTCTGTATTTTGTTAACGTTTTTATTATTTGTTAATATATTTCAACGGAAATGACACTGTTATGAACTGATATTATAATGCAAGTGTTTGATTGCAAGCATTTCTCGATTCAGTGTAGGCAAGAGGTGAGTCAAATGGATTATTTACTTAGTTGCAGTGTGGGCATGACGCTGTTAAGACATTGTGTGCGCTGACTTCGCAGGTTTATCTGTTTTTTCATCGCAACTGAAATGGCTGTGTGTAAAATGATGAAGCTTGTTCAAATTGATAATAACGGAATACATACTCAACATACAAATACATGAGTATCAAAGACTCAAAAAGTTTATTTGCACTCTAATTGTCGGTGTTTACTCATAATAATCATTTTTTTTTGTTTATTGCAGTGATATATTTTGCATAACTCTATAAATAAGGTTGTGTAAATTGTAAATAAGATTTGTTCTCTTAGCTTGCTTACTTCTAACTTGTTCACGCCATTGGCCAAATCTAAATAATTTATTTGTTGTAAATACGATTTAAAATACGGCAAAATGTAACAAAAAAACAGATATTTCAGTTGCCTTTTGAGTTTAGTTCGTCTTCATACTTAGAGGAAATCTCTAGGCTTGTAATTGATGTTTTTTTTAATAAATAGCTGCTGTAAATAGGGATCATCTGCAACACTTTGCCATTCATCAAGTGCCTTAGTGATTTGATGTCTCTCGCTTTGCTTTGGTCTTCTAGCGGAGTTTAGCTGATCGTTCATCATGTTTTACTTATATTTTTATCATATCATTCTTTATTAAGATTTGTTTTAAATTTTAAATGTGTTATCACTCATTGGTTAGTTAGTGGCAGCAAAAGGAAAGTTCGTAAATAATACTTCTTGTGTGAGAAAAAGTGCACATCAAGAAAGAAAAATGGTTTCTTTATTACTTTAAAATTTTTATACATCACAGTTCATACTCGCTTTTACGGTGAATGTGTTGACAGCTATCGCGCCATACAAAACGTCTTGTTATTTTTTCTACTTCTAAACTCAAACTCAAACATTTATTCATTCAAATAGACTTCTATAAGCAGTTTTGAATGGTCAAAACCATTTTTACCATTTAAAATGAACTCTATACCCCAGTTATAAGGTTAAATTTCACCAGGTACGAGTACCGTGTCGAGATGCTACACCAAGTATCCCGGGATCCTTCTAAGAACATTGTGCGTGAATTCGCGTCTGACTTCGAAGTGGGCGAGTGCTGGGGGTACAACCGGTTCTTCAGGCTCGATCTATTGGCTAGCGAGGGGTATCTCAATCCGGAAACGGATACGCTTATATTGAGGTTTGTGTTTGTTTGTTTGTTTCGGCTTAAAAAATTGCGTTAATGTTTCTAAGATATTATAACACATAACTTTGGTTATGTTAGAATTCGGACACACTTTTATGGAATTGTAATGTACATTCTCTTCGGGGGAATGGGGATTTTTTAATTATCATATTAGAATTAGTGTTGTATCGTGTAACTTTGTGTCGTTTTTAGGTTCCAAGTGCGTCCGCCAACGTTTTACCAACGTTGTCGTGACCAACAGTGGTACATCAACCAGTTAATTACGATGCAGAATCAGCATATACTGCAAATTAATGATCTCAAAGAGGTATATTGTTTGTTTCATTCTTATAAACGAACTGGTATAACCTGTATCTATGTGAAAGCAAATTTATTTTGTAAAAAGATTCTTTTATTATTTATTGATGGTAAAAACAATTATCCTTACCGTGTTAAGTTAGCTAGATTTTAGCTGTCAGTACATTATCATAATAGACCGGGAGATACTGACACAAAATTTCGAGTCATTTGTAACAGGATGGCGGTTCTACAGGGTTCTTAGTACGCAATGACAAAAAGAAAAATGATGGTGTGAACGCTAGTACCGGCGGCTTAGTCGCGTGGGCGTTAGTCGAACTCATCGGAAAATAGCGAAAGTCAAACGATTTTCCTGTAAGTTTGAGGATCAACGAATATAAATACAAAATTTCAAAGATCTAGGTGTTGGAAATCTTCACTTATATAAATTAATAATAAATTTATTTTTCAAGTATGACAGCACTTTTTCCCCCTACTAGAAGTATGGCAAATATAATAATGGTCACATTTTATCAAATACTCTCCAAAAAGCCAAATGCAATACTGGTACAAAAAGATAGGCGAAATAAAAAAATTTTGCAGATTTTCGGCGGTATGGCGACCATTTGGAATCGTCCGAAAAGTATGGCATGGTGATTTTCGTAAATGGCTGCACGACGATGGTTACCTGTGCAAAAGTTAGCTTGGTACAAATGGTTGAATAATTGTTTTTTTTAAATCAACACATTCGCGTCGGTATGGCGGGCTGTAAGTCATACCGGAAAAGTATGGCATGACACTACCGCCTACTTCTTTTTTATGGGCTATCGGTAAATTCTAAATTTTTGTGTTACAAATCGTTTGACTTTCGCTATTTTTCCGACGAGTTCGACTAACGCCCACGCGACTAACCCACCGGTACCAGCGTTCACACCATCATTTTTCTTTTTGTCATTGCGTACTAAGACCCCTGTAGAACCGCCATCCTGTTACAAATGACTCGAAATTTTGTGTCAGTATCTCCCGGTCTATAAGTCTTGTACTTATTAGAAAATTATTAGGCAACACAAAATAGGGCATAATCTATATCGTAATCGTTTCGATCTTCGGGCCAAGTAAAAGCTTATTTTCGTGTTGGTATTAAATTATTTTTATTATTTGCTCCTACAGCGCCTCAGCCTAGAAAATTATTAGGCAACACAAAATAGTGCATAATCGTTCGTTTCGATCTTCGGGCCAAGTAAAAGCTTATTTTTGTGTTGATATTAAATTATTTTTATTATTTGCACCTATAGCGCCTCAGTCTCGAGATGTCGCGCAACTCGATGGCTGCAACCCGTGCGTCGAGCGGTTCCGTTGGCTCTCAAGATGCTGAAGCGCAGAACGATAACAACGAAACACCAGCACCATGGAAGTTCACATCACTACATGGGATAGCACCGAGGCTTACTAGCCCAGGTAACTGATATATTGATGATAGTTTTTTTTGACGTGACAACGTCTTATAATTCGATAGCGCCGGCTGCACGCACGAAAAAACACGACTTATGCGGCGTTACCTCGCTCTGAGGCGTTCCATGTAAGGCTTGAAGTGCAAGCGAGAGCGCGGAACGAGCGACAAAGAAGCACAATCGGACGTTGTCACGTTCAACTATCGTCAGCGAACCGACTTTACAGACAACCAATTTTTCTTTATTTGTAACGTGCACTAGTTCAGTATGGATATGGCGCGCGACTCGATGACAGTAATGCGTGCGTCTAACGCCTCTAAACTAGATATAACAATATAGTTTATATATGTGTTTGTTGTGTTCACATATTATTATGTTGATGGTCTTGTAAGTAATATGCGATAACGAAACTTGCTTGGTCTTGTAAGTAATATGCGATAACGAAACTTGCTTTTCTCAGACAAAAAACTGCAATTAGAAAATTTATTTTTTTAATTTATTAACGATAATTAATTAAACATTCCAACTCCACAGGTGTGCTAAATAACTCGTTATTCGAAGAGACGTGTGCAAGTGGTGCGTGTCGCAACATGAGCGCAGCGAGCGCGGGCGCGGTAGCGGGCACGGACGCGTGCTTTGGAGATTATGCGCATCTTACACGACGCGCTAACCAGCATGCGCTCGATGCGTACAACCTGCCTTCTACCTCCAGGTGACGCATTTGTTGTAAAGGTTAATCCGTCAGTTCTCGGATCACAGACACAATAGAAAATCTATTGTGTCTCGGCCCGATCGGGCCGCTCGGTGGTCAATGGGTTAATTAATGTGTAGGAGAAAAATTAATATGAAGCAATGCCCGAATGTTCTCATTATCCGGTCAAATCCGCGTAAATCATATACAATAAGCAGCAATTAAATTATCCCTAGTATTATCCCAGTTATCTCATATAATATGAGCATTTAACGTCTTCTAATACAGTCCACTGAAGTAATGCGTAAATAGTACAAACAAGATAGTGACAAACATATGTTTGCTTATAAATTAATCAAAAATACTTATCCTAATTCGTAATATTATGTTGGGTAGAATTGATTTCCAAATAAATTGTGTTAAATAACAATAAACAATAAATAATCCTTCCAGATCGGCGAGTTCGATCCGCTCGTGCGCGGACGCCCCAACGGGCCCGCACTGTACGCTCGGTGCGCACGCGCACGCGGCCCGCTTGCGGCGCGAGCGGCCTGAGCGCGCTGAGCGAGCTGAGCGGCCCGAGCGGCCCGAGCGGCCGGAGAGATTGCCGCCGCCCGATAAGGACACGCATCTTACTGGTTAGTTATAACTATAAATAAAGATTTCAATAATAATATTAATCCATCAGGCCCCGGAATCACAGACAATAGAAAATCTATTGTGTCGCGGTGGGATCTGCGCCCCTAGTCAAGTGGCTTTCTGTTAGCGACTAGGGGGGCTGGCCTCTCGGTGGTTGAGAGGTTAAAGTGTGTTATCACGTTTTAAAAATCAACGTAAAACTTGTAAATTCACTGTTATGATCTGTATTTTGTAGTTCATTAAGTAATAAAGTGCAAAACCTCGTATACAATATACAATTAAGTAAATGTAACAAAGTGTAAAAATTTGATGTCATGGAAAACATTTCTTAACCAACAGCTGTTAATCGTTAATGTTACTGAATACCGTGTTTATATGTTTACGCTCCCCGAGCGAGAACATTTCAAAATATACAACACTGTTGTCAGCAACTTGTCATGATTCAATATTGTTGCTGAACAAATGTATACCATGCCTGCGGTGTTTTAACAGATCAAAATTATTTCCAGCTGTAGCGAGCACACCTATAACAGAAGGGCACAGCTCGTGCGCAGGTGCATTATGCACATCGATCTCATCTCCCGAACTGCACAGCACGGCCAAAAACGAGTCGGGCGGCACACTCTTGACCGCTGCGGCGCATTCCCCCCGCAATGCGCATGCGCACTCTGAATCTAGCAGCGACACTGGGGTGAGTGACGTCACTATACTCACTTGATGATTATGCAAAAATGATAGTTTTATTATTTGTAAAGGTGCATTTACATCAAACGAACATAGAGCTAGAGCAAGAGCATTCTTTCGTGATCTCGAACACGTATTCAGTTTTATTCAGTATTAGAACTCGTTTGATGTAAATGCACCGTAAGATTAACGATCAATTTGCATTATTAAAGTATTGTTATTTTATTACAGGACTTAATGTTTAGTGAACTTGACGGTTTTGTGGACGATACCAATGTGAATCATATAGAAGAAAATTCCAATGAAGAAAATGACGTTGACGAAGAAACTATGTCAGGTAACGAACATCTTGTTTGTAATTATTATATGTTGACTTTTCGTGTTCCGCTTCCTGCTCCCTTACACCGCACCGCGATAGCGACGCGGTGATCTATGTCTTAAGCTTGTTTTAAGTTAATTTTTTTTAATAGTTTGGAATATTTCGATCGCTTTTACTCTTTATTCATTGTCGTGTCGCGTTCGCGGGTGCGGTCTTATAAATAATTGTGATTTATTATTTAAAATGTTGTATAAATTAAAATTACCCCTCGTATTACTTATCCCTATGACCTGTACCCACTGTAACCTATCCACTCCCCAATCCTACACGCACCTATTCCCACAGACGGCTCGTCGGCGAGCGGGCGCTCGTGGTGCGCGCTGGCGGAGTGCCCCCCATCCCCATCTCCGTCCCCATCCCCATCCCCATCGGTATCCCCATCCCCATCCCCATCGGTATCCCCATCCCCATCCCCGCCGCAGTCCCCGCCCTCGCTGTGCTCGGACGAGCCGCCGCGCAGACGAAGACGCTCGTTCCGCAGACCGCACGCCGCACGCGACACGCCCTATACTATACGAAACCAATAGATAATGAACTAGAATAAAAAAAAAAATAATAATAAAAAACAAAACCAAAAAGTAGCTATAATTATTTTAATATAAATATACCATTTAATGAAAACCAATAATTAATTTTTTTAATATAAATATGACGTGTAGTAAACCAACAAGTAGCCATTACAATTTTTATGTTAACGGTAGTAAAAAATAACTGATGTGAATTATCAAAACGACTTCAAAATGTTAATTTTTGTAAAAATTGGATTATAAGAAATTTTCATACATGACTTCATAACTATTTAACATTATACTTCGTACTCAAAACTTTTACATATATTTTGTTTCTAATGTTATGTTCTCACTATTTTATTATAAGATATTTTATGTTTTCTATAATAGTAAAAAAAAAAACGACTATTGATAAATTCCATTTATTTTCTTTTCATTTCTCTTATAAGTAGTAAATTTACTCCATTTTGTAAAACTTTTGTTATTGTATTCATAATAAATACTATAAATCTTTTAAAATAGACTAATGTTATTTTATTCAAAATGATGCACAACTGAGATAATAATATGAAAGGTAATGTACCTATTTCTTTGTTTCCATAAAATTTTTGTCCTGAAATATATTTTTGACATAAAACATTTACACCATAGAAATTAACAAGTCTCATTCAGTTTGGTAGTCGATAAGTTTTGTTTGTTTATTTTTATTCATATAAGCTTTTTTTTTATACATATATTTAACTAGCGGGCCGCCCCGGCTTCGCCCGTGGTACATGTTTAAACTATCCTATCTCTCAAGTTGGATCGAACTGCACATGGTGTGCGAATTTTATTATGATCGGTTAAGTGGCTTAGGAGTCTATTGAGGACAAACATTGTGACACGAGATTTATATATATTGAGATGTAGCGCTCACATCATCTATTACCAATCAATATCAACTTTTTAAGGCGAGAACGATATAGAGGGCGCTATGGGCACAATGGGCTCTAACAGTAACGAAGCGGACATTCTATCCCGTTTACTCTGTGCGGTACACGGGCGCGGGGTAACGCCGGCCGGTAGCGACGGGTCCGCGCCGACACATGCGCACACGCACGTGCCCCGTAACGATGACCCGCAGCTGTCCACCGCTGCGCACACGGATATGTTACTGCTGAACTTGATGAAGATTAATGGATTGACCCCCAAATGTACCCGCCCGAGGCACAGTGAGTACTTGTTTTAGTGGTTTTTACTGTGGTACTAGTTTATTTTGTTTCGTGGCAAATGTAAGATATATTTATAATTTTTTTGCAATGTTGTCAAAGTATTTTATAACACGCTTTTATTACCTTCACCTGAATTTTTGTATGCAACCGGCTCTTTTAGACTAGATTTTGACCCATTTTAATTCGACAGATTTAATTTATACACAGACGGTGACGACATCGGCTCCTTTAGACAAGATTTTGACCCATTTTAATCCGACAGATTTAATTTAAACACAGTCGGTGACGACATATTAATTTTAGTGAGCCTGTGTGTGTAAGGATTTTTTTAATGTTAATAATTTGCTTGCTTTGTTTTGGTATATGTATTGTTCTACGATAATAAATATAATTGAAGTGAAAACTTAATTAGCGGCGTTGAGCACTTTTTTCTGTAATGGGTATAAAATCTTAAACTCGCGTCAGGACACGTGACCTGATCGAAAAAGCGTAAGACGGAAACCATTCCAAAATATCAAACATGCTCAACGTTAATAATCAAGTTTTCACTTCTTCCGGCACTCCCGGAGTGCAACCTGTTTTTTTTTTCTTTGCAGGTCCGAAGCGGAACTGGTCGTCCCGCAGCACGTCAGTAGAGGAGATGAGCGGTCGGCGCGGCGTGTGCGCGGGCCGCTCGCGGGCTCCCCGCACGCGCCGCTCGCACGCGCTGTCGCCCATCGCGCTGGCGCCGCTCGACCCGCTCGAGCCGGGCCAGCTGCCGCCCGCTCCTGGTACTGACTGTCATACTTGTTTGGGTAGACGAGTTTGTAAGGAGAGATATACGCAGCAATAGTGGAATAGTTGGTAATGTGGACCAGTGTGAGCGAATTAAAATGATTCTTGCAAGCTATAGTTATGGCATGGTAAGACGTGAGCAACGGGAGCGGGGTAAAGAAAAGAGAGGTTATAACAAAAAATTGACGCGTGGCACAGGTGCCGGTGATATGCATATGTGGTGCAACCAGCGGCGTAGGAAAATTAGCATGGCACGCGGCCGCAGCAGGCTGCGTTGCGAGTGTAGAAAATGTACTGTCGTTTATCGACACGATATCAGCCCAGAGACGCGTGCGCGATTGCATCGAAGGAAGCGTTCAGCCATCGCGCGATCATATCGAATAAATGTATTTTTATTGAGTGTTTAGTATTTAATAAGCGTCTTACTAACCTTTATTCTATAAATGTCGTTTATTTGAATATTATTATACAGTTTCAGAACGAGTAGTGGGAAGTCCAGCTCCGCACGATTACTGGGCGCCAGATCTCAGCGACAACGATGACGTGGAAGTCATATTGGATTATAACGTGAGTGCTGTGTGTTCTTACATAAATTATTTATTTAAAATAAATACAATCGGAATGATAATATTCGATAGTTCTGGGTAGTAAAGCTAATTTTATAAACGACTAGCTTACCGCGCGCGGCTTCGCCCGCTTTGTCTCAAACCTAATAAATTATACACTAAAACCTTCCTATTGAATCACTCTATGTATTAAAAAAAACCGCATAAAAATCCATTCCGTAGTTTTAAAGATTTAAGCATACAAAGGGACATAGGGATAGAAAAAGCGACTATATAGTGATATTCAACGAAAAAAATAATTTATAATTTTTCTATTTATCCAGGACACCCTATTCGACATGCTCCTCAACAGCCTGTCCCTGGAGGGCGGCGGCGGGCCGGGGGCGGAGGCCCCGCCCGTTGCCCCGTGGAGCCCCGCGCGCTCGCCCGCGGCCGAGCCCCCGCAGCACCCGCAGCACCCGCCCGCCGCCCGGGACTGACCCTACCTGCACCCCGAGTACCGCCACTAGCTGACAACTACCCGCTAAAGATCCGCTATAAACCCACTATCAATCTACTATCGACCCACTATTATAGACCCACTATAGACCCGCCACAGACCCGCTATCGACCCACTATTATAGACCCACTATAGATCCGCTATAGACCCGCTATAGACCCGCTATCGACCTACTATAGACCCATCATCGACCCGCTATCGACCCGCTATCGACCCACTATCGACCCACTATTGACCTCCTAAAGACCCGATATAGACCCGCTATCGACCCACTATCAACCTACTATCGACCGCTAACGACTTGCAACCTATTCGCTGCGACCCTCTACAAACTACAACCTGCCCGCTAACAACCCGTTACTACATCCAATCAGCTCGCAACGTGCTCGTAAACAGTCCGTAATCTGTATACGATAAGCTCACAATGTGTCCGCAATATTCCCGCTACTAGATCGCAAACGGCCAAATAATGGCCACCACAACGTCTTGCGACTAGTCAACTGAAACTGGATTCATAACTTTTTGGTTTAAAATAAATAGGTAACAGGCGTCCTGCATAAACAAAGAAATAGTTTTACTTGTTCAGAGGCCAAGATCTAAAAATATATGGATACTCTGGGTACTCTTATCTCGTTTACGTGTCGCTACGTGAATATTCTGCTTTACGTTCGAATCCTAATAACGTGAATGGTTTCTTTATTCTATCTTTAACCCATACCAATGATTCTCTCCTACTACGCTTAAGCTTTGTGAAAATAAAATTTTAAAGGAAAAATCTTCAAAAAAAAGTATTTGAATCTGCGTGTGATTGTTGCCCTTTAAAACTAAGGAAATATTTCAATGCGTTTTTTTATTTCAAAACGGTTTTGATTTCGAAATATTTCACAATGTCTTCAATCTTAAAGCGCTTAATAATTAATTATAAATTAAATCACTGTGATGCATTTTTATTTTATTTTAAATATAACAAGGACAGATTCGTGAGTTTTTTAATGAAATTTTAAGAAAATAATGATGGGTCATGTAATTAAAGTAGATGAGGCAAAAACGTTTAGTATTTTATTTAAAAATGCGCAAAATTAAGAGAATTGACTGAATGAAAGTTACTCGATCTGTAAAAAAATAGTTCTTTAAAAAGTGATTGTGGGAAAATTATTGCTTTTGGACATATATATTAAATGTTATTTTCGCGTGAGGCTACATTAGCTATTAAAATATATGCGGTACATTCGGGTTCGCGTAAAGTCACATTGAAATGCAGAATTTCATTCATTTTAATAAAAAAAACTGTTGTTTTTCTAAGTAAAAAACAAACCGGTTAACATTACTTGTGGGTAAAATCTCCTCGGCAGTACTTAATGGAAAATAAAAATAAAAAATCTGTAAAATTATTTATACATAGTTCATTTCAAATATGATATTTTTGGTGAGACTAAGGGTGTGAGGATAATTTTAATGTTATGTTAGAACTCAGTGAATTATTTAGTGAAGTGTGTGTAATTATTAATTATTTATTAATACGCTATGCGTGTAACATAGCATCGGTAATTTATGTCCTATTTTAACCACTTCAAAAGTATTTACCCTCTTTTTCGTAATAGTACAAAGTAAATAATAATTTTATATAAATGTGGATCTTACTAATTTTATTTATAAGGAATTCTAAAATGTTATACAATTTTCGGACATCTTGTTGAAATACTATTTTTGACTATTATTTAATAATGCAATATTTTTATAACTTCAGATTTTAAAGGTCACGTCCATATTGAGTAAGTGTGACTATAAATACTTTATTATTAGAAAGTGTATAAAATCGAATATAATATTATATTCTGAGTCTGAATTTTTTAAAGCAGAAAATTTCCATTTATGGGAGCATTCCATAAACTAATATAACGTCCAGTGTACTGCACTTTCTATTGATACTGTATTCTCATAGATTTCAGAACGTAATTTGAAGGATATTTCTCTCATATAAGATATCTCATTAAGTTACGGTGCTGATGTATTCGCGCGTGAAGTTGAATTTGTTGAACGCATAATACTCGCTGTCGTAGAGAGCAAGACTTGCCTGGACTCGTTGAGAATGAGTCGCCGTAGTTTTATATTAAGCTTCTCAGTCTTACATCGGACCATGTCGACGAAACGCATTTTTATATTATTAAATTATTCATTTTACTAACGGTTAGTTTTCTAACAAAAGTAAATTTTAATTTATAAAAATGCGTCACTGAAAGTATGTAAAATCTCACTGCCATTAAAAATATATCTTATGAATTTGTTTAAATTTCATAATATTTCTTATTGAATTCATACTTATACTCGGATTTTTAATTAGATAAAGTAAACTGACGTTTTCTGTGTTGTCAGTTTTTGATAAAATAAAAATAGCGTTGTCACAAAGTGAATGATTGAAAATCGGGAATGAATGAAATTGAATCGATCGTCTAGTGAATATTTAGTTTGTAACAATATAACATCAAATAAACACAACAATGACAACAAACACAACGTAATTAGTTACAATTAACGAAAAAATTACAAAAACAATAACGTAAACAGCGTAACAATAAAAATAAAAAAATGATTATAATTACACTCTACTAGTAACTTATATCTTATGTAGCTTTATATATTATAATTAGAAATAATGTTATTTTATAGTTTGAAATGATGAACTATTCACAGTCATTGTTCATTCATCTGATTGAATGAGAACTGAATTCCTCACTATTACTTTAAATGTGGCAACATTATTTTACAAAGTGACATTAGCTGCTGTCAGTTTACTTTATCTAATTAAAAATCCGAGTATAATTATAATTCTTTTTTATTCTGATATCATCTCCTATATAATTATATGTTCAATACTATACTATACAAATTTTGGCTGTCGTTGTCTTTTCTAAAGATGGTACGTATTTCAAATTTTTATGTTACTATAGCATGATGTTGTGATACCATTGTTAAGTCGAAATGGTCCGATAAAATCTTTAAGTAGTTATTCTTTTTAGATTTTACGCATTGTGTGGTATGTTTTCGGGCATTATGTATATTATATATTACTCGAAATTCGATCTCTTTATGTTGCAAAGTTTGCAAGAGAATGTTTGAAGCATTTAAAGTCATTAATGTTTGAATTGTGTAGATCTTATAAGTATTATTTGATATTAACTGTATTAGGTGTTATACGGTCAAGCCGCATTAAGTGAGGCTGCATTTTTTGTTGATCACATTTCGGATTCACAAATGTTTTGGATGAAAATTTAATTTACACAAAATTCAGCACTCGTTTAAAGCCTTTCCATTTGGCTAGTTATAAATGTTTAGTAATTTAGAACAATAGTAGCAGTTTGATTAGAAATGGTTCACAGTTGATTGTAAAATATGTTAATGAACTTGTAGTGGACTATCGATACATTTTGATTTTATTATGATGGTAATGTACAACTTCTCTGTTTTAACTATCGTTAATGATTCCCGATGTATGATTTCAAAATATGTGTGTTAGATGAAATTAGATGAATGAATAATATATAATCAATAAATAAAAATTTGTTTTATTTCCAATCCTTTTATATTAGAACCCTATTGATATTTTATATAGTGAAACATTGCAATCGATATAACCATAAAAATTGCTGGTCAAATTACCATGTAGAAGCCAGAAGGTATTACAGTACCTACAGTGAATTATGATGAACATGGCTGCGCTCTGCCATAATATTATGTGCTCTTGCATTTCACTATTAAATATATTTGAGACATAAGGTACCGAAAAACAAGAGGTATTTAATTTTACAGTGCTTTGAATAATATTTATTCAATCGTATAATATAACGATAACCTATGTACACGAAAAACCAACAGATTGATTTAGGGATTCGAGTTGTCACTGATATTGTACATTCGTCAGTAAGTGACATATCACACTAGCGGATTGCGAGCGGTTTCAAAGCGGAGCGGGTGCGCAACGAATACGTTGCGGTTGCGCAGCGAATTCGTTGCGGACGCGTGGCAGATGCGCAACGTTTACGTCGCAGTCATGTACACTCATTAACAAAATGGAATCCGTGCTGGTTGTTACTTATAACTTGTGATAGTATAATAATTATGAGATCATTATTTTTTACGAGTTTCATAACATGTTAATGTTTAGGGTATTGTTTTATCTATTAAATCTTGGTCGAAATGCAATCAGATAACTTAATTGCTCATTAAGAAAGTTCATTAGTGAAATAAATGTTAAAGCTCCTTAACTAAAACAGGGCTATCTTATTATTAGATAAATAGCAGTGAATAGAAAATTTTATCAAGCAACCAGCAACTCACTATCACTTTGCTCATAATTAGGTTCACAAAATCTCTTTATAACATACGTTGCTATGGGAGAGATTATACTGGTCAGTCGTTACATACTTTTGGAATGTATGGTACATTCTAAAAGTCCTAGTAATTCAATTTTATAGCACCTTTTTTTAACAACTCCAGTTGTTATTACATCTTTAGTTAACTGTTAAGTAAGTGCATTTCCACAGTACGGTTAAAAAATTGAGTGCTACAGAAACGATGGAAATATTGAATGGAAGTTAGGCAAGGCGGAAGGGCTGGCTTTTGTGCGAGAGTATACAAAATGACGCGTCCGCAACGAATTCGCTGCGCAACCGCGGCGTGTTCGTTGCGCGCCCGCAACGTATTCGTTGCGCACCCGCTCCGCTTTGAAACCGCTCGCAATCCGCTAGTGTGATATGTCACTAAAATCTTCATTTTTGGTAGTTATTTCAAAAAGCACGTTCGGTCTCGACTCTCGGTTGGGGTCACCAATGTAAGTGTGTGTGAGTATAGAGGAAACAAGTTAAACACACGAGTGTCTCAAACTCTCAAGCCAACTGAATTTATTTCATTAAAATTTAAAACATAGCGTACATAGTTAAAGCGTGTTACAAACATAAATGCAGCGTGTGTACATTATACTTATGTCCCCACATATTCGTCGGGGAACACAAGATTCGGAAGCTTGTTCCATTCCTTTGTTGTTCAAATGAAAAATATTGAGTGGAATCGCTTCGTCCTCCTACATGGAATGAAAAGTACTTAATGTAATATAATATACGTATTACTTGTATTATTTAAATTGTGTCATCATGTACATGGATATGGTCACTAATCACTATGTTGTTAGGCTTGCTTTTCACGAAACAACTCAAGAGGAAGGTTCCTTATATTTGGATTTAATAATAGCCTATGTGAATCAGTAGAGATGTTAGATTTCTTAATAGTTAAATATTTTTTTATAATCGACAGTCGATACAGTAGTTCTTCAGTTAATTCGTTATTTAAAAAACAACATACAAATCATCCCTCATTATGAGTAAGTCATAAGTGTTGATGACTTTTCTGCACATTTAAAACAAATAGACTGTTAATCCTAAGTGTTCATTGCTTTTGTCTTGGTCGATTTATCAGTTTTTTTAGCAAGTGATATCACTCGACTAACATTGTCAGAATTAACTAATCATTTTGACTCTTAATTTCATCCATATGAATATACATAATTATATTCATAATATTATACAGCGAATATTCAGGTGATCGCTATGATTTTATCTATATTATTGTGTAGCGGAGCTGTATAGGGTATTAAAATGATACAACATCTTGAAATTGATTCAGTTATTTATTTTCATTTTTCCAAAATATACACAATGAAAATTATTGTAAATCTGGTTTAAACCAAACTTGCATAACATCTTAACGTGTTTAATCGAATTTCATAGCAGAATACACGAAGAGCATAAAGTTAATTTGTATACAAATTGTAAACGGTCCTACGAGCGTGTCTCAGCGTGACTTGTCTTTTATTGTAGCAATGCCGAGGCGCCATCTACTCTACGTAATACAATGCAGTAAAATTAGTAAATTCACTGTCACTACATTAAAAGATATATTTACAAAATAAAACTTTAAAAGGAACGCTTTGCAAACATTCAACAAACTTGAGATCGTCTTAACGTAAAGATGGTAATAAAATTTTTAAAAGTTAATGAAAGTCTAAAACGTATTTCAATACCGTAATATTTACATAAAAATCCTAATTGCATACATTTTTTAAAAGGAAATTGTGCCAAATCACTTCACATCTTTCGCAAATAAATAACAATTGAATTTAGCCTAAAATACTTTTCCTCGATAAACAAAACAATAAAAAAATAATTGCATTCAACAAAGCTACGATAACAAAATTTAATATAAATTAATATTAAAAGAAATGTACAATTTATACAAAGCTAAAGTGATCATTAAATCATTATCACTGAATATGTGAACATCAGCTTTTAGCGGATCACTAGAGACGCTACTGTAAGAGTATATTATTATTATTTATTATAAAAAAGTGAATAATAATTATATTGCGTCCATTATTTACAAATAAAAGTATAATATGTACATTTTACATTAAAACTCATAGTAAAAACTTAAAATGTATATTTGACTATTCGCCAAAATTCTTTCAAACATATAATAATTTTCACACCAGACTTCCTCGCTGAAAGAAACACTATAAGGTAACTTCAACTCACAAAGTGTAAATAACTCTAGTGAACAAAAATGAGTCCAAAACCATACTTCTAGTTTGACATTTTAAACATTTATATAATTATTAGCGTAGGTAAGAAAAACAGTATGATTCTCTTCGTCATTTTTATTTACAAGAGTTTCTAATATATTCGATAATATTTATTGTGCACATACATAGTTCAAATCGCTAAAACTATCGCGAAGGCAAGGAGGTGATGTATGCTTTCTCTTATTACTATCGTCGAAATCGTCATTACCTATAATATATCTTACGTTATCATCTTAAAATTATCGTGGTGTTACATATCTGGTCATATTTTGAATACCTTCTGGTACAATTCACTTAACTACGAATAAGCCGTCGGCTTGTCTCATTGAACATCACATACGAGTAGCACTAAATGGTTATTTCATTTCGCACTCTTATAGTACCTCATCCACCTTAACTCCGTAAAAAGTAGTTTACACCTACAAAGGGAGTCGAGCTACATCGATTGAGTAGATTTGTGGGAATACAGCGTATTGTGTGCATAATTAGAAACTTGCAATCTTATTATAAGTGTTCTCTCAACCGCTCATTCACTCCGCTCGCATCGCTCGTCGCCGTCCGCGACCGCGTCTCACCGCGGTCCGGGGTTCATTCTTTGGCATTATTTAGTGAGCACGATTTCATTACAATCTATAGTTTTCATCGCTATTTTATTATTAGCTATTGCACTATTTTATGATAAAATTTCACGTCAATCATTTCGTTAAAATAAAAATTTTTCGTACGGTATCCTAAAATTTCAGTTTCATCGCGGTCGCCGCTTTCGCGACGCCCGCCACTGATCGCCTAAAGCTCGAGTATTAATTTCATTAAGATAGGCGTCGATACAACTACTCAGTCAATTGAAACGAATCAAAATTATAGCCTCTCTCTGTGAACGTTTCGTAGGAGGGGAGCCGGCCGCTCGGCGGGGATGGGGAGCGACGTCCGCTCGGAGCACGTCAGATCGGCACCGGTACAGCAGGCGGCGGTCACACGTGCGACTCGAGCGGCGGGCGCGGGGCGGGCACGAGCGGCGCGGGCCAGGCGGCGGGCCGGTCGGCGGGCCGGTCGAGCGGCGCGGGCCAGGCGGCCGACAGGTCGGGCGACGACGTGCGCGTGTGGCGGGCCGACCAGCCGTCCTTGTCGAAGTCCTTGGTGCCGCCCACCGTGTGGCGCCGCTTGATGCCGCGCTCGGGCATGCCGTTCTTGCGCTTGAGCTTGGTGGAGCGCCACGCGCCCGCCTCGCGCCGCCGCACCACGTTCCACTCGCCCTTCTCCAGCTTGGTGGGGCGCTCGCCCTTGCCGAGCGACTCGGAGCGCTGCGGGCGCTCGGCGCGGCAGTTGAGGCTCTCGGAGCGCAGCACGCGCGCGGCCGCCTCGCGCGGCAGCGACTCGGAGCGCGCGAGCTTGGCGCCGTCCCCGTCGGCGGCCGCGGCGCGCGCGGGCTCGTCGCCCAGCGCCGCGCTGTTGCGCTTGCCGCCCTCCGGGTTGGCGAGGCGCAGCGCGGGCGCCCGCCGGTCGTTGTCGGGCAGCGGCCCGCCGCTGGACGCCTGCGAGCGCGTGTCGACGTCCTTCTCGTCGGCGCGCGCGTCCTCACGGCCCGGCTTGCGGTCGCAGTTCTCCTTCTCGGAGTCGTCGGCGTCGGGCGCGGGCGGGGCGGGGCGGGGCGCGCGGGGCCAGCGCTCGGGCTCGTCGGCGCTGCTGGAAGACGAGTGGCGGTGGTCGCGCGCGAGCCAGGCCGCCTTCAGCTCGCTGGCGCGCAGGGCGGGGGACGCCCGCTCGGGCTCGTCCCGCTCGTCCCGCTCGTCCCGCTCGGAGCGCTCGGAGCGCAAGCTGCCCTCGGACGGCGTGCTGTCGGCCGACTTGCCCTCGTCGGGCTCGTCGTGGCCCTCGTCCGCGTACGGGATGCTGTCGTCGTCGAGCGGCGACGAGTTGTTGAGAGTCCGCAGTTTCTGGTCGAAGGTGCTCGTGAGAGAAGACACTAAATCTCCGGTTCCTATAACAAAGATTGCGGGTCAGCTTTTCGAAACGATAATGTTTTCGTTAATCACGAGTACGAAAGCGTTAGGTTGTCGTCGCGTCGAGTGAGAACGTGATGGATGAATGACGTGGTTATGTATGTACATGATGGCTCCAGAAATGCACGAGCGTCTCAAGCCGTGCTGTCAGCGGCTGCCGCTAAATCGAAGCGTTAGTTAGTTATTTATTTATGACAATCGCAAAATTTTGTTCACACTCACTCAAAAAACGTATGATATTTTGTTCGATGGAAATATGTAGTATGTATTAATAGTAAATCACTAAATATGACATATCACGCGAGAGATAGCACTATGATGTGTTTTACATGAATGCATCGATTATTAATTTTTAAAGCATCCTAACTATCTTCCCTCCCAATTTATAAACGTTCCTGGATGTTATATATACTTTATATACAAACAAAAAATAAAAATATTTTTGTACGCAAAACCTTTCAACAAATCAGCCAATGAGTGAGTATAAACAAGTGGTATTTTGCATTAACATCGTCCGCGTACACGCACACACTTGCAAACGCACGCTCACATTCCTATACCTTTGAATGTGGACAAAAGAAAGGGATTGCTGTGTCTACTCTCTGACGTCAGAACTGGACACCTAATGGGGCAAATAGCAGACACGTTTACACAAATGAATACAGAAAAACAAAAGGCACTTTTATTTGAGGTTTAATTAATAGATAGATTTTTAATTTGGGATTTATTAAATTATTAGTCAAATTTCAACACGAAGATACTTTGCGCACTAAAAATTTCCGATGGCAATGCAATTTAACAATATCACGATTTTTCAAGTACCTAAAACCTATCATATATTTTCATATCGACTTCTATTTTGCCTTGAATCCTTTGAGTCATGTTTAATTATTATTAAAAAGTTAATTTTATTAAATTTGTGCTAATAAATAAAATGCAACTTACCGTCTATAGAGAAGTTGTTAAGCGAGTGTGTGTGTCGCGAGATATCCTGTCGACCGCGGCTCATTGAATCCAATTCGTTTCTGAAAATTATAATTATTTCGTTATTAATTTTGTTTATATTAAATAAAATAAATGAAAATATACAGGACACAGTAAAATAAGATTTCGTAACAATTAAATGGTATCGGTGACATGTCGTTACGGGAACATAGTCCTTATTACCCTTACACAGAGCTTATATCTACTTATCAGTTTCGTACGCGTACCAGTAAGGTAGCCAGCAACGCTTTTTTATGGAAATGTAGCTTTTTTACCCAATCATAGAACCAACCCATTTGTCCGTCTCGTAGAGCGGAGTGCTAACGAAAATATAGGCCCTATTTGCTTAACATAAAGTTGTTAATTAGTAGTATGTTCGTTTCGTAGTACGATAAGAGAGGGGTACAACTGCTTACGGGAATTTAGTCCTTATTACACTACAATAGAGTCGAAACTCACTTGTCCGTCTCGTAGGGCGGCGAATACGAAGTGCATCATGTAAATATAGTCCTTATTACACTACAATAGAGTCGGAACTCACTTGTCGTCGTACGTCGCGGCGTGTGCGGGCGGGGAGCGCGGTGGTGACGCACCAGGCGACGCGTCAGCTCGCGTCACCTCCCACTTCTTGTCGCTCTTGCGCGGCTTGCGCTGGATCTTGCGGTTCGCCGCCGATATTATAGACGACACTATGTCGCGCGTCGACACGTCCTTGCCTAGGGATAACGCTGGGTTAGTGGGGAAATATTTTAGAAATTATGACGACTAAATATTTTATTTGGTTGAGTTTTGGTTAAGTAAGAGACAATACAGTACAGTCAATTAATGTAATCTTTTGTGAAACATTATTTTGCTGACTGTGAAAAAATCTATTTAATAAAAATTGGTCTGAAATGAACTATGAAAATGATGAAAAAATACTTTCATGTTTTTTTTGTTTTTAATTTTTATTAAAGACTTGAAGATTACCTTCGATCTTCTTGACGTTGTGTATGAGCAGGTCCCTTGAGGGCGCGGGCGCGGGGGACAGCGGGTCGGCGGCCGGCGGCTCAGCGGGTGGACTGCCGTCCTCCTCTTCGAAGTACCATGAATACTGTAACAGTAAATAAAATGATGTTTATTTATCACGCTTTTGGCTGTAGTACTAGATTGAAATCAATGTCTTTGCAAAAAATATTGCAATATATATAATAAATATATTTTTTAATTTAATCTATACTAATACTATAAAGCTGAAGAGTTTGTTTGAACGCGCTAATCTCGGGAACTACTGGTCCGATTTGAAAAATTCTTTCGGTGTTAGATAGCCCATTTATCGAGGAAGGTTATAGGCTATATATCATCACGCTACGACCAACAGGAGCGGAGCCACGGGGGTGAAACCGCGCGGAGCAGCTAGTAATTGTATACAAATTAAACTAGGCTTGATCTTTTAAAAAAAACTTAACACTTAATAAGATACTGTGTGTCAATTAAAATTAGATCACACAATCCTCAAAGCCCTAAAATTATTTTCAATGCACATACATCGAACACTAACATATGCAAGCTATATGGCTCGTATACTAACATGCGTGAGGAAGGACTCGATGATGCGGCACTGGCTGGACATGTCGTTGACCATGGCGAGCATGTCGTCGCTGGCGGCGCGCACGAGCGTGGGCCCGAACACGATGGCGAGGTTGCGCGGCTCCATCTTGTTGGCGGGCGCGTGCGCGGCCACGCGCCGCAGGTGCCGCACCAGGTAGTGCAGCGTGGCGTAGTGTGCGGGGGGCAGGGAGCGCACGAGGCGCCGCAGCGCCTGCGCGCGGTCCGCTGAACGGTCCGCTTCTGCACGGTACAATATTGAGAGTTAGCGAGGTATGTAGATAGCAGAGATATATAGCTTTAACAAAAGTGGTGAAGAATCAAGGCCTCACTTCAGACCTATTAGAGAAGATAAAAAAATTATCATCTAGCTTATTATTTACATTGCTTATCAATTAAATTCAGGTTAAATCCTCTCCAAAATATTCCAGACATAACCGGCTAAAATTTAAATTTCAGAAAAATTTTATTAAGTAGTGATTTTTGTTTGAAATTTCTGCTCATTCACGTTTTTATAACATTATTTGGATCTCATTAGACACTCGATAAAACACTTTTTGTCAAATAATAATTTCCAAAACTCACCAATAAAAGCAGGATACAGCTCAGCAGTCAACAACGGGTCGGGCAGCCTCCGCAGGTACGCCTTGAGCAGGCTGGACGCGACGTGCACGTCGGCCCAGCGCGGGTCGCCCTCCGGCGGCGGCTCCCCGCGGTCCAGCGCCGCCGCCAGCGCCGCTACACCCGCCGCGTTGCCGGGCACTCGGTACACGCCTACTGTGCGGAGACCGTATGCCTGCAATTGATTGCTCGATTAGTATTCAGAATCGATAAGAAGAAAATCACTCAAAATCTGTGAAAACTCGAATGCGCGACGAACGCGGGGTCACCACTTTATGTGTGTTGGGTGTACGAAATACTCGCTTACGAAGCATACATATTTATTGCGCACGGCGTAAACGTCCGGCGATGTCAATTGTTAGTTTCACACTGTGTTATATATTACATTTATTATTACATTATGTGTTTTGTAAGTCAGCAAAACCCCTACAGATATATATAATAAATTTGAATTATTTAGACAATAAGTTTTTCGACAGTTAACTGTTCAAACTATAGATCCAAATTTACACAGACTGTTGTTTTAAAAATAAATATTCATCTGCCAATTAATTACATCTTCTCCATCTATAGAACTAATCATTTCATGCTATCAGACACGAGCAGTACATTACAAATGATAAAATTATTATTCTATTTAAATAGTAAGTCTCACCTCCACAGCATCAGCAGGCAAGGTAACAGCCTTCGGCACGAGCGGGTGGTTGGGGTCCGTGGGGCAGCGCTCGAGCGGCGCGCCGAGCCAGCCCGTAGCAGCCGCGGGGGCCGCGTGCGCTCCGCCGTGCATGCGTCGGAACTGCTTGGCCATGCGACCCTTCCACGTCTTGTTCTTGGGGGACGACGGGAGCGTGGGCGTGGGCGGGCCCACCATGGACACTGGAAACGATTCTGTGTTAAGTAGAGTAGTATTAACAATAAGGCTGGCGTTAACATTAAGTTTTTGATGATCTCACAAGTTCATATGGGTACAGTAAAATTGATTTAGTATGAACTATCTTCATACTTCATAATCAATTTACTAATTGCTATAGTCCAATTCATGACTGCTTTAATATAATAGCGAGATTTGAACATATTCGTACAGCGGATTTTTCAATTGTTTAAATTGCAAAATGACACCATGATAAAAAATACTTATCCTTACCTGTAGGCGATCTGTTCCTGCCGATCTTTTTGCTTCTCTGTGGGGGGAGTGGCGATGAGCAGTCTGCGGAGGCCGGAGGGGCGGTTGTGGTGGGAGGTGCGGAGGAGGGAGGGTCCGGGAGTGCTGCTGACTCTACGGGAGGTTCTGCTGAGTGTCGTCTGAGGGCGGCTAGCCATCTTTGAGCATCTGCTGCGCCATCCGCCTGCAATTATTGGGATTTAAGTCGTTATATTGAATAATTCCAGGAATTGTTTTGTTCAACTTGTCTTTTCTTTTCATTTAAAATAGTTTTGTAGGCTATTATTGCTCATCCAGTATCCGAAGTTGATGAAACAGCATCTTACCTGTAATAATAACTCAGCGCCCGCTGCCGTGGTCACTCTGACGACGTGTTTTCGCTTCGTGTAGTCGTCAGCGAGCGCGGCTAGCGAATAGCGCACGTCGAGCGCGTCTCGCGAGCTCTCCGCGTTCGTGCCCGTGCCCGTCACTGCACCGGGGCTCTGGAACAAACAGACATACACATTAGATACATGGTATACAACAAAACATTAAAAAAGTTATTCGAGAGTTCTCAGTGTGTGTGATCATACCTCGCTGTCGGACATCGGCATCGTACGAAATGCCTCATTTTTCATGAACAGAATCATGTGATGTCGATATTTATATTGTGAAACTTGTATAAAACAATTACGTAAGAACCGATCATGACTTCACACAATACGTTATAGCGTTTACGACGATCTGTTTCTTTATTTTTAAACAGCCTTTAAAAACGTATTAAACGTGCTAATTTAAAAGCACTGAAATAAAACACATAAAAGCAGTAGTTTACATATCATTGAAGTGAACAATTATACCGGAAGAATTTCAACATTGTCCTTGATAACGGGCGATCTCGTATTTCTATCTCTGATATCACTATTTACTTCTCGAGTTCGATACACAGTTAACTTTAAGCAAATTAGTATTTTCTTTGATGTTCGTTTATATTAACTTTTTCCTATAAACACGGTTTCGGTACGTGAGCGCGCGTGTAATACGCGCTCCTCTTACCCGTTACTATGACTGGATTGTTTTTACACTAACAATAATTCTGATGCTTTGCCAATTTCTTGAATTCTTTTCAACAATACCGTCCATTATGCGGTGGGTTGCCACATTTTGAATGGTATGTAGTTAATTCATTTATACTTGCAAATAATACTGTATCAATTTTCCTTATTGTTTATTACCTTTATCAATTAATTTATTGCATTTATGGCAACAAAAAGAGATTTAACTTTTTTTTACATCAATTATTATCCAAACATTAACCCCCCATCTCAAAACCAAGCTAAAAACAAACCTCAATACAAAACCCAGTTACGATAATTCGCATGTTTTAGTTCAATGAAAAAATATTTCAGTGTGTCAGTCGGTTGGCGGACGCGCAGACAATAAATTTCAATTTCAAACAAGTACACACTGTTTAAAATCTAGACACCGGTCCTTGCCCTACAATTTTGCGAATTAATATGTCGCTCCACCTTTTAAATCTGACGAGCGTAATGTTTGACTTACGTACTTGCACTTTTTAATGCTCGAAGGCAAATATGACTTGCGCTTTCAATATGCGAGTCAAGTTCACGGGTGACCCTAAGTAAAAAGGAATTTGTATTGTTGTTTCAATATAGAAAATGCTGTTTCATCTACACTGTACAAACGTTACTTGCTAATATTATAATAATAATCTCTACCAAAATAATTGGACTTCGTTATCATATCGATACCCATCCACGCCCATAATTGCTTGCGCGCAATTATCTATTTATTAAATACTTTCATATGCAAGAACAATTAGACTTGTAATTTGTAATCGACATATTGTTGATCATGTACAAGCTCAGCTCTCGCGGAGCTTTCACTATCTAATTATAGTAATAAATGCGTACACATTGTCAGACACAAAATTGTGGCGCATTTGACGTTTATTGTTTGGGATCGCGTGAGTTATACTCGAAAGTTTTGATGAGCTTCACTTTGAAAGTGTCGTGATTTTTGATATGACTGGATTTGGACGTTGCATAAGCTGAGTCCATAATCACTGGTTATTTTTTGTTATTCTGTTCATAATATTCTATTAGTAGAGTTCAATAAATCCCGTTAACACTTATTGCGAAATTGAGTAGTCCTTCCTTTAAACAGTTTGATCAATGTTTAAATTTACAAAAGCTCATCAAGCCCAGTTGAATTCTGTTTATCGCCGACAATAATTTCTCATGAACATTTAAATAAAGATATATTAGTAACTAAATGAGTGACTAGATCTCAAAGTCTAGAAAGCCAAATATTTATTAATCTTGGCTAGCGTATAGTTCGAACAATTAAGTGCGTATTCAGTGTTCCTAGAAATACAAACTTCCGGGTTACTCTAGACGTATATAGGTTACATACACAAGTGTGACAGAAATAAGTAAACAAGGGAAAATTAACAATTAAACATTTTTATTAACTGCCATTAACACGGTTCTGATTACGTATTACGTGGTATAACAAAGCTTTAGTAATCTAATTAGACAAGAAAGATCTAAATACAAAAATAATACTTTTTTATTTGCATTATTGTGTAGATTATACGATAGAAACTTGGTAATAGGAAATTAATTTTCCTTTATAAAATTACTTGAAACTTCTAAAACTGATACGATGGAATAAAAAAGATCGCCCACGCAAATCAATTGCAAAATAAGTTTATAAGCTGTGGCGCCTCGTTGACAAAACTTTCAATTCATGAAAAACAAGTTATCTTATAAAGTGTTTGTATACATTGTTAGTATCGTAATAACCTACATTGCTTTTTTAAATAATCATAGACCTACTTCTACGGAACTAAATTTACGATTATCGTATAAGAAGTTGATGATACAGCAGTATTTAGCTAAAATTACATTTTAATTAATAAGAAACTTGGTTTCTAGAAAATTAATTTTATTAATTACATATATTCATGAGATGACTAACGAGTCGTACCCACTTTTACTCGTAAGATCGATATTGCTTTGAGAGCGAAATGAATATTCATTCCGGTCTAACCTCAATCTTCCATGAGACACGTCAATCAACGCGCAACCGATTTTCACCGTAAAATTCTAGAAAACACATTTTGGTACGTTCTACACGAATTGTTTCATTTCTATTGTTAGTTCGCTCTTAAAAATAGTATTGAACAAAGATGTAAATATAGGAAAGTAAACCCTAAAAAAAAATGTAAAATTTCTTATCAGCCGTCAGCTTTAAAACTTCTTTGTGTAAGCAAAAATTTAAATTTAATTAATCATTTCAATCTCGAGACAAATCCCGTCTCTACACAGCTATATAAACCGCACATTCCTGTACATACAACCACTTCCGATCTCGAGATACAGTCATTTCACGAGTCATTATTAAATTTTCGTGATGCGATACAATCTAAACGAACTTTGATTATGTGAGAGAACAGACGTGCTTTCAATAGTCTCAGAGATCGTGATAGCAATCGATGATTTATTGCGTCTGACACACTTTTCCTTGGCGAGAAAAAAAAAATAGTTTCGCTCTTGACCCAATCGCGTTGCATTTATCGGGTCGGCCGCCGGTCAAAAGCCGGTGATGTAATTCGTATGAAAGGCTATGACAATTAGCATAGACCCGTAACAGTTTGGACTCGTTCGTATGTATAGAAATCGATACGTGTTATGTAAATGGGGGTGTGATTAAAGCGTGTTGTAAAGATGCTTTTGCAATTATATTCGGTACAATACAAGAACCATTTGAAGAGCGTTTAGAGACTCAATTTTTGGTCGTTGTGTTCAACCAGAACTCTCCGTTCGTGCTTTGGAAGTTTCGAGCGGAGTTTGGTGTAATCGTGACTGCTGTTTTAGCTAAAGTCTGGTAAATTTTCTGTCGTTCATTCAACTCACATCCGATTTACAAATACGTTGTTACATTTTTCTTTTTCATTACCTACACCTCGAAGCTAAATTAAATTGGAAAAAAGTCAATTTGCGGTGCGCATTAATGCACTCTCTAGTAATTACATAGAAAGTGTATAAAAAATTGGAAAACCATACATGGCGAAATTGACCCGATAGATATGTAGGCGAACCTCGGGCAACAAATAACAATGCATTCTGGGTCGGTTCTCTATTAGTAGCTAATAATTATCTGTAATGGGTGAGCGATACATCAATCAATGTTTAAATTATCGTTTATTATATTGGAAAGCCGCAACTAAATAAATAAATTGAAAATCTATGTGTTTGTATAATGTGCCAGTGTAAGCTTGCATTTTATTATTGTTGAGGTAATCTATATCTGACTTTGTAATTAAAAATAAATCAAGTAATCGTAATCGTATATAATCGGAAATAACTTAATAAATAATAATAGTATAATAAGGTTACTCGACTCATTTCATTGAAAATAATTTTGTGTTAACTTCTCATGTAACTCAGATTAAAATTCTGTAATTAAACATTATTTTGTACGCCAAAAATAAACTCTTACAAAATTTATGTTGTCAAAAATAACTGTTACGAATACATTCAATTACACTGTACGTTTTTAAATAAACATTTTTACGGTTTTCAAGTAGTAATTTGAAACAATCCTTACCAATATATCGGTGTACCAAAGGGTCATGGTTTGGCCGGAGTCCATCTGCGTCAGTGCAAACGCGGCGTGGTCATTGTCAATGGTTGGCATTCGAACCACAATTAACCAATTATTTACCGCACTATCAATTTTACACTTTTTTGTCGTACCGCAAAAAAATATTCAAATAGCTCGACAGTTATTCGCGAATCACTATTGATTTATTTCAATATCAAAAGTCACATAACAGCGCAGAAAATAAATTGCGATAAATGTGCGCGTACAATATCCGAAAATGCGAGCGTCGTGATGCGGGCGGGCGGCGCGCGTGCGCGTCTGCAGGATTATGGCGCTGCGGCGATCTCCGTCATAGCAGAGAAAGTGCTCCGGCGCAGACTCCGAGGCGTCTGCCAAATCGCCGTTTTCACGGTTCAAAAATCGATTGTCTTTTCCGGACAAATCGTTCGCTGCATCGGGGACAATAATGACAACAATGTCGAGGCGCCGTCTCCACTGTGCCACTTAGCGGCCGGCAACCGTTTTCTTTTCGAGCTACGACTATTAAAATTTTACGCGGAAGTGGCAATTGTATAAGCGATACAAAGATCGAACTCGATTATAGCACGCACGATTCTTACGACACAGCCGCGACCATAAACACGTAACACATCATAAAAATGTTACGATTCGCATTTGTCATCAACGGTTAATTAAGATCGGAAATTTAGCAGCTCGTGGAGATTGCAGTTTATTGCTAGGTTGCAGATAGAACAGGTTAACACTATACAGGTTCAGTCGTTTAACAAAGCACAACACCGTGAGATGTACGCATCTCCAAGTGAACGCAATTCGTCATACTTTCCTCCGCGCTTCACGCTATGAAGGCTGAAGCGATATTTTCTATTCTGGGTTGTCATTTGTCTTTTAACCTTAAAGTTGTAAGGTTTCTATAATGGGCACGTGGAAATAATTAATTTCCTATTTTGGAAAGTTTAAAAAAATCGAAAAAGGCGTAAGTAGGTACGTAAATGTTCATGTATGAGAAATTTTATCTATTTTGGCGTGAAACAGTTTATATAAGTGTTACACATGACGATTCCTTTTCACGTAAAAGGGAACGCTGCTGCCAAAGACTTCGCAGAATTCATTATAAATTCTGCGTGTCCCTGTTTGAAAATATTTTGAGACCAGACTATATCCTGGATCGAGTAATTGGATATTCCTTTTAAATTTGATAGATTAAAAAGATTTTGAAATGGTTTATTGCTCCGTAATTTTGTTGAGTTCAATGAACACATTCGTCAAGAAGAGATTTAATGCGCAGAGTGATCACTTCCGCTGTCACGGATGTGTCGCAGTTCGGCTGACAGACGTTAATTCGGAGGTTTTCGCACTTTCCACCAACCGTGAATTGGACCGAAGAGAAGCGTCCATCCGTTAAACCATTCAGGGCGTTCACCGACCGCTCCCAACTATTTATTTCTTAATAGCTAACACTCGGTAAAAATCAACAAGGTATCTATTCAGCGAAAATATCTGTGTTTATCTAACGCGCCTCTGCTGCGAATATAATGAGCGACTATACAAATATTTTTAAACCCGACCGCTCTACGATATTCCATTAGCGCTATTGTGAGTGAATTATGATATAAGCGATTATGTCCTTTTAAATAAAGTGCATTAAGTGTTTAAAAGCGAAAGTGAGCTCGCATTGACATCACAATTGATCGATCGCTATCTTATTTTCGTGACGTCTCGTGTGATTTATGACGAAATCGACGACTTACTCTGACGCTATTCTCTACGCTCTCCGCAAATAAACTTTACATGTTTCCGTCATATTTACATATGTGTTTTACGTAACGCTAATGTAATGGTGATTTACGATATTTTAACTTTTTACTACTGACTGTACTGATATGACTAAGAGCCGATAAACAATACTTGGATGATTCAACAATGGCTTGTGATGCAAAATACCGAAATTAGAGTAACGGATAGATATTACGGCTAATGTGTTATTTAGTTTTAAACGTGTGCGTCTAAACAAAACTTTTCATCGTTTGAATGGATCTAATGCATTTTGTTATCTAATCGATATTATTGCGGTTTCGAAAGCGTCTAGTGGCTCAAATAAAGCGTTTCTTGAGCATTGTCTAGTCATTATGGCAGAGTAGACGAATTTGTAATATGTATTACTAAGTTATATGCGTGGGCGGTATAATGTGCCTCTCATAATTCGGTAACATTGACTCACAGCTTACATAATGCTGAAGAAAGCTTGTTAGATTCGCTACTCCTGTTATTTTGGAGTATTGTTATACATAAACTATTAATTTGATATTACATAATCGTAACAACCATTAATATAACAACTATTACAAATTACAATTAATCAACATACTTATGTATAAACTCTAAGTATGTTTATTTTTTTGTCTTATTATTTAATTTAAAACGTAAAGATAATGGTTATTCTTCTTATCTATTTCTTAGAGCGAAAATTAAGTGTGTCGCGTGGGTCGATCGGATTTTTTACAAGAAATCGAATCTAGTACATCACGAGACAATTTAAAACATATTAAGTGTGAAATTGAACTGGGTTTTAGACATTTATACAGAATGTATTGCTTAGATAAAATTCTATACATTAATATATTGGAATTGTAATGGGGTCACCTATTGTGTGAGTATAACTAAATTTAGATAGATCTATATTTCAAAGTCAACCGGAAATTGATTTTATAATCTAGGCAATTATTGGAAAGTTGTATCTACAATTCGTTTTGTATACGCAAAAGAGTGTATAGAAACTAGGATTGAATTACGTACTAAATAACCGAAGACTTATTCGTATTGAGAATAACGACCATGGTATTAACTCTGGAAGCCAAATCTTTAAAATATCAGTATAACATGATACAAAACACAGAAATGAGGTCTCTATAATCCCACTTATTATACGGGATTTCATAACACTATCTGGATCAGTTAAACTCAAAGAAATGAGTTCATCTCGTGTGTGTATAGCCGTATGACCGCCCGTTACGTCACGCTGACGTCACAACACATTTGGGTCAGATTTTATTAATGCGTGTAAACAAGTTACTGCCTATTCTCGGTACACCCATATCGATATCAAACTTGTAAGGCTTCGTTAGACATAATGTTTAGATGTTACGAATTTTCATTTCGGATTGAGATGTCTGTATTTTAACGATGGACAAGGTCAAACAATGATTGGCCTTGATGAAAGCTTCTACAAATAAAATCTACAAATATTTTAGATACAAAGCAAATAACACTCAATATAAAGAAATGTAGGGGCAGATTTATTTCTAAAAGCGATCTATTTCCATACAATCCGATATGCGATAACACTTGAGATAAAGGTCTGTATGATAAAAAATATAGAACGTAGCATTTCAAATATGAATATGACCTCATATATGAAATTTTAGCATAATTCATTTTTTGTGTTTATTCTACATTCGAGTATAATATTATGGTTTATTTTACCCCATTAATTAAGCCAGGATTAACTCGAACTCAATCAAAATACCTAAGTCTAAACTGTTTTCATGAAAAAACGTAACATTATCTGTTTCGACGTAATAACAATAATAACATTAACCTCCTTTAGACATGTAGTTTTAGATCGCGTTTTTCTAACCTCGTAACTATAAGCTTCTGGTATCGTGATAAATTACATGAAAGATACGATATACGAACTGTATAGTTACCTACCTATTTGTAGGATATAGACAGGCACAATTTTGTATGAAATATTATAAGTTCAACCTCTTAATAAAACCTAGACGTTTAGGAAAGCTTATAATATAATGTCATGAGGGAAAACAATATTCGAACGTCTTTCTTTATATTTTAAATGAAAAAGTTCTGATTTAAATACTAATTTATAGATTAATGTTCGAATGGTTCCTTGTTAATAGAACAATAAATATGCTTTAAAACAGGATGAAAGATTAACTCCACCAAATAAACAAAGGCCTATCTAAATACTATACTAAAACTAAATCCTATGTTCTTTTGCAGTGTATCGCTCGTTGAGAACCCATTGTTATAAAATTCTATTCTACAAGACTCTTGACCCAACCGCGATGGCTTACAGCCAACTTAAATGTCATAGTTTCATTAAAAATAGTAAATTTTCATAGCTTAGTTAAAAACGAAAGTACTAAATTTGCATATTAAGTTATACTACGTAATATTATCTTGTTTGTAATCAATGTATAAGGTAATAAAATAGGAAAAAAGGCGTCTCGGCTAAATGGATGGTGTAATCACATGTTCACGACTCGCGATTAGTTTTCGACAATAAATGGCAATTAGACATAGAAAGTACACTTGCAAGCGTTTGTCCGCTTTCAAATGCAATGGATGATTAGTTTGGATTAATTTCACTTTTACAACAAGTTTAGGAAATTCAATCCATTATAAATAAATTGAGTAATTGTTTTACAAGATACTTCGTGTAACTATAGTGAGTGGTAAGGACATAAACTTTTAATATTTAATCACTGGTATATGTTTAAGTGATAGTGTAGAACTAAAATTAAGCACTTAAATATAACCTTTTATTTATCTTAGAATCAGTTGCCAATAACGCTCGACAGTCACAACCATACGTTATTTACTTTGTACGCGTTGACTTTTTAGCAACCGCTCTCCTCAATATGGGAACCTTTCATTAGATAACCGCGTGCATCAATAGAGTGCGTTATTACAAGCATTACTCCATCGTCCGTCGTTCGCTAATGACGTATTATTTCGCGAACGGCAATCTCGCGGCTATTTCCACTAGGGCGTTCACCCCGAGTGCACAGCTGATGCGGGACTGACCGACAGCCAGATACTCATTTCCTATTTAGGGAATATATACGGTTAGATAACTTCGAATAGCTAAGTGCGTAGCGGGATCTCTGGGCAAACGATTCGCGCGTGGGATAGGTTGCGCTATTAATGTAGCTAGGAGATGAGAATTACGTGATAATACGTAAGGGTTATAATGTATGGATTTGATTGCAAGAAGTTTATGAATAGAAAGGTCGTGACTTACAAGAGGTATTCACGTAAGTTACGTAGAAGGTAAAAAATGCTATATCATTAAAACGTGTCAATCAAGCCAAGTTTTTAAATATTTACAAAGCTCGATTTAAAACGAGTATAGAATAGACATACTACAGATACAATATTACCTAATAAATAAACACTAAATACCCTAAGGCCTAACAATTTTATTTGTGTTTAGTTTGGTTTAATATAAAACGTAAAATAAAACAAATTAACAGTAAGTACACATACAGTCTATTCTTTAAAAATTTATAGTACCTACACATACAGTACAGCATCCCACAGATGTAATTTCCTCAACATAACATTATTATCCAGTTATACGCATAATAAGGGCTAGTTGGCGCAATTCCGTAGAGCGCAGCCACTCAGTCTGCGCAGGCGCACAAGTGGCGAGCCATGTGCGCTCGATGTATTGCGCATGCACTTAACAATATGCGTAGCTAAAGTCGCGTTCAGATGATTATTGTTTATATTCGATAATTGGATATAAAAATATAAAATATAGAAAGATTATTGAGCTCTATAAAGGTCGTACATGTTCTATATGCAGTGCTATTCTTTTCAATAAATTCTTTAGTTTATTTGGTGAATTTGATAGCAATATTTACTTACTAGGTTTTGAAATCATATTAAATTGCTGTTTATTTTTGAATAATTTCATGAAAAATGTTAACACGTTTACCCTCCACAGTCCACACGCAATCAGATATACCGATTAGAATATTTGTTGGAGTCATGTCAAAATTTTTGCGAATCGTGAAAGATAAGTAAATAGATTTTTAAGAAATTATAGAGCAATTTGAAATGAAATAATTTCTACGGTATAAACCGTAGAAAGAATAATCTTTAAGCAGAACATAAACACGACCTTATCAGAGCTCTGAACAAGCCCCGTTGTTACAAATGCTTCATGTCGATTCAATTTAATTAAGTGCCAAGTGTACATTACATAAAACAATGATTGGTCGCTCTCAGATGCGTTATTTATGCGTCCATATTGACATTAGGCCGATTGCTTCTGTGATATGTCATATTAAAAACGCGATACGTTATATGATAAGTGGATGCAGTTTGCTTTCAACACTCTTATTTACTCTCCTTTCTCCGTATAAATATGTATAATATATAGTAGGCTTTTAAATGGAATAGATATTCTACATAGGCGTTGAAAATCTGAAAGATAATATAAGTAAGGTCGAATCAATTAAGTTATTAATTACATTTTTAACATATAACATTATAAACGTGTAATTGTGTGTTTTCTTAACCTTGAAAGCCTTGCATCGGCTAAACTTTTATGGTTTCCAACGGTTGCACTTTTATCCAACAAAAATATAATTCCACGCTAAAACAAGAACTCTAGATATTTAAATATGTATTACCAAATACATTGATATATGATCTCAAAGCATGCTTATCGATTTCCGCGATGGTATCTAGTCGTAAATTCCGTCTAACATAACTCGCTTCATCCATATATTAAACAGTAGGAGTATCTATAGTTCAGATGAGTCGGAAGGCTGAGACGTGCTCCGCTTGCGAAGCGGCTGCGGGCTGCTCTCAGCGGTCCCTTGGCAATATTGTATAACCGATTGAACGCAAATCTATTGCTATTAAATTCCTGGGAGTATTTTCTATTTATGTAGTGTAGTAGTAAGTCCGAATGTGCTAGAGAGCGGTTGCAGTACTTTAAAGTGAGATCACTGATCAGTGGTACTGGTAATGAAAAACTAAATAATTTAAACTGTCGAATATATTCGTGTAATTCTTCACGATAAAGTTATAAAATATTTACGTTTCAATCGCGTGTATTTAGATGTTATCTTTTATTACTTCAATTTTAAATTTTGGATTGCCTTGATAGTAATTACGAAATGGGAGTTTGTGCCAATGCTCTTATTTTTTCAATATAATTGACAAGATATGTTTTTTAAATAATCTTGTTTACATGTGGAACACCACAAATCACAATATAACCTAACAACATTAATTGACTAATATTGTAACCTTGAAAACGGAGCCAACAATATTTCTTCATCGCAGCATTTTTTATAGCTATTAAAATATCACCTCACATTCAATGCCACTGCTTAATTTATGTGAAGTTAATTGTTTAGAAATAGTTTTTTCTTCATTATCTATGAAAACCTTCAGTAAATAGCTTTCATAGAAAAGTTTTGTTTTGCTTTACCTATAAAAGTATCTAATCAAGATTTATTGATCACTAGCTTACCGCCTGCGGCTTCGCCCGCTTTGTCTAAAACCTAATAAATTATATACTAAAACCTTCCTCTTGAATCACTCGTTCTATTAACAAAAACCGCATCAAAATCCGTTGCGTAGTTTTAAAGATTTAAGCATAGGTACATAGGGACATAGGGACAGAGAAAGCGACTTTGTTTTATACTATGTAGTGATGATACATATTTTGTTTTCATGTCATAAATTAATTGTGCCTTTCTTACTACGTAAAACAGACTTATCGTTCTACCAAAATATAATTTTACAAATAGTACTGTGAGCTACATAGTATAGTATAATGTACATATATATCTTAACTCGTAAGAGAGATAAAATTGCGTTTTCAATGACGTATTGTTTATGAGTTGAAAGATCGACTGTAAAAGAATTTAAGACGGCATGCTAATACTCACGTAGACCACACAGAGAATTTTACACACTCTTAGTTTTAAAATATACAAAGATATCAATTTATTCAGGACAGCAGATTTCTATATATCTAACTGAAAGCATTAAAACTGCTTTAAAATTTTTAAACGAATAAAAGAGGGTACTTTGCTACACATTTTGCAGTTAAAATGTCGACTTTTTTTAATATTATATGGCATAAAAATATTAAAAAATTACGCATGAGTTAACAGTATTACACGCTTCACCTACTTTGTGGGTCGTATTAATCTTTTTAACAGGCGATCATATTTCTTATAAAACGTGTATATTAATGTTTAAGTATTAATCTACTTAAGTGCATACTAGAAAAAAATAGTTTATAATAGCACTCATTGTCTTATTGAACATTCATAAAAGGAAGAGTATTATGTCATGAATTTTAATTAACCTGAACGTTTCTAATAATAATTTTTCATAATGAATCATGTAACATGAGTTGATATATTGAATATGCTTTCATACAAGGTACATAAAATTGAATCTACGAACAAAAACATAACCTACAGAAAACATCACAATACGCATCTATCAATTATTTACAGCTCTCAAGCGCCAACTCAGTCCCACCATCTTTACTACACCTTCAGTACCGCTCGTTTCGCTTTCAGGCCGGGACTCCACCAAAGCGGAGACGAGACGAGCGGAAAGGAGATGTTTTTTAAACAACCAATAGAATTGAGTTATTGACACGTCTCCTCTCCGCTCAGCTTCAGTGGAGATCGCTGTGCGGAGATGTGTAATATTTGTATGTCGCGATGGAAGCGGAGATGTGAGCTGTGCGATGTGAGCTGTGCACCTTTCGTGTCAGAATGCGTACTGAGCACTTAACGCCCCGCACCCGAGCTGAAAAACATCTCTTCTCGCACAGCACACAGCACACCGCACACATCTCCGCTTTGGTGGAGTCCCGCGAGCTGAAAAACATCTCTTCTCGCACAGCACACAGCACACCGCACACATCTCTGCTTTGGTGGAGTCCCGGCCTAAAGCTGTCCCGTAATCTACATAATTCCGAGTGAACGCCTCTGCACAGAATACATTAACGCTGCAAACGGACAGGAACAAGTGATTTATGTATCACACACGCAATGTAAATCAACAATTTGCATTGTAATTTAAAGTGTCGATTTAGAAGCGCAGTCGTGCTCTCAAGCAACTATGCCACGGTTTATATGAAACATACGTTCAACTTTTCAAATTGCTGCTTTTTTCGATTACTCTACATATCTATCGATACTAAATATCGACTAGTCTCTCCTAAGTAACACGTGAAGCGCAAAACGCGCTAACTTTGTATTATATCTATAACATAAAATTAACATTCTTCCTTTATAAAAGGCGACAAAATAGACAGCTGTGGATGATTTGCTATTCATCGCTTGTCCTGTTGCGTGGCAAAGAGCGACGCAGCATACAAAACGACTTTGAAGTTATGAAAGCTGGCCTATATCATATCAACAGCTATATGATATCGACGAATCAATGACTTACAATGTATATAGTAACTTATCTTATCTGCGCATTAGGGTAAGTAATTAAGCTTTAACAGACAATCGAAATATTAAGGACATTATTACATTAAGGAATGAAGTAAGCAATTTTGGACGTCTTTCTTGAATATTTTCTAAAGACTGCACCGAATGCAAATGAAACAAAAAGTTATTTCTGAATGGTTTACCATTTTCTAGGAATTCAAAATAATTAAATAATTCTTAAAAGGATTTATCGTCGACAAACCAACATGTTAATGACCACATTGCATGCTCATCCACGTCTATCGATTAACATCAACGTTTGATTATTTAGATAACGTTGATTCCTAGATCGGAATGCATTTGAGCACGCATAAAAATAATAAGGAATCGATCAATGACAAGCGAGCAATACAATCCACACCGCTTCAAGGATGAATGGCGATTGCGAGCGCTATTGGTAGGCGGCTCACGCGCGCGCACCGCCGCCGGCATGGCGTCACATCCTCGACTGAATTGGCCACTATAATTAATAAAAGAATTGCGCCCGCACAAGGCAACACTATGTTCGGTAATCGAATTGTTGACGTTCTTGAAATCGAATTGTTGCTTGACAAAAAGCGCGACGTTCAATCGAAGGGTTGGTGAATCATTCCGCCGCTGATGGCGCACCATTTTGAGAGCTTTCTTTGTTCGAGCGCTTTACGGGGAATTCGATTTGTGGTGCATATTTTTCTTCAAATTTTGTATCTATTGTTATAGTTCGAACCTTCAGTACGCTGTAAACGTCCTGTCAACATTCATTAATAATAAACTACAGTGCATTCGCCTAGTCATGCCCCAGCAATGAATCAACGTACAATGCAACAATCGTGTAGAAATAAAAGAGTTTTCGATCTGTAATTTTGTATCGATCCATCACACACAAAAAGTCCAAGATTTGACGTCAACCACGCCGTCTCGTACAGCCTCCAACTTGACAGGTTTCCTATCAGGGCTGTCATCTCGCCCATTATGAGTCGAGAACTGACATGCGACCTCAGTAGGGTGGGCACAAGGCCAAATCATCCTAACCTTTCGTTTTGTCGATAGGACCATCATTCTATTGTTTTTGCTGATGGCTATTCAATTTGCACATTGCTATTTATAATAATTAATAATTATTAATAAACGGAGTTTAATTCAATACAAGCTTTGGCACGAATTGAGGGTTCAGCATGATGTATGTTCATATATAAGTAAGGTTAATTCCGAAAGCTGGTCAGAATCCCATCTTATCATCTTTCAGGGATCAAAATTGGTCTGTTAACAGAATGAAATATACGTTTCTTTTGATCGTGATATAAGTAATCCCTTTATTATTGATGAGACATTGCATATCCCAAGTATTTTATATATTTAATATTTTCGAGTGTCATACGCATACTGTTTTCAAATAATATATTTAAAGTTTAATGACCTCAATATCCGAGATATATAGCCGGTTGACGATAAAGTTCATCTGTTTAGTCGCAGATGACAAACATATGTATAACCGTTTTGATGGACGGCGTGGCGAGCGCTTTACTCGTATGTTTTATAACAAAAATAAGTTTCCTCTTATTATTAACATCTTTATTTTCTCTGAACTTGAACGGCTCGTTCCTCGGTATATTATTTTCAGTCAAATAAGACGAAATGTCACTTCACAATATTAAGTGGTGTATGAAATAATTGTGAAATGTGAATCAGGCAGAATTATGCCTTTGTTTGTAGGTCTGGTTATATTTTTTTATTTTTTTTCATATTGCCGTTTTAATCCGTCTCTCTGATACTTAAGGTTAAGTCCTAAAAGTATTTGAACTCTTTTGAGATGCTAACAAAGATAATCCACTTAATATAAAAGCAGACTCTTGATAAGCCTGATGTTTATTTAATTTGAAACAAAGTCTTTATTCCTGTTAAAAGAGCTTGTATGCTATTTATCTTATACGAGCATATTTTCATAAAATTCACTGCGGATAGACATAAAAGAGCTAAGGGCGATCACCTTAAAATTAAGCGGCAATAAATCTTTATAAACGCTTAAACGATAAATAAAATTTCTTTGTAAGTTCGGAGATAAGTTTAATTTGTGGCGAAAATCTATTCACCTCAAAGTATTGAAAGGATGAAAGTGTAAGAGCAATGAACTTGGGTACGAAGGTATTTTAGTTAACAAAAAGTTAAAGGATTATCAAAAGGAAGTTTCAGCGGAGAGTGATGAGCTTAAATGGCTAAATCTATTCATAAAGTGCCTGGTGTTATTACTGAAGTTAAACATAATTTCAGGTTCAATAACCTCTTTTGGCATATTTATAAAGATATAGCTTATTTTTCAGACTATATTAATTTACCATTGATTTATCAAGTCTGCTGCTTTGAAAACGTAACAAATACAATAAAACGCGGCATATTCCGGCAAACATTACCATTATAACCGATGCCTACAATTAAGTGGGTCTCGCATGACGGCGGATCAATCGGCATGCATGTAAACGCACTTAGGCTTGCGACACACGCGCGACAACTGGGCCGTAATAATCGCGACGCAAGTGCCGTTGCACAACCGCGGCGTATCGTCGCAGACCGCAGTGGAAATCTCAGAAGGATACCCACTGGATATCGGGTGCATCTTGAACATTCCACGCGTGTTCGCGGTGTTCTCGAATGTTCCAGAAGATCTATAAGCGATGTTTGAGAACTAGCTGTAAACCGATACAAGCGTGCGAGCGTTGCTGTTATTAATGGTATCTCAATCTTAAACAATGTTTTAACTACGAAATAGAATTTATTTATGCCTGATTGAATACAACCTAAAAACTATACCCCAATTAAGTGTCTAGGTGTAATATTAATAGATTCACATTTTATTCCTTTGTTCTTTGTTTTGGATCGTCAACCAATTAAGTTCATAAAAATCCCGACCATAAACGACCTAAGTCACGATATCAATCGCATTCAAATAAGCCGTAGTTAAAACATAATGCAATACTTCCTCAATTTAGACCCAATAAAGTTTCATATGTACGTGTTAAGAATATGCAAAAAAGTGTTATAAAAACTCATTCATTAGTAAACTATGGCCCGTATTGTGCTGGCACATGTACACCAGGTGTCCTATACCCTTATCAGATTAGTATACGGGTGGTTAGCATTTGAAAAGTATTTGAATATTTGCTTTCCATATCTCTATTTCTTAGTATGGTATCGTATTCGTTAACGGTCAAAACTGTTCCTTGTGTTAAATGGGTTATATATCTATTTTTAGCAACAGAAACTGTATTTACGATTCATATTAAAAAGTACCCTTAAGCCAAATTGAAATCACTTCATGCTCACATTCTTAGATGCATTCTAAGAGTTCTGACACTATATCTTGCACAGTATTTAAAAATAGTCCCGTAATACTCGTGTATTAGAGCATCAGCGGTAACTCCCAACTAGTAACGCATAGGAATAGCACTGATATTGGTAAACACTTGCGGTGATTATCAACAAGTCTATCACACTTTGCCAATCGAAGCATTCCTCCGCCGTAACCAAATAAGGCATTAGCATATATGAATATAATATGAAGTTCCTGTTTGTTATATATTATGTATGAGAGCTCATGCGATTTTTGTACAAGCGCCTAATTGTTTGTGACACTTATGAAAGTTAAAATATTTTCTAGTTTATATTTTAGATGTAGATCTCAGTTCGGTAATATTTTTTATAGTTTTGAACTCGATATTGCATCATTATTATATTCGAAAATAAATAATATTATTTTGAACAACTTTGTAACTTTTTAAAATCTGCTCTTTCTACAAAAATCTATTTCTTTTAAATAAACATAAATGTAATAAACTAATATTAGTAAGAAACAAACCTTTTAATCCTTCGTTTTCAAAGTCAAGTTATTAAACTTGGTACAAATAACAATAATTGCTAGCCAATTGATAGATTTATACATAGGATTTAGTTAAAAGTGGATGTCGTGACTTAAATTGCTTTACCTATATCTTTTAAACGTAAATAAAAGCAGAACCACAGGCTAGCAATTTGAGACAAAGATTCCGTCGCCCGAGGAGCTCGTAATTGTAAAAATGTTTAAACCACAGCCATTATGCAAATGCAAGCCTTTGGTATACAGCATACGAAATTTTAGACCACTGCTTCTGGACGATTATTTCTTTTGTTTTTATTTATTTATGTCCTACAAAAGTTGCTGATTTAATGTTCGAAGAAATAAACTGAATAAAATTTTAAGGCTCTTTAAATGTTTTTAAGGCATTTCAAGATAACATATTTGTTAATGTTTAGAAAATAAACTTATCTAACCCCATTTAAAATATTAATCCGAAGTCGGATATCCTTAGTTATAGTTATGCATGTAATTTAAATATTACACCGTAAAGGAAATTACAAAATGTGTAACTACAAAATAAAACAACGAAACGAGTGACATAATGCCTACTTATGTAATAATTACATGTAAACATAGGAAAATATCTATTTTTGTTCTTAGGGACGTTATCGTTCGACCGGTTTGGTCATTTGCGTATAGATAGGAATGCATTTGTATTCGACAGTATCTTGAACACTTTGTGTAAGGATACCATATCTCAAACATGAATATATCCTTTAGATTATCTTATCCAACAAAAATGTTACATTTTTTTAATGGGGTAGGTCCGATTATAGGGGATCACTTTGTAGGAAATTACTTGGTTGCAATGAGATGTATTTTAGTGACAAATATTATCATTAGTTTATAGTTTCTTGACAAACAGGTAAAAAATAACTATCACAGTGTTATTTACAATACACAGAAAGGAAGAATACCTTCAGACACTTTGTTGGAAATTGTCAATACATTAAAATATTGATGTCAACAATAGCACAATTCACTTCCTCATCCCATTTCTGATGTCGCAGATCAACAAACTGAACAAAGATTAAAAACTGCAACTCGCAGAAGGAAACAAAAACATAGCGTGGGTTCACGTAATAGACTTTCCCACACGGTAATAGCTACATGTACTTAATGCACGCCATTATCTTCGCATCCGAAATCGACAGCTACAAATAAACATTAACCCTGACATACCGACTTTTCAATAAAATCCCATTGTTTGCCGAAATGCGAGAGAAACAACTGTCACTATTGTTTTGGCTATCAACTTTCAATTTCACTGATAGTATGTGCTATGTTGTAATCATAATTAATATGTCATGATTGTTACACGCATGGGCGCTCTGTAATACGAGGCGTGTAGAAATACGTGGTCGAAACCAGTCGAAGTGACGGTTATAGGAAAATTTTAAATAAATACGTTGGGACTTGAACAAGTTGCACGGGATTTTTAATTTTTATTGCAACGTCTGGGATACCTTTGAAGTGTTTATAGGGACTGTTTTTACATTCTATACAGTAAATTCCATTAAATATAAGAACGACACTAAATAACATATCTAACAAAAATAAGAAGCAACAATGCAGGAAGGAATACTTAAAATCTACTCACATAAAAACCCACTACGAACATAATAATGTCAAACACATCTCAAAAGTCCAAATAAAGATTAAAAACATCAAGAGCACTTCTAGCTATTCCTTTACGTTGACTATTTACAGATGAATATAAAAGTTAACATCGTAAACTTGGCTTTTAAAGATCCTTCCTTTACTGGGAATAAAATACGTTGTCAAACGCTCAAATTAAAAGCACCTTAGATGTATACAACATATTACTTTTGGAAATTGTAAACACGTCAATCTATTTCAGAACTAATTATACGAGCAAATATAATACATCGTAGCTCCGAGCTGTGGGAGTGGATATTATTTATGCAACGTTAAAATTAACTTACTTGCGATGAGCTATAAATAATTTACAAATGAACAATACAGACTTTCACTTTTGAATTAAGGTACATTGCTTTTTACACTAATTTCGCTGCAATTTAGATGAGCATGTCAAATTATATTATTATGTGCTTAAACTTTATTAGGTTCCTATATATTTAAAATGCATGTTTAATCTACTATAGTGAATATAGAGCCTATTAAAAATTCCTAATTTAACGGACCTTTTAACCAACAGACGTTGTGTTTTTATGATAGTTGTTACTTGTTTAAAGACATATAAGGTACAATGTAATATTTACCTAATATATCTTTTATTAGCGTGTAAGTTGTAGTCTTTTTTCAAATCAATCAATTTACTTAGATATTTCTCTACAAAGAATCAATAAATGTAACAGAATATCTAAATAGTCGAATTACGGAAATCCACGGGGCGTTTGCTTGAGCTAGAACCTGTTATTAGACCTGTTTCAGTGAGCAAGGTCCCGTCACAGATCGGGTCAGGCCTAGGGACGTTACCCTGGCGAAACTAGTTTATTATTTTTACATTTACACCCCGGGCTGGGCTAAAAGTAGCTTTTAATGCACGATCGGCTTGTATTTCTAGCAAATTGCCTATGGAAATAGATTTGTTTTTATTTTTGTGCGAAAATAGCTAAGGCTTTAGATTGGTTTTGTGTACAAATTGAATCGTGTGTTGCAATATTTTACTTTATAATGTAATTTACTGTTCTGATAAATAATAAAAATGAGTATTCGCATATGAATGAAAGTACTTACTGATAGAGAAATAAACCTCAATCAAATCATACTCTATTAACGCAAACACGCTTTGAATTAAATTTATTATAATTAAATTAATGATTGCGGTAACAAACGTCAGTTTGAACATCTAAAGCGAGTACCAGGCGCACAGACCCGTGTGAGTACACTGAAACCACAGCCTGTGACGTCACGTCACGCGAGAGTCACGCTTCTAGCACGCGCCACCCTCACCCCTAGAACTTTTGTGACTTCATACGGCTATGATTGAATGTCGCGGTTTGTTTGGTTTTGCTTCAGCGTTCAGTAATTAAAGGTTAACAGTACTTTTAAAACAAATTGTAATACAATGTTTTGAACCAATTGCATAAGTCTGTAATCTACACGAAGGAGTAAAGGTACGATTTTTGATATAGGATTCGACGTTATAATTTCATCTATACAAATATTATAAAGAGGAAAGGTTTGATTTTTTGTTTGTTTGTTTGTTTGTATGAATTGAAGGCTCCGAAACTACTTGGCAGATTTGAAAAATTCTTTCACTGTTGGAAAGCTACATCATTTCTGAGTGACATAGGCTAGGTTTTATCCCGGAAATCCCACGGGAACGGGAACTATGCGGGTTTTTTTTGAAAACGCGGGCGAAGCCGCAGGCGGAAAGCTAGTTATAAAATATGTATAAATGTTAACAGTACGTCCCAAAATAATTTGGAATACAATGTTTTGAACAAATTGTATAGATCCCTATAAATACACCAAAGAGTGAAAGTTTTTTTTGTTTTCGAATTGGCGTTATAATTTTATTATAAATTACGTTGTACGTTTTATCAAGATAATATCAACTGGAGGTACAATATGATCTCTTTTATTTATGCACTGTTGCACTTTACATTATATGAGATTTCTGACTCCACTTGTCATTGTTTCTTTATTATTACGTATTGAATCTAAAACGGAAATATATCCATGTAATATTTATTCAATAATAAAAACATTACATAATTATGCAATTTCAACATAAAGTACATGTTTTAAATGATATCGTATAGACTATAGAATTTAATACTATTTAGACGAAACACAAGATGAAAAAAATATACAAACATTTTTGACTCTATATAAATAAAACAAAAGAAAGCTGTAAGTTTCTACCATTATAATTTTAATTCAAACGTTATAAATTTTGCATCACAATACAAATATACCTACTGTCCAAAGTATTATCCATTTATCAAATATCTAGTCCCTCCAAGTCCCTCCTAATGTCTTAAGCAATTTCGTTAATCGTTTATACCATTGTCATCATCGATTATTTTAAATAATAGGTAAGTATACTCAAAATGGAATGACGAAATACACTTAATTTGAAATAGGTACATATTTAAACGCAACTTTAATTTATAATAAAAATATTAAAACTCGTGTTTTGACAACGCACATAAAATTCGCAAAATATTATCATTAATTCATAAAACATCTATTAGCCAACATAATTTACACAATGTCCAATATTATTACCCCACTAATACACGACAAGATCATTCTGAGCTACTACGGGAACATTAAAATGCGTGTTTGCAAATACTATGTATATCCAGTTTTATAATAGCGTACTTAATTTTAAATACACCGGTATCTAGAAAATAAATAACATCTATGCGACTATCTTTTATTTGGAATTTATGGAGCTATTTACGCGGCAAATTTATTAATTGCTATTTAATTTTATATCCACTTTCAGATTTTATCGATAGTATTATTTATGACTGTATTTATTGTTAAGGAGCTGCATAAGCTATTAACAATTAAATTATTTTATTTTATCTGATGTTTGTTTGTAGGAAAATGTTTAGCAAATAGTTGTTGTTTTTATTTATAAACATAAATTCGAGCTTCCGCGTCGTTTGATATAGTTTAGATCCAGAATTGATAAGACTTGATGATTTCTGATAAAACTTAATAACTGATTATTCTAAACTTAACTACATAATACGTCAAATATGAGCAGAATCTCATAGGACGGAAGGATAAGATGCATAATCTTACCCACGATCCCGTGGAGCCCCAGCGCTTAAGCCTCTTCCCGAAAATGTTTTGGCACTGCGACAAGCAAGACACGGACGCGGCCGGTTGGATTTTGCCACCGAAACTCTCAACCCTGTCCAATGTCATTATCACTGAACCCACTAATGTTCAAATCAGTTCATAACTTCACTTGAAAACGATAGACCCCGTATTTCCACGGGTTCGCGATACGTGCGCTCCTCACGCCGGTTAGACAGCGAATGAGGACCGAGGGCCCATTTTCCGAGTGCCGGGAAAGTTTCGCCCGCCCAAAAGTACGTAAGCGGCCAAGCGCGTGTTTGCGCCGTGATGGGCGAGTGACGTAGACAAAGCTTACAACATTAGCGTCTCAATCAGTCGTTCGTGAAAAGCGTGGACCGTGATGTATCGGCGACGACATTTCAGAATTTAATTAAATAATATATTAACCAAGAGCAATTCAGTTTAGTTGTATGTTTATTTTTCTTATTATTTCCAGTATCTAAATATAGACTTTCTTGTTATCCAACCTTTCGGATTATAGATATAATCGAATAGAGATAACTCGATCGTATAGAGCGAACTTTAGCACAAAAAAAAAATCATTGTTAATTTTGTTTTAATTGTTAATGAAGCAGATGTTGCGAAAGTTCTTCATTTTAAAATGCTAGGTGTAAGGTACAAGGCCATGGCATTAGACAGCTCTATGATTACGTACCTTACAGTGAATCTTTTGTACCTTTAAGTTTGATGACAAGGCCATATCAATTAAGTAATTAAAATATCCATCGACTTTTTAGATAAATAGTGTGGGTTTAAACAATTAAGCAAGTTTTATATTTAAGAGCTCTTTAAAGACCTTTCCATAGATTTAAATTAACTATTGAGAAAAAAGAATTTGTACGTAATTAAATGTTATTGAACATAACAATTGCAGAAACAAAAACGTAAATTTAAATAAAATTCCAAGTATAACTTAAGAATCAGAATTTAACAGGCACGTTATATAAAATTTCAAAAATTATTAAGCATTAATATAATTGGAACCACTAAAGCAAAATATCAAACACTAAATAAAACAATAATGCAAAAAAAATCATACTAATTACGACTCGATAATGAATTAATTAAGGATTTTTATGCTCGCCTCTCATCCGGGCATACACCTTACCCTAAGCACAGCACGAGGTACCTCTTCACTTTGGTAGCATAATTATGCATATTGGATGAATTCCATTAACTTTGTATACAACGTTTTGCACTAATTAATACGATCTGATTAACCGGAAGATTGCGAAAGGTAAAAACTAAAATCCTTCACTGTACCGCTCGGTACGAGTCGGCTTATCTTTTTATTTCATTACCTATTGCTTATGTGATGTACGTATATATACAAACGTAATATGGTTAGAAATAAAAAGTCTTTGGTAACATTACGCTATATGTTACATAAATATATTTACGTATTATGCATATAAATAATTTCAAAATTTGAATGCTGTAATATAAAAATTAAAAATATGTAATATTTTAATTATTATTTTTAACAAACAACTAAACCGCTTCAAATTGTTCAACTTTTCAGAACTCACAAAATTTAACTGCGACCAATCGGAAGGCACCAGCTTTCAAATACAAAAGTAATAAATCAAAATCGGTTCAACCAGTAGAAAGTACTGAGGTTACAAACTCTAAAAAAAGTTTTAGTAGAAAACCTCCTCCTTTTTTGAAATCGGTTGAAAAGTAAAGAATAAGCAGAAAAATATGGCAGTACATTGTATCCAGGTATAAGTGTTGTACTCAGGCATAATTCCCCCTCGACCCAAATACTTCCCGAGTCTCTTCACAGCACAAGTACATAAGTAAGATATTGTATTTCAAGAAAATCTAGGTTTAAAATAGCTACTAGATACTTCTGCTTTAATAATTATTTGCGTTTACATTCTACGTATGTGGGCTTTAAAATGTCAGTAAAGTAGTCAAGTTTTAACTACGACTTCTCTTACGACTTTGTGATTATAGATTTTAGAATTTCGCATGTTTGTAATATATTGATTAACATCCATTTTAATAATGATATTTGTTGGGATTTATTTAATAGCCAAATTATCAGTCATAAATGTTTTAAGTTTCTATCGTCTAAAATTTCAGTTTGAGGCCAGTCTAATAATTGTTTATTCATGGATATTTCACACCAACAACGCTTTACTAACCTGATAATATCCACTATAATAGGCTGATAATTCGAAAGTTATTATAACTATCACAAACGGTATCTTCGCTGATATGTAGAATGCTCTGGATTCTTGCAAAATGAGCTAACGGTACCGCTATGTGTTAGATACACTAACGTTGGGAGTGTAATTTTATCAAATTCCTATCAAACGCTTGTCATTTTCACACAAACTACATTGTAGTTTCGAAAATACAACGGTATATATAATCATTGCTTTTAATGCAGGAAAAAAGTGTCATCCGATGCAGTTTCTTTGAAATACAGATGAGCTTCAAATAGAGAAGAGTTAATCCATACTAATATTATAAATGCGAAAGTAACTCTGTCTGTCTGTCTGTTACTCAATCACGCCTTAACTACTGAACCAATTGGCATGAAATTTGGTATAGAGATATTTTGATACCCGAGAAAGGACATAGGATACGTTTTATCCCGGAAATCCTACGGGAACGGGTTTTTCTTAAAAAACGCGGGCGAAGCCGCGGGCGGAAAGCTAGTTAACAATAATACGATTTTCTCGCATTGCATGTAACATTTTAAATTGTTTGTGATAAATGCGCATTCGATACTTGATAAATCGTAGTCTAGTCTCAGGTAAATGGTAAATGAATCTTGTTCAACTCTTTAATTTCAAAGTAAAGGTTCATTTAATGCGACCGAAGTACGCCCACCGATGTAGCCAAGCCAAACCACGTGGGCGCAAGTCTATCGCCTTCAATTTATTTACTTCTTAAACAATACCTCAGATAATAAATCCCGAGGTTTTTGAATTTCTACATTAATTTAACGTATGTGAAATTGTGAACAAAATCAATATTAAAATCTCTCGTTTATTATAACTGCGCAGAAAATCTGCAGCAGTCGTAAAAAGCGATTTCGCGAACCAATCTGTTTATTGGGCAAGGAGGAAAAATTTAGACATTCACCTTGCGAGACCTTAACGTAAATAAATAATATTTGAAGTGCACTGACGTTTATATAGTCATTAAAAATAAATAAACATAGTGACGGAGGCAACTCGGTGTCTGATGTTTGTGTGCGTGTGTTGTTGGCGAGTGGGGAAATGGTCAAAACATATAAGCGGCCTATTTTGTTATTATCTGTTGAGATTTCTTATGTATGAAGGATTTAAGTGTTTTAAGTAGGTATACATCTATGTTAAAAAAGGGAAAATCTAATAATAATAAATTTCATTCATTAAATATGTGTAAGTTTTCTATTATTTTTTTTATTAACGTAATGATGATGACGTAAGTATAATACGTTAAAAAATTAACCTTAAAGTTAAAATAGGAAACAAAATTTACGAAAATGCATCGTATTTATAAAATAAACACACATTTTTACATAAATGAATTTATAGTTAGAATGCTTCCGTACTTGTTACAATAATTATAATATATAATTGGTCTGCATCATATGAAAACATGAAAATAAAAATTAAGAGGAATTATTATTTATAATAATAAAATATGAATGGTCAGTGCTCTCTTTTGATTAAGTTCAAACACCTCTATTTCTGCTGTACGACACAGTTTTTACAAAATTTCAAAAGACTTCAAGCATCACTGAATTTTTATTGACGACAACTATTCTTAAATATTATTACGACTATAGTTAAAGCCGCTTGCCTAATAAAAGATAATCAAAATGTCTCAATAATAAAAATGTCGTGTATTTAAGAATTTAACGTTTTGTATACAAACTGGCGAAAATTTATGAAGGTTTAGATAGGAATAGAATTAGAATTTTCATCGAGGCCGAAATCGTCTTATTGTTCATATCAATTACTTTTGAATCATACACGTGATTCATTAACTGTTTTTCATTTATATTCCTATCGCGATTGTATTTTTATTAGTCACCTAGCTTAGCCTCTAAAGAATTGTATTTAATATACATATCAATAACAAATTCGTTCCTCACCTGAATTTAAAAATACGATACAGAAGTTTCAGTCGCCATTCCTCCCCTAGTAACTTTAAAATGATATATTTCATAGTAGAGCAAATTAAGCGTCCATTTAAATAATGATTGCAATTTTAACATTGAATCAGTTATGAATATAATAAATAATAATTCACACAAACCATTATTCTCCCTAATACATGGTATTTCTTTCATCCTCTAAGCCAATACGTCATATAAATAATATTTCAGCTCGAATGTAAAATGTCGTGACCACTTTAACGACCACGAGCCACTATCAATCTTTTTGGCCGTGAAGTTTTTATTACGAAAATGTACTGGTGTTGTGATAATCATAATAAATTATGAATTCAAACATTTCACTACAACGCGTTCTAGTCGAACGTTTAAATGTATCTATTCATTATTTCATTATACGCGAAATTCCTTTCGCAGCAATAATAGGTCACATTTGATATTTAATGAGTGTTTAAATTCTGTTCAAACTTAAAAAATTTAAATACTTTGTCATTGCTCTGGCCTAGTCAATATATATTAATAAAAACAATATCGTTTCCAAATCAAATTACATTGTGTTCAAATTAGTATCGTCAAATTTTTTTGTTACAACAGACGAGACAGCTCGTTAAAAATTTAAAATTACTAATTATATACGATTATTAAAAACGAAAATCAAATTTGTACTAAAAACTTGAACCGATACGCTTCGTTCATGTAATACATTCCACTGAACAAAACATACTGTAATAGTTGCATAGATAAATCTAAATTGCGTTAATTGGGGCCGTTAATTATCTGTGCATCACCTTGCCGTTACGAAAGCATCTATGACGAGGCATAGGGTTGTCACAAACTATTGTTGTCACAAAGGTATAATTTTTGAAAGCTTATGATGTATATGACGTATAAATATTGAACCAACTTATTTGATCGCAATGTAAAGTGAAAATTAATTATTTGTTATATAAAAAGTTTTGCAAATTTTTACGTTCAGTATTTCATCTTTATAAATCAGAAGAATCAAAATCATAATTTTGATATGTAAAAGAAATAACTGAATTGTATTTATCCATTTTAGTTCTTATACACGACGTAAATATTACAGTGACAGTAATCGTTGTCATGCACCATAGATTTCTCGGGTTAATGTTATAGTTAAATTACGGAAATGCAGTTCCAGAAGCTTAATCATATAAGACATATACTCCAAGAAGCTTGTCGTTATTGTCCGGCCACGACTTAAGGTATATATTTGAAATAATTGCTCGTCATATCGCGGCTGTGGTCACACCGCGATTGTTACGAACAATCTCGTCATATCTTCATTACCTTACATAATAATGAAGTACATTGATATAAAAAACATCAAATGAAACATAAAATTAGATAGAAGTTTACTAAATATTATATTACGGTATAATTGCTACAGTTTAATATATTTTATAGAGCCAAATATTATGTAGATATTTAAAAGTATTATTTTAATTTTACATATCCTTAAAATTGTTTTAAAAAATTGCAATTTATTATAAAATGTGGCAACCCTTAAAGCTACACGGAACACGTCATAAGAAAGGACGTTTTTACGGCAATGTTTGTTCCACCATTGCAATTTAAAAATTAAGAGTTAGTCAACAATTTCATGTTCGTATTAAGCAAGATATTAATTCTATTATTGTTAGATTTACATAATTAGATTATGAATATAAAAATTGGCTTAAATTTTTGAAATGGCTTAAATGGCTTAAATTTTTGATTGAACCTTTTGACGTCATAATAAAAAATCATTAGCGTTGATGGTGTATTCTGAAATTCTATTCTTACATACCAATATATTTTTACTTTTTCCCTATGGAAAATCCCTTGCGACATACCTGGAACAAAACACATAAAAATTAGTAGACAGTCATAAAAATCGTATTAAAGTTACCATTTAGTTATACGGTGACGATCGTACGAACATCCAACATGCTATAAAACAAGATCGCGTTGAAAGAGAAGAAATTAATATCAAAAATTTTAATACTTTTCATAAAAATTGTGTCGGTGACATTCGCTCGCCCTAAATATGAAATGTGTCAACCATTTTTCCGTATGCACATAATTTTTTAACAACATTACTTAAACATCGCTGCAAACCGTAAATATATCACGCTCAAAGAAATCCTAAGTGTGATGAGACTTTGTTGATATTATAAGTTAAAAATTTAAGTATTGTTTGCGATTCATTATACGCAATAAAATGTTTTGGGCAATTCGGATACAAATAAATGCATTTGACCCACAATTCGGTATCGTAAATTTAATTACTTTTTACGTAACATTGGTTTGGGTTAACACGTGAAAGATTTTACATCAGACAGGAAAATTGTGTTGGAAACTGACACAGACACTGGTAACGACATAATTTAAAGTTTTTTGAAAACCGCGTAATATTTTGTCTGCGTAATGTAATAAGATAATTTATTGGATTGGCTTATTGAGAGCAGCGAAGCTTATACAATTTTAAATCAAGATAAATTCTGCGAAGATTCAATGACATGGTATAAATACTTGTACTGAACATTAATAGAAACTGTAACAACTGTATCAGTTCTAATTAAGCAAGAAATAACGTCGTTCGGGCGACGACTCCGGCCGCCGCCCACGGCATCTTCTCAATTCTCGTAACATGTGTAATATTATCACGGGATCTGGATGTAGGTCAAGTGAGCGAAAACCGCGGATTCTCAAGTTTGTTTACCTCGAGGGTTACCTTGAGAACTGTTGGGAAAACTATTAGATCGAGCAAAACAAACGCGCAGTATGAAGTGTTTGGACAGTACATATTTGTGATACACGCGGAGCTTTTTTCGAACAGAACAGTATTAGAAATAAAAGAACATAACATTTTAACAGAACAGAATAACAATAAAATACAAGATGAAGGTAACGTATGTATATTTTGTTCTGTAGAAAATGTTATTGAAGCCACGTATTAAATTAATAACAAAGTATATAAATACTTTTAAACTAAGGGCGCGTTCCCACCGTGTCGTGACGACATATAATCGTGTAGTTTTAAGTGTCGTGGCTTATAAGTTTAAATGGAGGTGTTCACATTTAGAACGACACAATTTACTGTCATCTACGACAGTTTTTGCAGTGACGACACTTTGTCGTGACAGTGGGAACGGCAAGCACGACAGTCGTAAAACGATAAAAAATCGTGGACGGCAACTCTATGACGTCCATTGAACTCAGGAGAGTAAACGCACTAGTAATCACCAAGCGAACGCAGAGGCGACTAGATTTGTATCTTGCTGATGATGTGTAAACGACAAAGCGACTGCCAGGAAACGATAAAATGTCGTCGCGATCCAATGGGAACAGCTAGATACGACAGTCGCTAAACGATAAAAAATGTTGACGACAAACAATCGTTATAATGGGAACAGGTAGAGACGACAGTCGTCGAACGATAAATTAGTCGTTACGACATAGTGGGAACGCGCCCTAAGACATTACGATCTCACGGTACATACCAGATCAAAGCTTGGTACGAAATATAAATTGTTTAGCGGCGGACCGAATTATTTAATTCTTAGAAGTTTTTATGAAATAAATTTATATTTGTGAGTTAGCGAATATATTCTGTTTCTAGTGCATGACGCTTCGTATAATCAGCTTCATATGGGTCGCTGTCAACTGCCTAAATAATGATTGCTATTATGGCCATTTGTGTGTATGTACCTACAGTAATTAGTCGTACCCCACAATTTTGCCTGTATTTCTCCGCTCTTATAGATATTAGCGTTTTGTAATATAACCTGTAGCTTTTCTTGATAAATTGGCTATCTAACAATGAAATTATTTTTCAAATCGGACCCGTCTTTCCTGAGATTAGCGCGTTCAAACAAACATTCTGCTTATTATAGATATTAGTATGGACTTTTCTGTAAATCCAGCGGCCTTATTCAATTTTTACGTAACTCGAAATTAAAAAGAAAGAGATTAAGCGCAAATTAAAACCCCACAAAGCTCTAGCTGATTAAAATCGCTTCGACATAAAACAAAGTTCTCCGATTCCGTCTTAATCAGTATCAAATGGACGAATAACAGAGCTGTAGGGCAGAAGTTCGATTCTCATCAAAATCTCCAGACGACCTTTCGCCCGACTTTCATAAGGCTTTAGAGGGCTATCACGTAGTGTCGATGGTAAATAAGGGATGTAAAAAATTCGTATGAAACTTTATAGACCTAATCTGCAAATAATTTGGTATTTGGAAGACTTGCGCGTTTACAAAACACATGTATAGTTTATAATGTTTACGCATATAATTTGACTTCAAAGCATATATTCAGTGTTCATAACATATTTTGCTTTGAATAAGTGTAAATGTCATTGTTGATTTAAAGTTCTTTTTGTTAATGATGATAAAGTCAATTCACCTAGATTCCCGGAATCGCATCGTAACCTTTTTATAGTTGAGTAATTCGTATATAAAGAAATAAATCAACGAGCTGCGTAACAATGTTTATTGCAGTCTAAATATAGACGGATTATATCGTATCTAGTACGTACTCGTATAGACAACAATTAGGCACGGCCACGCCCTTCTAAGTGTTGATGTTAGCATTGATTGATGCAGACCATTTTAAAACATTGCCGTCTACGCGCACGGATTGTTTAATTTCCAAGCGTTGCGCAAATAAACCGACAATCGGATTTATTTTAAGACAATTATCAGTAAATACTTTTAAATACATCAAACGGATCTGTCATTGTTATATAATGATTTAAACTTACTACAATAATATACGTATTTAAAGAACTTAAGAGGTGCACACCACATCATGCTAATTCACTTACTCATAGTAATATTGAATTCTGTGGAGGAAGAATGTTGGCACTTTTTTAATAAGAGAGGATCCTTTATCAGCCTGTGCTATACTTATTAGTACTGAGCTAGTCATTGGCCAGAACAAGAATATTTTAAGGCCTATTTAAAGGACATTATATATTTCATAAATTAGTATACAATTCTCGTCGTCGGTTCGAAGCTAAGAACAAAAGGCTGATGTGCTGACACACGGTAAGCTGCAAACCTACAAAGGTTTATGATGCGCTCACTTGTCGACGCGCCGCGTATGGGATCCGTCATAAAACACGACTGTATTCAATTAATTAAAATACTTCCGCGCTTTTAGGAATATTTGAAGAGAATACAAAGAAAATTTACGTTATTTCTCCTTTTCAAAATTCACACGAATGTCACTAATAACGGGAATATGAATAGTTATACCACAGGTTATACTATTGAATGTAATTCACTATTGAATTAGAAATATAGTCAACCTTACAGTGTGTTAACCTTGTTTGCGAATACAATATTATATCATAAATCTAGCACCGAAGTAGTTGTAAACGAGAAACAGTTCGCAAGCTCCCAATACAGTACATAAATTAACCACATAATTGCAACTGAGAGAACTCTACGTTTTCATAGCTCTGTCGTTTTTAGCGTCGTATGTAGGTTTATAGATTTTCAGAAACTATCAGAAATAGATTCACTATATTCTTGAAACTAATAAAACGTCCCATATCATTTTTCTATATTAGTTGCGAGCGTAAATATTTAATTGCCCTCTTAAAACTACAGTTAAGATGTGTGAATCGACGTTAATTACATCGACATAAATGTATCGTATGTGCTTTTAAACTAAATTTGCAAGCTTTTCTCGGAACATTGTACTAACTAATCACTGCAAGTGCACAGGCCGCTGAAAATTTAACCGCCTTTATCGTCACTCGCAGACATTCCATTGTGTTGCCAAACAAAGCTTACGTTTGATGTTTTTCTTATTCTTCCTCCGCTCGACATCCTATTTTTCCAAATTAAGGTTTCGAGGCCGACTCCCGTTACCTGTTTTTGAAATATTATACACATCGCCGCACTAAATACTTCGTCCTTGATTCTATCATTAATTATTGAAAATAGGTTGGCATTTTTCATAGTAAATACACAATTAATCTTGTGAGATCGCGTCGCAAAAGTGTTCAAGTGAGCAATATTTAAGACCTAATTAACGGTTGAAGACACCGGTCTATTATTGAGATACGTAAACTAAAGCTTTAATTTTAGATGTTCGAGTCTAAAATATTTATAGATAATTGCAAAATACATGGCCGAGTTATGTCAGACGATAGGCGTTAACGGACGGGCGAAGCTAATGCGATAATACGAATGTTACTAGAAGATCCTACGCTCATTCAAATCGAATTATTATAATTTGATGGATACTAATCCTTCAAGTAATCCTCTATTTATTTGAGTGATTACTCAAATGTCAAATGGCGATGGAATTTAGATTCGATAATCTCGATAGACAATAGAATTAACGTGTGTAACTGTGTAAATGTATACTTATTATTGTATTGTATGTATATCTTATATCTATGTAGAATATATTAGTTGCATTTAAGATAAATAATGATTTTATAACATCTGAAACCTTCTTTATAACCTTTTGAAAATAAAAAGCAACCTGAAAATTTGTTTTGAAAACAACGGGACATTATTATAAAGTTTTGATATAAAAATACTTTTGTGTCAAAATAGTTAATAAATAATAACCACTTCATGTCGATTTATATGTTTAGCAAATTATACTATGATATAGTATGAATAGTAAAATTATAAAAGTTTGTGTTTTAAAGGAAGCATCTAAATTCTCTGGCTCGTAAGGGATTTGGCGCGCGTTTCTTGTAAATTCAACTTTATCTGCCTTCAGAACGGATGTATAAAAAAATTGTAGTGTCTCATCATAAAACATTGTGACGCATGCACTATTCATTCATGCGAATATTCATGCACTACACGATATTTAGGGCGTTTTATTTTCGCGTGGAGGCCACGTGGCATCTAATTCTGTATCAAATTGTATACATTACTGTTCTAGTTTTCAAGTTAAATAATGTACTCCTACGCGACACCTTTGTGCTCTCGTTAGTAGTTAGTTCGCAAGTTACTCTTAGCGGCTAGTACCGATTTAGGTATCCTAACAATAATATTGTGCGTTTATTGGACAGGGCTTTAATTAAATTCGCTTATCTATAGGAGAGTTTATATGTTTAAACATAAATTGGTTTTGGAAATACGTAATAGTAGACTGTATCTTGATTTAAAAATTACGTTTCCGTTGAATACGTAGAAGGTGTACAATATTAATTAAAAGTATAACAATTATAGTTTTATGTCAACTCAACATGTGTTAATAGCTTCGGGTGTGTTCGAAAAACTAAAATTTGCATAACCTTGCTAGCTTAAATTGCCTTGTATCAGGTATCTGATGTTAAGCAAATATAAACTTCGCAAATAGACCGCATGCTTCGATAAATGGGGTGTTGACTGGTCAATATCAATGTGAATTACAATGTATACGTAATTAATAACCATGTAAACAAATATGTATCTAAGTTAAAGACTTGTTTTTTAAATTAAAAGTCAAATTTCATAAAATAATAATCGTAATAAGCGAGCGAATGAGACACTAAATTTACATATTACTGAAAACATTACAGTATCATATTCGAATATTATAAATAAACACGATCAAATTATACGCAATCTATTTGTAATGTGTTATTCTTGTTTTACCTCACTAACAAAATAGTTCCTAGACGCGATAATATCTGAAACTCACTCAATTTCGAAGGAAGACGGATGTTTTGCAACATTCGGGTTTTTAATGATAATGTTATGCTAGACTTTTGTTTTTGCCTGTGTACAAAATTGGTGATAATATTTTACACCATAAATGAAAGTTAATTTCTAGTATCAATTAAGATATTAAGTAAAGGTGATTGGTTTTACGACATAACTATGACATTACGAAACTTGGCCAATAATATAGTTGAATTTTTGATGATGAACCCCAGATAAATTACACCAACGGCTTATAATTATTTATGTTGATATTCTTTCATTCTGAACAAGAAAATCTAAATTATAAATAGCATATAAAATAAGCTCAACTTCATGTCATATTATTTTTGGATGTAATTTTCTTATGAATTCACAAGGTTGATAATAACGCATCATCTCACATTACCTACACGAACCATACGGTACATTCGTCAAATTCGGTAAACAGGAATAAATAATAAAAAAGTCGACTTCAAGGAACTTTTTTCAACAAGGAAGTGTCTTCTTTACCTCCATTAGGTAAATTAGGACTCTTTAGAATAACACGGAAGATAAAATTGATTGAAGGCTCTGTAAACGTTATGTTTTGCGTGTTATCATAATTTTGATTCATGTTTGGTAAAAACAATTTTGGAGCTTACGAGAATGAAATGTTAGCTGCTAATATAGACAGCGTTTAATATGAAATCAACATTTTAAACTGTACAAAGACATATCAATTACGGTTTAAAAATATTTTTACGCATTTAAATCATATAAAGTGTTATTGACTCTTCCGAGATCTTCGTTAATCGTTTTGTCTTAATACTTACTCCCTTATAACGTTAAACACTAACAAAACACGTTATTTAATTGCAAACAAAATTTCCCATGCGAAAACAACATTCCCGATTCTAGCGAATTTCGGCGAGTGTAAACAATAATATATTTGAAATCAGACATGATAACGGAAATGCCGGATTCCAGCATTGCATTCTAATAATATCATCATTACATGGGGAAACCCATTCTCATATCCTTTCTGTCAAAAGCTTAAGATGATAAATAAGTGTGTTTATAAGTTTGATTGAATCTAATACAAACATTAAGGTTATTCAACATATTTAGTAAATCCTGCTCAACTTTCATGTCTTTTTCGTTGGTATCTTTTATTTTTTGTTTCAATAACTTGCGATATCACATTTGACCTTTAAGTATGAAGTTCTTTTATACGGAAAGAAGCTTAAAAATCTAGTTTAAAATGAACGGTAAACTTTGCTATTTGTATTACTAAATCATCAGACTTCCTAGAAGCATGCAATATCCCAACGATTACATAAAAACTGTCGTACCACACACGTAGACTGGTCACTGAACAATTTTCTTATAAAAATTATGCTCTTTGCATCTCGACAGTCCAGTAAATAACGGCATAAAAGTTATTTATGTTTCCGACTGTACTTGCATATTGAGTTGTTGCACATGAAATATGTTAATAGAGTTATTTTCATAGATTGGCACTCACACTTTGTCTCTCACCGTTGTATTTGTGATTGCAATATACGTTGTTTCGTTGAAAAACAATAGTTCAAAACATATGAGTAACAATGTTATTATTGCACCTTTTGCTGAGGCGTTATGGTGTTAAATCTTAATAAGAATAGCTAAGAATTCCAATTATTTCTTTTGGTTTCTAAACAACTATTTGTTCTTTATCTTCTCCAACTTTTCATATAGAGAACAATCAAACTCCCGCGATTAGAACCTAAATTAGTTTCCTCCATATATTGACTTCGCAATCGACTCCCGAACAGTCAACGACCCCTGCAGGATCCCATTAGAAGTTTTGATTCGCAAACAATCCACACATTCGGCAAACAACTCTGAACGAAACGCTTATCTCAGGCCGTTGACCCCTATCATCTCACTTGTTATACAATAAAATCCTCAGGGACTATGTTGCTATCCAGACCCATTGAAAATAACAAGGGGATTTTCAAGCGAAGGTGACATAACGAGCTAGGGTTGACACAAGTATCATTTACCTTTTGATCGACGGAGATCTTTATATTTTACTTGTATAAAATATTACCTATGTATGAAAACAGGGTTTATGTAGTCTGCGGACTGAAACTTTAACATAACACAAAAAAATTTCAGATAGTAATAAATAAAATGAGAGAGAGAGAGTAATTTGAAATAATCTTTAAATCTTAAAAATTGATTAAATTATGGAAAAACGTTTTAAATAACTTAATATAATGTTACAATTATACAAATCGTAAATGAACCACCCCTTCAATGATGTCATTGATCTCTTTTCGCAGCTCCAATGATTTTCCTCATTAAATGTAATTTGTTAATTTTCTTGAACCCTTCGAAAGGTCGAAAACGTAATATTGCACAGATTGGAATACTTATTGATTTTTAGAGTTATTTTAGAATTGTATTCGTGCGATAAAGTAGATATTAACATGTTTACCTAAATTGATTTACTTTCAGAATATAATATAATATTAAATTAAATACAAACGACTTACTCCAATATTATGTACCTACTAAAATTCTTGTTTAAAAAAAAATATCACACTCCCCACCTCAACCGCGAGAACTGAAAAAATGGGACCAACCAAGAAAATGATTCAATTTGAATGCCAGCCATTTCTTGGCTAGCTTTAAAAAATCATCTAAATCGGTTTAACCAGTTCTGAGGTAAGAAATAAACAAAATATCCAACTGAGGACATCCTCCTTTTCTGAAGTCGGTTGAAAGTGTTATTGAATTATATTCTAACGACTTTAACGTATTACTTGAAAGCAAAGTGCGGATAGGCGTCACACAAATTGTATTAGGACGAGAACGCAATCCAATTGAAACCAACCTTTACAGTGAAGTGACATTTGAAAATGGAGATATTTTTAGACTACCATCTACCAAGAAAAGACGATGAGATAATAGAAAATATTCTGATAAAGATAATTAGAATTGGTCACTAAATTATATGCGTACAGACTTAACACATACATATACAATATATTAATTATTTTTCTACTAACAATTAATTACGACTAGTGATTACCCTCTCGCACCACAGATTCGTGAACACATCAAGTGCAATCAAAACAGTTATCGCTTACAAAGACGCAGCGCAGTTGCATTCAGTCGCTATATTTAGACGACAATACCTCCTGAAGCGCGGTAAGCGTCACGCGGGATAATTTATGGGAAAAGTCGACGGGAGCGTTATTTGACGACAATGATGCTGTTTACTTGCCGGTAGTGATACCTCCGAGGGTTTATAAATCATTGCACACTATTTATGCGGGATTAAAACGGTTCGTGACATAGACATGAGTCCTGTGAGCGAAAACGCCTCGTAATTCAACGAGCCAAATGAGCTGACAGCGTCGTGTGAATCAGTTTATACCATTTATATTTAATATTTATTATTTTGTTAAATGTGAGCAAGAACGTGTTTAACTAAGAAAATTCTAGAACTCGAATAAAGAAGTAAAAATCATTCTGATTCTAAACAAAAGATTACTATTAAAGAAAGCTTTGTAACAACAGTCTAGAAAGAAGTGAACTGGATTTCCATAAACTGGAAATAAGCTGTATTGTCGCGTTGACATTGAATGGAGCGAATTAAAGTAACAAGGAACTTTCCGGAGCGAATTGTAAAACATTCTTGGAGATTCATAAAGTGTATAAATGGGATATAATTGTCGTATAACTCCAGTGAAGCGTAATACATAACGCCTCAGCTTTGTTCTACGCGTGCTACGAACGCTACGCAGGTCATCGAACTGTATTTCTTATTTGTGAAATGTTTCGGTTGAAATCAAATTAGTTTTGTTTTGATGTGAAATAAGGCGTATGAAGGAGACAATATGGAAGCGCTGTGTTTGTTAAGATATTATGAAGACAATATAATTAATGTATCGCGCTCTTGGCATTTATTCCATATACTTTTCACTTGTTTTATTATATTCTCTGATAATATGATTATGAAAACATACGAACATAACATTTCTAAATGATTTCACTACATTAATATTTCAATTTCGTTTATTTCCCATCAAATTTATTGCTAATATTATCCGCTTATTAGTAATAATTCGTATTTTTCGGATCAAAGTATTGAGAAATTTACGCAACGACGCGTAATCGTGTCGACAAATGGCCGCAATTATTTTCGTAATAAATTACAAATATTATTACTTCATTTCGGAATTTGAAGTATCTCTATAATTTATAACTGTCGAATTGTGGCCTGACTTTATTACAACGGACTAGTTTTTAAAATTTCTCGTAAATACTTTAACTTTAAACATTATAACATAAGGATAACATTTTACTTCAACTGAAATACTGGGGCAGTATAAAATACTGTTCTGTACATAACAACGGCCTTGAAATAAAAAGCCTTACTGAAGGTCGCATAGTAACTAAAGCTAGGTTTGTGGTCTTTGTATTGCGTCATCCGCCTCACCCTCCGAGTCCAACCACGTCGATACTGTGGCCTTTGATTTGGCCATAAAGTAACATGCTATTACGTATGATGTCACGGGAAAACAAGCAGAGTCGTCACTGTGTACCATTTAGGAGTAACCTTGAACTTTACCGAAATGGGAACATATGTGTACCCTAAATCTTATATATAAAAATGAATCGCAAAATGTGTTGGTAAGCGCATAACTCGAGAACGGCTGAACCGATTTCGATAATTCTTTTTTTATTATATTCCTTGAAGTACGAGGATGGTTCTTACGTAGAGAAAACGTAAATATGTACCACGGGCGAAGCCGGGGCGGACTGCTAGTATGATATAAATGGAAGTTTATTTGTATGGATATTGGATGCGCAGTTGTAAACATATTCACATATGTTTTTACTTTTTATAGAAAAATTTCAATTAAAACTGGTAAATTTTTTGTATCGAAATTATTAGAGTAAGAAATATTATTTATCCGGTACTCTGTATGTGCAAACCGTGAACGGAAGTAAATAAAATAGGAATAAATATAATAAATATTTGATTCGAATTCTAATTATTCGAACTATAGCATTAATTTGTAGGACGACACTGCCTTAAGACAAGAATTATTCATCAGTTTATCAGTCATCTGGTTTCCATAACACAAGAGAAAGCTTAGTTTGGGATAAGATCGTGTCGTGTGAAAAAAATTGTCCTGAAATATTTATTTATTTAAAAATAAAACACACAGGATATGTCAAACAACAATCTACAAAACAGAGCGAGCACATGGAAAGCTTTCGCACTAAGCTAACAAAATGCTATCTTTAGCTAGATAAATTTACGGCCACTTTGCTAATTACATCGCGGCATTGAAACGTCTGGCCTCTTTGCATAATGACGGGATATTTTTAATTTATGCCTAATATTGTACTGTAATAAATATGCTATAACGGTATCCATATGGTGTCTAGATGTTGTAGGACAAGTAACTAGGAACTTGGAAATATATGAGAAGAATTATAGAGTGATGAGGTAGAAATTGTCACCCATTAAATTTGTCTGCTAAAAGTCTAAAACTATCGTTTTAGATTAAATAATAATTCATATGTTACACACATGATGTGTATTGTTATATTCGATGTAGATATTTTGGGCGGCATGTGTTTCTAATATATTTTATGTTATTTCAATAATACCTTTATAAAAATTATTATAACTATTCACGTGAACCGTCTGTGAACTTAAACGACGATATTTTTAGAATTCTTCAGCTGTAGACAAATTAATATCAAGCTGTGTAGACTCGATAAACAACGATCAATCAATTAGCTTACATCTCGTAAATAAAAACATTGCATTAATTTTGACGTCATCTCCGCTTTGTTATGTTTTCTGAACAATTTAGGTCATTTGGTGGATGAACTTTATCAATTTCTTTTCTTTTTTGTTTCAACATACAAAAAATTGATAAACAAACTAGATACTTATATGAAAATAGAACTATGTTTATCGATTTCTAAATGAGTAATTGTATCGTCAAATAGAAAGAGTTGAAACTCAATCAGAGCTTCAAATATAAGCTTAAATTCAGGTCAAGTGTTGCAGTGAAAACAATACATCAAAGCAAACAAAACAAAGCGAATTTAACAAAGAGTTTTGTATTTTTGGACAAGCACATCAGTAGTGACGACTGACAATAGAGGATCATTTGAAAAGGTATATGCGAATATTATAAACTTTGATAAACAACCAAACTACATAATATGAACAAATCTTTGATATGAAAAATAGACTGGATGCAAATTTTTACACAAAAGAAAATTCAAAATTAGATTAAATTAATTAAGATAAAATATTGAGTTTAGATAAGGATAAATAAATAATTCTATATGAATGAGATTTTTTCTTGGTGTTTAAAAAAAACAGTGTGTTAAATCACACAGTTTGAGGAAATAACACGGAAACGCTCTGGATAGTTGGTAAAGAAAACATTACGAGACACGTTCACACTTCGCGAAACAATGTTCTAGTTTAGAGTGCGATAATTCTTATAATAACAACATTTGAATATTTAAACTTTGGTGAATATTATTTTAAAGGCATTTAAATTAAATTAATAATTGTGATTAATTTTCTCGCAATATGGTTTGAAACTTTCTTAATTAAAAATCATTATATCGAATTTTCCAATTATTTCTAGGCGTTAATACTTGATAGAATCTATAAAACTAAAGCGTGGAGGGTGCGTCACGTGTGAAACGTGATAAAACACGTTTTTTGTACTCAGGTATACTAGCATCTAGAGTATAAAAGAGCTTTCTATACCTATGATAAATTTGATATTTTTTAAAGTGACTAGGGTTGATGACTGCTTAAATATAAATTTTTCAGAAGTCTCTTCTGGACTATAGACTATAGACATATGGAGCAATGTATTTAAAGGGAAGAAAATCTTATGATTCACTATCTAACGGTCTATATGAAACCCAGGTCATACATAAAAGGACATGATTATTTCTAAATAATCTTTATTTTAGAGCATACTAATTATTTTAAACCCAAAAAAAGACATCGCAATAATTTCAACATACAATTTAAAACTGATATAGACAGCAATAACAAATTAATCCGATACACTGTGGGTGTTAGAGAGTCAGGTATTTATTGAAATCTAGAATTCAGGTCAGATGGCGGGTTAAAGGCCTCAATATAACATAAAAAGCTGACATTTAAATGATTGCTCGGGATGAAAAGCCTTAACGAGGGATGGATTTCGGTAACCTCGATTTAAAAAGGCTGGGCTTGGGCGGTGATTATTCAATTTACTATGTAGATTATGGAGCTTTGGAATATCTTCTTCAATCCATACTAATATTATAAATGCGAAAGTAACTCTGTCTGTCTGTCTGTTACTCAATCACGCCTAAACTACTGAACCAATTTGCATGAAATTTGGTATGGGGATATTTTGATACCCGAGAAAGGACATAGGCTACCTTTTATTGCGAAATATGTACCACGGGCGAAGCCGGGGCGGACCTCTAGTATTATATAAAACGAAAAGGTGACTGACCGACTGATCTATCAGCAAAGCTATCTAACTACCGATCCAACCGATCAGGCTGAAATTTGGCATGCAGATAGCCACTATGATATTAGGCATCCGCTAAGAAAGGATTTTGATAAATTGTGCCCCCAAGAGACTTGGGGGATGAAAGTTCGTACATGTATTTTGCAAAGCTGCGGGCAATAGCTCGTTGATGCATTTTGTCTATATGTATGACTATCTTGAATGTACCTATACTGTTCGACACTCCGACATCGAGCCTAGGTTCGATTCACGCGTAGTACTTTATTTCAATGGTATTTATAGTTGTTTGTAATAATGACCATAGTGTTAGTTATTGCCTATAAACAAATGTAAGAGAGGTAGGTCAAGTTCGTGCGTTATTGAGTTTTAAAGATCCTGAGATGTTCGAATATATTCGCATTTACATTATAAGTAGTACTAAAATATATATGGGAAACTTTTATGGCTATCATTAACAAAACAATAAAGGAATTCGAAGAAAATAATATTTATTATCAAAAGTATATTTGCAAAGAAAACAGTAAATATTTGAATTAAATTTCTAACAGTTGAAAAGAAAATTTGTCCACATTGTTGTTCATAACACGTTTTTATTGCACGTGGTGTGTCTGCAATCACGTTCTCTAAACAGTCCTCTCGATACAATACTAAACTTTTATATTTTTTACTGAAAAACATTCATAGTCCGGGATCCATCTGCCATTTTTGCAAGTGATTACTATCAAGCTAATTTTTCGTGAGTAGCTTTATTTTGATGAGATGCCCAATAATTTCATGTAAGAAACTCTCGATTGAGGTAGCTAACAGAGGAAACAAGGATAAAATATTTTGATTTGATGGTTCTCAAATATTAATTACTAACTGAATGTTTTTTTTTTGTTCAATCTCAAGATAATTATCTAAATTATTCGAAAAAATATTTGTCCTACAAAATCTATGGTTTGATCAAAGAGTCCCCCTTTCCAATGTGTATCGATAACGAGGTCATCATAAATAATTACTAACCAGCTGATTTTTTTATTTTCACTTATTTAATACTTATATAATTCAACAGACATATTGTACTACAAATTGCGTAATAAATATTTGAGAACCGTCTAATCAAAATTTTTTATCCTTGTTACCTCTGTAAGCTACCACAATCGAGAGTTTCGTACATGAAATTATTGGGCATCTCATCAAAATAAAGCTACTCACGAAAAATTAGCTTGATAGTAATCACTTGCAAAAATGGGCGATGGATCCCGGACTATCATTTTTAAACGTTTCAAAACCCACCTGACAATGATGTATCTAATCCGTTCACAATTTGTTGTTAATTTCATGAATTATAAAAATAATTTGAACTAGAAAAGTAAATTTAACGTTTCCTTCGAAAATTTCAACAATTCCCTGAAAATTTTATGTAACAGAATATATTTAAATTCATAAAAAATAGGTTGACAGTCGCGACGCGGCATTTAAGCGCCAATTAACTATCCTATACCTCTCGAGAATGTAACACGGCGTGATAAATGGTTAGCGAAATTGAATAATCAGTTACAAAATTTCAAGAAACCCGAGCCGTATGTGGGTCATGACGCACAAGTATGTTGTTCCCGAAGAAATTAAAAAGGAAGCGATGCGGAATGTGCTCCACTTGCCGTTCGATGCTCGGAACGGGATCTCTTTTGCACTGTGTCACACCCGCTAATGTTTGGCAAACTGGGCCGGAGCCTGAGGTGTGATTTACTGACCTCTTTACGTGTCCTTTCAGGTCTGGAGTTTGTAGAGACGGAAACGAAAGGAGTGTCAATAGTACATGTCTTTGTTCTTAGATTAACTGAAGACTTTGAATGTCTTACAGTCTTTCGAGTAACGTTTTCCTTTGTGATTATATTTGATGCAATTTCTGAGTACTCTAGAATATTATAGGAATGTATCAATGATGAGGAAAAACATAAAGTTTTTATTGTAGCGTGAAATATATAAAAATTTCTATATATAAATTGCTCTGAGAAATATTTAAATACAATATATTTTCCTGTTTCCAAATGAACTTTTGCAAATGCTTTTAGGTATGTTAAAAACACTGACCGTTGCCAAATATTCCTATCATCCTTTTTTCTCAACGCACTCGATAGCACAAATGCTTTCTGGATAAAAGATGAATCAATTCCTTATCATGTAATATTTCTTAAGTATAACTAATTATTATAACTACAGTATAATTTTCAAATTAACATTAAAGTTAAAAAATAAAAACTTCCTTCAATAAAATCTATCCTATATTTTTCCAATTGAATAAAATTATATGAATGTATGAACATTTTTTTAGAAATGTGTTTTAATAAAGTATTTCAACTACATTTGAATTTATTTCCGTATGGAGAGATATTACAGTGAATCGTAAACCAATTAACACCTAGTTAATAGCTAACTTTGTACGTCACTAGAAACTAATCTATCTTTAATTACTCTGATGCGCCACGAAATAAATAAATAAATAAAAATTCTTTATTGACAATAGAATACAACATTTTTAAATACTGAAGTCTCTGACTCCCAAACTAGGTAAAAACCTGTATGTCAGGAGTTAGAAAAATGACGACCACTTCGATGCACACCTAGTAATATTTATGAATATATTCCTACCAATATTATAAATATGAAAGTAACCTTGTGTGCCCGTATAATGTAACTGTTCCAAGTCTACATGGATTTGGTATAATAGATTAATTTTGTCAAGAAAATAAAACTTGATTGGAGTGAAATAGGATGGAAATATGTGTAAGGCTGCCGACGGCACGCGAGATGCACGCGAGTGAAGCCGCGGGCGAAGTGCTAATGAAATATTATATCCAACTACAAATAGTCATAAAATATAGGTATTGAAAGATGATTTACAACATGTAATAAAGTGGTTTTTCCGATCACGTATCGCAAATACTTATGACAAATGCTGGTTTGGAAAATGTAGTTCAGAAAGTCTTATCACGAACTGTCGAGATCGAGGGCAAATCTAATTTAATCTTAATTCAATACAACCCAATTAGTTGATAATACGTGTTTTTCTTAATTGAAACATTCTGGTTCAATTTGTTTGTAATCTATTTCTAAAAACGTTTCTTGTTTACAGTAAATTTCGAAAGTAGGTACCCAATTAAAAAGCTAGAAAAGACTATGGACAATATTTGGTTGGTGTTTTTTTCCACGATCCTAATCAAAATCAATAAAATAAAAAATTGATTACTGATTATTATTTTAGTTATAAAATAAAATAACTACCGTCAAATGTGGCTACTTGACCTTTACTTGGCAACTTGACCACACCTTCCGTTTAACAACAAAATATCAAATTTTGTAGAATTGAAAGCAAATTGACCTAACGTATCGATGTTGGTAGGTTTTTAAAATATTAATCTGCAACATATTTTAATTTTAAAGCGGTAACGCTGTTGGTTCTCGCAATATAACGTATCGAAGTGTGACTGTGACTAAGGATCTTTTGCCGGTGTCAGTATTATTATGTTTGTAGAGCTTAAACTGCACATCTCAGGTGAGTACAGTTTTGATATGTTGTGTAATAAACCCTAGAGATTGATTTTACAGTGGGAACTATCCAACTTTAGGCTCATCTGTCGAAATATTTGCTTGGGCATTGATGCCTCAGGTTAGGTCAAGTTGCCATTGACGGCTGCGTGGCAACTTGACCTACGCCTAGGGTTGACACAAAAAATAACGTGACTGCATTTTTTCCTTTTTTTATCTGTTTCGAGTTTTGCATAGTAAAATCAATAAATTTGCTGTAAATTTCGGACAATCCAGATACTTATACTCTCTTTGATGACAACGATTTAGCATATTTCTAATGAAAAATAAATGTTTCCTTACCTATTAATAAATACCTATAAGTATTAAGTAATATACATATACATATGTATTAAATTTAGTTTAATAAATAAATAGTTCATTAAAATTTGTGTCTTGTTTGTGACAACCCTATCCGACATGTAATGCTTTGTATGAAATCATTACAAATCCCGTGGCAACTTGACCAGGTAGCCAGAGCCTAACAGTTTATTGTAAAACTTCGGGCTGCAATATTTAAAAAGTCGAAGAATTAAAAAGTAATAGCAACTTAGCCTAAAACAAGAATGTTAAGCATCTACCTATGAAAACTGATGTGCAAGGTCAAGATACCACATCAGTGTCAACTTGACCTGTATTACGTTTATTTGTAAATAATGTAAGATTCAATATATTTTAAAGAAATACCTAGTAAAAGTGAATGATGAAATCATTCATGACATGAACAAATCATAAAATGTTAATAAAAGTTTAATATAAATACGTTAGCTAAGAAAAAGTAAAAAAATGTGGTCAAGTAGCCACATTTGACCGGTACTCTAACACTATTTTGTATGATTTCTTCATACAACGTTTGCAGTTTGCTACAAATGCTGTTTGTTATTTGTAGCTAACTAGGAAAACATTGCTTATACCTGTGAATCTATATCTATGTTACTATAAATAACACTTTGCAATGAAGCTTTCCCTCACCTCGATCCAACCTGATCCTGAGTTACGACATTGACCCAATTTCTAACAAGAGCGAGCCCAAGGACTCCGTTGATGGTCAAACTTTAAATCGTTTGTTAAGCTCCTTTCAATTCGAAAAGCTGAATTATGAGATTTAGATCGTTTATTTACTTATAATTAAAGTTATAACTGTTTTGTAAAGCTTGCTTCCGACGTTAAATACCATTGTTTATTGTGTTTATTATTCTAAGGGTCGGTTTCACACTTGCTAAGAATGTGTATAATAACCTATTTAACAATTTTAGATGCGTAATTTCATAAACAGAATATAATATTCAGAAACTGATATAAGTCTCACAAAATGTTGATAAACCGCTATACTACCATGTTAATCACATTGATCTCATTCTAATGCCGGCCTAATTCAGCAAATTACACTAAACCCCATAACCCGATACCATTATTCATATTTTATGAACGCTTAACTTTTGATAGACAAATAAAAAACAATGCCGAAACCCGTAAAACGTCGAGGATACTCAACCGCAAGCAATCCAAAACAAACCGGTAACAAGGACGATTATCTTTTGAATATTCACCGCAATTTTACAAGGAATTAAACGAAATTGCCGCTATCGAAACTTGTTACTGTAGATGGACGATGTGTCAATAATTTGTATTTTTTTTTTGTGCTTTTATCGGGAGACGCTCTGCGCCTTAAAAGGACAACCACACACGACGCTGCTTACGTGTAGTACTCGAATCATCATATTAAGGCGTTTTCATCAGTGCTCTTTTTTTTCTTCGTAATTTTATGTGGCTGCAGTAAATTGTTATTTTTGTGAATGTTTTATAACAGTACGAAATTTGCTGCTGTGAAGGTGATAATGCAATAGGTATAAATTGTTAAAAATGCAATGTAAGCCTGTACAGTAATTTATAATTTTATAACTATTTTTGTATTAATGTAGACAAAACAAAAATAGATTTCAAGGATATTTATTTACTTAGCGATTTGTGGTATTTTACCGTTGTTACGCATCAATTAATATATTTTTACTACCAATGAAAACAGCCTATTTAATTAAGACCGTTGTCTGACAGAGCCTTTAATCGATCGCCGCGAAGCCTCATCGTCTTCACGAAGGAAGTGATTATTGTTTATTTTAATAATTACCACCGGTAGGAAGTGCGGGCGGCGAGTTGAAACATACGCCACTCGCATGTTAAAATAAATAAAGCAATTTATCAGAGCTGATAATTAAGTAACTCCGCTCGTCTGAGCAATTTACGTCAATGAATTTTGCCACTTTTTGCCCTACGTCGTTATTCGACTCTGCGGCCTTTTATGGTGTTCAGCACTGGAGATGAATCGTATAGGAAGCGTGTTTAAATATTTAGAAAGCTTTTTTGTTTAACAGGAAGGAGACTTGGTGCTAGCTGTAGTGCTCGCACCGTCTACAGACGTCCTTATAATAAGAGGCAAGTAGGGAAAGGAAATTAACGATACAAGTCATTTTTTCATACTAAACATTTTCCTATTTCCTTCAGTACCTCCAGATGTCCGAAGAAACAATTTACCTGATGTTTTCGATGACATTTAATTACAGTTCGTCGAACTCGCTTGATGTATGTTGTTTTTCTAATAATTTGTGCAAAACTCTTCATTAAGAAGAAGGTTCCCAGAAGGTGAAGGACCCGGTTCAATCATCGTACAATAAAATGAGTTCGTTTCTCAGGCATTTAATATGTTCTGATTGAATTTCGAGATCAAAAAGGAGTTGTTTCGCTAGAACATTTTGGGCTCTTTTCCTTTTTTGGAAACTTTGCTTTATTTCAAATTCATTATAGCTATCTGATATTTTACATTTGGCAGTAATCTTATCCTTATTCTTTTCTAGTTATTATGCACTACTTATTATGCATGCTTTAATAGATTATTTCGACACAAAGGATATTAGATTTGCAGTCGGTAGTTGTTAATTGTTATGTATGAACCGTTTTTGATTCATTAATATCAAGAACTAACGTTTAACGTATTGCTTCCATAATTCATATAGATGCGTCAGAGTTCTGGAAAACAATTTAAACGTACTATCTTTTACAACATATCTTATACAATATAAGTACCAGTAGCAGTTCCTGGTACTGATAACTTCATATCTCCAGAACATCTAAATATATCGGTATTGTTCAAACGCTATTTTAACCGTCCAGCGTCATTAAAACGCATGCATTTATTTCGGGCGTATAGGAAATATTGCGTATATCATAATAATGCAACAAAGCGAAAAGGTCGTCTGTTTGTTTGCACCTGACTACGGCATTGGAGTGTTGACGTGCACGTGGCTCCTCCGTCCCTCTCTAACGTACCCGGAGTAACAAGAAGGACCATTTAGAACGTGCGAGAGTCCTTAAAGAGAACAATTGATGTCTGTTTGATCAGCTAATCCTTTTATAATGTGTTCTCAAATCGATTTAAAGTTGAATTGAATTTTTGCACGTGCAAATTTCTATGATTATTTCGGTTAGCTGCAGTGTCCTCGACGTTGCTATGTCAAGGAGGATCAATAAATAAATGGTTCATGGAAGGAATTTGCAGCTTTGTTTTAGAAGAGACCTTAACCCATTTCATGCGGATTTCTATTTAATCTAATCTTAATAGCGATACACCAACTAAGATAAATTTTTCAGACCATAGCAGTATATAATCTAAGCATTTTGCCTATTGTATCATCCATGTACTCCAGCCTTTACAAAGTACATAACACAACTCAGCACATATCCGCAGTCATGTTTGCTAACAATGATGTGCGTGCGCCTCGGTGGATAATTGTGAAGCCCTAGACAGGGGGGTGTCTGCGGTGTAATTACTCTGTACCTTGTGGGAGCACGTTCGAGATCCTTCTGGATGCCTTTATATGTTAATTGCACAGTGCACTTAACGATATAATGGTAGAGATTTATAATTATAGTTTCTAGAGAGGATTAAATAGACATTTTTTTTTACTTCTTTGGTCTCTAATTTTATTGTGCATGTATTCTAAGTGGTTTTTAGATTATATTTTGCAATAGATATCAATTCTGAAAAGTTCGTAAGCGAAATACATCTAATGTAAGTAATTGACAAAAGGATTTTAATAAGTTCTAAAAATATAAGTAAATTAAATCGAAGAAATAGGACAGGAAATAGAAGATAGTCTATTGTAAGTTTATCGTATTAATGTACATACTTTCTTTTTAATTGGTTTTTGTTTTTCTTCATAAATTTCACAGAAATTAATCGGAAGTGTATTGAGAACGAACATTACGATATGTTCCCGATAAACTTCCGATTTGCGGCGTTAAATGTTCTCGAGTAATTTATAATAATATATGTATTGGGTTTAAAATTGGTAATCTAGTAATAATTCTATTCAAACTTTCTTGTAAAATAATTTAAAGCAATTTTTTAACTAGAGGGTTCGATTTTGCATAAATTACTCGTATCATCGTATCATCTACATGGCAAGATTGAACCAAAAAATATCGATATGGATGAATTTTGTATGTTTGTACATATTACATAAACTTCCCGTAACTTGCGATTGAATTAACGGTCCAAATGTAATTTCCTTTATTATTTAAAGAGGATATTCGTTAAGCCTACTCTAAACTTCCACATCAAATCTTTTGCGCACATTGTATCAGATTTGAGATCTATCTCGCCAAGGTACCGAGTGGGTTTATCGAAGCATCTGTATGTAATTCGATGCGTGTGCGCATTCTGTGTCTATCTGTTACATAAATTGTTTATTGTGGTCTGTGAACATGCCACACTTTGTGTTTGCTATATATAACTGTATATCTGTTTGTTTTGTTTATGTTTTTTATACGTAATAATGTTACGCAAGTGTAAACTTGTTTTATTATAAACTAGCTTACCGCCCGCGGCTTCGCTCGCTTTGTCTAAAACCTAATAAATTATATACTAAAACCTTCCTCTTGAATTACTTATCTATTAAAAAAAACCGCATCAAAATCAGTTGCGTAGTTTTAAAGATTTAAGCATACAAAGGGACAGGAAAAGCGACTTTGTTTTATACTATGTAGAGATTAACAAGTACTATACTTTTATCAATAAATATATTTTATCAGATATACGAGAGAATATTATCTAGATATTTAAGTGATATAACTTATAGGAAGAGGTTTTATATTGTTTGATATTATCTCATATATAAGCAAACTTTTATGTTTACAATACTAAGAACTATTGTATTAATTATTAAATCCTTTGTTTGTTTAATAATATAAAAAATAGTTATGTTAGAGTTTGGAATGAAATTTTTAATTACAAACTTGTTATGATAATCAGTATAAATTAGTAGTTCCTTAAAATGATTTTAACAATAAATCTTATCGTAGGTTTAGAATGCTAGGATCATTTAAATAATTTATCATTAAGGCGAGTCAAGGTGAAAAGTAGGTGTTACAACTTTAATATTTACTTTAGTTCTTTTAATGATCACTACATAGTATAAAACAAAGTCGCTTTCCCTGTCCCTATGTCCCTTTGTACGCTTAAATCTTTGAAACTACGCAACGGATTTTGATGCGGTTTTTTTTAATAGATAGAGTGATTCAAGAGGAAGGTTTATATGTATAATAAGATCCATTAAGTAGTGGAGAAGTACTGTTATTTTTGAGGTTTCTAATGTGATGTCGTAAAAAATTACATTTATTCCGCTTACATTGCAAACGCAGGCTGAACCCTGCGAGTTTTATCAAAATAATGTACTAAGTATTATACACATTGAAAAGGTCTACAGAAAAGTCCGCGATGGTATATGTCTATCTCTTATGGATAACCCACAATAACCTTTTTTTGTCATTTACTTTTTACGACAAATAATGGCTAATTTTCGAAGCGATTTTAACCAATACAGCATTAATTCTTAACCAATTAAATACCATGGATACATTGTTCATTTAATATAGATCTAAATGGCCCTTTACACCGTATGATTTAAGTGAATATTTTCGAAGATATTACAGATTTAAAAATTGCAGGACGTAGCGTTTGCGGCCGCCCGGCTATGTATTTTATACCCGTGCGATGCCGGAGGCCGGAGCGGGCCGCTATATTTTTATACCTATACAACGTTCACAATTTTTCTGTAGTGTATTTAGTATCAGCATTGCACCCGTGCGAAGCCGGGGCGGGTCGCTAGTTGTATAATAAATGTAAATGTAACTGAATGAGATATAACGGTAACTACTGGACCGATTTTGATGTTCTTTTTAAAAGCATTGTCATTTTTATCTTCAATATTTTGTATATAGATTTATAGAAATTTCTATCATTATAGATGACGAGAAACCATAAATTGACTAAGATTTAGTATTATAATTATTGTTTTTAATATTTGTGACCCTTATGTTCTTATTATGGAACCGTGTTAATGTAATTAAAAAGTATAATATTAAAACACTTAAAAACATATTAACCCACTAAGGTAAGGTAATAATATATATTTTTACATCAGACATAAATCTTGCTTACATTATCTCGTAATTTAACAATGAATCAAGATAACCCGGTAAAATATTATTTATGGAAATTTTCAAATATTTTAATTCATTAGATTATATTATATGAGTTTTCTGCTTAAATTTTATATCTTGGTTAGTGAAGCGCATCCAGGTCAAAGCCTATTTATGAGAATTGAGCATTATGGAAGGATACGAATTGATTATTTTTGCAGTATACAATTCTCAATACATACACTGTTAGTCTCATGTTCTATTAACCAGTTACGTATTAAATTCTTGGTAAATTAAAAATGCTTATTTTTATACATCGATATGGCATATATTTAAAAATCTCGACCTATTAACTACTATTTACAAAGCCACATTATTAAAGTGAAACTTTTATTACATCGTCCCAAACTTTTTGGTCTATGTAGCGCATGTCGCGTGTATCGCGGCTGCCGAGTAGGTATACCTACTCGGCAGCCGACCGACACGCGACATGCGCTACACTTCCGATTAGGGCCCTTCTGGCCTCCTCCACTCAAGCGACAGCTCAAGCCGAGGTTCGTGGTCCCCGTCAAGGGGGGACGCCCTTGTGCATGTCGCTACCAGGGTGAACCTTCAGTTCACCCCCGCGTCCGCGTTAAAATGTAGAAGCCCTTCTGGCTAACATTGAGAGACACCACACAAAAAAAAAAAAAAATGCGCTACACAAAGCAGTGTTCGGAACCGTTCGAACAGTTTCACTTTTACCGTGGTTTCATAAAACCACACAACATTTTTTTGTAATAATACTTCATTTATTTTTTTCATCACATATGTATTATACAATTGTTATATTACTATCATCATACATTCATATTGTGTTGTCACAATTCACGTAGGAATTAAATTATAACGTTAACAAGTCTATTATGTTAATAGCCAATCGATTGAGCTAAATAACTTTTGATTGTAAATATTTCACTGAAATAATGCATTGATTAGATTTTAGTAATCGGAACTGGATTGACAACTAAATAGACTTTATTAGTTAGGTTTGTATTAATCTATGAACTGTCCAGCATTGTTGGGACAAATTGTTTTAGTTGGAATGAAACTAAATACTCGGAGAGACAATTACTCTTAAGATATTGAACAATTTTTTTTCTCGTTGATGGAAATCTTTAAAATAATTTTTATTTTATCATCTTACATACACCACCAAATTCGACAGATACGTTTCTTACCCAATTCATTAAATCATATTTACTACGTAACCTTATTATAGAAAGAGTTAGCTCTTAGTTTGTCTTTGTTAGCTATAATAACCGATTTAAGCTTTCATCTTTCATCAAAAAAGCTCTGCGAATAACACAACAAGATTTGATTCGTAACTTCACATAAATTATTCTATCTTTCGACTCTGAAACCTAATAACCTTTTAATTTAATTTTATTTAAAATTATATTAAAAAAACATAATATCCCTAAAAGCCGAGACGAATACATCTCGTTAGTAAATAGTGGTCGGCAAACGAGATCCATGAAAAGTTGTTTCACGCCTTTGACGTTTTAATTAATATTCATATTGAGTCTCGTTTATACGAGAAAATATGCGTTTAAATTCAATTATATTTATTATATAAACATGTTGGTAAATTTTACGTTTATTTATATAAATAAATATAAGACGCGCAAACAAAAATATGTAGTTTAACATATTAACATAAACGTGTACGGAATTAGGAAATACGATTTATCTAAGATCAAGAATTATCTTTTTATAAAATTTAAAAAATATAATTAAAAAGTTCTAGTTACTGCATTTACTTTGCAACAACTTCCTTCATCCAATATTACTCTAATAAACAATAAAGAACGACGTGCACTAAGAGAGAAAGGAATCCCCGATCCATAACTTTGAGCACTAATAAACGCCTGAATGCAATGACTGTTTTCTGGGAACTCCTAATTCTACTGCGCCGTCTTCCTCCATCATAAACATGATTTATCGAATTTGATCTTTACGGCTCTTGTGGTAAGTCATAAATTATTTATATCCTGGATATTGGAACATCGCTTGGAATTGCGTTAATTGTACTTTGACGTCTTAATTATTTGGATGCGAGATAGTATGATTAACTAGTATTGCCTTTAGTTGTGAAATGTAGAAAGTTGCTGTTAATAGAATCGTATACAGAATAAGAAACAATATATAACAATATACGTAATATCATGCATGCCTTTTTAAATATTTATTGGACGAACATTATTTAAATCCCACCAAAAATATTTGTTCGTGTGTAAATTCTGGAGCTACTGAACTTATATTAAGGTTATCATAACGCGGAATTTATTATTTTAAAGTTAAACCATCCTTTAGGCAATTACAAACTTACAAGGCATATACAGTGTGTCCGGACATGACATACCGATATTTGAAGGGGCTATTCTCCAGGTATTTTTATCGACAATTCAACCCCTCACCCCCCTCAAAATGGTTTTCGAATTTTTTAAAGTATGTTTCATCACTCTTATCAATTAAATTTGTTTAGTGGTCCCTAGAATAACTTGTTATTGTTCGAATAAAACCAAATTTAGTATTTTGTGACACTCACTTTCGAAGTTATTACAATTTTCATAAATTCACTATCCGAATTGATAGGTTTGCCATTTTGAGGGGGGTGAGGTAGGGGACTGTAGAGGGGTTGAATTGTCGATAAAAATACCTGGAGAATAGCCCCTTCAAATATCGGTATGTCATGTCCGGACACACTGTATAAACTGGATAAATAAAGTAAATCCCGAATATCGGAATAGATTGTGCCCAAAAGCGTGCTTACGTCATAACTTGATACCTCTAGTATTATATTATCTGTGATAGTGAATTTAGTCGATGTATACCACAGATGTATACCTAGGCAGTGACACATAACAATTTGGGGGAAAGGTCACACACGTGAAAATAAATCACTGTAGGATTTATCGCTTGCGGTTCAAGAATGACTGACATTCGGAGTTTTGATATATTTTGACACGAATTAACTCGATGTTTATTTTGAGATCTCGTGAAGAGATAATTCAATCGATGTTTTGAAACGAATTATTTAACTTTTTAACACGTTTATTCTTGTGTAGGATTGGAAAGGTATTAGGTACATTGATTTTCAAGATTATGTTTTCAATCTTTTTTAAGCGATATCTAATGGAATAATAAACGAAGCACACAAATTATTATTGATCTAATATGCATATTTTGCTGTTTTCGATGTAATCTTATAAAATACTGAGTTCCAAAGTCGTAAATTTCACTCATTATTTTTATAGTTCTGAAAAGAAGGTATAGGTACATTGTACATTATTATACGCACATGCACCAACGACCTAAACTTCCATATGGTCACGCTACACGCTTTTATTACAAATTCAAGGACACCAGAACCTCATATCGTACCAACAGTTTGTTATCTTATATCTTGATAAATAATTAATTTATATTAAGAATTCAACGGTTGTAAAGACAAGACATGAAGGACGTAGCATATGCCTACCAAAAACTTTGACCAGCCGTACGGTCTACTTTAGGTAGGTGAGGTTTGTAAATATGGTGTGCAGGATATGTTTAATTATTTATGTGATAACGAAGATAACCAGAACGAGTGGGGAATGACAATTTGGTATTCGTTTGTTTTATATCATCTATTGAATGATGAAATTTTGATGGAAAAAAGTAGGTACACGTCGCATAAACGACTTTCACGGGTTAGCTTAAAATAGAGATGGTTGGTTGGAGTTCAAATTCAACTTCAAAAAAATAAGAAAGTGTAGCCATCAATGATACATACAAAATTCTCAACTGTTATTCCTGTCTCATTTTAATTATAGGAATACGATCCGTAATTTTTATTTCTTAAATTTATATTTCTTTAACCTTAATAAGTAATTAACATTTCGAGTAACATTATAATATTTTAAAACCGACAACAGCAATACTCATACATTGTATGCAACACGCCTTATAATTTAGCAAAAACATGGACAAAAAAACCGGAACACAGCACGTGTTAAATTAAACGCAATTAATGTGAATAAATTCACAATACAACCGTATGATTTAATTTAACTTCATTTAGTCGGATATCCGATGAAGTTATGCGAATCATATGCAAATTTTGTATAATAAAATAAACAGATTTGGTAAAATAGCCAATTGAGTTCGTGCGGATTGTATTTATGTACACTTGAAAGCGAGATAAAGATATTCGGTTTCCTAATAAGTGATGATATAAACGTTTTAAGACTTTATGAATATCTGGTGTGCTGTGAACGAAAATAATCGAAGCACGGTCACGAAATGTCTTAAAAAAAAGGTTTAAAGGTCTTTATTGGAAGCAGGTAACAGATAATAAATTAAATTGAAAATTGTTAAATACAAAATTAATGGATTATTTATTTAGTGAGTAATAAGATGCATGGAAAAAGGAGTTGCAAGATATCAAGGAAGCTTCCTATTATTTACTTTTTTAATCAACGGTAAATTAATTACGCAGCCAAAATATTACTTATTATGTACGTTCGATGAAAACAAACTTATCAAACCCAATCACAATATTTTTCCATGAAAACCTTCAACTTTATTAATTCGTTCTCAATTCCCATAACCTATATAACACGGCCACCAAAACGTATAAACAAAGGCGCCGAAAAATTCCGCAAAACAATATTCCATTAATATCTACGCGAAAAATATTTGTCCACTGCCTTGTGTACATATTATGTACACATATGTACTATGTATGTACTATGTACATAGTTCAAAGGAAGTTTGTTCACGTTCTGTATACATGAGCTATACTTCTATACTATATGATTTAGGACACCACGTGTCTAGAAATGTGTGGTGAAAACATGCTTCGTCACCGCTTTTAGTGGAGCAAGAATGTGAAAACATGAATTCCTCATTATTCAAAAAATATATCTCAATTGTGGAAGACCAAACAGCCCAGACAATTAATTTTACATTTCAAACAACTTTAAAAAGTGCGGTGTTGATTGACACGCAATTTTTTGTGTACATTCTACACTTTTAAATATAAATGTCCGTATAATATTATATATACAAACTATACATAACTTTTAAAGTATAATATATGTAAGTTTAAAATATGTAGTATAGGGGCTCAATGGCAATAGCCATTTAGCTGTAGACTTAATTAATTTATAACTAAATTACATAAAAATATCGCAAAATATCTTATTTCCCGCGCTTTCTGCTCCACATTTTACACATTTATTTATATTAAAAACCTACCTGAGTAGGATTGTGCCGGTACAGGTACAGCTTGGTCCCGTGCAGCACCGCCCAGACTTGCTTCCACGATCTATCGCTGGCACGCTACAAACAAATTAATATATTATTTATTACCATGATATAAATACTATTTGCAAAAAATAGATTATTTAGGCACACAAAGTTGAAGCACTCGTCAGTTTAAACTACATTCAACATTCTGGTACATATAGGATCATTTTACCGTTCAAAGTTTTTTTTTTTAAATTAAAAATATCCTATATTGCCACTTTTTATACGACCAACCTAGTATTTAATTTTTATTATCACATATTTTTCATACATTCCTCAATTATATTTGTTACTTATAAAAAATAAATTAGCATTATAGTATAAAATATAATTTTTTTTTTTTTAGTAAAATATGCTTACCTTTCCATTACTAACCACCATCTTTATTTGCACGTTGCCTTGCACATCTCCCTCTAAGGCCTCTACATTGTCTGACGCCTCTTGGTCTTTCTTCTCCGAACTATTAATATAAATGCAAATTATCTTACTGATAAATAGAAAATACTAAGAAACATATGATTTACATAGAACAATAATGAAATTTCTTCAATTTGTTGTAGAATGTACTGACACTGCAATATTATGTACTGCTCAGATGATGAGTTATAATATATATGCGGTGTCTTTTACAGATTTATAACAAAGAATATCCAAGAAAACCAAAACAACATGCCTTTACAACACCGAATGTTTATTTAGCAAACATCTAAAACTCAGCATGCAATGTATTTCGGGATTGTCATGCACACGAAGATTCAAAGACATTCCTTTGCGGCCTACATATAACGAGCTATGCTTATCTTAAAATATGTACAATATGAACGGACTATCCGATGACGAAAGCGGAGGCGATATCTCAATCGAGTATGCTTGATGAAGTTAGTTCGACGAGAATCTATGAAAGCTCAATTTGTCGCAAAAATTGATATTGATTTCAGCGCCATCTATTGATCTAAAACACACATTTGTATAAGCGCCATCTAACGGCAGGTTGCGTAACCGCGACGTCATGCGACGTACCGAGTGGGGGGGGTCGCGTGCGGGTCGAATATCCGCAGCAGCGGAGTTATGTCGTCGGCGAACCGAGGGGGGCGCCACTTGCGGTAAGCACTGCGTTTTTGTACAAATGATAAACCCAACATATATCCTGACGGTTATTACAGTTCAAAAAACAGTTATTCACCGCTAAACATAAAGGGAATCATGATTATGTCTATCTACTCTGAGTATATCTTATGACCAAGGTGCGTCACAACTACTGGGTTCTAGTCGTGTTAACTTTTAAACAGAAATTTTAACAGAAAATTAACTACAATAGAACTACTAGGGAAATGAAAAGGATAAAACAGAATAGTAGCAGGTAATGATACATTTGCAAGAGTAATTTTTTGTAGAAGTGTTTGTTTTTAATAAAAGAGTATTTTTGGTGTATAGTATTCAGCTTTTTACAGGGTAAGTGAATCAATGTAACAATAAATCATCTGACATCTCATTACGAAAATTTAATAAATGTAATTGTGTTAAATAAAATCACTCCCAAAAATGCAGTTACCATTTCTAATATACCCACAAATGCCATATACTTGACAATATCACATAATATATCCCTGTATAAGATTCAATGGCATTTGTTGTTACGCAAGTACGTAAATGAAACTGTATGAGTGTTAGATCATACCTTCGTAAGGCGTGGTGGTCGATTTCTGGCTCAACATCACTGTCTAAGTGCAACCGATCACCCCATGTTGCTTTTAAGTAAGAAACTCTTCGCATAGCGCGTTCTTCTTCTGCAAAAAAAGATTACGGATTTAATAAAACAATCATTTATTTCTACGCAAATGATTTTCCCGCATTAGGGAAACTCTTAAGGAATAGTAAAAATAATTTAAACAATTTTTTTACAATGATAAATTGACATAATAATCTATAAATTTCCTACCTCCTAATTGTGCATCCTTCTTTTGTCGTCTCGTGACGAGATCATCAGCAAAACCTGTACAGAGAATACCATGTAATTGCTCAATTAGACACATTATATCAGACACCGATGCACGGAGTTAGTTTGCATTAGTAGCACACCGAGAAGCATCGCATTCAGTTAGTGGCCGGCGTTACGTTAGAGACAACCCCCCCTTTTGCGCGGGAGTCATGCATGTGAAATATGAAGAAGTTGGAAAGAAGATCATACAAAGTCAGGAAAGATAGTGTAATGTCAATTACTTTATTAGGAAGTAAGAAATGATTAAGATTAATGAGATGCGAAACAATAACAAGTTATTCAAGACAATCGTGTCTCGTACATCTCTATCAGTTTTTTTTAAGAAATTCCCATTCCATGAAGGTTAAAGCGTCATGCATCGGGCGTGGGCGTGGGCAGTGGGCAGGAAGCGCTGGGGGGGCTCGCAGTGAGTTGGACCTGAGTCGGCGGGCGTGCTTGGCGTGGGCGAGGGCGAGCCGGACGCGGGGGGCGAGGGGGCCAGGCTCAGCTGCGTGGGTCTCTGCGGCCCCTCGTCCCGCCCTAGCGACACGCGATTCATCGCCTCCATTTGCTCTCTGTTCAGCCCCATACGTCGCTTCGCGTGACTGCCATCTTGGGGCGGAATATAGTGTTAGGTGCGCGCGTGTTAGCGGTACGGTTTTGATCATTATGTCGAGGTATCGAGGGAGTTGTATTATTGTTGGAATATTGTATAAGAACACAGGTTCATAGGCTTTTCGTGCGCAATAAACTATATTAAATAATAGAAATGCCTTTTTCTTTTGTGATGTGTCAATAGAAACTGTATAATATCATTGCAAAAAATTGAGTTTGATGATAGTATGTTGATAGGAAATAGAAAATAATAATTGATAATGGTTCTATATTAATTGCATTGATGTATGGATGTATCAAAACACACAACAATTATTGTTAGAACATATCTAACGACCTACAGTTACACGAAGAAACAAAAAATAAAGTACTAACAAATAAAATAAATGTTATTACGGATTCTAATGTGTAGTTAAAACAAACAAAATCCTACATATAATTACGAAATAATAATTAAATTATAGTCTTCAAATTTAGTCCTACTTTGTAAAATAAATGAATAACTAAATAGTAAATAACTGAACAGCTTTGCAAATGCAGCAAGCGCAACTTAATGGGCAATAGCAGCTGTGCACCAATAGATGGCGTTATTACAAATCACGCGCAACCCAACTGAAAATCGACCAATCATATCGTGTATAAGGTAGCAAAGCTTGATTCCTATTGGTCTAAAATAAATATATATATATATATTCCGAAACCAGCTGCGTGGTACATCCACCTTATATGCGCATGTCAAATTCATTCCTTTTTTGGTGATAAATTTAAGCAGTGCATTATTTACCTGTGGCATGATGTCTTCTAATAGGTAATCCTTCACTGCCGGTACTATTCGACCTTGTTCGCATTTGAACCTTTTCCGTTTCTAAAATAAAAAAAAGGAGTATAATACAAAAATACAAAGAATACCACAATACAATCAATCCACACAACACTAATTTATATTGTATGAATATTTGTACAACTGTATGATGTTTCAAATGAAATTTGTGCGAACTGCAAACTTCACAACTAAACGTTAGTTTGTGCATGTGCTCGCTGATTTGTGCGAACTAGCGTTGTGACCAGCATTAAAGTAAATATTTTTATTTCTTAATTTTTAAGTCTACATACTTGTACCATCCAGTATTACATTTTTATGACATCCAACTACATTTTTAACTTCAAAGCAAATGTATTCACCTATAATACAGGGTCAGTATTTTCGCGAATTATCTTCCAAGGATCTATTTGCGAAAACTTATTAACTTAGGTGTTATTTAAAACGAGTATACTAACCGGGCACATATCCATCGGGAGGCGGACAATGCAGGTGTTTGCTGCCGGTGATCATTAGCTGGTTGCCGGATAAGCTGCCGCCCAGGGGCGGCTCGTGATCTAGATCTGACAACAAATAATATGTTAAACTTTATCAAGTGATCAGGAATTGGCAAGTTTGAGGGTACATATTAAACTGGTCTATTGCACGCCTCATAAGCGATGCGTTGAGGTGGGTACTACTGTCACTTCGCGCAAAACATCTGATTTTTCAAACTTAAAATGTCTTTATGTATCATACATTGCACTTGTAAGATAATACATACACACACATATTAAGAAAAAACACTATTTTTAACGTTCATGATATTTTTGATGTCATTTTTAGGGTTCCGTAGCCAAAATGGCAAAAACGGAACCCTTATAGTTTCGTCATGTCCGTCTGTCCGTCTGTCCGTCTGTCCGTCTGTCACAGCCGATTTACTCGGAAACTATAAGTACTACAGTGATGAAATTTGATGGGAATATGTGTTGTATGAACCGCTACAAAAATATGACACTAAATAGTAAAAAAAAGAATTGGGGGTGGGGCCCCCCATACATGTAACTGAGGGATGAAATTTTTTTTTTCGATGTACATACCCGTGTGGGGTATCAATGGAAAGGTCTTTTAAAATGATATAAAGTTTTCTAAAAAACATTTTTCTTAAAGTGAACGGTTTTTGAGATATCAGCTCTCAAAGTCGTAAAAAGTATGTCCCCCCCCCTCTATTTTTATAACTACGGGGTATAAAATTCTAAAAAAAATAGAGGTGATGCATGCTAATTAACTCTTTCAACGATTTTTGGTTTGATCAAAGTATCTCTTATAGTTTTTGAGATAGGTTGATTTAACTGTAATTTATTATATTTGCTGCTACGGAACCCTTTGTGCGCGAGCCCGACTCGCACTTGGCCGGTTTTTATTGTTATTTAAACTAGTTAAAAAACAGTTTAAAAAAGTTCTGTCTTGGACGTCCGTGTGTCTGTATGTGCGGATCCTTTTTCTTGTTAACACGATAGCGACCGAAATACTTTACTAATCGAGTCTTTTTTTTTCTCTTACGCTTGAGTATGCTCAGGAATAGAACCCTTTCATTTTTCAGGGTCTGATTCGATGTGGTTTAATTGTTATTAAATAAACAAAAATAATAATTAATAAATATTTATTAAAAAAAAATTATGAGGCGTGCACTTTTGGATTTTCCAAATTATTTTTATATTACTATGTAAGCACAAAACTTTAAGGCATCTTTAAAAATAATCATACATAAAACATCTGGTTTATTGTTATAACTAGAACGAAAGCCTTGCGGCGACGAACCACACAGCACGTTCCACGGCTCTCCGCGGCGCGGGTTTTCTACGGTAGCTGTATTCTTCTGCTCGCTACTTCTTTCGTTTCTCTCTACTTCTTACCTTGTTTTAACCACGAAGTTACAGGTGACAGCTAGTAATCTAACTACTTGAAATTGATATTTTGGTTTTATGGCATTCAAATGCTTTATAAATATAAATTTATAAAGAATAGAAAAAAATCGATCACGAGGCGGGACTCGAACCCGCATCCTTTCGCGCCATTCCGGGGCGGATGCCTGACCAACTCAGTCACTCGTGACCCGCCAGAGCAATCGAATTTATTATATTCTTTCAGTTTTATGTGTCTAAGCCGCCCCGGAATAGCGCGAAAGGATGCGGGTTCGAGTCCCGCCTCGTGATCGAATTTTTTCTATTCTTTATAAATTTAAATCTAACTACTAACTAATCTAACAGTGTACCTTGTTGCGGTTGCACGTCGAGCGAGCGCGCCTCCCTGCGGCCGGCGCGCGTCTCGAACTCCTTGCGGCGCAGCGCCACGCTGGGCTCGAGCCGCGTGGCCGACAGCCGCGCCAGCTCACTGCGGGCCACTTCTGTGCGCTTCTCGCCCACACCGCGCGCTTCTTCCAGCTGCCGGGTCCGCGCTGTTACTAGCTGTAGTTCAGGTACTGGGTATCTGGTGGTGGAAGAAAGATATTTAGAAGATTGAATTTGGCTTAGTATGCGGATTTTAATGTGTGATGTGAGTTCAAAGTGTGGACTGTGTAATTTGGGCACATAAATTTTGGGAAAATTTTAAATATTTAAAGTGAACATTTCAACAGTTAACTTGTGAATATTAGTGTGTATTCTCTATTCTCTAATCTTACCTATTATCTTGGTTATTCGAGTCATCTTTGTTGTCACCATTCGTTCCATTACTGACTGTCCCCACATTATTGCTCTGAATACTTGGCGCCGTTTCTTGTATCTTCGACAACGTGGCCACGAACTGGCTTCTGTCCTGTTTAATTTTCTTTTCATTATTGCCGTTCACCTCCCCATAGCCACTGTAGGTGCCACTATCGACACTTGTGGCGCATTCTTCTTTTCTTTCGTGGTGTTGCGGCGGGGGTGAGGCAGCGAGCGGTGGGGAGGAGGGGGGAGGTGGCCAAGCCGGCTTTTGAAGTTTCTGCGGTCGAGCGTAAAACTCCTTCTGTTTGATCGGTGGCGGCGCGTCCGGGGTCACCCATCCCGTGGGTTGGCTTGGACGTCTGAGGAAAGCCTCCTTTTGTTCGAGGCTCTTTCGTATTCGGGAGAGGATTATCGAGTCGTCCAGTTCTCGGCCCGTGAGCGTTGAGTTCGAATCGAATGAGCCGAGACTGTCTTTGCTCTCCGTTGCTGATGATGGCAGTGATATGTCGGATTCCCGCCTGCTGGAAATATAATTATGTATGTTATTTCAATGTTATATTTTATGATTATTACAAATTGTCATATGAATCAATATAACACAAGTGAAACGAGCTTTAGTAATACAGTAAAGAAAAAGCTTTAAGTAATAGGTACAAATTTATATTTGTATCTATTATTTGAAGCTTTTTTTATTACCAAACCGAAGCTTTTTCTATAACCAAAGTTTACTTAATTTTATGTTGAAGCTTTTTCTTTCTTGAAAGCTCACGAAAATAAATATAGTTACATTTTTATTATTCCTCTTACTTTATAAATTATAATGCATATAACATTAATATAATATTCGAAATTATTGCACTAAAATCAATGTACTCACCCATCATGTATAATATAATGCGGCGCGTTCGCAAGCCGTGCGTCGAACCTCGGCGTTGCGGGCGCGACGGTCGCGTACTCCGGGTCCTCGCGGTGCCGCGCGGGGGCTTGCGGGCCGGCCAGCGCGGGCAGGCTGGCGCGCGGCCGCCGGTACGCGTCGAACAGCCGCGACTCGTGCTCTGTCATCGGAGCCGGCATGTCTATTGGTCGCTGGTTCGTTTCTGGGTTGTACGCTGCTTCGCTGAAATACTGAAAATTGTGGGAAGTTAGTGTTGTCTTCAGGAAAGTTTGATGTGATGTTAGTGCACTTGTGTGTGCACTGCTATTGTGTAAATAATAGCAGAGGAGATAAAATCTCTAAAATTATTTAAATACAGGATATTTTGAAATTGTTTATGTACATACTGATTGTTTAAAAAGCTTTTACCTGACTAAGTTACATGACGAGCTTATGATAGCTATATCATTTGAATTCTATAATACCTATGTATTCTTAACGTCTATGGTCTTTCAACGTATTCCCTATTCTTAGCATTTGCATCAAGCTCACCCTCTGCAGCAGATCGTGGTCCCTCGGCACCACGGTGAGCCTCAGCACGCGGGGCTCCCGCTGCGCGAGCTGCACGACGCGGGCGTAGGGCGCCCGCGCGCGGCCGCACGCCACGGGCTCCCCGTTGACGGCGAGGACGCGGTCGCCGGCCCGCAGGCCCGCGAGTGCTGCCGGCCCGCCCGGCCGCACCGACCTCACGAAGATCGTGTCCATTGGCGCGCCCACCGCGCCCACGGCCAGGTGGCGCGCATCCTCGTATAGCTCCTGCAAATTGCAATGCGATTTTACATTGGTTTCAATCGCAAATTAAAAAATCGCAATGGAAAGTGTATAAATGTGCTCTAGCACTGTCAGTAGCTCTATATTTACGCACTATCCTATTAAAATATAGCAGCAATATAAATTAATATCTAAATTAAAATCCATATAATAATATAAAGGTACATTCCATGCTACGTTTTGCAAATGATGTTTATATATATGTAGTATGTATTCATTGGCTCTTTTAATTGATATTTTTTCTATATCTTCAGCCTGGTTAATGATTTCATATATTATATGTTTACTACTTAGTAGTAAATCGTTGCTTATGACTGTTTTTTTAACATGTGAGATCATCACTAGAATCATTAGTTTCATTATTAGCTTATGGCTATAAATTGTTTAAATTTCCTCTTTGTTATCAGTCATTGTCGTTTCTCGAGTTATCGCAGATTGCAGAAACTGCATATGAAGAAGCATTATCCATATTACATTTCAAAAACTATCGCATCAATTATTATGAAAAACAATTACATACGACACTGACACTCACTTGTAAAGAGTCCGGTGGGTAAACAACAAGATGCCTAAGGGTGAAGCCAAAGCCGTGCCTGGCGTCCGGCCGTTGGATGACGATGGTGCGCGGCGCGGAGCAGTGCGGGGAGGTGGGCGCGGGGGCGGACGCCTGCGGGGGGAGCGCCACCGGCGGAGCTTGCACTAACGTTGGGGGCTGCAAATAAATAACAATACATTTCAATTTTCAAATAAATTCACTGTTTTAAGCACTTCAGTCGTACATCCTACACTATAAAGATAGATCACCTATATGCGAAACCTTATCAGTAACGTGTTTTGATAAAAAATACCCACATAATTGCTTATTTGCGCGGGATTATCTGGTACATATTATAGTTATTACGTATGCGACGTCAATCACAGAACACTATCAGCTGTTTATATACGTACGTGTTCGTAAGGAGTCTTTAGTATTCATTAGAGAGTCTGTGCCTATAATATCGGCAATCATAACGACTTAATATCTTTCTCCGTAGCCATTTCGAAATTATTATAGCCATATTGAATAATAATTAACAATTCATAAACGCTATAAACTAACGAGCTACGATTTCAAATGACGATCAATAAAATGATGAACATAGAACGTCGAAGCAGGTGGCAATACGCAGATGCCTGGACGGCGACCAATAAAAATTGATTTAAACATTTACAATAATAACTAATGCGAACTGGACATTTGCATCTAGTTAAACTAGTCTGAGTATCGCATATAATTTCCAACATACGTAACATTCATTTAACCAATGCGATAATTTCACAATTATTGGTAAATAATATTTGCGATAATATTCACTTAAAGTCTTTAAAAGATAACGCGTTTACGGTATTAGTTTCATAATTTCTATGTAATCAAACAGTCAAACAAATTAATTATGTAACAGTTTCCTTGTAGTAATGAGGTCAAAGTATTGAAGATAATGTTTCATTCTAAGTGGTTTTATTTCCTAAGTTTTTGGTCATTTAAAAATCGCACTCGTCAAGTTTCGAAGTAAAACCTGTTCGTGCATTACAATGTAATATTTATAATTTTATAAATAATGAATAGGAGATGAATATCTTTGCGTTGGTTAACTAGAGACGACGTGTAAATAGTTAGAGGTAAATTATTACAAACCCAACATCATCTATACGTGGAGCGGATACATTAGTTCAAGATAATCGCTGCTTGAAACTTGTTATTAAAAATAATTCTAAGACTTAAACCAGACCTGTGTTTCAATAAGCGGACTTGGGATTATTGATATTTGCGGGTAAATCTTATGAAATGTATACTGGTTATTAATGCTTTGATTGTTTTAGTACTTTTTTACGCCATTTATTTGAGAGATATTGATTGGGGATATTGGAAGGATTGTAGTAACTAAGATCGAGAAGCTTAATTACGGTATATTTAATTAACTATTCTTTTCGTAAGTTTGCAATGCATAGACTCAAAAACGGCTTTATCCCTTTTGCTAATTATTTCACCAGAAGAAATCTATACTATTCCTGAGCGACACTCACAATGTGTTTTAAAAATATTTTCCCGAACGTTTTTCTTCTGAATATATATCAAAATGTTCTGTCATTTTCACACAAATAGTATCACAGTCAGACAGAACAGGAGAAGCCCTACACTCAATATCGCATTACTGAGATTAATACAAGCAGCTGCGTCCAGATTCCGTCCACGTTCCCTTCCGTCCTTGTAGGGCTTGAAATTACCCTTTAACTTAAGGATCGGTTACCGGCTCCTGTGTAACTGGAAAAGTATCCTTTTTTGCCCGTTTTTCGATAAAACGCTTGTATATTTTTAATGTTATATATCTTCAAGTACCAAGGACACAAGTATATTTGAGCTGATTAAAAGGGTACATTTAGGAAGGATAAAAATACAAAATTTCAACTAAGCATTCAAAAATAATCGCTTTTCTGTACCAAATAATAAATTAAAAACAAAATATTTGACCTTCTCATTAAGTAATTTTCTGGTGTGTTAAGGCTTTAATAGGGGCTAGCGACCTTGACGACGATTTACAAGGCGGGATCGGGAGACGACCGCGGAATTTACCGTAGTAAAAGTACGTATAAAAATTATTAAAAAGATATTTGGATATGGAATCAAAATTTAAAACAACCATGCCCTGTGTTTCAATTTGATAAACACACTGTAAAAACACTACAATAATTGATGTTATATTGACTTAGCGTTTTGGTTTAAAGTCCAAAAATCGACCTCAGTTCATGATTTTTTTCCAAAAAACCTGATTGTAAAATAAACAAATTAAAACAACCATGCCCTTTATCATATTCAAAACTTTAATATACATTTTTTTTAGATATGTACATTAAGTATCTAAGAAGAAAAACGGTTATAACTAGAGTTAATTTTCGGTATTAAAAGGGAACTCTACCCGATTCAAGCCTTAAAGATTTTATTACTTAGTCACATGCTGTGACCCGTTATCTAAATTTTCTGAGCAGATTGTATAATTATTTCGTCGCAGGACAAGTTTAACCAGCACAAAGTAAGGAAGAAAGCCAGTCACGGCGTTTTAAGAACACGATTTGTTAGATATAACAAAATAAATTGAAAACTATTTCCAGGCGTATTCCTACAAACTGGCTCTTACAAATAATCAATTCAATAGATTTTAAGTTCCATGTTGCCTTTAGTACCAATTACTCGGCCCATTCTGGTTCACATTAATCATTTCAGCCGACGGGAGCCGATATTTACGCGTTGGGTCAAACCATTAGCCAGAAGTCATCTAATTTCATGAGCACGCAAAAAATCCCCCACCGAGTAACATTTTCCCGTTGATAAAGTTGAGAATTCCGTAAGAGAAATATAATATAGGCAGCCTCCTGAAGTCAGGTGGGTAATTTGCTAACAGCTTCATCGATGTATTGCAGTAATATTTACAACTAACAGTATGTTCGGATTACTTGACTATAGTGGCCGTAAATCTAAAGATGAAGTAAGCAATTAACAGCAAATAAGCATAAAGTTTAATATGTATATTTAGAAATTATTATCACGTTCTTTATTGAAGATTTATAAGCGAGGTGTTCATTCGAGTTTATAGTTAATGCTATTATGTCTACATGAGTTACATACTTGATGAAAATACAAGATTCACAGCTTGGTGATAAAGGATGATTTAAATGACAATCTTATATGTGTTGTTCGCAATAATATTAGCGATGTAATACAGGAGAATCCGCAGGTTATAAACCGTGGAAAACTGTCTGAAACTTATCTACTGTTAAATTGGTAAAATATGACATGTTAATCTTTATATTAAAAGCCATCTTTAACCATCCATCATGAAATTACTAAAGTACTATTAAAATTTGACTTAAAATTCATGAAAAGCGCAAAATAATACCATATACGAATACAAAAAATTTCAATTAATAATTAAATATCTTTTGCAGACACAAACACAATAATGTAGAGTAGGTATGCTTTTCATTTCACATCAAGATGTTTATCTATCGAAGCTCTCACAAAAGAGCAAGGTCACTGCAGGTTCCCTCGTGCCCAGGAGACTCGTAAGGTGACTAACCCGACATAAAAAAGGAATTTATGGCCCTCCCGACCTTCGCTTTATGTTCAGTTGCGAATATAAACACAAATAAATGCTGAGGTTACGGGCGCAATCGTAAGCTTGCATACTGTATTTTGTAATAGATGTTTATTTTGTAGCCATGTATAATGGATTAAATATATTATGTAGTGAAAGATTCTTTATTTTTATGATGGGCTTGAAAGTATTTCGACTCTAGCTTGTTACGATCTTTTTCATTCAGTTGAATAAAAGTTTTTACTTAGGGTATTGCAAATGTCATAATAGGTATACCATTATTTATTACTCTGAAATAAAAATGAAAATACATTTTGCAAAGTAATCAAATGATATCATATCGTTGGGTCATAAACAAAAAGATACGACGTTAGTAATAATTGATGAGAAGTGTGACTATAAAAAGTCATACTGTCGTTCAAGTCGAATCCCAAGGCTTCACACGCGCGGTACCCATTTAAAAAATAATCTATCTATCCCGACTAATCCATTTCTGTACCAAATTTTGAAAGAGAGTTCAAACATGCTTACATTATGAAAAACTTTCGCGTTTATAATATTACTAGGAAGTAAGAGAGTATATTTCCCTTTGTAGCCTAGCTCCACACCAGTACACATAGCATACCTACACAACGCCAAACTCAATATCTAGTTTCTCGTCAATTTCCAAGCCTGAACATTTCTCTGTAACACCGTTAATGGGATCCGACAGATGTTATCATTTAATTGAACTGGGACGGAAAGTGCTTGAAACGGTTTAACTGCTAATTTAAACATTTTATTATTGTGCGCCGATTTGTAAATAAATAAACAACATTATCGGTGTATCGTTAAGCTACTTTATTGATGGTTTTCCGAGAAATAATTAACAAAGGTTTTATAGACTTGATGGAAAATGGCATTAATTGGTAGAGAAAGTTAGTTTGGTGATGTTGACATAAAATTATTGGTACCTATACTTTTAAAACAACCCTTTAATAATTAACGTATCTATTTTCTATTAACTATACAGAAATGAACTTTAAAATTTACGCCATCTTATAATAACAGTTATTACAATCAATATAAGGTTCTGTTATAACATTGTTTTATAAGCATAAACAATAACGAATTGTCTTATATCAATTTCATATTATAAGTCTTATCACACAAGACGTGACAACAAAGGAATTATATTTACACAACAAGCTAATGAAGCAATCAATAAAACATCATTGGAGATCATTAAACGCGTCTGATTCTGATTAATTACAAGTAGAATGTATGTGCACATAAAATTTATTTAATGTCCTCACTTTTTCTAATTGAATGATAATTTTAATTGCCTGTAAATAACGCATTCTTTGTTTGTCATCAACATATCACTTGATGAGTGCAGTCTTTTATGTACATGTTGCTATTTTTAATAATAACGAGTGTATAGATATTACATTTCGTTAATAACAAGTTTCAGAATAATCGGAAAAGTAGGTTTTTAACTATTACTTGTTATAGTTAAAAAGCACGTATGAAATTTACACATCAGTTGACTTATTATATGAATTGTATGTTCTATTAAACTGCATTATGCATTTTTTTAAACCATGTTAAACAGTTATAATTCAAGCAGTCTATATAAGCATATTTGAAGCTAGAGTTGCAAAAGTAATCTTTATGTTCTTCTGATAACCTGCACATTTAAATTGCGATGTTTTTCAAAAGGAAAGTAAAGCCAATTACGTAGATACTCAATAAATAGATATTTAAACTAAAGCCTCGAGAAATAAAGAGCTCCTGCATTAAAATTGTCTCCGATGTCACGTTTAACTCGAACTTTATCGTGAAACGTGATATTTTAAAAGTTAAGCTGGCAATTTACAAGTACACTGTTGTAACTAAACAATCGGATTACATGCAACTGCACACGCGATTCTATCCTCTGCGACATGTGTAACACGAGACATATTCGCTCGCAGTAATTACGCTGATGACATTAAACTTGTACAACCGTCACTTGAACTCATGTATTGTACGGTTTCTGACTTATTTAATCACATTATAGCTTATAGCAGAAGCCTGCGCAGTGAAAATCATTACAGTGATATTGTTCGGCGTTTTGAACCATTCTATTGTATGGACACAATATGTGCATAAATTAAATACGCGAACAAATGTTTTTATGTGATGTCAAATACTTATTACTTGTTTTGGAGTCATAGTTTTACAAACGTCGAATGATACTTTAATGCTCGTAAATATTACGTGTTTATTACTGGTGCCTTCCAAAATGGAAAAATAAACTATTTCAATCAAATCGTGAATTTATAGTTATGTTATTGTTATCTGTATAAAAAAATTGAAAAGTGTACCTACCTATAAAAATTACATCATCTTTAATATATCAGAGGGAAAACTAGCCACACTGCGAACGCCTCTACAAAGAGCCCTCAGATCAACAGACCCACTAAAAGGGTAAATCGCGTAAGCACTCACAATCGCCTGTCAGCAGCAAAGTGAAGGCCCAGCTTCCTGAAGCGAGCCGGTCAAGCCCATTTCCCGCCACTAAATCAATCGCACTGCTCCGATTATGCCACCTTCAAATTGATTAGAGACATCGAACGAAACTCGAGTCAGCCGTGTCTCGATTACACGCTTCGTAGATAGTAAATTAAACGAGTGTAATAAATTAAAATTTTAAACTCCGTAATCGAATAGATTGGATATCGATTCGCATTCATCATGTTTAAGATAAACTCATTGCGTAAGTTAACGGGTGAGACGGTTTGGTTAAATAATGTTTTTGCAAGTTAGTGGAATAATTTATTTGATTTGGAATAAGAGATTTTCCGGTTACGGTGATTATTAATATGGATTTGGGTAAAAATAAAGATATAATTTATGTATTGATATTTATAATTAAACGACGTGGTCTTGAAGAAAATGTACACTTTCAAAGGATGTAATATTATAGTTAAGAAAGGAACATAACGTCAAAATTCAATAACAATATATCAGCCACATCTATATAAATTACTAGAAAGTTCTAGACTCTATACACATTTACAATATTTAACCATTAAAGAAATAGGTTACGACTTAGGGTTACGATATGTCGTTTTCGAAAGGGAATCGTATAAACGGAGTTCCTTAAATTAGTGAGGTGCGTTCACAGTCGATATATATCTATCGATATATACGTAATTAGACATCTAGCCGTCTAGATAGGCGCTAACTAGACAGCTGGAGAGCTAAACACCTGTTACCGCGGTTATATCGTGGATCTAACGTAATGTGGAAACTAATTAGACGTTAACCGACTTGAATGTTGACAATGTTGCTTAGACTAACTTGTATGGTTTAGAAAACGGCATGTGGTGTTGAAATAATTGGTAGGTAATTAAATAATCGGAATTGATTCTATGTTTAAACAAGAATCATTAGTCAAATGGTTCCAAAAAAATCAGGATGAAAGATATTAATGCGATTGGACATGAACTTACTCATACAGCAAAACATTTTAATAAAATAAAATGATTTTATAATACCTATACACAATCTGAAATCGAAACAACAACAACGAATGAGCTGTACCAAGCAATTCACAACCTATGCATCAAAACCTTAACATTATTACAATTGAAACAAGAAATTTTCAATATTTCCCCAGCCTCTACCGCACTCTACTCTGTGGATATCACCGTAATTGTCACTTAAAATAGCAATAATCGGCAGCCGCAGTCGACTTTCGATTTCAGTTCAGCACAGACGAGTCAATTTAACTCTCACCAGCTCTTTGCTGTCGATATTGCTATCATTATTATGCTTTGATTATGTAAGTGATAGTCCAGGATCCATCGCCCATTTTTGCAAGTGATTACTATCAAGCAAATTTTTCGTGAGTAGCTTTATTTTGATGAGATGCCCAATAATTTCATGTACAAAACTCTCGATTGTGGTAGCTTACAGAGGTAACAAGGATAAAAATTTTTGATTTGACGGTTCTCAAATATTTATTACGCAATTTGTAGGACAATATGTCTGTTGAATTATATAAGTATACATAAGTGAAAATAAAAAAATCAGCTGGTTAGTAATCATTTATGATGACCTCGTTATCGATACACATTGGAAAGGGGGACTCTTTGATCAAACCATAGATTTTGTAGGACAAATATTTTTTCGAATAATTTAGATAATTATCTTGAGATTGAACAAAAAAAAACATTCAGTTAGTAATTAATATTTGAGAACCATCAAATCAAAATATTTTATCCTTATTTCCTCTGTTAGCTACCACAATCGAGAGTTTCGTACATGAAATTATTGGGCATCTCATCAAAATAAAGCTACTCACGAAAAATTAGCTTGATAGTAATCACTTGCAAAAATGGGCGATGGATCCCGGACTATGAGTGCATTATATTCATCTTGCACTGTGCAAGACATGTCCCATATTTGACACTTGCAAGATACGTAAAGATGAATAATGAGTAAAAACAAGCATAAAATTTTATTGATTATTTTTCCGACCCAAATATCGACCAATAGAATTGCACCATTCGACGTCACGTGGTACAACCTACATGGTAATATACTGATAATTTTTTGAAAATTTTCTCTGGTCGTTGACGTCAAACTGACAGGTTCAATTCAATTGTGAAATTATTGGCCGACATTTGGGGCGGAAAAATAATCTCCCGAATACCACACGAGCTTCAAAATTATCTGGCATTTCCCTCAAGGTTCCCTGCAAACAAATAAAGTCGTCAAGTTTTTCAGGAAAAATCACTCGCGCTTCGCGCTCGTGATTTTTTAACCTTGACTAAAAACTTGACTCCTTCATTTGTTTGCAACGAACCTATCGGAAAATACCCGATAATTTTGAAGCTCTTGTGGTATTATAAGTGATAATTTTTTGAAAATTTTCTCTGGTCGTTGACGTCAAACTGACAGGTTGAATTCAATTGTGAAATTATTGGCCGACATTTGGGACGGAAAAATAATCCCCCGAATACCACACGAGCTTCAAAATTATCTGGCATTTCCCTCAAGGTTCCCTGCAAACAAATAAAGTCGTCAAGTTTTTCAGGAAAAATCACTCGCGCTTCGCGCTCGTGATTTTTTAACCTTGACTAAAAACTTGACTCCTTCATTTGTTTGCAACGAACCTATCGGAAAATACCCGATAATTTTGAAGTAGGGATGTAACGATACATGATTTTGCCGATACGATACCGATACCGATATTTGTAGTAATGTATCGGCGATACCGATACCGATACCGATATCGATGGCTTGGTAGAAAAATAAATAGTGAATTATGCATAAAAAGTTACCAACATTTAACAGAGACAACTGTTAATCGTATTCTTTTAAATAAAAATGCCAAATCAAAAAACAACAAAACCATTTATTTTAGTATTATTATTTTACGAAGTCAGTTAAACTTTAAGTAATACACATACAATCAGTACCCAGGGGCGTGCACAGAGTTTTTGGACAGGGTAGGCAGAAATATTGCAATGATAATAAGTCATAAAAACTAATATTTCATATTGCAGTACTGATATTTGATTGGAGATACATACCTAGTATTTCCGCAAAATAATGGAAAACATATCACGAACATAGTTATCTATAAAATAATCATCATATTATTATCTATAAAATAATTGTCAAAGTAGGTAACTATGATATCCTAACTAGTATTCTATATTATGTAATTAATGATTAACTTTACCTTTGTGTATTACAAATTCCGGTATAGATCCATTTATAGATCGGCCTTTTTCCTATCACTCTCTGTTTGATAAAAGTTTATTCATAAAACAAAAATAAGAATTTTTCGTTAAATTAGATACTTATGCCTTATTATCTTACAAAATACACTGATGATATACATAATCTATTTAGTTACTCTCAAAACACTTCACTTGCAAATTGTCGTAGGTAGTAAACATTATTAATTTTCTCAAAAAACAAATTTAACCTCAAAGTAAACGTTTGTTATTTCCAAAACAAAACAAACGAATAATGATACTATTTGCAGATGGTCTTTACCGCTACAAAATTGTATACATTATCACACTTCTTAAATTGGTCGCATATTCAACTTCAGTTTCGACTTTCGTAGTTCCGAATTCGGTTCGTACCTAATTCGTATATCTTCGTAAAAAGACACTGCCTACCTTGTGTGTTTGTGTGTGTGGTTTTATTACATCAGTGTGCCGTGTTTATAGGCACGCACACATATAAAATATGCGTAGACACGCAGAGCACACATATAAAAACTTAGACACGGATAGTTTGTGTCTTTGCCGTCCCGTGACGTACTGGGTCCTGTGGCGGCGCTAGTGCAGCGCATGAATAGTGACTTGAGCCGAGCCGGTGTTATAGAAATTAGATAATAATGCTACCAAAATACCGATAGATGGATCTAAAATGTATTTGAAATATATTTTTATTTCATAACTACATTGCGCAATTAATAAAATTTAATGACGCTGTGAATTTCATTTATGCATATTAAATATTGATCAGAGTTTGGTTAATGGTAGGGTAGGCAGTGTCTTTATGTCTTTATGGAATGCACGCCACTGTCAGTACCTAATAAAAGTTTACTATTGGTAGAGTTTTTTCAGAAAACAAAGTGCGTACGCGCGGGCGGCCTCCCGCATCGTTCATTGGGCGCGGGTTTTTGAAGTATTTGATATCAAAAAAATTGGTTGTTTGTAAAGTAGGTTTACGATCGAGATGTTTACGTGATAACATAATGCAGTGGCAGCGCTCGAGATGAAACGGGAGATCGGTCCGTCTCTCTCTCGTTATACCTGCGATCGCGCTCGTGAGGTTTTGGTGTGACACAAGTTTATGAACATGTCACCCGACTAAAACGATTTTAAAAACGTTATCACGTTAAAAATTAAAAAAATTCAAAATTATTTATTTATTTCCTTTACATAAACAAATTTGTGATTGGAACACTCCTAGTAAGCAAATAAAATGCTTGTGTCAGGAGGTTCCGCTCTTCCTTAACACTATTACAGAAACAGAAATAAAACAAAATGAATGAATACAATGCAAAAACATAAAAGAAAAGAAAGAATTTAATAAAAAAATATCGGTATCGGTTGATTTATTATCGGCGATACCGATATATCGGCTTGCCGATATATCGGCCGATATATCGGTATCGGTATCGGTATCGTTACATCCCTATTTTGAAGTATATTATATCGAAAATGAAATATTTGATGTTATATTTTGAATCTGTGCCCTTTATTTAAACAATTGTTTATGCGAATAATATAATATTACAATTAATTTTCAGAGACTTCAAACATAACACACGTTTTTCAATTTTCAACCCTACCTTTTCAAATAAGAGCAAAACACGTCCATTCACTCTTCCCAGTGAAAACGGTTTACAGGCAAATTACTGATAATGCTCGGCCACTCCGCGTAATGACCGCAGCCGTTTACACGGGCTCGTTCCGACGATGTGAATCTAAATAATCACTGCGGCACCACTAATGAGCCATTTGACGCTAATTACAACTCACTTTTGTTCATACCTTACTATATTTTATTCTTAATATGGCCTATGTTTTTAGAAATTTATATTTTTAAAGACAAAAACATCGATTAAAAGAATAAGATTAACCTTTTTGTGATTAACCAGTGCCATTGCAATCCATTAAGTATAACATTAGTGAAAGAAACACATGAAGCATTCATAATTCTGCAAATTTCATGCCGTTCACTTAAACGTATTCGAATTGCATCTAATACAAACCATTTGTGGTTAGTGTTCAGTAAAATTTCTAGCAATTTCCATGTAATACAGATAATAACCGCAGCGTTTAGAGAACGGCTCACTCAGTCGATGTGTAACTACATATTACCGCGTCAACTTTAATGAGCTAACGAAGGTTAATAACAAACGCACGCGACTTGCGGTTTTTGCTAGTTATTTATACTTGTATTTTTCTAGTAATTTACGTTATGGCCTCCAGCACATTTTGTAATATATTTAAATTATACGGTTATAAGATAATTTTAGCTGTATTCCTCGAAAGTTCTACATACGAAAGTCAGGTGAGCGTAAATCGTAAGGTGATAAACGTATTTGGAACAGCGCCGACACGATATTTTGTAGTCACGATCTATTGCAAACGGGCGCTATAAAGAAATTGAAAGAAGACGATCAATGAAAAATGAACTCCACTACATTAGGTTAAAATCGATTTTGGTAAGGGGGCGCGGCGAAATTTTTACATAAGTTCAATTTATTACGAGACAATAAACAAAACGGTCGAGTGTTGTAACGACTGTCAATTATGTGGTACGAGACGCAATGTTTCATCAACGTCTATCAGTGATTTATGGACCACTACAAGCTACATGTGGAGTGTGGACGTTAGGACAATGTGTGATGTAATAGTACGCATGGAGCAATGGTGGATATAGCTGATGCTTTATTGAGAAATTAAGCTTTTGTGGGTTTAAGAGTTAATTGAATATGCGATGATTAATATACCTGCTAAGGATTAGCAGGTATTAATCATATCATATATTTCGTGTTGTTATTGAGAGACTTTTATGAGACTACTAAGATGTAATAAAATGTATTTAAAAGACAAAAGTATTAATTTCTCAATGTTCTTGGAGTTGTAATTAAACAATACAAACACCAATAGATAAGTACAGCAGCTCAGTTATGAAATCTATTATATAATCGTATTCAAATAAAAACAAAAAGCTTCCTTATTTTCATTAAATCCTACAAAGTATACGATATTTCGGTCACCAATACTAACACGATTAAAAGTGAAAACTACCTCTAATATAACAGTCCCCAATAATCCACTCGCACACCTCCGTCCTAAATAAATATTCAGTGATGTTACACAACCATTGTATATTATCGATAATATAAGCAATTTACCTACTTGTATGTAATTTCGCGTTATTCAATTAATATATATTTGACTGTAGTAAGTATATATAAACAGATTGAGCAATAATATTACGTATAGGTAGTCTTAAATATTACGCATTTATAATATCGGTAGAGTATAGAATAAGAAACTGATTACGTTATGCTTTTGCATATTTAATTCATCTTGTTAAATAATAAACACAATACAAACACATCAATTTCTATTTTATGGTTTATAAATAAACAAAGACAAGTAAACGCATAGCTAAATAAACCTTAACCTCACGAATCTAGTTATAATGAATTATACGTATAAATTAAATACGCGTCGTAAGACCTCAGACGTCGTAAGAAGAGTGCACCTCCCCATGAATCAGCGTGTGCTAGCGCATCCAATGTGCGAGATCCGAAAATAGGCCAAGTTGACACACATAAACAATAATAGAGTATTGGAAATATTTGACGGTTGACGATTTGATATGCGGCATATTTTAAACCGAAAACGTATAGTGCTCTATTTTATTTTCCATCAATGTTGAAATGTTCTCATAAATAACTGACAAAAAATAAATGTTTCTACTGTTGTTTGTTAAGGCGCATCCGATACTAACAAAGAGATATTTGACAATATCATTATACTTTCTATGATGCAAGTTTATCATTATTAGAATTTATAAACAACTAGCATTCACTAAATTGCAAGAAATTGCTAAAATGTCTAAGGTGCAATCTATGGCTGTGTCAATGTATCTTGCATGTATACTTATGCAGCTTTTACTCTACTTTACGGTTTTCCGGTTGAGATCCATTAACCGCCTTCCTGTGCCTTTGTTTTTCTTTTGTATTCTGTTTAAATGGAGTAATATTACTTCGGTTTGATAAATACTGCAAGTATATACCACGCAACAGAATATGGAACTCAAATAAGATTCACAACAAAGTATTCGCATAACAAACTGCAAACTGAAATTTCGAAACAATTATGTATTACGTATCGCATCACTGAAACCTGCACTCAAAAAAATATCGCTTCCTCGACATCGCATGTTGCACATCACTAGCTCAACGAATGTCCACTATTCCGTGACTGGCATTACGAATCAATATATTCGCTCGTAAAACCAAAATACTCATTCGATTCTCGAGCAACGCTTTCCTGTCCGGTGGCCTGGGGCTTGCGTGATTCGACGCACTCGATACTGCGTGATTTGCCACTTTCTTGGATCGCTCGAAACTATCGATATATTCATTATATTATTTGCACGTCCCTACTGATAGAGGCGTACATCTGGGTTTGATGTTTTAATTAAAGTATGTACGGGATTAGCACAGATTTATATTTTTCATACATTTTTGTTTTTTTCCAATGTAGGTTAACTATGAAAACTGTAGTTAAATAATAATTAATTCCTTCTTATATAATGGCTCGTAAATGTTTATTTCGTAAAACAAAATTTATGAAAATACCTAACCTACCTAACTCATAATAATTAATATATAAATTAGCGCTAGAAATTCTCTTGTAAAGATGTTCATGCAATAAATTTTGTGTGTCAGGTGCTTATTTACCGAATACAAGCGTGATGAAATTCATCGTGATGTTGGATTTATTACCTGAAACAGAGAAATGTTATTATTAATTATTGTTGAGTAGAAATCGCAAAATTCTTGAATTATTTTAATAAAGCTGTCAGTTAAAAATGGGCATTTTAATTAAGATTATTATCGGCAGAAGCGGCAATAAATCAATTGGTCAATAAATCAAAATGGCGAAATTAAACAAAACCTCCGATACTTTCTTTCTAAGCATCTATTATAATAATAAATTTCATAAAAGAATACAATTTTAAAATTCTAAAACTTAATTAACAGCAGGCAGTTTTCTATTGTGCCAGTGTCAATGATTGCAATAAAAAATAAACTGACATAATTAAAAAAAGCTCACCGTTCGAAATTCAAATCTAACAAAATGCATTAATGATTAAACTCGCTATTCCGATTTACTATGTATTTCAAATCGATTACCGCCAATTTTCCCTTCTAATTCGATTTTCAAGTTTTGGAATGTTTTACTGGAACACGATGTAATGACGCAATCATATGGCTGCGAATATGCGACTTATTATGCGAGCATTAGTGGCGAACACAGAAAGTCGCTTAGCCCTCAACAAGTTACTATTGATGTTTTCGACACTTCAACACTACGCTTGCACAGATAAGATAATATTTAATTGACAGTGAAGTTACTGGAATGTGGATATTTTTTTATATTTATTTATCTTAAGCTCGTGGTAACCGACTTGGCTATTTATTTTTGCCTATTTCTTTATCCATATAAGAATTAAAGTACCTAACTTGATTTATACTCTTCGTACTTATATGTATGTTCTGTATCCTTTCTTATTTAAACTATGAATAGTTCTAATTAAATAAATTAAATATTTTCTTGTTCTAAAATAGACCTTTATCTCTATATTGGTGACAGGTAAATAATCAGGTCAGGTAATTCATATACGAACACCAAAAAGTAGGTCTCTTTCCTTCATAACCTTTTATCTTAGCAAGCTATCCACGTAAACCGTAAACTATTATCTAAATCAGATTTTCCCACGTATATATTTCAGTCGTATGCACTCAACCAGCTATTTAGAAGCACCTAGTATTGCAGGTCTATTCTCAAATCCAGGTCACCTGCGTCACGTTTTATATTTTGGGCGTGTCTGTCAAACGTCACCGTGACAGCTCTAATTTGTTACCAGAATATAGGAGACGGTAACGTGGGAATGTATCGTGGTTATTAATATGCGATGTTCTGAATTATGATGTGCCCTGACGCGTCTTTCATCATGGAACTTATGATTTTTACATGATGAATGTCCGGTTAGCGCGGTCATTGCTCAAGTATGAAATTATTGCGAGAATAATATTGGATTCAGTATTTTTCGAATAATTATAATTAATTAATGAGTAAAATAAACGTAGCTATTTCAGGACTTCATTATAGAAATGTGTTACGTCAAAAATTATCATTCCACTCGAGTAAAGTCGAGATAATAATCTAATAACCGTAGAAAGTAAACGTTTCGGGCATCTGCCATTTGTGCCAATTATGAGTAACTCAATTAGCTACTCTGCAATGGAGAGAACAGATCCTGAGAATATAAATCGACCTCTGTTTGACATTAACATTTTTGGATGACTCATTGTAGGTACTCGATACCTATTTTAGAATTTATAGGGGTTAATTATGCATTTAAGTCTATTTCTCTAATCTAATTTATTTATACTTATCTGTTTCAATAATCAACTTATGATAAAATTATTCATCCAATCTATACTAATATTTTAAAGCGGAAGAGTTTGTGTGTTTGAACGCGCTAATCTCGGGAACTACTGGTCCGATTTGAAAAATTCTTTTGGTGTTAGATAGCCCATTTATCGAGGAAGGCTATAGGCTATATATCATCACGCTAAGACCAACAGGAGCGGAGCAATGCGGGTGAAACCGCGGGGAACAGCTTGTATTCGATATAGAACATCTTTAATGTATTTTATTGAAAAATACATTCATGCAAACTCGTTATGTGAATTTTCAGGCTATGTTATTTGCTCTCACTCGCTAAACATACTTTGTAGCGTAAGAAACAAAACAGTTACACATTAACTTCGTTTCCAGACTTTATCGACATCAATCCTAACATTTATGTCTTTCCTTCGAACCGTGAACTCAATTCAAATTAAACGATAAACCATAGAAACAAAAGGTTGCGCAAGCGCAGAGAAAGTGACGAGATGGACCTGTCATCATGTTCATGTTTGTAACAATAACATTGCTCTACAAACTTAATTACGGTGCTACAGGAAATGCCACGGTATTGCTCGACTATTATGTTATGCGTATTTAATATGTACGTACATCGAATCAAATTTTTTATTGTCTACCAATGTATACAGGAAAAGTGGTACAAATGAAATCACTCGAATCAGACGGCTATCATATAATTTTGTGGGTAATATGTTGTACAAAACAGCATGATTGTAATTTTTAAACTAAACTTAGGAATAGCTTTCATGGCAATGGAACATCTTAAAATAAACATACCTATTATTATACATATATCCAAAACTCATATAATGCAGATAACAATTTACCTCCCTGTGTAAAGTCGGTTAAAGAGCACTAGAGTATATTAAAATTCCATAAAGCGAGTGTCTACTTAACATCACGATTATTTGTGGGAATTACAAAATGTTATACAAAATACAATCCGATTACACAGATTACGTTGTATTCCCGTATATTACAGCTTAGAAAGTAAAATTAAACCTTCGTAAATAATGTAATGGTTATACTCAATTGCAACGTAAGCTCCGGTTGTTGGTTTTTGTGAAATATTGCTTGGTTTTCATCCGTCGTTTATGTAATTTTATTATAGTTCTACAATCTAAGGATTTAGAAGTTCCGTGTTTCTAATATTATGTATTTATTTTTTAACTTATCGGAAAACTAGAGAAAATTTCAGCCACTAATAAAATAGCTCGTATCAGGCGCATCCTTTTTAAAGAAAAGCATTTATATTAATAGATATACAGAAAAGAAAAAAATGCCAAAACAAAATTACTTTTATACGTTTGAACCTTTTAATTTGTGTAATAATATTACACACATTGTGTCATACGTTAAAAGCTATAATCAGAGCTCATAAAGTTATTTAAGAAACCGCAAAAAGTCGGACTGAAAATAAAAGGGTGAGCGCTCCAGAGATTGACGTGTGTGGTGACGTCACTGATGTTGATGACGTAAATTCGCTTTTAATTTAAAATGTTCTAATACGTCGTCTGTGATTGTTTGCTTTCTACTGAATCGAACACTTTTTTAAACAATGAGAGAATTTTTAAACATATGTGCATTGATCGTCAGAAAACCTACACATTTCTACACTTTCAGCCAACATATAATTCACGTGAATGATGCTTTAGAAATAGCTTCGTTTGTGAGTTAACGTTATTTTCTTCTTCATTATGATGTGTATTAATAAATAAGCACACATTATATTTTATTATTAGGTTATTTTCAATATTATAATAGACTTCAAAAAGAAATCGACAGCTACGTAACGAAACCCGGCTTCCCACACAAGTACACAACTTAACATCTCTCCCATTGTTTTCCCTCTAACCCGTAACAAATGAAGCGTAGAAGCCCACTGAATCGTCAATAAGATTTTCCATAACAATGATTCACGATTAAACGGTAAGTTACGTAACACGAAGTTACGTAAACTTTCTTGTGGTCAATGTCACAGGGGCAAATTTGACCTTAAAGATTATTATCGACTTTCAATTTCGATGTATCTATAAATATATTAATGTCACCACAAGGCCGGTGCATTGAGTTTTTGGTTATTCATTAACTGATATTTTTTGTAGTTGTAAATCGTTTAATTAGTCATCACGGTAAATGACGATAATGCGAAGGTATATTAAGTTGTATTAATAAATTGTAAAAAGCTGGCATTGGAGTTAAGGTTGATGTTCCGACCGTCCCTCCATACATTTTTGATTACCTCTAAACACTTAACACAGACACTATTTCTTTAAAACTAATCATTTTATCACTTCTCTATAATGAAATGTGTGCGCGTTCGACCTTTTTAATCAATAATTTACAATATTTACTTAGAAAAACAACAGTAAAATACCGGAAAAATTTGACACTTCTACAGTAGTGTGCGTGACTTTTGCCAAGCGAAACACGACATAAAGCACGACATCTAGCGCATAGACTATATACTTATTACAGATCTAGCGCGTCAATGTCTAAACGAAAGGCGATGTTTAGACATTGACGCGCTAGATGTCGTGCATTCGCGTTCGTTATCTTATGCATAATGAGCATAATTCTAATAAATCAAAGTTCTGTGTAAAAATTGAGTAATTTCATTTCCAATCGTTCAAAGAAAATAACAATAAAATAAAATAAAACTAATGACCTTAGAAACTATGTTTTTTTTTATTTATTACTCATTATTGTTCGTCCGTCGTAGGTCTGTAAACTGTATTGTACACTGAAGGTAAATGGTACTGTAGGTACTTTAGTTCGGCGTCGTCGCTCGTCGGCTTGATATAAAATTACATTCTTGATTTCATTGACACGCGCTATGATTTGCGCGCGGAATTTCTTGTGTTGTGAATTTATTTTTGTATGCTATGCATTTTAATTGATTCAAATTGCAATGTTTCTCTAGTATGCATTTGAGACTATATTGTAAATTGTAATAATTGATCGTGGGTATAGTAATTAATTATTCTAATAACGCAATTAGTAATATATGTATTTTCGGTGGGATTCAAAACAAAAAATTGGCCCGTGATTTTTATGAAATTTCACCACATTGCAAATCACATCAATCATAGTTCATACACATGTATGACGAAAGTGATTAGTATTGTGGCTAACATTGACTCATCAGTTCATCACTGAAACCAGTGATAAATCAGTACCTATATCATATTGTGTTTGAATATTTTTAAACAATGATATAAGTATACAATTATTATAAATCGGTAAACTATCAAAGTAATCACAAACTTGCAAACATTGGTAAAATGTCCAGTAGTTTATGAGCCTATTCATTACAATCAAACAAACAAACAAAGTTTTCCTCTTTACAATATTAGTGTAGACAAACACTATGAATACGATCACGAATGCAAATTCGGGGATTTTCTAATTATTGCTAAATAATAATTGAATTCGTTTTGAAATACTCTATAATTTTTAGTGTATAAATAGACATTTATAATGTGGTGCTCATTTTTTTTGTACTGCTAACGCTATTGTAGGTACCTATTTTCGTTGTTTTATTTCAAGTGAACACGGCCATACAATTTTGTCACGAGCCGCCTATGATTGTAGGTACTTTTGTTAGGCTCCTTCGTCGTCCGCGTCGGCTCGAAAGTTCTTGATTTCATTGTCACGCGCTATGATTTGCGCGCGGATTTTCTTGTGTTGTGAATTTATTTTTGTATTATTATTATTTTTTATTTATTTTTTTATTTTATTGATTCAAATAAAATATTTCACTAGTATGCATTTGAGACTATATTGTATTATGTATAATTTATCGTAGGTACTTATAGTTATTCTTATAACGCAGTTATATTTTCGGTGAGACAATTTGACCCGTGATTTTTCTGAAATATCACCACGTTGCAAATCACATCAATCATACACACGTATGACGAAAGTATAGTGGCTATAATTGACTCATCAGTTCATCACTGAAACCAGTGATAAATCAGTATATCATATTTTATTGTGTTTGAATATTTTTTAAACAACGATATATACAATATTATTATAAATCGGTAAACTACCAAAGTACTTCCGAATTTTCAGACAGACAAACAAGTAGTTTGAACACGCAGTTTTCTTATACTAGTAGCAAAAATCAAAACCATAATATTATGTTTACCTACTATATTTTACTAAAAGTCGAGTGCGTCGAAATCGTAAATAATAATATGTTTTTCACCTTCCTGGTTATTTTCCCATAGTAAATAGTGTTTTAGGTTTGTTGTTGTAGGTAGGAATAATAATAATTATTCTTACATGTTGGAAATGTATATTGAAATAATTTACTTTTACAAATCATTAGTGATATAAGTTTTGAGTGAAAATGCTTGGATCAGCATAATATTATATGGTACTTCAAATACATGTTTTGATAAAAAAAACAATAGTGTAATAAAATAAAACTGCGTTTTATTGTAATCAATGTTGACAATTTTAAATTCCAAAATTATTGATCAATAAAATAGTTTACACCAACAAATATAACTTTTATTTTTATAACAATCGTTCATAATATAAACCGTAGCAGGTGGCGTTTTGAAGTTCTGTCTACTCATACAGAAAAATGGAAAACTTGTTTTTTTTGTAAACAATTTATTACTCATGTTGTTTGGCAACTCGAAGCGTGGTCGTCCGTCGTAGGTACTTCTGTTCGGCGTCGCGTCGTCGTCCGCGTCGGCTTGATATAAAACATTCTTGATTTCATTGACACGCGCTATGATTTGCGCGCGGAATTTCTTGTGTTGTGAATTTATTTTTGTATGCTATGCATTTTAATTGAATCAAATTGCAATATTTCTCTAGTATGCATTTGAGACTATATTGTAATAATTGATCGTGGGTAGGTATAGTAATTAATTATTCTAATAACGCAATTATATTTTCGGTGGGATTCAAAACAAAAAATTGGCCCGTGATTTTTATGAAATTTCACCACATTGCAAATTATATATTATACAATTACAATTACAATTATTATAAATCGGTAAACTATCAAAGTAATTACAAACTTGCAAAATATGCTTTTCCGAATTTTCAGACAGACACACAATTTTATTAGTTTGTTTTAGCAAAGTAGGTACCTATACCTATACGCTTACGTCGCGCGTCGCGTCGTCGAAAACGGTGCGCCCAGAAACAAACATACCTAATTCAGTTACAATCCTTTTTTTGTTCCGTAATTTATTGTATTTATTCTAATACGATTTTTTTTATTCGTCGGCCAGTTCTACTAGGTATAAAAAGATAAAATTGAAATATAATTATTGTAGCGACAGCCATATTATGTTACTATGTTTTCGTAAATATGTTTTTCACCTTCCTGGTTATTTTCACATAATCTTATCTTATATATAAAAATGAATCGCAAAATGTGTTGGTAAGCGCATAACTCGAGAACGGCTGAACCGATTTCGATCATTCTTTTTTTATTATATTCCTTGAAGTACGAGGATGGTTTTAATGTAGAGAAAACGTAAATATTATGTACCACGGGCGAAGCCGGGGCGGACCGCTAGTCTTATATATAAAAATGAATCGCAAAATGTGTTGGTAAGCGCATAACTCGAGAACGGCTGAACCGATTTCGATTATTCTTTTTTTATTATATTCCTTGAAGTACGAGGATGGTTTTTATGTAGGGAAAACGTAAATATGTACCACGGGCGAAGCCGGGGCGGACCGCTAGTCTAATATAAAAATGAATCGCAAAATGTGTTGGTAAGCGCATAACTCGAGAACGGCTGAACCGATTTCGATAATTCTTTTTTTATTATATCCCTTGAAGTACGAGGATGGTTCTTATAGCTAGAAAGCTAGTTAGTTTAGTTTTAGTGCAGTGGCAGTGTAAATGTTGTTGTTGAGGTTATGTAAATTTAACACTTTAGTTAACTACCAAGATATAAAGAAATGAGGATAGGACACAATAACTATTGGTTGAGGTATTTATAAACTCATAATATACTTTTAAAAAAATCACGTTTTAATAAATTTCTAGAATTAAATTAGAACAGCTGATTCAAAATAGCCTAAAAAATCTTAATAATAATAATTACGCTTCACAGCAAGAAGAAATGTACCATAATATGTACCCGCACAAAGTCGATATTGTGTTGCCTACCGTTCGACTCAATGGCTAGGGTTGTAACTACCTTTAATAATTATTACCAAACTAATAAACCGAGTGATGCGAAATAACCATAATTCTTTTAGAGTTTGATAAAATGATCAGGCAGGTATTTTCTTTAATCCTCTGAATTCTCGGTTACTAAATTGTATCGTTGAAATTATTCTTAATCGCGTAAATTTAATAAATAATCATATGGAAAACACTTTTCATTTGTTTTTTTACTTTCACGCCCAACTACTATACAATAATTACGTTGTTTCGGTATTTTGACGAGAAAACGCAGGAAACATCCGTTGTATCATTTTAGATAGATTGTATATTTTGTATCTGTAGAATTGAAATCAAAGCTATGTATATGTTGTCTCCATTCTTTTCTTATCGGATTGTTGATCCCAATGCGAATGCGTCACTTAAATTTTATAAAAGACAATTAAGAACATCAAAAATAAAGTGATACGTAAATATTTCACAGTGCAATATATTATGTAATTAATAATAATTATATATTTATGAAAAAATAATTACATCAGATTTAATAATAGCAATTGTTTTGAATGTACATAATATGAATAAATGATTACATCATAATAGTAATAATCACAATTGTTTTATTTCCCATTTGTTGCAACCCTAGCATATTTTCATGTAGCAGCAGAAGTACCTACACTGGCGGCGCGGCGGCATCGTGCGACATCAAAGGCATTGCCTTACTAGGTAAGTTTATAATGACTCATTTCTTTTATTATATAATTTACGTTTTACTTTTACAGAATCCGATTCAATGGATTATGAAGACGAGTCACACAACGCCATACGATAGTGATGATGAATGAACATTTCAATAAATGCATGCGTGTTTTTTTATGTTGTTTTGTAATTGTTAATTGTTTCTTAAATAAAGAAATAAACTAAATATTTAAATGATGATTTGTTATTTGCAACACAACTTTATATTTGAGATTCTTTACAAATGTATATTTAGTTTTGTATCATCAAATTTATAAATTTTATTCCATAGTTTTCAAAATTAAATGTAAATGACCATAAAAACATTAATAAAGTAAATCATTGATGTAAGGTCAGGGAACGTAATACATAATATATACATCTGACCATGTAGAAGCTAAGTCTTGTTGACTGCTGAAGTCTGTAAAGTTTTGTTGTCTGCTGAAGTCTGTACGCAATGAAAATGTCTGCCGTTTCGAAAATAAGTTTTTAAGACCCTAATAAATAAAATATATGTATATATAATGGCAGATCTGGTCAAATACTTTCAAAATTGTATTTTTTTCAGCACTTTCATAAGTGTCTGCCAGAATGTTATCCGCGTGATAATGGTCTGCCATTGTTATTTTCCGATAGTAATAATAATCTATTTTCAAATATCAAAATGGCAGACGTGGTCAAATGGTTTCAAAGTTCGCCAAAAATTTCCACCTGTCTTACCTAAGCGCGCGCCCCGTCCACCACTCTGGGCTTAGTGACTCCTCATCTCATGTATAGTAGGTATAGGGGAATCAACACACAAAAATCCAGGTCTGGTCAAATACATACAGGTAGCTTTGCGCTAGCTCTCTAGCTATTACTTCTTATGGAGAGAAAACGTAAACATGTACCACGGGCGAAGCCGGGGCGGACCGCTAGTAAATAATAAAATAATAAATAGTGTATTAGATTTGTTATTGTATCTTGTATACCTACGAATAATTATTCTTAAGTCTTGTTGGGAAATGTTCAAATACCTACCTATTGAAATAATTTACTGTTACAAATCATTAGTGTTATTAGTTTTGAGTGAATAGGCATGGATCAGAAATTCAGAATATAATATGCTACTAACTACTCAAATACATACATGTTTACACAACAAACACCACTGACCTCTATAACTATAAGTTATAGAGGTCAGTGACCGTCAGTGACAAACACTATGGATACCTACGCTCGCGAATGCAAATTCGGTGATTTACTAATTATTGATACCTAGTCATTGAATTCGTTTTGAAATAGCCTGTACTTTGTAATTTTTAGTGTTATAGACATTTATAAAATGTGGTGCTCATTTTTTTGTAATAAATCATCCCGAACGCTATTGTATTTTCGTTGTTTTATTTCAAGTGAACACCTATACAATTTTGTCACGAGCCGCCTCTGGCCTCTGGGTGAAATAAACAAGTCAAATGATTTTTGTTCTAATTGTATTTTGGTAGTAGTTTGTTTAGAATTTACATTACCATTGTTTAATTTTTATTTTGTATTTGCAGTAAAATAAAAAGATGAAAAACTTCATTAGGTATATTGTACGACACCTCACTCTGAATCGCGCTAGCGAAATTTTTTCGTTACAGAGCACATATACAACTTTCGGACAATCTTCATTGAGGCCGGCCGGCAAATCGAGTATGTCGAGAAACTTCACTTATTCGATGGAGGTATTCTACCTTCCTTCCTCCACAGTTGTGGGACCCCGACGTGCATTGAACACGCAGCTTTCTGATACTAGTAGCTAAAATCAAAACCACAGATATGTCTGTGATCAAAAGTCAAAACCATAATAATATTTTTACCTATTATTTTACTAAAAGTCGAGTGCATCGAAATCGTAAATATGTTTTTCACCTTCCTGGTTTTTTTTCCATAGTAAATAGTGTTTTTGATTTGTTGTTGTATGAATAATTATTCTTACTTGTTGGTTATGAAATGTATTTTGAAATAATTTACTTTTACAAATCATTAGTGATATTAGTTTTGAGTGAAAATGCTTGGATCAGCATAATATCATATTTGCTACTTCAAATACATGTTTTGATAAAAAAAAAACAATAGTGTAATGTAGGTAATAAAATAAAACTGCGTTTTATTGTAGGTAATCAATTTTGACATTATTTATTTCCCAAAATTACAATAAAATAGTTTACGCCAACAAATATAACTTTTATTTTTATAACAATCCTACTTCCTACTAATGCGAAAGTTTGTGAGGATGTGTATGTGTGTGTTTCACGCAAATACTACTGAACCGATTACAATGAAATTTAGCACACATATAGAACGTAACTTGGACACATTGAATAGGTTTTATCCCGGAAACCCCACGGGAACGGGAACTATACGGGTTTTTTTTTGAAAATGCGCGCGGAAAGCTAATCGTTCATAATAATATAAACCGTAGCAGGTGGCGTTTTGAAGTTTTGTCTACCCATACAGAAAAATGAAAACCACAGGAGATTGCCCAAGTGACTATGGCACTTGGTATCGCAATCAAACTTATTGTGTCAAGATGAAATATAGCTCAATTTAAAGCTTGATGTTAGTACTTTTAGATATGATTAAAGTTTTTATGTAAATAAGCCGCAGTTCGCGACAATAAAAATAAAACAATAGTTTTATTCAACACTTCAAAAAACTACTTAATCGAGTTTAAACTAACGATGAACGTTAAGTTTTACATTTATTACATAGGTAATATTTTAATTTACAAGACAAATGTGAAAAGTAAATCGTAATTTAAACATTATTTCAAAATAACATCGAACAATGCGTCGAACACATTCATTTGACATTTCAAATAGAAACTATGACATATGACGTTTGCAAGAGAGATAGATATAGGTATGTGTCAAAACAAAACTTTTACTTTTATTTCTATTTATTCGGTATAATTACAACTTAATAGTGATAAATATGATCATTATAAATACAAATAGGAATTAACAATATCACGAACACGTGACACAACTAGTATTTTACCGATTCCATACGTAGTCATACATGTTTCAAAAGAAAAACTTTTACTTTTACTATTATTTCAATTTATCCGGTTTAATTAAGACTTAATATTGATACATATGATCATTATAAATACAAATAGGAATTAACAATATAACGAATACGTGGCACAACTAAAATTTTACCGATACCACCCGTGGTCATTCTCCTTTGTGGGTCATTTGTAACAGGATGGCGGTTCTACAGCGAAAAAAGAAAAATGATGGTCAGAACGCTGATACCGGATACCTTAAGATACTGTAATATAAAATATTACTAGATTAGATAAAATATTATAGGTAGTATCTTCACCGTGTGTGACGCGCTTTACATTCACGCCATCTAGAGTTAAATCTTTATCATTTTTGTATACGTCTGTGTGTGTAAACGACCCTGTATGCAATGACAGATGTTAAAACGCATAATTTTACCGAATTGGGTGGATTTTAAGGCAATGATATAACATATTTCAATAAAATATAATATTCAGTAACCGCCATGACTATTCCTAGGTTTGATGACTATTCCAATTACGCAAAAACTCAAATAAACTAGAAATGTAGAATTCAGCGCCATCTAGCGGGATATTGGCTGGGAACAGATCGTTGCAATCACCTTAAGTGTGGACTATAATAATATATTCTTCTCATAAAATTCAACGGTTATTTATAAAATGTTAAATGTTCTTCGTGAACTGAATCTTTTATCAGCATTTTAAATTTATATTTTCACAATTTATTTCTACTGATAAATTGCAATTCTTACCATACAATATGTTGTACTGAAAATTTTCTTTAAAACAGGCAATAGACAACGGAGTATTTATGTCGATAGTTATTTTGTTATCGTTCAATTTCAGATGAATTTATAAATTTAACTTAAGTTTATCTCTCAATCTATCTTTAGTTCGACTGTTATTCCAAAACATTATTATATAATACACAATCATATTATACATGGTACTTCTAAGTGTATCACTATTATTAAATCCGTATTTTTTATCTTCTAAACTAGTTCATATCAGTTACAATCAACAATAGCACCAATCCAACCTCAATTAGTGTCTACATGACTTGCCCTTTTTGCTATATTAATAAACAGATACCCTATTGTTATAAGATATTGCCAAGACTGTTGTTTATATTGGCTTGGATTCCGTACATGACGGTATCGTTATTTTAGTAGGATTATAATTATTGCTTTATTGACAGATGACAGAATGAGGAAGATTGAAAGCCAGTAAGCAATTTGTTTCTATGCAAATAATAATGAAAATATAAAAAGTATAATATGTATAGAATAATAGATAGAGTTGGTGTTACAAAGTACACTCTGTGGCCCATTGACGTCCAGTATTTCCTTGTGTTATTTTACCCAAATATATTTGGGTAAACTTTTAATAGATTATAGGCCCGATTTTCTCTGATAGTTCTCTAATCTATTCTTTGACGTTCTTGTCATATTCATTTAATTCCACTTCACGTACAATATGTTTCGTAAATTTACATACGGTGCCCTAAAACAATGACGAATCTCATGTCACAAAATACATTTAGCTTATTGACACGGGTCGTTGACCCCTATTGATACATTTACATCATCGATAACGGTGATGTAAGTACTGTAATTGACTGAAGGCGTAGAATGGCCATTTGGCTAAGTCGATCCATTATTTTTTGTTACGATGTTATCAACGCGCAAAAACGTTCATCTTCTGAGGTCAGTGACTTATTTAAATCTATGGGCGTGTAATAAATTATATTACGTATAAATTAGTTGAATAGTGAAACGTGATGTATCATTTTTTAAGATCTTCTACGATTTATGAATGAGTACTATTCGATTCTTTATAAAAAAATATCATACATTGTATCCTATTCATGATATAAAAAGTGTATTTATATTCCATCTGCTATTATTAGAAATATTATAGGTAAGTAATTAATTTAGCAATAAATTCTATATCTCACTAAGGATCAGTCTTGCTTTCCTAATTTCTAAAATATGAGTAAAAAGAACACCTTTGTAAGATATAATAATTTAGCGATTATACAGGAAAGAAAGAGATAGTCAAGGCATTCAGCAAATCATTTAAAGGACTTTACCATAAGCACAGAATAATAACTAGTGATTATAGTGCCTTATGGCGAACTTTTACTTAATTTTCCATGTTATACAGCGTGCACATAAAACATTTATTAAAAGACACATCACTATGTGTCTTTTAATAAATGTTCAAACGTGTAAATTATTTTTTATACCAAGACTGCTCGAAACACGAAGGAAAACATAAGAGATAATTAAATCGGCAAGTTTTAAAACCAAAATAGTTTAATAATATGTGTCATCTACCATTCTACATTTATTGTACATATTTTAGCTAACGTTATAGTTTATGGCCTCATAATGCATGAAATAGGCTGTATACAGCGTGTTCACATTACCTAAGCGGTTACATAAGTGGGGCGATAAACGTATCAATTTGATACCATCCATCAGATCTCAAGGAGCAAGGTCAGCGTTTTTTAGCTTCCTGTCATTGGCTGCAATCCAACATACCTACCGGACGTTGATTCATACCAGTGTATTGTCAGGTGTCAGGCTAAAATAGCAAGCTGTGCGTTTCATATGATATTAGTCTTGATACAAGATTATAGCCGGGAATTTCAGTGATACGTCTTTCTATTTTTAGTGGTAGTTTGTTGCTTTTAATTAATTTGGGACGGTTTAAAAGGTGTAATATATCTTAAGGGTGAGCGCGATAGGATGACATTCTAATTTTTTCACTTTTTTTAAGTTTAGAGGTTTTCATTTTAATTAATTATTGTCATTTTGGGAATTAAATAACATTTAAACTGACTATGTCGTAATAAGCTATACAACGCCTGCACATTCAATATATTTAAACGCAATAAATACATTTAGAATATCGAAAGCGACCTGCCACGTTACACGTATTACTGCGTCGAGATAATATCGACAAGGTTCCGATAAAAGATCGTATAATGTAAAAGTTAAGGTCAACATCGGACTAGACCATCTGGCATCGTGAAAGCCCGCGAATTCATTAGCTGGGTCCACACCGGCCGATCCAGTGATCCCGCGATCCGCGATCCATGATCGCGGAGCATGGATCGTGGATCATGTTAGGCCGATCCACTTTAAAAACTTGCGATCCAAAATATGCGCTCCAAGTGATCCTAAGGCGATCCGTGATTCAGCCAGTCTAACTCTTGTACGATATGGAGTCACACGTACAACGGCGGCGTCTTGCCGTTGCAGCAGTAACTTTTATTATATTGAAATGTTTGCGCAAAAAATAAAAAAAAAGAAATGGACGGTTTTGGGTGAAACAACTTTACAAAAATCGATTGAAATCTGGGACTCAGCTGTACGCAGAGTTAGTTTCAGATGAAGTGGAACACAATTTTGCAAGAATGAATGCTATTCAATTTGAGATATTCGACTTTCTGAGATGTCCATGGTGAGGTGGATCGCGCGATCCAACACAACCGTCCACACCGCGCGCATCACGCAACTGAGGCACCTTTGAAGCGGGTACAAAAACCGCCCGCTAACGGATCGCACGAGGTAGGGATCGCGCGCGGCAAAACGCGTGCATGGATCGCGCGCGGCACGTCCACACCGCCCGCATCTTTGGATCGCGCGCCTGCCGCGCGCGATCGGATCGCGGTGGATCGGCCGGTGTGGACCCAGCTATTAAGATTCGAGCTGTATCTCGGAAAGGAGAGTGTCTTTATGTGTTCATTATGAACACTATTTAGAGATTACAATTTACATGTCACGACATGAACTTATAAGGTGTGTTTACATGCCACTGAATTATTAATGCACTTCGTACGATCGTGCACCGATTGAAGTTTGTAGTGACGCTGAAAATTGGTTTTAATTATTCATACCTTTTGAGGGTAAGGGAAAATCTCCAAAGAATCATTAGTAAAAGTGTAGTATTTGTATAAAAAATTAAACTGATGTACTTATTAATCTTGTATTTAATTCCACACTTCGTAAAAATAAGGCTGCACAAGTAAACATTCATTCCAGTTTTTTCAAATTTCGCGTGATGAAAACTTATGTAACCCTTAAATTTTCTAGTTCTATGCTACAATCATATAAATTAAATAGATCTCAACAACAATGTGAAACCTACAAGTTATTAAATCAAACCCAAAAATACAAAATATGAATGACACCTTACACAAAAGCACATCAATAAATACTCCTCTCCAACTTTACGACCATTGATTACAGTCACACGAACAAACAAATTGCCACACACAAAACGCCGTAACAAACATAACATGACATTCGCTTACAGCCAAGTTCGAGGGTCGTTAACCGCTTACATAAGCGACGCTGCTAATATGAGCCCAGCGACATACGAGTATTAGCATAGTGTTGTATCATATCTCACAATCGTGTGATGGTAGTGCGTAGGGTTGGAACGCCAATTTATATGCAAATTTTGTGGCAACCGATTTTAGGATGGATACTATTAATTTCGGAGGAGCTTATGTAAACAGATAATGCGATCTTTCTTTACGATTTTAGATGGATGTTATATTCCATTTGACATTGCTTCTACAACACTATAAAAATTAAAAATGAAATAATCAAAAATTATAAATGAAATCATTTATATTTTACAATTAGTTTTATCTTTAAATAAATTAATTTCAGCTCACAAGACTGTCTATAGGAAAGAAAAAAATTAAGAACATTAAATAATCGCAACGAAAATATAATTAAATAACAAAGATGGCAACCCTATTTATCTAGATCTATCTTACTTTATGCTCTTGGCAGATGAGCTATGACGTCATGTTGACCTGCGATTGCATACTATTGTATCTAAAGATGTAAGTGCAACACCTTGAGACTCTGTGCAGTGTGCACAAGGGTTGTCAACTTTAATTTTTTTAAGTAAGTTGTTGTATATATCCTAAATATAGGATTTTAAAAGTAAAAAAATATTACAATAATTTCACATTATGAACTCAATAGATACGTATAGACATACTACACTTTTCAACGCAGTATCCGAGTTATCTATTAACTATTTACCACCTCCTTAATTTCAGAAAATCATAATTTCCTATTCAACAATTTAAGCAAGCTATTCGTAAAAACACTTCATTAAAAAAAGGTCCTTATTATATTTTTAAACTAACGATTTTGCAAACAACAATTTTCTCATTACATTCTATCACGTTAATTGCAATTTTAAATTCTTCAATCTGCCAGCCCTACTTATCTCGATCTGCCTCCCGCAGCTAGGCGTGGGCCCCGTACTGTCTCGCGCATGTACTTTATGCTGTTGACGAATGAGCTATGACGTCATGTCGTCTTGCTGATACTCGCGATACCATCGACATGATGTTCTGTCCGCGAACAATGATTGAAGGTTTAGTATTAAAATAACGATTGGATTAATAATGTACTTGTTGAAAGATCGGAAGATTATGATTATAAATAAGTGTACTTATGCTGAAATAAAATGTACGATCATACGAATTTTTTCATTTCTTTTAGTACCTAAGTAAATATTTGAACTTCTGAATTGAATTGAATTACCTATCTACATAATATACTAATATTATAAAGCTGAAGAGTTTGTTTGTTTGTTTGTTTGAACGCGCTAATCTCGGGAACTACTGGTCCGATTTGAAAAATTCTTTCGGTGTTAGATAGCTCATTTATCGAGGAAGGCTATAGGCTATATACCATAACGCTACCACCAACAGGAGATGAGCCACGGGGGTGAAACCGCGCGGAGCGGCTAGTATCATATATATGATTTCAAAAAATATACGATAAGTAAACAATTTATTCAGTAACGCCTGTGATGCATGTCAAATCCATTACCAAATACGTAACGTTTATAAAAACAGTAATTAAAACTGTATAATTGAAGGCGTTTACCATTCTTGCATAGACCAAGACCTAGTTCACAGTCTCATAATCAACAATTCGATATAGAACTGAATAAACAAATACATAAATAATTTGGAAAATCCAAAAGTGCACGCCTCATATTTTTTTTTTAATAAATATTTATTAATTATTATTTTTGTTTATTTAATAACAATTAAACCACATCGAATCAGACCCTGAAAAATGAAAGGGTTCTATTCCTGAGCATACTCAAGCGTAAGAGAAAAAAAAAGACTCGATTAGTAAAGTATTTCGGTCGCTATCGTGTTAACAAGAAAAAGGATCCGCACATACAGACACACGGACGTCCAAGACAGAACTTTTTTAAACTGTTTTTTAACTAGTTTAAATAACAAAAATGACATCAAAAATATCATGAACGTTAAAAATAGTGTTTTTTCTTAATATGTGTGTGTATGTATTATCTTACAAGTGCAATGTATGATACATAAAGACATTTTAAGTTTGAAAAATCAGATGTTTTGCGCGAAGTGACAGTAGTACCCACCTCAACGCTTCGCTTATGAGGCGTGCAATACAAGCCAATATCATAAATAAGCTAAGTAGGTTTTACTGCATTGAGAAACTAAATTTATTGAAGCAAAACAAAAAGTCCATTCGCATTCCGAAACAGCATATCACACCTTCCTGATATTTACAAAGAAATGGCCACTAATATGGGAAACTAGGAAGGGCAAAAAGAGTAAAAGAGTGTTGCCATATCTAAATATGTATAAAGATTAACATTCGAATGGATTGTGGTAATTATTGGCGATCAATCTTAGCTGTCACCACCTATCGGGTTTGGACGAGAAAGTGTTATGTAAAGCACATGTGCTAGTCATCCTAGATTGGCTAGTGCTTACATAACACCTAGGATATATCGCTTCGATAATCGCAATTAGTGTTTTTGTCGCGAGCCGGATGGACACTTTTTGCCCTAAACTATTTGCACAGGTTTAGCATTAGCCCGGTTTACACGCACACTCTTTACCGCGTGATTGAGTGCGCGGGATTGAACGCGGGAAAGCACGCGCGCTGAGGAAAGAGGAAAGATTGTGCGTGTAAACGATAATCGCGCGCGATTGAACGAAGGAAAGCATGGCGCATTGGAGTGTGTGCGGAGTGGACGCGCAATCTCGTTCTCTCTGTCATCGTTTAAATGCTCGCTCTTTCCCGCGTGAAAACCGAATCGCGCGCGAAAGAGCGTGCGTGTAAACCGGGCTAATGGTGCAAAAAGCTAATTGATATATTTTGACATTTCAAGTATCGATTATTTGTAGATTACCATTGAAAGTATATGTATATATACAAATATTTTAATAACTTCTAGATTTTATTTCGAACTTGACCTCAAATTGATCCCTTATAATATATTTTAATAACAAACTTTATATAAACACGAGATATTGAACTTTAATTTTAATTTTTTAAACTTGTAACTGAATGAACTGGCTGAAATTTGAATAAAACAACAGACACATTATTTAATCCTTGCATTAAGATCACGTAGAGGTACCTTGCGAGCAAAGTCACGGTGTTAGTTCTACTTTGCCTTATAAGAAAAAATAGTCTAGCAAGGTTGATACTTGATACTATAACTGCACTTAACATTAGTCGTCATTGATTACATCATTCCACAATTTACGTCTTCATATCGTTATCAGAGCCTTAAATGGCTTGAAAACCATCTGTTGACTGTATGTTCTTAATCATATTGGACAGCTTTCACACAATTCCAAACCCTAATCGAAAGTGATAGGTCTCAAAATCTATTACAAGATTACGATAGTTGCCTATTAAAGACCAGTGGTTACTCAGTTACAACTCTGGAGTTGATTGATGGATGGAGTGACAGTACCAGGTGCCTAAGGGAATATCTTGGTGTATTTGACGTTTAATTGAATAAAAATTTCAACCGGTATATTCTGTTCCGTGTTTTATGTAATGGAAAATGCAGGATACGAAAAAATTGTTATGATGTTAGATGGGTACGATAATCAACGATAAGCTATTTATTTTTTTACATATATAACATGTTCATTGATTATGATTTACTCTTGATTTACTGATGCACGCCGTCAATTCTTGATGTCACGTTTACAAACAGACATTCGCAAACTTTTTATTAAAAAATTGTATTTGAGAAACACCCCATATAAAGTAACACATTGTTGTATAAGCAATAAACAAGACACAGTTTCACCAAGTTGGGAGTCGCGCGATCACATTGCCCTAGAGACGCAAAACTTTTTGTCGCACCCCACTTTTCCACTGCAAGGAAAGTCGGCCGTTGTATTGATGTCATGTTCTACCCTACATGGAGCTACAATTTCCGATCTTTATCCGATTGGATTTTTAATTTCTGTCACAAAAAATTACCACGAGGAGCGTGACTGCAATACGTTGAGAGAAACACAGCATTTCTCGGTGTTTTCTATACAATTATACTTTTAAATAATAAATTATTGTGCAGGCTCAAATAAAATATATTTAACACTATAAGATATAAGTTACACTTCAATAAATATCAATAAGGCTGCGGGCATCCACCCCTGTTTACAGGGATTAAGCGTATCGTACAGTAATGGACATTACGGTAACAACTTTACGATTTTTTTGCATGCTTGAATAGGTAACAAACAATCAACTTAATTTATCAAATTTGTTAGACATTTAATAAGAGAGCTACATAAATAATGTATCTCAAAATACAGTCAAAACATCAAAGATGTCGCTCTAAATACTTCAATTTAATATCAAGGAAATCGTTGTAATTTTAGCGTTACAAATAATAAACACAGATATTACATTAACATCGTGTTCAAACAATACAAATTACGATCTCGCCTTGGAAACAGATAAGCGTCGTAAATTTTAACCGACACTAAATCTATAATTCCTATTTGTTTACATATTCGTTAATGGTTTGTAACTTTGTAGCATGCAATGTGTCTATTAAATTTGTCTTTTATAGTTTGATGTGATATAAATATATGGATGTGTGTAACTGGTGTGTAATTAGGTCACAACGTGTATTTTGAAAGACGATGTGTTGACATAATTATCAATAATCACAACTATTGACATAAGAAAATCGATTTCATCGTGTTGTGAATAAAATAAAATATAATGATTTGACCGTGAACATACTATACTTATTGACTAAAAATATCTAATAAAATTTACTGATAATTGATTTGAAAAACAAACAACTATAATTGTTCAATGAAATTTCCTTCAGTTAATTTCCTTAACTTTTTAAGTTCTGACTGCAGTTGAAGATAGTTAAATTCACAATACATTTACCTTACTACAGGCGAAATGGGACAAACGTATATCATTCAACGCAAGGATCTTACCACACTCTACGTTAAAATAGTTTTATTACAGATTCAATGCAACCCACATACCAGCACATAAAAACTACGAATGAAGCCGCGCAATCAAACCACTACAAACATACAATGAAATACTATATCGTAAAAATCACAAGGTTCATTGACGTCTTGATTCATACTCGTATATCACTCATAGACAATGGCTGGAAAAAGTGGCGAATAAAAAAGCTAATAATAATTAATCATTGTTTTTCCCGCCTTGAAGTGACACCACAGAGTATAAAATACATAATAAGTTATCTGTCATTTTTAAGACTAGATTTTTTAACATTATATTTTACATGTAATCTTGTTCTTACAAAACAATGAGTTTTTTAAATAATGTTTTACATTCTCTAATGAAAAATAAAGAAATGTTTCAAAAATAATGATTAGAATCCTAATCGAAAAAAAGAAATTCAATTTCGTAACGTCTAAAATTAAAATGATAAACCAATTTTAAGCTAATTATTCAATTACATATTACAATAATAAAAGGAAATTAAATTGCATACAAAAGAGTATAGTAATTACATATTTAAAATAAAAACACGAGAAAGCTAATAACATTTTGTGTATCACACATGCATATATTTTAACAACTATCTGCACTAACGGTGTTCAAACAACTTTCTATAGTAATGATGAATATGCAATAATTTCCTCAACCGTATCATTCAAATTCAAACAATATCAAGAGAGAACATACCATTGACAATAAGTACGGACAACATAATCAGTATGTATAATGTATTAATTTTCTGCTCCATATTTTTCTGTTGTTTACATAGGAAACTTTTAATGCATAAATACATTTCCAGGCCCTATTTACTTATTATAAGAAACCTTAATAGAAAAATTACTTTCAGTGAATTGGTAATTGCTTTTCGCGCCTTGATATGGTAGTTATTTATTTTATTAAATGTTTATGCCTATAGAATGATGTATAAAACAATAAATGAAACATGCAAGATATTGGAATGCATAGCAAGAATTAAACCATGAGAAATTCGCCAGCCATTATTAATTTATTACGCTGACGGTACAAGGCACTTGTTCATGAAGCGAATCTAGCGCTCTACAAATAATGATTAACAAACGCATTACTCGAAACGAGCGCTTTATCGCTTGTTATCTCGGCGAACAGTTGTAACGAGAGGCAGAGGTGTGAAATACCGCGGCCCGGACGCTAAATGCACTGTGAAATGTCGGGTAAGTATGCAACATTCTTGTAAAGGGGAACGTAGCAAGCTCTTTTGCAAGATTAAGCGATTCTGAGATCTAAGAGCGCTGTTCGATATCAATGTGCGATAAATCACATAGTGATGTTTTCATTTAGAGATATCGCTTAATAGGGCCGTCGGGTGAAATACGATCGAGGAATTAGATTCGCTAATGGTGCTTGTTATGAAATCGCTCTCTGTATATATAGCTTTGATATAATGTGGTTGCTGCTATTGATTTTATATTCCCTATATACACCGGGTACTTACTAAGAGCTTTGAGCGCTTATAAATCTTTAAATACATGAAAATACAGGAAACAAACGGAGGCGAAATAATTATACGTAAACGTATGCTTTTCTTTGTGAAGAAATACGCAACCCAGAGTTAAGTATTTAATTTTTAATGAGCTTGCTATGGTCATTCTGAAAGTAATTTAGTGATACATTTAATAAGTGAATGCTTTAAATGTATCGTACTAAGTGCGTCCATTGTACGAATGACATCAGACAGCTATTCATCATATAACCAAATGTTTTGATCACAGCTAATATCTTTTAACATTTTATAATTGCTCTGTAGTAGCCGTTAAAATCACCCTTATTCCCTAAAGTATAAAGTTTAATTTATTGTGTTGAATAAAAGATTAGTATATTGTGAAAGAGGACATTCAATTGAATACTGTGAGGTAATTTAGATCGCGAGCCATGTCGCAATACGGAGATAGAAAACTAGTAATTTTGGTTATTACAATAATTTTCATTCCCACGCTTTCGTTTGATGGAAATTTCTTTAGCAATTGTATTGTACAAGTGAATTATTTGTTTGGTCAGTGGTTTACAAATATTGTGAACACTCCGGTGAATGTTTTTTAATGCCTCGAGAACATTTTGAATTTGTGACATAGTGCTTATCTATAAACAAACTTAAATTTAAAAACTTAAACAATTTATGTTTTTATCAGAGTAATAGATTACTTTAAAGAGAAGTGGTTGCCAAGATCATTAAAAGATAAAACGCTTGATTTGAAATAAGTTGATTTTAATACAAAGCTTGAAATGGATTATCCAACAAGAACACCAGGAAAGTTATAATCACCCTAATTCCCACTGCACTTCGATCCATATTCCTTCGCCAGCTCACCCGTAAATAAGCTTGTTCCTGTCTCGAGTTCATAAAATAATATCTATTGAAAGGAGACAGGAAATTTCCCGTTAATTCGACCCGACGACCGACAATTTGTCGGATTAACCGTGCACCGTCGTAAATCGAAATTAATTAAACACTTTTGTACGAGTCTCGTTCCATTGACGTGTGAGAATTGATTATTCACTTTTTGGTTGATTTGTTTGTTTACCGTAACATGACGGTTGGACAAGTGTCATACAAATAAAGGGTTAGCTCAAGTTAATCAACACCAAAATTGGATCAATTGTTTTACAAAACGTACAAATTATATGCTGTTTACAAAATTATCTATATTCAGCTGTATATTACACGTAATATTCACATAATCCAATTCTAAAAAACATGTTCTGAGAAATGATTTATACACAAGAAGCCCAGCGTTTGATAGTGACCCAAATATTCCCGGAAATACTTATCCACGGAACATGGCAGATTTATTCACGCGTTGCTAGTTTTGACTATTCTGTAACATCAGAGGCGAGTTCGTTCACCCCACCACGTGGTTCTAGTGTCAACAAACATATATAATTAATAAACATCGAGCAGGAAACCCTTGGAGATAAATATAAATATAGGACGAGCAGACGCCGCGGCGACCGCCTGAAGCGTGCAAATGTTTGTCTTTATATGTATGGCTGTTTTTCAAGTCCTTGTTATGTTATTTAACTTGTAACAAAGGAACTCTTGAGTTCATGGTTATTACATGGATTTTACAGAAAAGTTTGAAAAGCATTTTTTAAGTAGGTATTCAAAAAATAGATGCAAAGACCTTTTGTTCTAAAATTATACTCAAAATTGATAATGACTTCTAATTTGAATTAGATTAATCATAATTAATTTTACTTCAAAATTGACATATTAAATGTTCAAACAATAATACATTTCGCAATACAACACAGAAGTGGAGCATTATTCTAAATCTAACGTGATGATATATCGTGATAAGCGAGGTCGTTCTCACCATTCATGCGGTCTCACATACCTGTTGACAATGGAATCGTATATTAATTTCGTAAACACAGGTTACATATAGGTAAATGGAATTATATCTATTGCTTAATGTGTTGTGTGATTCTTGTATAGTGAGCAATTGTTGCATTAGATTAGTTGAGTCACTTAATCTTGGAAATCTTGCTTTTTGAAATGTGTTGCTAACAAAAGTTTATTGAAACTTAAGAAAGTCGTAAGTAGAAAAAAAATATATAATAAGTCGCCATAACTGATGGATGGTTGTAAACATAATTATAAATTAACCTTTCTTATAAAATAAATGTTTAAGTTTCTGATTTGAAGTATTGCATATCGAAATACTTTGTGAACCAAATACATGTTTGCTTCGTTTTGCTATTTAATATTTATAGATATTCAAAAAGCTTCAAAAGCTCACTTATTCACTTTCTTCTAAGATTAGACCAAGGAACACATATGCAAATAAAATAAAACAAAACATATACATCTAGATGATCCCGATTCCTTAACGTGGGAATGAGCGGCCTGCGGGCCGGCGCCCGCGCAGGAAGTCGGGACATGCCATTACCGCGCAGGTCAACCGTACCCCGGGGCACCTTCATCAAATACGAATTGGGATTTTATTCACATGTTAAGTGTATTGTACATTTTAAGTGTACGATCACGTTGTGGGGAACTGCATGTGACATTGAGAATCGAAGGGTTAGGACATGTTATTAAATTCTTGTTAATTAATATTTAATCCCTGTTTCGATTTGGATACAAAGTATAATTAATACGAGATTAAGAAATAAGGATGCCATTATTGGTAACATTTTGTTTATTGCACGCCTCATAAGCGAAGCGTTGAGGTGGGTACTACTGTCACTTCGCGCAAAACATCTGATTTTTCAAACTTAAAATGTCTTTATGTATCATACATTGCACTTGTAAGATAATACATACACACACATATTAAGAAAAAACACTATTTTTAACGTTCATGATATTTTTGATGTCATTTTTGTTATTTAAACTAGTTAAAAAACAGTTTAAAAAAGTTCTGTCTTGGACGTCCGTGTGTCTGTATGTGCGGATCCTTTTTCTTGTTAACACGATAGCGACCGAAATACTTTACTAATCGAGTCTTTTTTTTTCTCTTACGCTTGAGTATGCTCAGGAATAGAACCCTTTCATTTTTCAGGGTCTGATTCGATGTGGTTTAATTGTTATTAAATAAACAAAAATAATAATTAATAAATATTTATTAAAAAAAAATTATGAGGCGTGCACTTTTGGATTTTCCAAATTATTTGGTTTATTTCGATTCATGTTATTTTTATTGCATTAAATGCAGTTATTGACACATTTATCTCGATGGTATTTTATTTTTATCTCACTAATTATTCAATATAAAGCATAGCAATCAACAGCCGTGTGAACTCGATCGTTAGCACATGGTGAAAATTGATGTATGAGTAATTAAAGCTGCCAAAGACTCCTGACATTAAACATTTTAATGGTCGCGATAAGAGCCAATAAAGATACATAATACAGTGGGTAATTCAATAAATATTCATCCTCCATTCCTCCCAATATCATTTAAAAACAAAGGAACAATAAATGCTTTTGAATCGATGATAATATAAGGCACTATCGAATTTGTATGTAATAAATCCGATTCTATATCTATTGCTACACTCTAAAAGAACACTATAAAAGAAAAAACAAATTAAAATACCTATACATAACCAGCATAAATCTCAGTTATCTAAGACGCTATCGCGATCCATCTCGAGTTATTTCCAATCAATTGCGAGGCAATAAACAATCGGTGACCGCTACTGTCTCGTTTGTTAGCCTTAATCTATTACTTAGCCCTTATCCCCACCACTTAAGATTTACAATCCTTTACAGCCGCCACATAATTACCTCAGCCTTACCAATTACGCATGCGGTTAACCTAACCTTTATGCTAATGGACATAGAGCTGGAATTTGTTCTGACACGTGTTTGTCTATCTTTGTAGCTCGGGGCATGGACACGCATATCTTAGCATCTTGAGGTGAATACGGAGTGAATTCATTAACCGTAGGTAGTCAGTATGTGTGTAAATAGAACGGAAGCTGTGTACATAAGTCTCTCTGACAGTTCGTTTTATGGTGCTCCCTTTGCCTTTATGGTGCGTCTACACGGTGCAAGACGCGCGTCGTGGACCGTGGTCCGGGCGTATTGAAAAAACGAAGGGCCAGTTTGCGCAAACGCACTCCGTCCGTTTGACCTGGCCTTGCTATAGAGTAATTGTGCGACTTTAACAGGTGTCACAATATTTTGTAATCCGACCAAAACTGCCTATTATTATCTGCTTAAACTTTTGTAATAGTATCTCTTCAAAGGAGAAGTTGTCAATGTAGTTAACGACCGACATTGAGTAAAAATGCGGCTACAAATGTCAGTTATTCTATACTCAATAGCGTAACTTCTTGGTACAAATACACGTCGGTGCGTCGGAATTTAGTTGCATCGCTAGTTACTCCAATAACGCGGGCCGTGTGAAACCGGCATTACGGCGCAATGCGAATTATAAATCCGAGCATACAGCTTTTGAAGCGAAAATTTTGAAAAACATCGTTAGCGCAGGCATTCAAGAGGGCGGAAAAAATTCATTGCAATTAAAACGAGGCTGTTCAAAAACATTCCGTATTCCGGACAGAAAAGGTGTAAAAAAATGTTTATGTAAGTTATGACTTTTTCCCGTCTGCATTGAACTGGCGGGTGAAAATGCAGCAATGAAAAATGCATCCTACTTGAAAAGCGGAGGCTGGAGCGGTCCTCGAGACGGTCTTTGTCTCATTTTATCTCCGCTCATCAGCGAAGGGTGGCAGCCATCGGGGTCAACGGCCGGGAGATTGCGGTAGGTCGGAAAATCGCAACCCAGATAGCGATGCAGATGACGTCATTATTGGAGATGAAAATCGTCGGGGCAGTTATAATCAAATCAATATGTATAGAAATATAGTGCCTAGACATGTCCTTTGATGCGGGATGCAGCTTAAGTGATCATGATTGATTGAAAACGTTATTGTACCAAGGTGACTATATTAGCACTTTAGCAGTTGGTAGTCAAAATACACAAAATGCAGAAAATAATGCAAGTGCAGATGCAATATTATCTGAATCTCCTATAGATGGATTTATCCAGGTTGTTCGGATAATAATTACACAAGTTACAATTGAATGCCTAACCTTTATTTTGCCTTAAAGTTTTCAAATACCGCAATAGCCAATAGGCAACTCGTCCATTCAAACAAGTTGGCTCAACTCGTGGGCACTTCATAATAGAAACTCAAGATCAATACGCAAAAAACACAATGGACGGCTTACATAGTTGCGAGCGCTCCATTTTTACAACCACTGAGCTGCATAAATCGTTGCTCAGATACTTATGCTTCAATAAATCTGGGACAAAATATGAAACTCAAGAATAGAGGACTTTTTAATTTTAATCCACATGGTTATTGGTTTTACTTTGTCCAGAAATTTCATGATTAAATTTTATCTAGAATTTAATTTCCTGGCCATTTTACAATTGGAAGAAGCTCCTTCACTTTTTGGAAGGGAAATGTATAAAATGTTTAACAGTGTTTGGAATCTAAAGAAATATTAACTGAACAAATAGGCAACATAATTGAGAAAATCCTCCACGAGCACATTGATAACAAATTAACGAAACACTACAACGTGATAGTCTTGATCAAATTAATACGCTTAAAGATTTCACGCCGATAAAAGGTTCACACAACTATTTTGACGTTAACAATATCGCGCAATGGTCCATATAAAAACAGTTCGTAAAGGCAACACTTGTGAATAAATGAGTTGTGCAATAATATGAAAGTGCCTGTTATTCATAACGTCGCAGCAGGTTACGAGTACACAAAAAATGAATATGCCCATAGTGCGGGGAATTGAACTCTGCTGGAAGCCGGCTGTTGAGAAAATATATCGATCGTTATGAATTAACACTGAAATTGTTGACGTAAGAGGACGTAATGCATTGTTTACGAAATAATGCAATTATAGAATTGATAGTTGGATTGTGATAAGTGTGGTAACAATAAGATTCAGAATTGTAGCAGTGTATTTATGGTCTGCTGTGAACCGAGGATTTGTTAGAATAAGAAGTAAGGTATTTCATTAGATTTTTTCCTGCTTAAATTATGGGTAGTAATAATAGTCCAAATATTTATAGCTAAAAAACTGGGAGCTTATAAATTTAAATTACTAAGGAACAAAACAAAGCATTGAAATAGGAAACCACATAAACATAAAGTCTTATAATTATTATTACAGAAAGGCCACTGTGAGAGAAATTATTAGTATAGACTGAGAAAAAACGCCTTTGGAATTAAACACTCGAAAGGGTTCGAGTTTCAAAAGAATGGTCAATATTGTAATCATATTTCAACTCGAGTTACAAAAAAGTCTGGCATAATAACGTCACCAGCATTCGCCAAATCACAAACTATTGAAGCACCCTTCACAAGTATGGGTGCTTGAGTTACAATGGTTTTGCTCATGGCGCGAGTATTTCTAAAGGGTTGAGTCTTTTGTTGGCAAGAGTCCTAAACTCTCGTTAGAGGGATCTTGTGTAGACCTCCTTCATTGATAGAACGAGGGCCCCAGCGTGCACCCTTGGGGCACTACGAATGAGGGAGGTGTGAAGATTTAATGAGAGCTAAATAAAGGATCTAGACTTAGGGTTTATATTTTCGAGATGGAATCAATGCATTAATTGAAGAGAGGTTTATAACCATTTTTGTTGTATAACTTGGGGATCCCATTGCGTATTTTGAAGTTCAATTTCTGTAAAAGCCTCAGAAGGGTTCCAAAGTGGATTCTTATTTAATTAATTTTAGTTAGTCTTTGTTTATTTCATATCAACATTAATGACATCTTCTAGGCATTTTTCTGTTTGTTGCAATCTATTTCTACCACAAATCTAAGCACCATACTGCGTTACTCTTAAATTTTAAAGGTGTTGTCTATTACTCAACAGAGCACCTCCTCTCTCGTTTCCCATAAAACAATAACCCACCACGCCATCACGCATAACACCAACACCCTATAAACACTTCACCTGATAAACTTAGCTACCGACTGACACGCAACAGTCTAAAATAACGTACAATCGTAAACAGAAGCCGTAAACCGAACAGATGTTGTAACAACAGGAACTGAGACCGAATGCTCTGTCCTGGACCAGAATTACGTTATAACTGCAAGTACCACTCGCTTCTTTAGTGCGTCATCGTGCAATTTGATCGTCTCGATACAGATTGTTTTTTCCGTCCGCTTGTACTTTAGTTTTGGTGTTGTGATTTCAACATTGTTGATTTCCGATTAATGTTGTAGATAGTAAAATAATACACAAGTTTGTAAATTTGGTAAATAGATTGTTTAATTTCCCAAACATCTCGTTTTCGATTTCGTTTTAGGATTCGCTGTAAAACGATTAAAATTTCTTGTTTGCATTGCAACTGTTTCAAAAGTCATAATAATTCTCAGAATTATATCGTCTTTACAATGCGAATGCATGCAACAAAAAAACAATAGGAAACTTTTAAAGTAAACATAAAAGACCCACGTATATAAAATATTAAACCACAGGCCTTTAAACAACGCGATTCGATACATCATAAGATAATCTTGGAAGCCCAATTACATGAACAATCTTTTTGCTACCGAGTCTCATTACACGCGTACTTTTACTGTACACACTTATCATTTTCATACAATTACAATTCGCCATGCACAATAAAAGTTGACTACGCACGATCTATTTTTATATATCAAGTAATTCTCTTTCTGAGTCACACTTGTAGTAAAAGGTCTATACATGATTTAGGTTCCATTATAAAATAATATGGACTGTCTGTCCTAGTCTTTAGGGTCGTAATTACCTAAAATCGTCAAAGGGAATTATGTATTTTATTTTATAAGGCAATAAATAATAATGGATCGTCTTTGGCCTTGGTGAAATTAGTCAGCGTCTCGACGCAGTAAATTGTGAATTTATGCAGTTAGGTGACATATGACCAATAACTGGCAACTGACACTCTTAAAGGTTACCTTAGTACCTTTGAATACTAATATAGTTTTAATCATATCGTTATTGCATTATTTATAACGTGTGTACAAATAGTTAATTGAAAATTTTGTTTTTATAATAGATTTTTTTTCGTTGTGTTCTCAATTACTTCTTTTAGAAGCAAATGTAAATAAGTCTAGCAACATTTATGTTCTGTAAGAAGGATGTATATTTTTAAATAGTATACCCGTAATAGGATTGACGTGACGGTTCAATGCAAAGAGCGTGCCGTGTTCCACTCGGTTAGATACTAAATCCTATTTAGTACTACAACGTGACGTCTTCACACAATCCCTGCTAATGTTATAAATGCAAATGTGTTGTTTGTTGCTAGTTTACACAGCTATAGGATATTTTATTTCAAAGTCTTGTAATATCAAAATATACGGTATATGAGGTACCTATATCATTGTTACAAAAATATCAATAACGATATTATTAAATGTGAAAAATGAAAGCTTCATACATATATACTTAAAAGTGAAACAAAATTATGAATTGTTCCTGTACTGTTTTACTTATCGCTTGTCAACTTAAACAGGATTAGTTGAAATTTTAAATATTTCTTCACAACATAAGAAAGAATTATTTCATTCCTTGGCACCGTGTTTCAGGAAAGGAAAGTAATTAAACCCGCTATTTAAGCCAATAAAGTTGTCACAAAGCTGAGCAGCAGCTGTATATTATAGAGACGAATCATCAAAGCTAGTTGCGGCCCCTTTGAAGTAGTTTCCCAGGCAGGTAACCGGGATGAAAGCAATTTGTAGGTTTTTAATTGCGATAATTCCACAATTGCAATTTAATCACACGTGATTTATTTTCATGCTTTTAAGGCCGTAGGCGCCAAGGTATGTTTTATATAAGAAAAGTATAGTAAATAATTTTCTTCGTGTAGATATCTTTTTCCTACACACCAGTCAGTCACATCAAAATGTACTTAGAAATAGTAAACCAACTTCTAGTAAAACCAACGATTTTAATAAGATTGTCTCAATTTATATTAATGTGGGCGGATTATGGTCAATGTTTTAACAGAGTCTCTAGGTATTTTGTTAAACATTATAATACGTTCTGTATGTGTACAATAGAATGTGCCCAAAATATCTTGTATAAGATATCACACATAAAACAAAAGATTTCATCATCGCCTCCCAAGTCCCAGATAGCATATAAATTCTACTTTAAAAAACTATTTCACAAAAAATACTAGGACATCATAAAATACATACATCGATATCAGCAATGTACTCATATATGATATAATTTACATACTAATAATGTACTTCTTTAAGGATTCACTTCTCTACGGAAGCGACCAAGGAAGTAATGATGCCATATAAATTATTTACCAATACATTAAGGAAGTGCACTAATTATGCAATTGAACAACACTTCATTATGCTGAAGATGTTTTTGTCACTTATATGTTTGAGGATGTGAAATTGTGTGATGAACATAAAAAGTATAAATTACTTCTGTACGATTTCACGCCAGAATTTAGACATTAAAAAGAAAAAAAATATTTTTGTTTGCATTGGTAAACAATATTTTTGTTTGCATTGGTAAACAATATTTTTTATAATTTAATTTGATATTGTAATTGCACTTCATATTATGGAGGCTTCTTAAAATTTATAGCAAATTAAATCTTTCCAATTTATAAGAATTTTAGAAGAAATTTTTAGTTGAATTATAATTGTAAAGAGGACACACCATTTAAATGAAAAACATTTGACCACACAGAGAACACATGAAGTAGCAAATATAACTAAACTATTAGTTATTACTATAAGCTAAAGAACATCTATAGATTACATCAAAGTCTTTAAAATGACCAAGCATCTAATCACAGTGTCAGTGAACCGTCACTATCGCGGACCTTCTCGGAAACTCATCAACAGAAGCTATTTCGAAGAGAATGCTTAACAATATACTATTATTAACTATACATTTATTTAACATATTGTTCACACTATAAATATGAACTTTAACTTGTTGCTAGAAGTCCAATAAAGTTAAACTAACCTTTTATATTACGATCATAATTTAATGATCATATAATATAATATTAATTTTTAACTCGAAATAAAACACAATGCATTGTTTTCCAATAAAGCATTTAAAAGCATAGGCGATAAACTAAAAGTAAGCAATTGTGTAAAACCCACGCATAGATAATTTTCATGCGCCATATAAATACTAGAAGTCGCATTCAGAAAAGTTAATTTGTTTATCTCATTGCTAAGCTGTCGTCATTCTTTCTCAGATCTTCAACAAACCAGCCGATAGCAATACATGGGAAGGAATTTACATTAAAAATAACATTTGAATGGTCCATAATGCATATAAAGGCGGGTTTGAAAAACATCCAACATTTGCGTATCTGCAGAAAGAATTGTTTCTAAAGAGATTTATAAGCAAATGTTTTATGTATGCAAATTCTTAGTTTTTTCGATTCTATTTCTTAGATAGGTATAGTGGTCAGTATTATTCAGTAGATAGATATTTCTAGATTATTAAAAAAATATAATAAATGCGTATATATCGATGGCACAAAACAGACGCTTTCGAATCTCATAAATACTTCGTAGAACGGCGCTAAGCAAAGCGTTCATATATTCAGCACTCCCTAACGAAGTACCAGCCCATACATTGCATATTTTAATAAGATAACACATTGCTCATCTACCCGACGCGTCGACTGTAATGAATTATTGACTAAGATGACTCCATCAAGGCGCTACTACGGGGAAGCTAAACTCGCTCTATTTATAATGTTCTCATTTATGTATTATGATATAAGAAATAACAATGTATAGTGTACGTATTGTTTTAGTACTTTGAAACACATCATCTTGGGGAGGAATTTTGCTGTTTATGACACAATAAATGAGAAGTTTTATTATAATTTCAAAATATTCGTTTTGATACATTTATTTATTTAATTCGATATTTCCAACATCTTTCAGAAGACAAAGTTACCCCGCTCGTTAGAACTCTGTCATGTTTACAAGCCCCGTCTTTTAAAATATTAGATTGTATGTATGTCCATTCTATTGTTCGAATCTCGTCCCTTTATACTCCAATTCAAAGCTCGACCTTGCGGTGATATGAAAATTGCATCTTTATTAGAGCATTATTCACAAGAAACGACAACGGAATTCGTACAATTGAACTATGTCTTGCACGTTGGCGTGACCTATTTTTAATAACAAGGTTAGGAGATAACCATAGTAGACTCTCGCCATAGTAAGTGTAAATATTATGTGTTTATATGCAAATATTATACTATATAGGTTATCTTCTTCGTTGTTTCTAAGATCAGCCCGTCGAATAGAACAAACGGAAAATTTTATTATTTAAATATTAATTGTTAGTCTGTTTATATGATTGTAATAAAACCGACATATGCACATGAAATAACAAGATTTATGTTGCAGGTGAGTTCGTTCTTAGTGAAACAGAGTATTAGATGAATGAAAATTCCATTTTACTACGCATTAACCTTTACATAACGATAAAAGATAGATATGATATCTTGAGAGCTCTTTACGATCTGGCTCTTAAGTATTGGCTCTCACATTTGCAAACATTATGCCTTTTATTGCCTGAATACATTTCGAATATAAACAATTTATTGCTTAGTTTATTGAGAGTAAAAAAGCATTTTATTATCGACGTAATATAGTTTTGCATTATGTTTCGTGTAAAACTTTGTTGTACATAACTTATGGAAAAATGTAGCGATGAAGTAATATCTCATGCATTGTATTGTTATATGATCCAAGTGTTGTTTCAGCTTTAAAAACTACTATTATTGTTTTGTTATTTACTTTCTGGACACACGTTATCTTCAGTGCCACTATTTGTGAATCAAATATCGCATCTGCCCTTTTTCGTTTCTAAATAAATAATTTAGAAGAAGGAAATATATTTCTTCGAAACCAAAGCATCTCCGACTATACATCCTTCAGCCGTCTATTGAATTATATATTATAGCTGTTGTATATTACATACTGTATACCTACAAATAAAATTCAATAGTAGGTACGCGATTAAGTATTAAAGTCGTAAGTTGTACATTGTACAAAGCAAATTTATATACTATGGTCCGGGAGCCAGCAGCAGATTTTATGACCAAGTTCCTCTCAAGCGGTAATTAGTAAAATGCATCAAAGTATAGTATTATGAAGCCTCGTGAACGTCAGCTGGAGCTCGGTTGGGGGGAACAGCGGTTGTAGCCTCCCGTATCAGCTGACGGTTTTTCCACCAAGATACAGCCAGCTGACATATATATTTATCCACAGTTACATATAAGCTATCATCAGGTAAATTTTTGTTTGAGAGGAAATAACGGAAAATAAATTTTTCTTTAAAATTAACTTTCATGTTCGAGACACCAGCTGACGCACCAACACAATGACGCACAATGCACCATGTTGTAACCAGCTGACTATTTTTTTTCGTTGAGATATTGGGTTAGGTACAATTTGACAAATTTTTAGCTAAGAGGAAATGAATGAATGAATGTATTTTTTTTCCTATGTGCGTGGGAGGCTACAACCGCTCACCCCCCCAACCGAGCGCCAGCTGACGTTCACGAGGCTTTATAATACTATACTCTCATGCGTCTGACGAATTATCTCTTGAGAGGAAATAGTTAACCAAATTTGCACCTGGCTCCCTAACCACTAGGTATATTAAATCGGGTTCTGATACGAATAAATAAATATTAATAAACAGTGATAGTTTGTTAGCGCCTTGATATTGCACATAAATGTCGATCACGGCTCACGGTTTAACTCCTCGTAGATAAACACACAATTAATTCATTTTATATCTATCACTCATACTCAGAGATACATATATTTTTTAATATAAGTATGTACCTATACGATTGTTAATATTTCTGTGCTTGAAGTGTTTGTTTAAAAAACATTATGCAGTGATGTACCTACCTACATAAAATTAGTACATATTATTCTCTATAAAAGCAATTCTTCTTCTTATTAGCCTTCATCGATTTCGTGTCTTAAATAGACAGTTATTTTTTTTTGTTAGTAAATCTTTATAATTATAGGAGAACTTAAAACCGGCATAATTCTAAATGCTAGAATATGGTAAATAACTGCGTTACCTACCCTACTTCATATATAAAATGTGCAAATTTTACCGTCCAACCAAATTTTCAACGGTTCTTTGTTGATTAATGTTCCTTTACCATTCTCAATTTCTGACCGATGGTTTATTTCACGCTCTAATATCGTTCTTACCTGAAAGATCAACGAACTCCGAAGTGTAACTAGAAATTAGCATAAAATGAGGTACAGCGTATAAACAGTGCTCATTTACACTTTTTATACCATTTACGACTCACAATCACTATACTATTTCATTGACTGTATTTTGTTGAGAACACTGCTAAGCTATTTTGGAACTTAACATTGAGGTATAAAGTTTAAATTGGTAAGAACTGTGTGATACAGTTTTGGTGGCTATCAAATCAAAAATATAACATTCGTAACGCACCGTGCACATCTTAGATAAACAGATAAAATTATTGCGTACAGTTATTACATCACAGCGGAAGTTTCTAATTTATTGTCTGCAGTAATTCGAAATAATTATTCTATAATTTTATGTTTTACTTTTTCTTTTACTTTATAGTCGTTGTGACTGTGAAATGTTATTACGTATTGAATAAATATAAATTTATTTAATTAATTAAATTATATAATTTTGAGTAAATTTAAACCGCCACAAATTAAAAACACCAATTTAGTCTATGATAAACATTACACTCTTGAAAATTGAGCAAAAATATTTTTTATTTATTATATTCCCATATTATATGAAAATCTTTGAAAATTCGTCTTTAGCAGAAGTAAATAATTTCTACGCATCTTACTGACCAACCAAATAAAAGCGTTTACTACACGCAATCCCCCACAGAAAAACCGTCACGTTTTTGTCTGTACCAACTCTCACTGGCCAATAAATCCCATGGCCTAAAGTCATTGATAGAAAAAAACCCTGAAATGCTTCGTCACGGCGTATCCCGGCTCCGTAACACCGGTTGCATAATCTGTTGAATATTCTAGTGGGAGTTGGGACTTAGTTCAGACGCTTTGTGCACGGCTAATCTCTAGTTCCAAAGAGCCTCTACGACTACTCTTTAATTCTAAATGAGCATTTTACTGGATTACTTTCGATATGGTTTAAATAAAAATAGTAGGTAATGGCTGTAATTATTATTAAGTAGAGATTCGTACTTTACACGGATACAAAACCTATGTACGTGTCATCATTTCATGGTGATTTATAACAACTGTTTTATGTATGAAATCTACGTTTAAATTTGCGAGTATTTAGATGCATAGAAATCGCTCTATGCACAAATTGTTCATAATCTATTGCATGATTTAAAGTTGGTAATACATTTCATTTTAGATTCCTTCCAAATTTAAATTTGATGTTGTTTATTATCACATCAATGTTTTTAGAATCTCAAGAATACGAAAATAATTTCAACCGTTAAACATCTATAAAGAGTTAAATCTAGAAACGACGGAAGCAAGCGAAATATCGCCCACAGATCGAAATAAACTAAATAACGAAGAGTCAATAAAATGTCTACCTACGCTTCCTTATATCTGGCACCATCTCGGTAATTACGTCCATTGCTAAGCGCAGTTCAAAAAACCTATTAGACCATTGAAGATCCGTTCTATTCAGCGTACATCCAACGACAAAGTACAGTATGAAAAAAGGGAAAATATTTGACGCATGAATAGATTTCATTAATCAATGGAGACAGCCGTTGAAAGGCCCTATAGAAACACTTTCTCTGCATCATTACCATAACTCATAAGTGTAAAACCGCAGGTGAATAGTGAAATTCAAGGCTATAAATTGTTAAATGTAACAGGTGACATGTTATGACGGATTGATGGCGAGTCTTACATAATACAGCATTTAATAAATAGTAATTAATTTCTGCAATTTAACAATTTCCAAACATAGTAGGTAAGCTAATTTCAAACAATGTGAAATTAATATAGCTCAATCTTACATGCTAGAGCACTTAATAAATTGTTAATTTAAAAACAATTATTAACAAAAATTAATTTAATAAAATTTAACTATTTCCAAACATAGTAAACTAATTCCAACTAATGTGAAAATTAATATAGCTCTTTCATACAGCACATTTCCATGAATTGTAACTCAACCCAATACATTAAAACACTAGCTACTAAACGTTTTCAGTACCAACAATTTTGTTTACATTTTAAGGATAAATGAATAATGACGTCACTAACTAGGTCTCGCGTCTAATTGAGCAGCGGCGTCACGTCAAGTCGCAGTCCACAACAATTACCATTGAATTAAGGGCAAAGCGCCACTACATTAGTTCACTAGTAACCAATACCTTTACACTGAATCATCTCACACTGTAGAGAATACTAATGAAAAAAAAACGTGACTCACAGCAGTAAGGCAAATAAAAATACCAAATCGAGTGATTGCAAAACACTGTCTACACTCGTAACCGTTTGATTTGTGTGTCACGTATTGTAAACTTTATATGGGCTATTTGATACACGTACTAGACGGTTGCTTTTATAAGCTTTTGTTGGTAATTAATTGAAGGCTACTTACATTGTTGAGTAAAATGTAGTTTGAAGTTATTGATGGCGACATACCTGAAACAAAAAGGAAACAAATTAATAAACACATAATTGGTGATCAAACATTTGTACCTATATTTTTCAGTGTTATAAATCTAATTACTGCTAAATTATAACATTGAATCATCATACAACTAATATATTAATGTATTCATTCCATTAAACCAAAGAAAGACGGAAGCGCGCAGTTCTCGACAGAAAATGCAAATGGAACCACTTTCAATACCATAAGTCAATAAAATTTAATTTTCAAATCAATTCGTGCAATTACATCGCATCCAATTTGTTATTATCTTGTCTATAATACTGCGAAGCAAAGGGCACGCAAATCTCACTATAACAGACACAAATAAGTTCCAAATTGCACTCTGCGGCTTGAATTACATCATGATTACGTCCCTATCGTGACTGCACAATAATTCGTCATTATATTCATATAATGTTGCTCTATTACTAATTATTGCATCACTGTTGCTAATTTCGCTTCCTATTCGTAAACAAAACATGTTTTTCTATCAGAGTTACATTAAAACAAACAACGTGTAACATTAACAAAAATAACAATTTATTTTGGGTAATTTAATATCTTAGCGGAAAAACGTATAAATTTTTAGCATACAACCCTAAATAAACAAAATGTTTGACCAAAGGTCAGTTACACCAATTAAAAGCTCCAAAGCGCTAATTTACAATCCTCATTGAAGTCCGAATGATTACAGCAAATAAAACGAGATTCACTGTAGGAATGTTTGTTATTAATTAGAATTAATTATAAACAGTATACAGTTATATTTATCTTAGTACATTTTTTATCGTCAGCTTTTGACTTGTATGGTGATGCAACCAAATGCTAAATAAGCTGTTTAAAACTCAACAAGGGAATAAATTTACTATAGTAATGAATTAGGGGCAAGTAGCGCTGTAAACGTAGTTCTGATCAGTCTAACCTTTCTCCTGAAGGTTATCTATCTGATCTGTAGATACTAATGGTATTAGAAATACAAAAATATAGTAATTACATATATTATATTTATCTATCTCTCTATGTGCAATCAAAAATTAATTGTTCAATCGTATCAACTTCATAGTTAGGTACAGCGTCCACGTAACGTTGTACCGAAGTGAGAGAAGAATGCGCCCAATTCGGGGCCAATTTTACTCCAACCATATATGAATAAAAATAACATTTGGAGAACAAAGTAACCAAGTGACTCGTGATATTTAGCAAACAATTTTGCCCAACATAAACACATAATGATGCAAGACCCGTACATCCAGTTATTTTGGTGAAAGTTTATGAATAACAAGTAAGATATTTATCTAAAATTGGTTGATATTTGTTGGACATTGCCACACATCCTATTGGGATTTTTAAGCTCGAATATTGTGAAATACGTTAGTCATAAAATACTTATGGAAATTCGTTTTAATGCCGATTTAATTTGCAATTAAACGTCTATTACTTTGAGTCAGTTGCCAACTCGGCAATAAATATTGAAAAGAATTTATCATTGCAGACTGCAATTCATACTTCAATGTATATGGGTAAAATTATTATACCTCATTTATAAATGAACGAGGTATACCTATATTCATTTCGAGGTACATATACCTCAAAATAACAACATTAATAAAATAAACGTAACATGATACCTTCAAATTACAAACATAAACACCACTAATTTCAACAATCCAACTCGAAAACATCCGATAAACTAGTTACTGTTCTGTATAATTAATAAACACTGCTATTTTAGTTCCTACGATAAAGTCATTAATATTCATATAATGAAATATTACGAGAAAAACTACGTTAACATTTCCAAAGCAATAAAACATAATTAAACGTGACGCAGATTATAACAAAACATGTTTATTCGGAATCATTTCAATTTCATATCACTTTGATCTTTGTATGAAAAAGTTGAATCAGAGAAGAGTTGGCATCTTGAACATTGTTGCGTCACACGTCGGTGTGTTTATGAAATTGTCTGTCTTCTTGTATGGATTGAGAAAATATTAATGTGTAGCAGTGCTGTGAGCAAGGTTCTTTTTTCAACCAATCACAAGGATTTTTCCCGAAGTAGATAGTTTATTAAAGATACGTTTTTGCACTTTTTTGTTTTGTGATTGTTTGATCTATTTGTATTAGAAAGAAAAACTATCGAGTTGCTTGCACATCAAAATTTATCTTTGACTTTTAAGTATCCATATTTTTGCAGAAAACTATTTTTAATATGTTAGTAAAATTCAAGAAGAAACTATAAATTCGAATAACTCCATGATTTGCGTAATCTTTGCGACGTAATATTAAAACTGTTCAAACAGTTTGTTTAAATAATGTAGTCTAGTTTTGTGACACGTATTTTTTTTTCAAATATATTTAAAGAAATGTATTCAAAACGCCTTTCAAACATCTAGATTAATGAATCTCTTTTGAAAACACGATATTGTCAATGTCGACCAAGATTACTATCACGTGCAAGTTTTAATCAAAGAAATAAAAACAAATTTTGATTATTGTGTTACATCTTGGGGCGGTTGTGCAAAGTCACACCTTATTGAAGTTGAAAGAGCTCAACGTGCTATCCTTAAAGTGAGTGCTGGACTTCCATATCGTTACCCCACGTTAGAGCTCTATAGAATGTGGGGTGTGCTTTCGGTCAGACAAACATTCATACTTCACACCATTATGAAGCAACATTCAAAGCTGGTATTTGACCCCACTTTACTCAAAAATAAGCGCCGTAATAACAAAATTTGTTCATCTGCCACCTTTTCATCAACTCATTCACATCATTTCTTTTGCTTTTTGGGACCCTTTCTTTATAATAAAATAAATAAGGAATTAAACATTTATCCCTTGAACAATTACAACTGCAAAAAGACAGTTTCTACTTTTTTAAAATCACTGGATTACCAACAAACCGAAGACCTTCTTAAACAACTCATTTAAAATTTCTGTGGGCTTATCTTTCTACTGCAAATTAATAACGCTTTATGTAAACTGATATAAACATATAATCACACCTACACATATACTTGCGCACACACTTACTTACACACACACACACACATGCGCTCACACACACTAGCATACTAGCACTAACACACTCACATTCATACCTTTTAGATTTGGTAGGATTAAAATTAAATATATATATAGGTACATATATATATATTTTTTCTCTTTACTTTTTTGTATTAGTGTTTTTAAGGTAAAGTTGTCTTCTGATAAAATTTGTAAAACTTTATGCATTTTGTAGGTACGTAAACTTGTGTATTCTCGTATGATATCCGCGAGAGGGGCTGGTGACCTGTACCTCAGACTTCTATGTAGTCTATTTCAGGCACCAGTTTCTCACAACGTTATCTTCTACTGTACATTGTGTAGTATTAATAAGTTTTTGTAACCTTTCTAATGTTGTGAGAAACAAATAAAGACCATTTTATTATTATTATTAAATATCTAGTAGTCTATCTTTTAAAACAATTCAAATAGAAGTATAAAACAAGGCACCTTTAGTTATTCTAAGAGTTGTATTCAGACGTTTTTCATTTGCATTGTACTATCTGTAAGTAAAAGGAGAGCATTCTACTGCAAGTCACAGCAGACAATGGTCAGTGTGCGCTCACAATGAGCGCGGAAGCTGGCCTAAGTTATAAGATCTAAGCTTTTATTACTATTTTAATATGAGTAGGTATATAAAGTGTCGATATTTAACACATTGTATATGATTGAAAATTACATTCATATCAATGTATTCTTTGCATTTAACGATCGATTACTGCCTAATCGTTTTCTAATATCTTTAATCAGATATGCTATGTTCTGGGATATGCAATTCTACAGGACTACTTCTATTTTATTTTCTAATTTATATACCATTTTTAAGGTAATCCATTCATTAACATCCATTCAACCCGTCATTTTCCAATACATTAGTAATATCTATTTAAATACGGTTGTGCAACGTGCAATATAACTCATGAAAAATATCCCGATTGACAACTTAATTTTACTTTGACAGTTTCATTATGTCTGCTACTAATTTGTCTCAAGAGAAGTTTAATAATCCTTATAAAATACTTCCAAAAGTTTATCACTCGTACCGTTTCCCAACCAGAGCTATCCGATGCGATAGAGCACACAGTTTCGTAACAGCCGATACGATCTCGCTCAAGATGTTCATTCCTTTGGATAACAAAAACTAATCTTATGTAACTTGTAAGCTTTCGCAGTGGAATATATTTTTAATATCGTATTGGGTATTGGCTCTTTGGATTCTGTTTGTTTATGTGCGACATTGTTCTGGACATTAAAATGCGTGCAAATGCAATTTTTATGTAATGAACTTGATTAGAACTAATTAATTATGCATGTGCAATAAATAAAAGCAATTATGTGGCTTTTGGAATTCTTAATTTATTCATAAATTCGATAGCTGTGCAACCAAACAAACAAACTGTAGATCAATTAAAAAATCTATTTACGGAAGACGTGAAAATCTTCCTGATATTTTTTCATCATCTACACTAATATTATAAAGAGGAAAACTTTGTTTGTTTATTTGATTGTAATGAATAGGCTCATAAACTACTGAACCAATTTTAAAAAATTCTTTCACCATTCGAAAGCTACATTATCCACGAGTAATATAGGATAGGTTTTATCCCGGAAATTCCACGGGAACGCGGAACTATGCGAGTTTTTCTTTGAAACCGCGGGCGGAGCCGCCGGCGGAAAGCTAGTACATAATTTAATATAAAACGAATAAATATTTATAAACCATTTAATATTTAATATCTAAGCAAGATTTACAAGCGGAGCGTTGGAAAATTATTTTAATATTTTATACGGTATCGTTTTAGGGCTTATCTTTTAAGCTTTTTTGTCGTACAATTTTTACACGTAGATTTAGGCATTATATCTAAATTGAATTAAGGTAATCCTTTAAGGCTATATTTTCGATTTTCTTTACTTTATATTTGTTTAAAAAATAATCACATATTAAACGCCAGTAGACGCTTTACTTTTACGGAAAATACACGAATTGTTTTCATTCTACAAATTATAATTATTACCTTACTTTGATGAAAAATAATGTCACCAAAAGGCCAAGTCCCTACATACACACAATTAATTTGTGTTATCATAATCACATAGTATGGACAGTGAAAAATGATCAGAAAGTGCGAGTGAACGGTAGCGGTTCGTGAGTCACGCCCCGTGCTCATATGATAATTACTGTATATTTACGTAAATACGCTTATTTCTTGACGTTTCACGAAGCCCTATAGCAAGCCTGTATCGCGTGTAAGACGTGGTTATTACTGTAAGTCCCAATTCAGGGTACTACTATTCCTTTCCAAATTATTTAGAATCGTAAAAAATTACGTCTAAGTACTTGCATTGTTTATCAAAATTCGTCCCACACATAAATATTTTCAAAATGTTTACAAAAATATGTCGACTTCAAAATTAATGAAAATCGCTTCATCCGCTTCAATACAATAAAGAAAGAAATATCAACATTCCAAGTTAATAACAACTCTATCCGCTAATAAATTACCGTAGCTACATTATCTGCAGACGCTTGATACCTACTCATCAATAAATGGAAATCACTATAAACATTAGCACTCATATTAAAATTTATGCGTTCAGCCATCAAAACCAATTGAAGCTGAACCGCCCACGCTAGATAATTCATCAATAGCTTAGCTCATTTGTATTTTGGCCGAAAACTCCCATTACTATGATGCAAGAAACCGCTGACGTCTTAGATAATTCCGCATTCGTAAGTTTAATCGACTGAATTAATGTCTGCAGATAAAACGAACGGTTAAAGGTGCTCCGATAACACCGGGTTACGTATTCATTCATAAGATTTAACCGTGGGCTTAATACCGCTATTTTTACAATAGATATAGGCCAACTATGTGCAGTGATAACCTTTATCAACTTTTTATTGTATTGTAAATTGTGTGTTAAATAAATCATGATTGGACGTGTAATTTATAATGCTTATATTGGACTTTTTTGTCGCTGCAGATAAAATCTGTGTTAACCTTTAACGATACAAACCATTATCTAATAACTCACAAATGGCGGTCATTGCAAAACACTGTTTTAATGTTAAATCGTATTTGCAATGGCTGTTTTATCTACAGACTTGTGGGTTGGTCTCCCGATTCAACAACATTTCATATTTTTCTCACATCTTCCAATGTCTATGTTACTCTACAATAGATATTTCCTAATTACAGATATTACCTTTTTAATCTATGGTGGTTTTAAAAATAATAATAATAAATAATAAATAAATAAATAAATATTATAGGACATTATTACACAAATCGACCTAGTCCCACAGTAAGCTCAATTAAGGCTTGTGTTGTACTAGGCGACGATAAATATAATATTTAATAAATACATATATAGATAATAACACCCAGACCCAAGAACAAATAGTTGAGTTCATCACACAAATATTTGCCCTGACGGTCCCGGGTTCGATCCCCGGGGATCGAACCCGGGACCGTCGGCTCAGTAGGTAGTTACTTTACCACTGCGCCAACCGCGTCGTTCAAAAATCCATAGCTTTTATGACTATGTGACCCAAGCATAATATTATTTCCCTTATCATAATCACCATTCACCATCTATAAGCCAAACTTTCAATACAAAATTATAATCGATATAAATTCATTAGATCCCTTCATCAGCGGCTGGCCTGAGGATTATCTGCGCTTGTAACAGACGGTCCATTGTGCTGTCAGCTTCCCGCCCAATAAATATGCAGAGGATCTGGCGCGAGGTATACGGTATATACAATATGCTCTGTAGCTACTACCTATAAGTTAGGTGTAGTGAAAGCGTAGTACAGTAGTGTATAAATTAATGGAAATGTAATTTTCGTAGATTTCAGTTTTGAGGATGTTGCAACCAAAGAATTGATATCTATTAGAAATCATCTAGTAAAATGTTAAATGTATAATAAAACCTCTCTCAAACGACCTTTTCAACATAGCTATCTATATAATTTATGAATATGCAACGGCATACTAAAGCAGCAAAAAGCATAGCGAATCCTGGCTACATTCAATCCAAAACTTCACAAACTACAACTCCTTTTAAAAGCTGCAATCCAACACCCAAAATTACAAAAACGTTTGCAAAAGTCTCTAGTCATTAAAAAGCTCTCAACCTCTCGACCTTTACGACATTAGACATGATAGAAGCTGCACTTGTCGTGCTCCCGATGCCAGATAATCGGCGCACGCGACCACGTCGCATGTCTCACGATTTGGGTCAAGGCAGCACTGGGTTACAAATTGCATGCGGATTTTGAAGCTTGATATTACGTTTGACTTGATATTCTAGTCACAATTCAAAATTGAAAAATTAATATTCCTTTTTATTTGATGCATTTACCATACCGTCACATGGTTCATGCTCTACTGATCAGTGGGAACAAAACACAGGTGTCACAGGCATGTGCAGTTACGGAATGTGAACAGAGAAATGGTTAGGGGTGATGTATAGAGTAAAAATACGGATATGACGTGTAAATAGTGGGAAGTATCCGTTTTACTGGCGAGGTGAAGATGATGAAGATGTTTGTCATGTCACAGATAAATTATCAAAACGAAAAAATAAACCTTTTTTTTTAACCAAACTCTTCGGAAATGGCTTTAAAATGTTTTATAATTATTTGTGTGCAAACTGTTTTAAATGGAAGATGCATATTTATTTACCAAAAATGTGTTGCAACGAGTTGAGCAATGTTTTTAAATGTAAAATTAATTTAAAAAACATGTATACCCAAAGCGTCATCTTTCTTTGATAGTTTGAACGTTTGTTATTTTTAAAAGAAACTGCGTGTATTGCAGTAAATATAAGTTAATCAATTTGATGAAATTTAACGATTCACAAGTTAAATCTACATCTAGAAATAAATAAACTATAAATTCAGGAGTATTTATGATCACTAGCAGTGATGCATCACGTATAGCAAGTTCCTACGAAGCGAGTTTGGCATCCCATCCGAAGGGTGGCTGCTCAACTGTGACCCCACTAAGATGTACTTAGTACCACGGCGAAATGTGTATCCGTTAAATTATTTTACTGACCTTTACTTATTTAGTTCATTTTCGTTAAATACAATATACAATGATCTTACATTTAGAAATAACTGTTTGTTGTGTGTTGTTTACTTAACTGTTTTTGTTAAACATAATTAGTCGTAATTAACTAAGAATTTTAAAAACTAGACACGAAAAGAAAGTTGGCTTATAATAATACCTGGAACTAAATAGGTACCTGTATATAGTATTCAGTATTCTACGTCATGTTTAATGAAATTTATTTAAATCGTTCAATTTAAACCAAATAATTGTCATTAGTTAAAATTATTCCACAATTAGCACAACAGTTTGAAGCCAAATTGCCTGTCTAAAACAAACAACCACATTATAACATAATATACCCTAAATAGATTACAATACATATCATAATCCATTGAATCATGAACCAGAGATGAAAGCATGTTACCCGTAATTGCTTTGTTCTATACCCACACAAAGGGATCACATACAAGTGTTTGTACCTGTGTAGTATAGTACCTATAGTACAAGGGTAATTCCCCTAGAGACAGCGGGACGTCAGGTCGCCAGATGTGGTACAACGCTGTTGAATGCTTTTCTGCATTAGGATTCTAATGTAGAACATCAACCCTTACGTATGCTGTGTATTTAGAGATTGCATGGTTCCTATATTTGAACAAAATACTAGACTACAAATTTTTAAGAAAATATGAAATGTATTTAGCAAATTTTTGGTAGGTATCATTAGATAATAAAACTGTTGTTCTGTTAGTCTTTTATACGCAATACCTAACATCGCAATCCTGGTTGTTTTTATAGTTTAGTTTTAGTAACAACTAAAATTGTAACAGCATTAATACGAGGCGTCAAAAGTTTGCACTCTGCTTTGCGAATCTAATACTAACGTTATCCTTTTAACTTCAAATAACATGCTCATCAACGTAACCTTAACTAGTTAACCTAAAAAGATGTACTCGGTCAATTCAAGGAACAATCTAAAAGCGGCCATTACGAAGCACGGACCGTTTCTGACTAATGAAACAGATATTATTAGATCGCGATCCACTTGACAAATGGATTTAAGACACAAATCAGAATCAAAAATAACCGATCGCCCGACCGTCTGTGGGAATATGGGAGATTAATTTTTCATATGGGGGCGCGTTTTGAGCTACGAGAAAGGGTTGTCAAAACTCTGTTATTTAAAAAAACATTTTAAGGATTAAAACAGCACAAATTATATATTTCTATAGGTACACAAAATAGCAGTACAACATAAATAATTTCAGTGTGCTCCGAGAAACATCCACAATCTGCGACTCAAAATCAAAAAAACATAACAAACGTATGGCACAATTAAAGTTATTTGTGTCAAGAGTAACACAATCAAACATTAATAATTTGACAATCAAAAAACTTAAAAACAAAAAGCATCGTGCGAAAAATCAACCAATTACTTGTCATCCCTATCTAATCTGCCCCTACGTAACAATGCTAACAAAGGCGCCTGCGCAGTGCATTGTGCGATTTCGACGCAAAATTTTTCCCTCGAAACAACAAAGCGTTGGAACAATCGGCCGCCGGGAGCTCACGCTTTACGCATTATAACAATGACGCTGATGAAATTCGTCATCATTTTTGACCAATTTGTTACCAGATTTGTCAACGAGGAAAATGATGGTGATGTTTGAATGAATTCATATATGGATTTCAACATTAAAACCCAATATATTATGCGTCTTTGATCTATAAATATTAAACTGATTTATTGAAGTAACTAAGTTTTTTCAATAATAACAGTACCTAGAACTTGCATATTAAACTCATGACCGAAACAGTAATACCTTTATGCGTCTGAATTTGAGTTTAAGACAAATGAAGAGGTAACCTAGACTTACTACATCATGAGCAAAACATTTACCTCCCTGTGCCCAATCTCGCAAACAAATATTTAATCAGACCAAACCAATCACAGAACACACTCTATTCACAATTTAATTCCTCGACCAGAACGTTCGCCTACACCCTGTATACCAGATATACACATCAAACGCACGTGACCCCTTCCCCGCGGGGTGCACTGTATTTAGGCATGCATGCACCCTCTCGGGTCCATCAGTTTGGCACTCGGATTCGATCGATGATGCTGCATCGTCTGACCCTGTTTGCAATGCGCCTATTGAGCCTTACATTTATACGACCAATATATATTTAGAAGACTCTTTATTTTAGTAGTGCTATGCGCTATAGGCATCTTCTGTTTCTGATTTAAAATACGGTTTTGAAAATGATTAAAAATCTGGGCAGAAAAAAAGAGAAGCATAGGAAATTGGTTCCTTTTCTATGCCGTTTGAAATATTTTATATCTTAGGGACAAAATAAAATTACTTAATTCATATTATAAATTATTTTTTTACAACTGACCATTGGTAATGTCAGCTCAAAAATAACCATTATGTTTTAAATTAGATATTTTAAAAGTCACAACTTTCAAGCAATATACTCACGTTGAGTCAAACAAAACACAATCTCCTTTCTCCCATAAAAAACATTAAAAACTTTACGACATAGCTTCCATCCCATAATTTCATAAATCAGTCAATACATAAATGTTTTGTACGCAAGGAAAGTTTTCATAAGCTTTCGTCAAACTAATCCATAAGTATTAATACGATTTACGGTCATACTTTAATAACGTTGTTATGCCCGTTAACAAAATCCTTTTGGACATGGCATAGAATGCGAGAGACTTTATCACGCAATAAATTTTCTCTACCATTGTGCAAAGATAGCCAATAAATTGTCACGCTTTTGATCAAAACGAGGGGTTGAAATGCCCTTATAATATTCGCGTTACTTTGGATAGAGCTGGGGTGAAATGTAGCAGTCAGATCGGTATATTACAAAATGATTATTTTAATAAATAGATGTTGATAGTGTATTGATGATATTTGTTTAGCTTTGGACACATTCAAACAAATGTCGGAATTCGTAGAAATTAAGTGATATAGGTATACTGGTCATTATCAAAATTATTAAAATGTGAAATTCTATTTTATCTATCTAATGTTAAATGAATTTAAAACCTTTTACACAACTACAGTTAACGGTAAACCATAAGAAAGTGATATCCAAAATACGCTTAACTTTAATTCAAGGACATGTCTCCTTAACTCTAAGAAGGGATCTAAGTCAGACCCTTTGTAAAAACATAAACAACACGTGAAGGGATAACAAAAGCAGGGATGACTGTGTCTTTGCATATTGTGAGAAAAATATTCGTTAGTTACCTACATGAATTTGTGTAAATATGACTACATTATCTATGGAACAACCTATAGGTACATAATTTATACACAAAATAAATATTGAATCCAATTCCAAACCGTCAGTGCCAAAAAAGGTACAAAGATACGAAAAATAAAACATTTTTGAATAAAGAACATCAACATCGTTCCAAATAGGTACGTCACACAATTTAACCATCGAGTGATTCGTATCAATACCTACTAGACCATCAATACAAAGGCAACAATACTATGACAATACTGTACCTTTTAATGTACACCGCAGTGCAACGGAAATTACACGCACTCGGGCACAATTAACATGAACCGCACTATATCCTGTAGGCGGTGCTAACAGTACGTTGTTGTACTACCGCTATCTACAACAATACAGCGATGAAATTTTTGAGATAAAACTGCATTTTAATGTACTCTTTATTAACCTTTGTAATTATTTGTGAGAAATTTAAAGCGGAATATATAATTATAGAGTACCGACATAAACATACGTTAATACTAAGATTAATTTGTGAATGTCAAAAATAGTTTTAATGGCCGAGTTAATTATTTACCGCAATCTCAGTATTAAGTCTTACTTTTAAGAACCTTTTTAATACGTTTTAAGAGGTATTTCATAGAAAACAACAGGAAGAGTCAGATGAAAGTGATTGATAGAGAATTAGTACCTAATACCTTCAAGTACCAATCGCCCTCAAGGTCACGGTTATCAATCAAGATAAGATATAGCACGTGATCAATTACTTGAGACGCCTTAATACTAACGGAAAAGGAGAATAAATGTGTAGGTATGTTTTAATTCGAGAACATTCATGTTAGGGAAGAAGTTTTATCGTCTACTACAATTATAATAACAGGAAATAAGCTTCTATAAAATATTAATTATAATTACAAATAAAAACGAAGTTCACACAGACGACGTTTCGATTTTAATTTAGGTACTAAAAGGAGAGCTTTTTATTACTACTACTACATTCAAATAATAGTTTAATAATTATTGTGTAACACAAACTATAGTAACATATCTAATATTCTAACAAGGTATGTTACTAAAATTATGTCTGAAATCTTTACTTTCAATCCTTTCACAAACATTAAATTTCTACTACATTCTTGATTCTTTTTTCTTACCCCAACCTCTACATTTCTAACAAAATATATACAATATACAATACTAGCTTTCTGCCCACGATTTCAAAGAAAAATCCGCATAGTTCCCGTTCCTGTGGGATTTCCGGGATAAAATCTATCCTATATTTTAATCCAAGTTACCCTCTATATGTATGCTAAATTTCATTGTAATCGGTTCAGTAGTATTTGCGTGAAAGAGTAACAAACATACACACACACATCCATCCTCACAACTTTCGCATTTATAATATTAGTAGGAAGTAGGATGTATTATACAATATGTACCCAACATATTATAGGGCAATATTAGAGTGTTTATAAACTGTATCTGTATCAAACATTCAGAACTACAACACATGGCGTCATGATTAGTAATACCAGTTACGATGTTATAAGTGATCATGACATAAGATCGAAAGATAATGCGTACTTCATTGTTGAGATAATTGTTTCAATATCTTGAAGATATCATTAATTCTATGTATTACAAAACGTAACACATGTTTATTATGGATTTGATTTAGTATAGAAGCAAGAACAAATGAATCTCTAGACTCTAGATTCTAGAGCATAGATGAACTTGCATTTAATAACATTAATCATCATCATTTTTGGCACTAACAAAACTAATGTTTGATGTTTGAGTATTAAAAAAATATATTTTCAATGTTATAAATAATAAACAAACTTGGAATAATTTTTGAACACATATTGAATGCCCATTTAGGTTTGAAGTTAAAGAATATTGAGCTCAAACTTGCATATTTATTATTTGTTCACTATTATGTGATATGTCAGCATGTATAGGAGAACATACAAAATTGATAAAAATCTATTACATAATTTCAAAGCATCTGTAATGCATCTAAGAATCAACATAATACGCTACAAAATCTATAAACAGATAATGCCCATATCCAGGCATGTTTTTTCATCTCTTCGAGAAGCGACTAACGTCTTACGAGTTACGACAGGCATCGCTCGCATAGCATCTATTTGTTATATCAATTTATTCAATTGCATTGAATCGGTCGGCATGACATGCGGGCTGGATAAGGGTTGTCACTTGTCAGAAAGAATGGGCCAGTGGATATGCGACTGTATGAATAATTTAGTTTTACAATTCAAATGGGTCTTATATATTTTTATGGCGATTTTAAAGTATAATTTTTGTTATTTTTTCATGACTTTTCCAAACAAATTTAGTGAAATGAAGCGGCTCAAATATAATTTCTTTTTGGTACAATAAAAGGTCCAATATAATGTATTAAGCCCTGCTCAACCAAATCCTATTTAGATTTTTATACTGCGCGATTACGACTTATTTTAAAATTAATAATTACATAGTTGACAACCCTGTATCCACGTGACACGAGCCCGAATGAATGGACAAATCACTCGGCCATTTCAGCACTCAAATCTGATTGATTTATTGTTGTTTGTAAATCACGACCGCCACAGCCAATGGGACACACATGCCATTTGTATTGAAACAAATACGAGACAAATATGGAATTAATGAAACACTAATAGTGAAACAAATGGTCACAGATTATATATTCCATTGTGAAACATATGGTGATTAAAAATTGATTCATAATTAATGGTCGTTTGCAAATATTAAAAAACAAATGGTAAAAATGTATTCAAACTTTAAATTAATAATTTTATTGCGTATGCAAATTTGGATTTTTTAAAGCACATTTCGCAAGATTACGTGTTTAGCCCATGTATTAGACCGTATTATAAGTTACTGCTATTAATAAATTTATTTTTAAGAACGGTAATAAAATTCTATGTTTCTAAAATTATAGTCTATGCCCATGTGTTTGATAATTACTTATAATTTTTAGAAAGTTAGCCATTTAAAGAATGCCAAGGTCTATATCACTGATATCATTAGATCGAATAATCTATTTTTCACACCTGTCCCTACAAGAAATATAAAGCATATATAAAAATAATGTTAGGCACGACATTGTACCTAGTTCAATTCGACCTTTGCGCTAAATATTTTCAATCAATGTCTCATTCGTTAATCCATTTGACATAAGTGTTACGTTATATTGCACGGGATAGTATATTTTATTACTATCACAATAGAAGTTAAATTAGCTTGAATTGAGCAGTCGATAGTATGATTGATAATGCAAGTGTAGACAGCCTTCAGGCAACATTGGGGTAAGAGGATGACGGTTTGACATCTCGGCTTTATAAAGGAATTGATGGTGAACCTGACCCAATATTATTTATTATTTAGATACTACATATTGTAAAAATTCTTAGATAATTATATTTTAATGAATTTCCCTCATATTAGGAATGAAATAAAATTCAATAGGTTAAATATATTATGTGATCATGTGATAAGACATATAAATATCCTGGCAGGTGTGTTTATGAATAAATTATATAAAATAACAGTATTTTAAACTTGTACAAAAGATAGAAAGTTATTTATTTAAGTTATAGCTCTTTATTTATTTTAGAAATCTCTATAACATTAAAATTTCTCTGATTTCAGAGAAACGCATATTTATGCGTTTTAGTTAAATCGAATAAAAGTCAAATCTGGTGAGTTTAACAGTGAACTTTGCTTGTAATAAATTAGTTAATTCGTCAAGGCCAAGAAAATCGAGAAAGAAGTTATAATTAAAAACTGACCAGAGCAGAAAAAACAAGGTCTTTGGCAACAGAACCAAGTGAACCTAAATGATTAAATTCTGAGAACGTCCGGCAACATTTTATGATGAATTCTAAATTGTTAAACAAATTAATTTATTCCATCAAAATTGAACATAATTCATCTTCGCTAAATAATTGCTTATACAAATACAATTTTGGTCGTGTTGCGAAACATAGAAAGTTCCATTTAGATTAAACAACAAATAACTCTAATCCATAATGCAATTTTCAATTACAGCGCACCTACGGCTTACGCATTACGCAACTATTGATGCAGAAATTATTCGCGTACGGAAACATTACGAGTTATTCATATTCGAACAACTGATGTCGCACAAGTATGCGGAACTTTTCATTTGGAACAATTGCGTTTATTGCGATTCCGAATTTAAAATATCGCGAACGGCGAACATTAAATATTCAGATTACCATATAAAGACATATATATTTATATTTATAAAGCATTTGAATGCCATAAAACCAAAAATATAAATTCAACATATAAAGACATTCCGTTATCTTCGATAAACAATATCGCAACTTTTATTTTTATAGCGCGTTATAATAATATCGGCGGTGATATGGTGATACCCGTTTCGAAACTGCGAACCGAACAACGGCGCCGGCATGTCATTGACATGGCATTTGAGATTATAACTAGTTTTTGTGTCTTCTGCTATCCTACGAGCTGCTGCTGCTGGCGAAGATGGCCCGTTATGGGCGGTGATAGTAGGTTAATTAATGAATAATGGATGCACTGCAATATTTCATGAGTTGCACCATCTGTTCCCGGCAGGCGTGCGCGGACGAGGAAGCGCAAATTTGCGTTTTAGATTCGAAACAGTGTTATGTCCGTCTGACACGTCAACCGCGCATTCAATACGCTCTCATAAAACCACACGACGACTTTTACGCGCAATTGACAAACATGTAACCGACCAGATCTATAAAGCGAGCTGGTTCAGAAAATGGTTTCTTCCTTTTACCGCTACTCGCTTGGAAAATGTTCAATATGAAATTAATTAATTGCGCGTCAGCGGAGATTGATGTGATTACGCGATAGAGATCTCTAATACGAAAGCCTACTGGTCCATCCAGAAACTAATCAATAATGTTACATAGCCCACAATTAATTTACACCTGAGCTTCTGTTGGACGTAATTCGCCCGTAAGGTTATCGTCTCACGTAGAGCAGGTTGTGACTTACGCCACCTTTCGCTAAGACTGCACTAATATGGAGACGGGCAGCTGTCGTTTTTTCAATGATACCATAAAAGCTCCCGGCTCACCTGCGCGACCCAAGTTTGTTCTATTGCGATGTACGCCTGTCCGATACTACCTGACGTCTTGAGATAACACCGTGACGTTTTGTACTATTGACTAGCCATATCGACATTTTTGAATGCGTAATAGAGGGCACTCATGGTTGACATATACGCTTTTAAGGTCAAAATATTTATTGAAAATTGAATATTGGAAATATGTGTTACACTTTAAAAGCTCTTTATTCCTTTTAGCCCGTAAAGTTGGCCATTACTATGATAGCGTTCCAATAGCCGTCGAGAGCTCTCGTTTTACTCCAAGGTACTTTTATGGGTTAGTCAGCTACGTTATAAAGTGTAGGATATTAAGCGCCCTTCCGAGAAGTGGTTTGATGAGTTTAACACACATTCCTGGGTTACGGGGCTGATGCGCATCGTTACCTCAGCTGTTATGATTGCCGCACCGTTAGACCGTGTCACCGCTATGTGCGAACATTATAATTGTACTTTAAATTATATAGCTCGGAAAACGTAATACATTAGATCATATCTGTGCAAACGATTTGGAAAGATTCCTATTTGATACGATATCAAGTTTCAAGTTGAATTAGAAAAAAATAATTATGTGACCTTTGAATACAATCGTTTAGAAATAGAACCGAGGTGAATCATAATATCTTGGACAACGTTCACGTAGACCACTAGGCCAAAAAATAATAAACCAATAAAATACGCAGCAGACTACATTCAATGTAAAATATAAACCCCATTTAAATATAAGGCATCTGTGCTGCCTTTTAAGGTCGCCCATCTTCCCTTTAGGGACGTCTCCATCGGACTGCATTCCGAATGCTCGTCACCAATTATACAACAACAACTGAAATCGCTTTTTTTACTTCCCGACCGTTATTCGATCCAAACTCGTTCCCTTGGCCAAAAATGGCTACCGTGTACCAATTTCCTAGTCCCATTTTTTACACAAATATCCATGTCAATGCAATAAAAGTTCACGTGCAATTTCCATAAGTTTCGAGAGAATAAATTGTCGCTGAAGACGTGTTTACCGATAGCCGACCTCTTAACCAATATTTGTCAACATTTAAAAATATAATCAACCACATTTAAATTAATATTCAACAGTTTATTGCACGCCTCATAAGCGAAGCGTTGAGGTGGGTACTACTGTCACTTCGCGCAAAACATCTGATTTTTCAAACTTAAAATGTCTTTATGTATCATACATTGCACTTGTAAGATAATACATACACACACATATTAAGAAAAAACACTATTTTTAACGTTCATGATATTTTTGATGTCATTTTTGTTATTTAAACTAGTTAAAAAACAGTTTAAAAAAGTTCTGTCTTGGACGTCCGTGTGTCTGTATGTGCGGATCCTTTTTCTTGTTAACACGATAGCGACCGAAATACTTTACTAATCGAGTCTTTTTTTTTCTCTTACGCTTGAGTATGCTCAGGAATAGAACCCTTTCATTTTTCAGGGTCTGATTCGATGTGGTTTAATTGTTATTAAATAAACAAAAATAATAATTAATAAATATTTATTAAAAAAAAATTATGAGGCGTGCACTTTTGGATTTTCCAAATTATTTTTATATCTGCTCGCGCAGTCCGATCACTTGATACTTAGAAAATATTTTTGTTAAACTGTTGGAGAAAATAAACAACGATAATTTATGAATAGGTCGCTATGAGGTTAATGTAGACAGAATTTTTAACAATGTTCTATTACAATCAAAATTCTATAATAAAATACAAGTAAAACAAACGCCAAGTAACCCAACAGGATAGCAGAATAGATGATCTCAAAATGAAACCTGATCGTCAATTAAATCAATTAGTAAGACTCGCCGATCGAACCGGCAATGTTCGATACACTTTTTGTTTGCATGACACGAATAATTAAAGCCATGGAACTTTCGGCACAGTGATCGCATTGTTTCGCTGCCCGGTGGCCCGATGACACCATTAGACCTATTGACGATAATCCGTGCGTTATTGGTACAGCAATGTAATATATTTCTACGTAATATGAATCTTGTGTTGATGGGATGATGTCATTTACATTTAGAAATACTGTCCATGGAAAGTTAGAAAATTTGACAATGGCCTCGGCTCTGTCCGGGTTGAAATCCTCATATATTATTGCGAGTTTTTAGTCATCAATATAATTTCACCACCTCGAGTAGAATTGTTTCTTAACAAAAACTGCAATTCACCGTATCTCTATCATTAAAGTATGTGTTATTACTTCTGCATATTAGGTATGCATACACATAATGAATCTAATGCTTAATTAGGCCAACACTCAACAAACGCCAGCTGTGTTTCAAAACATAAAACGGTATAGTTTACAAATAAATATTAAACTGTACCATCAAAGAAAACAAGGAAAAGTACAATACAATAGAACTAAAGATATTCCAAGAAATAACTGTTTTTCGGTACGTAATCCAAGGTCACATTTAGTGATATTAGTGTGACTGCACCGATGGGAAGTAATAATAAACAGAACAATGAGTGTTCTGATTGATGTGTGTACGTCATAGCAGACTCGTAAACTGGCTCTGGCTTTGTAGTACCGGCCATAGCGATAGCGGTGTTTAATTCACAAGTTCGTAATTCAGATCTTCTGCTTTTAGATTTTCTGGTGTAAATAACACATTCGAATCAAATCCTACGTCTATTTATCGATTTAGTTTTTTTTAAAGTTCTGGTTTTAGATTTATAGAAAATGGATGAATTATAAAGAAGTGAAAGTATTAGAAGTGTAAGTACTATTTTCGATGACTTCTTTTCTTTCGATTATGCAGATCTGACGAATTGTTACATATTCCTTAATTATGCTCACTCAATTAACATCTGCTACTACTTTCGACTTCAGACGATATAACATATTTGTACATAAAATTCCATTGGTAGTATAGAACAATATGTAGCACGATATAAATACGTATGAAATCAACCAATAAACTGTTTACGCGCACGCATTAGCGATGCAAACAATTTCTTTTCGTGCGGGCAATGTTGTATAAACGTCTTTCAACCGTTGCCAACATTGTATACTTTTTATTCGCCAATAATGTCCCGAGGATAACATGGCCATTAAGCGATTTAGCGCCACCTCGGATTCCTGTCTAAACTAAGCAAATGTGACTTTATTAGTTCGATTTAAGGATCAATTTATTTGATCAGGAGGATTTGGATGGTGGTGTGCGTTATCCTGGACGTAGGCCAACCGGCAATTGAATGAGTGACGGTAGAGAAGACGGTCACGAACTGACTATTTCGGGGAGGTCGAATGCTGAAGTGAACCTGAGTCAGCTCTTGAGTTGCCCATTGAGGTGGCTACGGGTGTTTACGATTGCTGGAGCTCTTTGAGTTTCGCGGACCATCTGTTACGAGATGATTATACAAAGTTAAATTGTAGTTGTTGACCAAGTGTTATTTTTAATTTGCACTTGTGTGACGTGCGTATTTGAAACTGAGAAAAAGCTATGTTGGTATAATTATGAGTTAACATTCCATACGCAATAGAAATAGAGATGATAGAAAAAGAGATCATCTTTATTTGTAAAATCAAATTCTATATTGGTATTAGAATTAGAATGTTTTACATGGTCTGGATTACAAAAGTAATACAGGGTAAAATCGAGTGTCAATACGCGATGTTTGAACAAATCAAGAGTGTGTCAAACGTGACTGCGGCACTAAGGAGCACATTACTTTAAGGGCTGTACTGTAAAGATTTCTTATGGTAGAGTTGGCATTTCTTTGAAAGAAAAAAAATAAAAATGTAAAGTTAACTAAGTTAATCAATCCATTTCTATAATTTTTCAACCATATTGAATCAAGTAAAAGGTTAAGGCGATTATAGAGTTGGACAAGATTCGTTTCTATTTGAGACGATAGAGCAAGCTATTTTTCATATATCTACCTACATTTAATAAAATAGCGTAATTATACCGTTTTAATATTAGATATAAGCTCAGACTTAATATCTGCAATAATAATATCGTTGGCAGCCCTAACTCCGCACGTACATCTCGTCTAGATCAGGACTTATCCCTTTGATAGACAATCATCTCTTCATTTCTATTGAGATTCGCTGAGTAATTGGAGTCATGCTGTCTCTTAGATACATTGCGACATTTATACCGTTGTGCTGAATAATATGTTAAAGCATTCCATTTAAACGTTTTTCAAAATAAATAAGGGCAATAAATAACTACAGACCAGAGTTTGTACCATATAAAATAATAAATAAGAACAGCTCTACGTTGAACTTTCGCGAAAGCATTTGAACTCTACCGTGGTTAAAAGTCAGATAAAAATTTATTTAGTCAAATTTAACCATTTTCAGTATGAATGAAATGTATTCAGGGTTTATAATCTGAAATATTTTATTTTCGTATTATGTAACATGCAGTATTGTAACGGCATTGGCGCGGTAGAGACGCTATGAATCATTTTAATACATTTTTCTATCACATTCAGTTGAAGACAAATGATTAACTGAACAAAATGTTCGCTCATCGTTCTTTAAGATAAATTTAACTCTGGGATTTGCGAAGATACCTAGCAAATGATTAGAGAAATGTAATGATATAATAACTATGATAACCTAGATAAGACCTAAAGACCTAGACAAAATTATACAAATGAAATAAAAAATACAACAACGATGTGTCGATTGAAAACTACGAAATCGTCGATCGATACGGATATCGATTTTTTAATCGCTACATAAGAAAGAAGATACTAGAGAAAATGATATAGACTATTCAGATTTACAAAAAAATATTATTCAGTAGCAATTTCGGCACAAAAAGCTGTAAGATACGACACAAACAAGTCAATTAGTTAAACGAACGGGCGGGAATATGATATGACGATATAGTTAAGGTCAAGTTACAACATAGAGTGGCCTTCGGTGTACTAGTGATGAATATAGGCCGATATTTTGAGTGATTAATTCAATCACATAATCGTATTCGTTTATATAGCTCATGATATACACGGAAAAACGTGTCAAAACTGGTCGGATTTCGATAAAATGTCTACAAAATTACTCTATATTACGGCATATAACTAATGAATTCAATCTGATCTTCCAAGAAAAATATTTAAATTATTTTTCTGTTCACGCGGCGTAGTTTATCAGCTAATGGTCACTACATGAGTAAAACAACAATGATCGCATGTGGCACGGTATTGGCAGAGCAAAATGTGTACGCAAGAAATATTACAAATATTTGATAAAAAGTGCATGCACAGCTATTAATTGCGAATTCCGATGAAAATGAAGAGACAGCACGCGTGCAGTTTTTGCAACGTTCGACTAATCCTACGCATTAGCTGAAGCAGAAAACGGAAAATTCTGTCATAATATTACTTGATAAGACTAATAAACAGGAATCGTGTAGCGTATTATCAAACTGTAACCGGCGCTTTGTTTAGATAAGCGGTAGGTATTGTTTTAGATAACATTGGATGGTGTTCGAATTTATCGCGAAAAACTGCGTCAATCGCGGTATTTTGATTCCGCTCACCTTAGCTCCAATATTGGCGTTCATCCAAGCTCACGCGCAGACGGCTGTGACTGCAGATACCGTCCAGTATACTCCACAACACAGATGGTTCAGAACAGAACACACAACAGCAACCGGAGAGTCGCGATAACACAGAACAATAACCAATGTTGGTCTTTCACATCACAACTATCACAGGTGCACGAATTTTGTAAATACGCTCGTAGCCGGCGACACGTGCGCTCTCGACAGTATACCGCGCTAAATTCGATAGCGTCTCGGACGACGAGCGGCACCCCTACTACACGACTGCCGTACGCGGATGGTACAGCTCGACTGACGTGACGCCGGCCGCCGGCATAGCGCACTCCGCCGTTTTCCCAACCCCTTGCGCTCATCCCTGTACCGAGCTTCTTGCAGCGAGCAAAAAATGAGAACGTCATACCGTACCACGTTTCAGTAGAAGCATCTTACCACTTTTTCATTAAATCGCGTAATTATTCACGCCATTTAAGGCGCTGAATTAACGTACGAGCGTAAATAGTATCGTCTCGGGTCGGATTCTCATGTGAATGTTGGCAGTGGAAACGATAATCGTCCGGCGATTATGGGAATGCGAGTTTTTAATACAAAAACATTATGGTAAGTAATTGTGCGACGATTAATAAAACCAGAAATAATTATACAATTGTATGTGTAATAAGATATGATTAATGGAAATGTTAATTCACGAAATACTGATCATTTTTGCGATGTTAACTTTATAAACAGTTTTCAGAAGTCATTATTTAAGGAGAACAATTATAGTGAAGTTTTTCATTCAGGTAATATTTATTTTTATAATTGCCAGTTACTCTAAATGTCCCAATTAAGTTAACATATAATAATTATTAATTTACATTTATTTATCAAGATTCTGATTAAATATATTCACCAACTCCAATGCTGTAAGATAAGCGAACTTTATTAAAAACATAAATATTATAAATTGTATTCATGCAAGTTTGCAAATAAGTTTTAAAAGCTCCTTGGAGAACAAACGTCGCATTTATTTTACTAATTATGAATTCCTAATCAAATTATCCATTTATTCAAATTAAGCATAACGAATGAAGATAAAAATAAAGAATAAATAAATAAACCTTATTTATTTTTTATAAACAACCTAATCTTGTTAACAAATGTTATCTGGATAGGTACATATAAGTAATCAAAGAAAAATAATAGGAAACATAACCATCCTACCAACACTCAGATTATAAAAAAGAGCGTGTATGCCGAGCACACGTGTCAGAAGTGAAACTTCTATTTCAAGGTTAAAAGATACCAAAATCGCCTTACTCCATGACGTGACGGTATTGTCATGACGTGACCTTGAAATTTTACTCTCAACTCTAAAAAAGTTTCACTTCAAACATTCAATGTCACCTAGACAATAAGGAGAGTGTGCAATGGGCGGACGGGTGACGCCGGGCGTCGAAACTAGCTATGAGCTATCACGTACAAGCAACGGTACCAGTGCACTCATTTGAATTTAGTCGCACTGTGTTTTGAGGACGCGATATATTTAGAATAAACAATAATAGTGTTTCCTTGTGTTTTACGCGATTTCAGATATGTGACGGTCAGACTGCGCTGCATGTTCGCTTATAATCTCCAATGACACGGTTTTAAATCTTGTTTTTTTTTTTTTATGCAAGAGAAGGCAACAGAGCAGACGCGTCACCTGATGGAAATTAAAATATGCAAATTTTCTTTGTCTTTTATTGGGGCTGACCTGACGGGCTGACATTTTTTGTAGTGGCTTATTGAATTGAAATTAGTTAAAATAAATAAACGCATGCTAAATAAAGTTTCAATACAACTGCCCGACAAAGCGATGTACGACGTACATTAAAGGTTTTATTTATATACTAGAATAAACTATTAATACATTATTTATAAGCAATGTGAAAGTAACACACTGAAAGTTAACGATCTATATAATAGTTATGTAAAGTGTAAACTTGGTAGAATATAAACGACCATAATATATTGTAATACTAGCGGTCCGCCCTGGCTTCGCCCGTGGTCCATATTTACGTTTTCTCTACATAAGAACAATCCTCGCACTTCAAAGAAATAAAAAAAGAATTCTCAAAATCGGTCCACCCGTTCACGCGTTATGCCGTGACCAAGGAAAACGGGTTTCATTTTTAACCGACTTCAAAAAAAAGGAGGAGGTTATCAATTCAAGCTATTTAGGAAATGTATAGATTTCCTAGGAAAAGTGTATAAAATAATTTATTTCACACATTTCCGTGCGATTTTAGGAATTATATACATTTCCTAGGAATTGTATACAATGACGGATTACATACATTTCCGGTAACATATATATTGTAATTTGTAATATAAAACAATTCGAATAAAAGAAAACAATTTTAGATATAATCAAACAATCTAGTGATATAATTTTTGTGTTTTTGACTATTACGGAAATTTAAATTAACATACTTGCATAATTGTTTTGAAAAGCGCATATAAAATATCTATTATACACAAAACCACTAATTAAACTGCTGATATATTTAAAGATAAAACATATTCGATCTATTTTGATATCTAGATAACAACTTTAAATACTTGCTCTATTAGGTAGAGGCGTGTGATTATTCTAGAAGATTTTGACCAAATTCTTATACATATACAAGTACTTGTTCATTAAGAAGAACCTACAATTAATCTCGCAAAAGGCCGGATGACCAACCACTACACATTCATTTTGCACGAGAATAAAGATGAATGAATGAAGATTATCGTTTATAGCATCGATAACCCGACCGTGTGAAGTGAACACGTAATATATAGAGCGGATCAAAGGATGAAAGCGTACGTAATTCGATCGCGTTATACTTGATTGATAAGTAGAATAACTGCGCTTGCTTCCTTATTATTGTCATAATTTTCTATCGTAGTTGATATAAGTCATGTTTGTAAGAGATTATTGTAGATGTCCTGTTAATATAATGTACACATTAACTAGCTGATAGGTATTCCCAGGGTTCAAATCAACGTTCAAACGGATTAAAAAGAACGATTACATAAATATATCTGGAAGTATAATTTAACTACAAAATTTCATTAGTTAATTTTAGCAGCAGTTTATAAGTTCAACTGAAAATTGTAGAGCAAAATGAATCCTTAATTTACTTTAAACTTATGGAGATTTTTCATGAGTAAAACTGCTGCTAAAATTAACTAATGAAATTTTGTAGTTAAATTATACTTCCAGGTATATTTATGTAATCGTTCTTTTTAATCCGTTTGAACGTTGATTTGAACCCTGGGAATACCTATCAGCTAGTTAATGTGTACATTATAAGTATAAGTTCAACTGAAAATTGTAGAGCAAAATGAATCCTTAATTTACTTTAAACTTATGGAGATTTTTCATTAGTAACTGTGTCATCGTTAACAACAATTCAATTTAAATCCATAAAAACCTTCACTTTCAAACAAGAGCTCATTACAAGAAAAACGCAATCCCAATAAATACGTCGCACATTTTCAGCAATCGTTAAGTATTTCCCTTACTTTCTCCAAGCATTGTATCGGAGGTGTCGATTTATCGACGTGCCGTATCTGCAACACGGGAATCGAACCTACGCCCAACGTGAACAAGTTTCAGCGTTGACTCACAGACTATGGTTATCGAATGAGATTGTGGGGCAAAAAGAGAAATACTGTGAAGTAAACAATAGTACTTGTTTTTGTCAATTGCATGTTTGGGCAATGGAATTGGCAATGGACTACTTATACCTACTGAAAATAAATTTAAATGAATAAAACTTTTTTTCATACTGCTTTTCATTGCGGTATCTAATTTTAAAGTTTAATACAAAGCGCGGCTATAGGTGTGTTAGCTCTCCTTTTTAGTGAGAAAAAAGTTGTTTCTTTTCTGTAGTAGGCTATCTTGTTTCAATTGCATATTTCTTCTTTGGATATCGGTAATAAAAAACTTTATAAAAGTTTGCATTATGCGTTTATTACTATTATATAATATTTTATTATAGCAATAATTAATCCAAGAAGTAAGTTTGTTTCCCACAGCAAAAACATGGTTTAATTATCTATGATTATACAATACGAAACACTCTATTTTATACTGATATATAATATCTATACTAATATTATAAAGAGGAAAAGTTTGTAAGTATGTATGTATGTATGTATGTATGGTTTTCACGCATAAACTACTGGACCGATTTCAAAAATTCTTTCACCATTAGAAAGCTGCATCTTTACTGAGCAACATAGGCTATATTGAATTTTCAAAAAAATTAGAGATCCTTACCAAAAATGCAATAATGTAACCCAAGGTGTAAAAAAGTCCTCAATAAAAAATCTGTCATCGCGTGCGCTGCGGAATCTATTGAAGATAGAACAAAAAAATGTTCTACGGTATTATAGAATGGATCAATATCTACAAGAAAGTCCGCGATACCATATGTCCATCTTCAGTAGTTATGTTACTACAACAACTTTTTTACGTTTTCAAAGTAAATAGAAGTGCCGACAGTAATCAAACCATGTTATCGATACACATATATTAATCCTTATCCCATTAAATGATGTTTTATTATAGACTGTTTCAATACCAGCAAAATACTTTTTAAATGAAAAGAATTGGATATTCCATTCAAAAGATATAACGAATTTTTAAAAGTGTCAATCTACAGAAAATAGTAGGTACATATACTGTTCGAGCAGGCCGTAGTGCGGGGGTCACGGAGGAATTCCACCACTATGCGTCTTGACGGAACACAGTGGGGTTTTGGTCGGTAGGAATCCGACATAACCCACGGCCCCTCCCCGGAGGCCGTGGGTATCTATGAAAGATTTCCCCACTAAAACAAAAAAAAAAGGCCGTAGTGCGGGACGGGGTAAAGGTGATTTTCATGTGATTAAAAATTAAACCTATAGTCCGACCTATAGTAGACTTTTCACTGTAACGATATCGCTATCTATGCGGGTGAAACCGCAGGGCATTGCTAGTAATATTTATATTTTTATGTATTATTTACTACTCAACCTTTATAACAGGTGACGCGTCTTTCTTTCAGGATCATAAAATGAGACAAATACAACCTAAACACCAGAAAAACAGCTAAAATTCAACAATGTCCATCACACTGTATTCTTCCATTGATTATCGAACCTAGACTTACACGCATACGACTTACTAACTGCTGCACCAATCTCAAACAGAACAGATTTTACTCACAAATGTACGTTTCACTTACAGCTGGCTAAATTTGCCCAAGGGAAGAACCGACAGGAGATTGAAAACCCTCTCATTTCCCTATGTAAAGGAAATGAACGCTTGTGATAGCAAGGTTCCATTCTCGACACTACATGTGTTATAAATCTGTTTATTCTATATTCATGTATGTATCGGAGGCTGCATAATTAAGATTGCAACGACGGGAGATTTTTTTTTAAACACTCGAAGGTAAAGCTAAGGCGATTACATCATTAGTCTGTAACTGTAAGGCGTTTTTACACGATTCGATTTATGGTACATACTATGTTTTCATGTACGCGACTTTCAGGATAAAAGTATAGGAAGTATAAACCATTTTTACTATGTATAAACTGTGTCAGGTTCTTACATAACTGTACCCATGAAGTATTCAAGTTTAGGAAAATGTATCGCACCAAAATAAATAATTATTATTAGATACACATAACATAACTTAGGATATAAATACTAAGTATTTAATGTGTGTGTACCATGGATCAAAACTAGTTATTTATATAGACTTGAAATAGCGAGTAAATTCGTAAAGACCAGACAAGGAAAACCCAGGGTATAAAATGTGCAGTGACCCCATTAAAATATTTTACTGTTGAGAGAGCAAGGAAAAGTTCACAATATGTAAATTACTTCTAGGGTTTGTATTTTAAGATTTTCACATTAAATTTTCCAAATTTTAAAATCTCGTTCACAAGAAGATATTCAGTTTTAATAAGGTAAGGTAAGGTAATGTAAAACTCACATTGCAAATATATTGTGTTCTTTCGTTTTTACGTATATTATATTGGCCAAATAAATAAGGTAAGGCGAAAGTTTGTGTATTTCAATGCATTTTATTTTTGCCCTAACTGTTTTTTGGATACCTTGGTACATTTTATAAATGTAAATTTTGTAGACTTCGGAATACATTTTTTGTCACTAAAGTATGTACTAATAATAATAGTACGTACCGTGTAGTAATGTAGACTTTATTTTTATTATTTCCGAAATAAAAACGTTTAAACTTTAAAACTTTTTACAAATGTATTATATCCATCATATTATGACACATTACAAAAACTTCCCTTTATTAAAAACATGTTAAACACTTAAAAAAAAACCACAAAAAAACCCCAGTGTACACACGCCCTAATCTCGAACACATCTACAAATCCGTCGGAAATAGCATATCACGTAGCTGTCGATAATGCAGGCAATTAATAGTGCGCCGGCGCAGGTATCAAGACAGGTAGTTGTAGGAAACATTCCTACAGTTAATTGATATTTGCATAGTTAGTCGCTGTAGTGAGTTCAACGAGTCGTGGTTAGCGGTTGATGAGGTCAAGTTTTTGGTTTTGATTAAAAAAATGTTCTATGAAGATATTTAGTATTGTATCTTGTTTTGTACAGAATAGAACAATAATTACTTACGTAAAGCCGATGTGTATGATGATTTGAATAAATATGTAATAAGTAGTGAATAAATATTATGTAACTGTTTAATTTTTTATAGTAAAATTTTTAAAGTTTATTTTTAAGTATTACCAGGTCTTGTATTGATGACTAGCTGCGCTCCGCGGTTTCACCCGCGTGGCTCCGCTTCTGCTGCTGTTAGCGTGATAATATATAGCCTTCCTCGATAAATGGGCTATCCAACACCGAAAAAATTTTTCAAATCGGACCATTTGTTCTAGAGATTAGCGCGTTCAAACAAACAAACAAACAAACTCTTCAGCTTTATTAGTATAGATGTGATGATTTTTAAAGCTTTATAACCACATTCCTTTGGCGTTACTTACTGAGATATAAGAAGATATAGACAAACCATAACTCTATTTTCAACTATATTTTTTTACGTTTTACTTCTCACCCATCTAAAACATAATCACTGACAAAATAATCAATTAAAAACTACCCTACAAAACAAACAAAATGCCACACCGCTATGCGCTCACTATACTCGTTAGCACTATACGCGGAAGTTGCATCTGTGACCTATCCTTAGCTTAATTTACAGCATCCAGTACTAAGGCTTTTCATGTATTAGCCGATGACCCCACTTTGCACGTTGTGATATAACCGATTATTATTAAATAGAACTAACGTTATAGGGCATAATATGTTTGCTAGTTTCATAATCTATTTTATTGTAGAGTACTGAGATAGATTTATATTTATGTGGTGATGTTTTGTTTTATTCTATTTCCCTTTTTCAATGTGAGAAAGTTGTGTATTCTTCACTGGATGATATTGTCAACATATGAATTCAATGAATTTAAATTTTTAACTCATATTAACTTGATTCTTTTCCGTAAGTATCGAATGATATTGAGAAATTGCTATTCAATAAATCAACTTTGTAGATTGATATTATACAGTAAAAAGGTTATTGCTCGATTGATTTACGCATTTTAACAAATAATACAGTACAGTTAGCAATTTAGTTTTTCCAAATTTGTCATAGAGCAACGGCCTCAGTTCTAATTCGCAGAAACGAATCATTTAGTTTTCATCAGTTTTTACATTAACCCATTTTAAAGACAGTTATCTGCCACAAAAACATTACAACGGCAAATGTTTTTGTCAAATTGCTAATTGTTTAATGTAATTGATTTATTTTGCACAACTTCCAAATTAAAAATATTGTTGAAACAGTTAGCTACTAGGTTTACTTTGCGGCTTCGTTTGGGGTTGCAGGGGTAAGTGTTCTCTACAAATTTTTAAATGCAATTTCACCTTGGTAGGTTGATAGTTAAAAAAACAAGCCGATCGATTCCTTGACATCAAAATGGGGTTTATCGATGCAAAGGCAGTTTCCAATATACATTAAATAATTTATAATATTAGTAATATGTTATATAAGAACCTACTAATCTTTGTCATAAGGTTATGTATGGATTTTTGCCACCGATGCAAAAAGTTACAAAACACGATCGGATCATGTTTATAGGTCATCTTTAGATCTTTTAAGCTAATTGATTGGTCGACGACGTTCACGCTTCATTTGTTTAAATCGCATCATAATCGACCTAGTGAACTCGGCTTCTAAACCTTTTTATATTTATTTCATCGGTTAGTGATACACGGGTAACCTTTACACTTTTTCTCTACTTTTAATAATAGGTAGGCTAGAATAAACAATCAAGTCAATAAGGTTGTTTATTTTTGTCTATAGTAAATTGTATAGGGATAAGAATAACACTAAGCTCGTATTCCTGGTTAAGGGTAAGGTAAAATACTTCACAGTTTTAAATTTTAATCCGACAGAATTCCCAAATATACCATAACTAGTAAGTTGAAGTTAAAATCATAACACTAACAATTTTATATGACTAGAAAGATTTGAACTATACAAGGCCAAGGCAATCCAGGACATAATACATTTATTTTCGCCCACTATACCATCAAGACAAGAGACCTAAATTATAGGACACCTACTTAATTTATCGAATCCCACATTTGCACGCGGTAATTCACATATTCTTTATTTGCATCTAACACGCTATATTTTGAGCAGCTGACATTTATTACAGACAAATGCGTTAGTTCACGATTGAGACAAAACAGTCCAGCCCGTAGGCTGTAGATAAACGTATCTACAGGTTACGTCAATCTCATACATTCGTAGTCTATTCTATTGAACGCTACGCTAACAGAAAGCCACTTGACTAAGGGGGAAGGTCAGATACAGATCGGTTCACATGACGTGCCGTGCATCGTGAGTAAATGCTAATGTTTCAAACTTATAATGCTTTTAATATAATTATAACCATTGTTTGTTGGGTGTATTAATTACGTGTGATCGATGTTTTTATTTATTTATTTCGTGTATGGAAAGTATGATAAAACAGACGTCCGCGTCGTTTTAATTGTGATGTTTCGTTTATTGTTACATGCACTGTATAAAATTGTTTACGCACACTTTTTAAACACATGTGATACTTGATTATTGTTATTTAAATAACATTGTAATAAACACAATATAGTGTCTAATACATACACGAAACAGAAGGCTTTTAAATGAATTTAATAGATAAATTATATCCATTTTACTTAATTCAAAAGCTTCATATATTTAAAATATAACAAAAACAAAAAAACTACGAATCCAGAACCTCTATCGTAAGTCGTAAGTCGTAACCTCTATAAAATATATCTATGTTTATCATATTAGAACTATATATTTATAATTGCGTATTACAAACCCGGTAGCCATGAAATATCAGTAACTTGACACTCGGACCACGTTCCGTACCTGAAACAAAAAATATCATTTAATTAGATATTTATTTCTCAGACGTGTTATAGTAACACGATACAGACGTTCCTAGTAAATCAAACTAATCATTATATCCTAATGTGAAATGACATGTGTTTATACGAACCAAACAACATTCATTTGGCATTCAAAGGTGAAATATTGAGAAATAAAACAAAAACTCTTAATTTAATATAAATTGTATAAATTATTAATTATTTTACTAACTATTTGAGTATCGAAACACTTAAATGTTTGTTATCAGTTATCACACTGATACTATTTTTGGATAACTTATAATAATATTGAGGAGTTTTTAAGAGCTAAAAATAAATTCACAATTTCCATAACCATTGATATAACAAAAAGCTTTAAAAGCCTTACAAAATAGGTCCTACTTGAAATAAAATACAAATTGAGTAGCCCACAATGCATAAAACAAACAAAAAACAATTCGTACTAATAAGGTAATATAAAACAAAGAATAAACGCGAACATTTCATCTGATAGCAGACCATACATGACAGGCTTAAAAATAGATACACTGAATCATAGATCCAACGTATGTAAGAACGAGAAGTCAGCGTTTTTACCCAACTGTGGTTGAAGGAGGGTAAAGTTTTTCGAGTGTATTTATGAATGTTACATATTTCACACGCTTTGTAGCGAAACAGCTGGAAAGGATTTGTTAAATTTTTCTTATATGTGCGACAATCATCAACACCATCAAAATTATGAAAATTAAGGGCCGATTTTTCAATGCTTGGATAAAACTTATCCGTCCCATAAAGTATTACACGATAATATTAAAATGTCACGTAAACTGTCAAATACGGGCAATTAGAATACGTTTTTAAAATGGTAGTTTTATACATTATTCGACGAATAAGTTTTATCCAAGCATTGAAAAATCGGCCCTAAATCTAATAATAATATCCATACTATTCGAGCCTCTGGAATAATTCAATCTTGTCTGTTATAATTGCATGTACCTATTTATTTATTTATTTATAGCACTTTATTGCACAAACAAAATTAGGACAAAAATAACATTAAAATACAAAAGGAAGGCATAGTTTGTACAAGAGGCGGCCTTATTGCTAGACCTATATGCATTTTCAAGACAAAACGAGTGAAAATATTTTGGTGAATTATATCGTAGAAATGGATTAGGCTTGGCGTTAACATAGGGTGGAAATACGTATTGATTTCAAAAATATAACTTGTAGATATCTCGATATAACTTGTAGTATTTTGTAAATTTATGAAACGCTATTTATATCGGAACGTCTTCGATTATACATGTGCATCTTAAGTTTGTACTCATATCAAAGTATCAGACAATAACAATCGAAAAAGTGCGTGGGCACCGATTTGACAAGCAGGTAAACTTTACACAAACATTCAAGTATATTTTTATTGACTGTAAAATACTATTTAATTACGACAGCAAACAAAGACGATATTTTATTTATGAAATACGACTGCGTAATGAAATGATAATTCAGTCAATAATATTGAAATAGTTTTATTCAGTTGATTAATTAAATAAATATAATCGGAACATGAATTTATTAATATCAAATATGAACTTCTTACAATTAGTGTACTTGTCTATCTCAAATAAAAAAAATAAGAAATAATATTTGCCACCGTAATAAATGTTATACATTTATAAATCAATAATAATGGGAATGGATGTGGCTGAACTAATCTAGACCCAGATACACTGATAGCCGACTTGTAAATAAAGCCTACTTCACACCGCATCCATCAAGATGCGAATCGTTTTAACGCAGACCTTGTTACGTACAATGTGTAGTGTGTACACACCATTACATTGGACATCATTAATAATAGGTATATGAAAAATAGATGACGTTGCAAATATTCAGCTCTTCCCCAACATATATTACCGTAATTGAAACGAACACAGAGAAAACAGATGTAAATCAGCGTATGGCAAAAGATCAAGGCCCCTGCGATTATATTGTTTCTTGAATATATTGTTTTAAACAATGAATAAGTCATGTCGGAAAGCTTGTTCGATAAACATCTTTAAACTTGTCGGCCGCTATCGATAAATCATGTTAAAATTACTTTAGTTTTACGTGATTACGCTTCCTCAAGATTATATCAGAAATGTGAATGTTTTTCAGCGATGCGTGAACGAGTGTTGATTTTTATCGCGTTCAATTTCAGAAATCATAATTTTAATGTGATAGAAATAAAATATCCAATAAATTGTTTTCTCAAGTATAAAACCACATGACATTAAACCGTTATTGAGTCCGACATTTCCACGGCGGTCCTAAATAAATTTCCGAACCTTTAACCTATATTCGCAAAACAAAGGTCACTTGTAGCAAAGCCCAGAATCGCGTGGCGGGGATCCAAGAATTTGCTTCTTTTTCGGCAACTCATAAACGCATACTTGACATATCGTCGAAATTTCTTTTTGCAATCCGACCAAATTTGGTAAGGCCGGATCGTCAGTAGCTATACTATGCGGTCATTAAATAAAAATACGGGTCGATTTAATTTACACGACAAATTCTGAATCGCCAGAAAAATATATAATAACTTCACTATATAACATATTGATAGTGACGTAAATGGAATAAGGAATTCAAGAATTCGGTATCGATAAATAAATGACTGAACATTGGGCAATCGATAACGACTTCAATTACAAATTCCAATCATACGATAGTTCAACATTTTTTGCACTGAACTGAACATTGTTAATTCGTAACTGACTTATGAAATAATTAATAAAAGCTAATTATTATTTGAATAATGTATTAGTTTGAGAACTTTATTAATCGAGTTTTTATTGCGGCCCTCTACAAAAACTTAATTGACAAAATATGTTTTTTGTACTGAATTAAACTCATTCGTAAAAAAAATTTGATTAATTTTAGGCAATTTATGACCGAATAATAAGAGCATAATTCTCAGGTTAATCTATTCGTAATAGATACTTTAATTATTCAAGCCAGCCTTATTTATTGAGCTTACGTCATTTCTACAACCTAAACAGTTTTGATGTTATAACTTTTGACTTTAGGTATTCAGGTAGATCAACAATTATTGCAAAAGTATAAACGAAGAAATTGTCATTAAACAGTTAAAGCACCCAATAAATTTGTTGCATATGACATTAAAATCGATTATAAAATTAGCCATTAATACTTTATTTACTCGAACAATTTACGAACTAGAAAGTGCAAGTGATAGAGTATTTTATTAGATAAGTGACTATCGAAGTAGATAGATAAGGAAGTCGAAATCACGTTGTACTGCAAGCAATACTCGACTTTAATGGCCTGTAAAATTTTCATTGCAATCCGCTTTTCATTGTGGGTTTACGATAAGGGCTGCAATCGCAAGTGATCGACCGTTAATATTGCCTTATAGTCATTACTCGTGTTATGGGGCTTTTCACTATTCATTTTATCGCCTCTGCAAAGTTTGTCGACTTTTACTTGCGTAAATGTTATAAAGGTTTAATTAATCCATTAATATTTATATATTTAATAGAAAACAGTAATTTATGTTTTAATAAGCTACGACTGTTAAAGCATTGAAGAAATTGTTAGTTTTGTGTGGTTTTGTCTGACCCTATGGAACTTCTATAAACATAAACTTTTCCATTCATTTAATTCAATTTTCAAGGGAATTAAGTATTTAATTTATTTGCTTTATATGTTTCCCACCTACCCATTTAAAATTATCTAACAAGCAGGATTCTAAACTTTTAATATTTCATAGGAAACAAAGTTTTTACTACGCGCCACAATCGAAAATCGTGCATTCGCATTCCCAAATGAAACATCAAGGAACTCACGACCTTATGAATATAACGACCTTGGCATGTTTTGAAATAAAAACTAGGGCTTTTTCGATGCGAGAAGAACGTAAGCGATTTAGAATATATTGTCTGAGATTTATAACTTAAATATTGAAGAAATAATAAAATGTAAACTTGAACTGAAATATATATATATTTTTTTTAAAAGACTATAGTGTCCGCTTTTTTTTTCAACAATTTAGACCAAAAAATAAATTGATGAAATAGAAAAGTGACAACTGTATTACGTTATGACCAGTCGCTTGATAACATTTCTTGCAATTGAAAACCAACTTGAACATTGAAAAAAATATTTTTAGCCCCACAACCAGTACACAGTTTTCTCTGTCCCGCGTCACGTATCGATGACTCAGTTGAAGGTATCAGGACGTAGGCGAACAGGACGGCAATTAAAATCCTCCCACTGTGAGATAGCTGCTATTAAAGTCCATTATTTAGGGATAAGATGTGTATCGAAATTATCAGCCTTGTCATTTATAATCTTGATTGAATTTGGAACACATCCTGGTTATAGAAATCTTTGTTGTGAATGAAAAAAGCAGGATCTGTATCCGTGTCTTTTGCTAAGCCTTGACCAACTAGATCTTTCACGGATCGAAGTCGATGATCGAAATTATTGTATTCTCTTAATTATTGCTGTCTTTAATATTTTTCGTAAAAACTAAACTAAAATGAAACTAATTTTTTTTTAATAAATGTTATAATAATCATCAATCACCAATGGTATTGTTGTTATATTTGGTAATTTAAATAAAATCAACATATTACAGTGAAACTTGGTTAAGGGACCTGGATAAGTGAGAAACCTCCATAACTGGAACTCATGCTGAGGTCCCAGCACTTTGGCACTGAATTACCTCTGTTAGTGGGACGAGGTAAACCTCTATATCTGGGATTTGTTCTTTCGATTTATCATCATAGTCACCTCTATAACTGAGACAGCGAGTAAATTTTATATGCATATACCTCTGTAACTGAGATAACATTGTTTGTTTACTCATTCTTATTCTACCCACAAATTCCACACGTAATTCCAAGTACGTAAGTACAAATATTGAGCTTCAATTACCTGCAGTTTTAGTTTCGCTTTACTATCATACAGATGTTTATTTGAAAAATGTCAAAACGAAAGCTACAATCGTTATCAACCCTCTGTAAATGAGACAGATATTTATTTATACCTGTATATCTGAGACACTGGGTAAGTGGAATACCTCTATAAGTGAAACGACATTGCAGGTCCTTTGATGTCTCACTTAACCAGGTTTCACTGTATTAATAAATGAAATTTATTTAACTTCTCGGGCATTTCTACATATAAATTTTATATAGTTCCCCCATAAAACAATGCCAAGAAAAGATTAACTTACGCATCAACTTTATCGTCTTGCGTTTTGTTTAATTTTATACACAATCGGCAATAAAATCAACATCAAAATTAAAAAGTGAAAGTTCCATAAAAATTACGGCTCATCGTAAAAATTAAATACACATCCCATAATTTTAGGTCGAATTAAGTCGAATCGTTATCAATACATCTTATTTGGTAAACAATAGCTTGAGCGGACAATTTTACTGTCAGCGCCGATCCATTTTTGGTTTTTACCGGCAGCTATATCGAGACGAATAATCGACTTCAATTCGATTATTTTAATCGAGTCATTTATCTCTTTACTGTTACCGATTCCGCGTTTGCCGACATCTTCATTGAGACAGTAGTTCGGACAGATATGTAATCTTCAATTAATCGGTATGTATCTGCGTGATTTCGGCGATGTAAAATTATCGATGCATCGATTGAATATTTTATCTGTCCGTTAAGAATTTTTGTGCGGTCACTTGGATGAGGTTGCTTTTTGAGTTCCTAACCTTATTTCAAGTGGGACATAATATGCGTATATATATAAGCCTCAGACGTACTTTTTTAAGTAAGTCGAAAAGATCTAGCGTCATTGCAACTTAACTTACCTAACTATCTACTAAAGTAACTTCACTAATTTAGTTTTTAAATTATTGTAATATTAATTCACATCTCTTCATATATTTTAGAATAATTTTGTTAAACAGTAACATATGATATAGGTATACGGTTGCTCAACACTATTTAGTATTTATCTCTACCCTACCAACAGATTTGGATAGAAATGTATAGTTAACATACTTTCTTCGGTATAAAAAACATTAAAAACTGCTCATCATTAAAAAATCAGTGCTTTATAGATGAATACAAACTAATAGTGGGTTGCAATGATACGATAATTCGATGTATTTGGAACAGCTGACCTCTTACGCTGATGCAGTCTTATCGCGGACTAATAAACTTGCATTCAATGTTTAAATGCATTCATTATAGTCTGTCCACTATAAGAATTGCCTTTTGACAGCTCGACGGGTGATACCAGAAGTGATGTCCAAAAGATTATCGATTGTGATACCATTCCAATTATAAATTCAAAATATTATCATAAATTGAATCAGGTACGCAAATAATAATTAAAACGTAAACCTACTAATAAGATATGTAATAATAAGACCACATATCTATGAATTTTATGTTAAAACTAAACTAAACTAATATTTTATTATTTATTGGTTTCTATCATACAATTTGGTTGTCTTTATGTTTAAATTATATAACACAATAGAAGAGTTTTTCTGTATCGGATATATTTTACATAGTATTTCTATCGATTATTACAATCTATCGACCCATCATTGAATAATTCTGTGTAGACATCACTAAGTGGGCGAGGCCGGTCCATGAAGTACAATAATTATTTGTACGACATTTTAACATAGACATTACAATTCTTCATAGGCGTGAAGCTGTCAAAAAGCAAATAATATAATGGACAGAGTATAGCATCACGGATTTTACTTTCACGGCATCAGTTTGATTTTTATGTAGTTAGTATTGGAAATAAAAACATGCAGTTTAAAGTCAACATTAATTTTATATTATAGGTACCAAAATAAATTAACAAAGTAAAAAAAATAAGTTTCTAAAGTCAACCAAAGCTATATTTCCATGATATTTGTAAGAAAATATTAATTTCTGGTCAAAATTCTCAGTCAAGTTCAGTTTCTTTGGAGATCAGACTTTATTTGATGAAACTTTTAGTTAAATGCAATTAATATTTAAATGCCGATTATTCAAGCCATTCAACTTTAAAATTAAGTTACTGCGCATGCTGTCACTTTCTTTTTAATGTATACCGACGCGACAGAAATACATATTTAAAAGATTGACGTAAGCTCGAGTTTAGGCGGTGGTATTTATTTGAGAATATTTTTTATTTTTGCTCTAGGTACAGAAAATCAAGATATGCTCGTATATATGAAAATGAATGAATAAATAAATAAAAATTCGTTATTTTTAGTTTTGCACAAAAATTGTTATGATCAAGCTCGACCAAAAACCGAATACGTATCTACTATTAATAGTTTTTCCCCATGTTTGGGATACCAAAACATTGCATTATTACAGCCATGCATGCTTACTACCTATTACCTAAACCTATATTAAATATTTTTATATTTATTGATATTAAATGTATTCTTGTAAGTTTCAGTCATAAAATCACTTCAAATAAAACTAAAAAATGTCACTTAACCGCGAACCATTAAAATATTAGCAACAACGAAGCGCGTGCGCTTTCACTCTCGATAGACCGGTCCTAACGACGGAGACACGACCGGAGACAAATTATTATTATTAAAAAAATACTAATTATTTATTTCAAACTTTTTTTCTTAATCGGTTATTCGCGGAACTCATAGTAATATGTTAATCTGGCCACTTCCTGTCATTTATTGGTGTAACTAATGCGTTTTATTCGATACCAATATTTTACTTCAAAAGAGAGTGCTGTAATATAAAATTGAGACGCACATAAATAACGCTTTAATTCGATTTGAAAACATAAAGCAATAATAATAAATTTATGAGACGGTTTCCGCGTTTATGGATGAGCAAAATTCTTAATTTGAATAAAATTAACGACAGATTAACACAAATTTGCATAAGTATTTTCTAATTACAACAATGTTTATCATGAAAGATCGATTGAAGTCTATTTTATAGCCTTGTAATTATAAATTCGTAGCGATGTCTGCAAATTTATGACAGTTACTTGTTTTGATTATGTTACGTAAACACAAATTTAATTAAAATTCATAATATGAAATTTTATCTTTATTATATTCACAATATATCGCTGCGCTTGCCACAGGTCACTTCAGCTCCGCGTAACAAATAAATTAAAAATATAAAGTACAAAAAAGACAACAGTTTTTATGGTGAATCGTGATCTATATTGTGTGACTTACGTGTATAAGTGTTTGCAAAACAATCAGTGCTCTAAAAATAATAGTAATATCGTTGAAATATGTGATGTGAATAAGTGACAAAACCTAATATCTTTAATAAAAATTATTAACTACAAATTTAATTCAAACTATATAGTAACAAGAACTCATACCCCAGAAGCTAAGTAATAAGTGTAAATAAGTGTAATCAAACCTTAAATCACGCGTATGTACAATTCCTTTGTTCAAATATCCGTTGACAATCATAAAATATCAAGTACAGTGAATAAACAGTTAACGCGTTGTGATTGGCTAATTAAAGCAACTGTTCATTAACCCGTTTCTAGTATCAGCTGTTTCTATAGTAAACAAAACGTTACACTATTTCGAAGCTTCAATTAACAGCGCTGATAGCACCGAGCATACCACCTCGGTCTGACGACTGAAGACCGACGGAACCAAGTTCGATCCGGCACCATCCAGCATATATATAATTATTATTTTTAAATTTATTTCTTGAAGAATATTTTAAAAAATAGACATTTACTTAAAATTATAAATTTGCATCTACGAAATATGGCTTCAAATAATATTAATTATTGTAAAACATGCAATAAGTTGACCGACATGCGAGAATCTATTAAATGTTTGAGCTGTAACAAACTTTTCGACTTGGATTGTGCTTCAATTTCTGTAAAGAGATTCTATTTAATGACTTCAGAGGACAAGCAAAACTGGAAATGTAAAATATGCATAGAAACAAACTCATCGAATATAGATAATACAACGCCAAGAATAAATCCTTGTATGAATGTAACTATCAGAAGGAAGATGCCAGCAATCGAAAATGAATTATTACCTGATTTAGACAATTCTTTTGTATCTTTAGAATCCGAGCCTAGAGCCGGTTTGATGGATTGTTCAACTGTACCAATAAGCGAATTTAACGAACTTAAACAACAATTTATTGAAATAAAAACTAAACTCGATTTGGCACTCATAGAAATAAAAGAACTTAAAGCAAAAGTACAAACAAATAAGCATATACAACCAGTTACTACATCATCTATATCCTCAAATAATAATAAAAGTGGTACAAAAACTATACCAAATTATAAATCACCTTCAAACACGTTAAACATAAATTCTCAATCCAGTACTAATATTATCTATCCACAAGAAAGAATGTGCAACACAGTGACGGAGAAAAAGAAAATACATATATTTGGAACGCAGCGATGTATCGGCATAGGCTCTAAGTTAACACACAGATTGTCCACGTCTCTCAACTACTCCGTATCAGCTACCATCAAGCCTCATGCCCCGAACGATGAAGTATTGAAACATTGCTATAATCTAAATACAGACCGTTCTGATATCGTTATAATTTGTGTTGGAGAAAATGACCATAGCCAGACACAAACTTTGTCTGAATTAAATATTGCTTTAAATAGAATACGTGCGCGCAGTGCCTGTAATATAATAGTAGTGGGCACATCGCATAAAAAGTATCTATATACAAAATATTTATATACATTAAATAGAGAAATTAACCACTTGTGTTCTCGCTTTAAAAATTGTACTTTTATAAAATGTATTAACGGTAATCATACTATTTGTGATAAATTGCTTCACTGTATAAATTATATTAATTATGAACGCACATTCTTAGATTGTAAAGAATTAAAAAACCTTATAAACAGGTGCGGTAAAGTTAACAACATACAAAATTCCCATGTAATCAATCATTTACCCGCGAATAATAATAATTTGAGTAACACTAACAACGCCCATAATGTAGACCGACTTCTGCCACAAACGCAAACCAGACTGACCTTAAATTGTTTTCGTCCCTAACAAGAAAACAAAACTAAATTCATTTTCCGTATTTCATCAAAACATAGCAAGCATATTAAGCAAAATAGAAATTTTTGAAATAACGTTGGAAGAATTATTCGAATCGCAAATAATACCCAATGTAATATGTTTGTCAGAAACTTTTTTAATTAGAGGTCAGGAACATTATCTTAATTTAAGAAACTACTATTTGACATCGAGTTTCAGTAGATTAAAACCAAGGGGCGGAGTCTGTATACTTCTTAAAAATGATTTGTTGTTTAAAAACATAGATCTCACCAACTACGCATATGAAAAAAAGTTTGAATGCTGCGGAGTAGAAGTTGTGGGATACGACATTATCGTTGTTTGCATTTACCGGACTCCTGACTCAGAAGTGAACTTTTTCCTTGACCAATTAAATTTACTATTACATAAATTATGTGAAAAATATTATAAGAAAAAAATTATTATTACAGGTGACTTCAATATTGATCTACTCAAACAAAATAAACATTCGGATGAGTTTAAAGACTTAGCCAAAACGTATAATCTTAAATTTCACATCGACGGTCCAACTCGTGGTCAATCATGTTTGGATCAAATATTAAGCAATATAGATAGAGTCAGAGCGGAATTATTACGTTTACACCTCTCAGACCATGACACAGCACAACTTATAACATTCAAAATATCTGATATTAAACCCAAACCTAATAAAAATGCTGTAATAATTTACAAAAGAGATTACAGTGAAGAGAACATTATTAAATTTAAAAGTTATCTCCAAGATTTAACATTTTTTGATATATTTCAGGAACGTGGGAATTTTGAAGTGGCATTCAAAAACTTCTATGACACATTTTGCCTCTTCTATAAATTATGTTTTCCGTTGATCAAAATTAAATTAAGAAATAGCAGCAATAAATGGATAACAAAGGGATTAAAAGTTAGTTGCAATACTAAACGAAATTTAAGGTATCGTTATTACCAAATAAAATCGCATCAAAATAAATCTATTTATTTAAAATACTCGAAAATTTTGCGTAGTTGTATACATAAGGCACAAAAAAATTGTAATATTAATTATTTGAATAAAAGTAAAAATAAGTGTAAATCAACTTGGCAAATAATAAAACGCGAGCTAAACTCTCAGAACAGATATACCGAAATTGATTCACTTACACTAAACACTCAAACAATCACAGACCCATCTCAAATAGCTAATTCTTTCAATGAATACTTCAATAATATTGGTAGCGTTAATCCAAATCAAAACTTTCATAATCAAATCAGTATTACTAATAACCCCTCTTCTATGTACCTGAGACCTATGTCTGAAACGGAAGTTTATACACAAATTATGTCATTAAATAATACCACCGCAGAGGGATATGACGAGGTGTGTACCAAAGTTATTAAACAATGTCAAGCAGAATTGGTACCCGTACTGACACATTTAATTAATTTGTCCTTTTCTTGTGGTTCTTTTCCTGAAGAACTAAAAATATCTATTATTACCCCCTTGTTTAAGAAAGGAGATAAAAATAACATAGAAAACTATAGACCCATTACTCTTATACCTATCATATCCAAAATTTTTGAGAAATGTATGTCTTTGCGTTTGAGTGAGTTCAGTGATAAGTTCCATATAATTAAAGATGAACAATTCGCCTTTCAAAAAAACAAATCTACCAATGATGCAATTTATTCCTTAACAAATTCAATTCTTCAAAACATCGACGCAAAAATATTGACTACTGTATTATACTTTGACATGTCAAAAGCGTTCGATAGAGTGTCTCATGAATTACTATTAAAAAAATTAGAGGCATATGGGATTCGTGGGATTGTGTTAGATTGGTTCCGATCATATCTAAAAAATAGAAAACAAAGTGTTATTATTACTCGGACTAATAATACTAATGAGAAAGAAACATACCAATCAGAATATATATCTAACCAGTGTGGTGTACCTCAAGGAAGTGTCCTGGGGCCTATTTTATTTTTGTTTTATATTAATGACATTATAGACATAACAAATCGTAAAATAATTCTATACGCGGATGACATATCGATAATTTTTGAATCTGACATAAAAATCTTTGACATTATGAATTTTAACAACGACATTATAAATAATTTGGACAAAATGATAAAATGGCTTAGCACAAATAATCTTAAAATCAATCTTACTAAATCTAACTACATGACATTTTCAAATCCTCTGCGCAATAATTTAAAAATAGAATATGATGATGTAATAATGGAAGAAAAAAGTGAAACTTCATTTTTAGGTATTGTTTTAGACAATGAACTTAAATGGTCATCACACATTAATAAGGTCTGTAGTAAAGTGAATAAATTTGTATATGCCCTGAGGCGCCTACGAAAAATTACGGATTTAAGAACCACTCTATCGACTTATCACGCTCATGTAATATCTATCTTGAGATACGGTCTTATAATCTGGGGTAATGGCGTAAACATCAGAAAAGCGTTCATCTCCCAAAAAAAATGTATACGCGCGATTTGTGGCGTAGGTCCGTACGAATCGTGTAAACCGCTATTTATTAAACTCAAGTTGTTAACTTTGCCGTGCTTATATATTTACGAAATTTGTATTTTTGTAAAAAGACATAAGTATCTTTTTAGCACGGCCCAAGACATATACAGCCACGACCACCGTCATCCAAATCGACTTGTCTATAATAAAACACCCAGGACCACTTTATATACCAAAAATTGTCATGCTATGTGTATTCGTATATTTAATAAACTTCCGGAATCTATAAAAATGTTAAATATCGGTCCTTTTAAGACAAAACTGTATGAGTGGCTAAATAATAACAATTTTTATAATGTATCGGATTATTTAAATTTGTGACATTGAATTTTTTATCTTGACTAATGAATATAATATATAATATGTACCTTTTATGTAAGACAATGAAATAATGTACTTTTTATATAAATTAATGTTGCGGAGCTGATAATATAATTTGCACGCCATTCATGGCTAATGTGTTGATTCGACCTATAATGTAATTTGTTATCTTTGTACACACATTATGCAAATAAAGAGATTTATTTATTTATTTATTTATTTAATTATAATAATTTATGGGTAGTATAACTGCTGGTAGCAAATGGGGGGTAAAGCTGAAAATCGATCTGAATGTTTCTTCTATTGGTAGAGACATAATATGTCCAGAAGTGGACGGAGAATGATTGAAGAGAAGAGAGTATGACAGATATTAGAACCATTTTTATACGAAATTTTCTCTCTAGCGTAATTTTAACACAAGTTACAAAAAAAAAAAAATCGATAGAGCAAAAGGACGCACCATCTATTACTACAGTCTACACAGCTATTTAAACACACTCGCCTACGGCCTAGCACAAGAAAATCTATAGCGCAAAAGGACGCACCATCTATTCCTACAGTATTTTACACAGCTCTACACACTCGTCTAGTCCACCAGTGGCTCGCAAGTCGCACAAATTGCATTCAATTTGTTAGATAATGTAATGACGAACGACGTGTCCGCGGGCTCAGTTAATTCGCGTCTAGCACGCACACGCTTTGAATTATTTAAATGCTCTTATCGTCCTCTGACCCGCATTAATAATGTATGTGAGAAAGGACATTTGCTACTGAGCCACATATAAGTAATTATTGTGTAACCGTTTTGGACGTGTGCGTAGTTATATCTAAGGGCTGGACATTCGGTTTAAAAGTCCTCTTGCAGATGTATAGGTATAATCGAAAAGATGTTGCTATGTACCCTATATTGTTCGCAAAGGCTTGAAGTAGGTCGGTTTATCTAGCTATTCACGAACAGTTCAAGTTCTTTTTCAAGACTCCATCTGTCTTAATATCCAAATTGATTCAGCGAAAGCAGAAACAAACAGGCGCGCGAAATAGAACTACTTTATAAATTTATAAGAACTGCTTTAATTAACATATCCCACATTCTTTACACCGGTCGACTTCTAAAGCCAAACGTCACGCCATCATCGAAACGAATCGAGTCGTCAATCGATATATTATCTAATCGATTAAGTTCATATTAAAACAAACATGTTCACAAAAGTGCCGCCTTCGAAGCGTGGGCATCGATGTTAGATAACTTTTGGCCGAGTTAGTCGAGTCACAATTCGAGTTATGCAACTCGAATAATCGATAAGTTTTACGTGTTCACTAACGACCGCCCGCGGTTCTGCTTGTATCTGGCGATCTTTACACGCTTGTTACGGTGTAGTTCTAATTCCTAATGGCTGAAATGAGCCACGCTTAGGGTTTGGCAATCTTGGATACAGATCGTTCTGTTTGTAGGAATTTAATGGCGTTTCAGTAATCTTGATCGGGCACGTAAATTTAATAATTATTAATAATCGCATTGCGAAATAGTAAATGGTATTGAATTATTGCTTAGTGTTTCTATGTTTAAAATTGAATTTAAGTATAGTAGACCATATGTTCAAAACGCAAATTCAGAACGTAAAGAAGTTCTACAGTAAATTTGTAAAAAGTCTAAAATTATATTTCAAAAAATCCAATTACGATTAATATACAAGATTAGAATTATAACGTGATAACAGTTCTAAAACTGAAACAATTCAAAGCATACCATCAAATCATACATGCAAATCCAAAAAGTCTGAAGCCACTCACTGCAGATCACAGAGATCACATTCCCATTTAGTATTTACTAATAGCTCACCTACCGCTAAACCACGATAATTTCATAACATTTTTCGTTAAGCTCAACCAAGGAGAAAGGTAACAATTAAATCACAATGACACACCCGGTAGTGCACGAGCCGTGTCGCAACATTCGGCTTTGCACATGTAATTTTGATTGTTACTTAAATCTAATTTCGTTGCATTAGTTTGACCTGCGACTTGCTGTGTGGTATATCATGTTTGTACACTAATTGCGTCTGATATCAGTATCACGAGTTCGTAATTAATTATTACAAGTTTGTTGTTATTTTTTAACAAATTCACTGAGATCGAATGGCTTTTCATAATTATTGTGCTCTCTTGAAAAGTGGGCGAAACATAAGGGAAAATAATAAGTTGAGAATAGAGAACAAAATGGATGATTGCAAATGATTTCTAAATAACCATAGTTTTAGGTATTAATTAACATATGAAATACAAACCTTTAATTTGGCACACTACACCCAATTCACTTAACCATATTAGCTAATAATTAATTCCATCATTTGACACCATTTCACAATAGACTAAATCAATATAAAATCTTCCAAATGTACACATATGTACTTTTACAATACATGTGTACTTTTACAATTTGGCACTGTATGCAGTTCAGTGACCAAACCTACTGCATCAAGCGGCCGCGAGCCAAAATTTTCATGTAATTTCAAATATTTCACAATAAACAACTGTTTTTGGCAGCGATCCTGGCATCGATTAATTGTGTCGAAATATATTTTAGTGGACGTTTATAACAATATGGTTACCTCCAGTGCCCTGCCCATTAATGTATCTTTAATGTTCGAAAAGTTAGTATAAAAAAAAAACAATGAAGGAATCGCATTTTAAACCATTTAAATGTAGGTCTTATGATATAAATCGCTTTTTTTAGGTGTATAAATTTGATACGCAAAAATTTAAATAAGACTTTAAAATGTCTACTCGTGTACGATTACCTAATCGTACAGACAATAGGTACATGTATGAATGCAATGCGTCGATGGTGCATATTTTATTATATTGTATTAATTATTATTTTAAGTTTTAACACACAGTTCAGTTCGCAGTCGGACTCCGTACCGGGCGGAGCTTCACCATCTCATCCCATTACAGTTAAAAATAAATAACTCGTTAACGCAATATTTTACTTTCTTTATTTTTACGATTCTATTTATAATTATCACAGTAATAAAGGAACTATCTTTAAATAAAATAAGAACCATGAAACAACATTTGCACGAACCAATCTTGCAATAAATTACTTATTTAATTAACTTTTAATGAAGCCTCAATGAAGAACAATAAATAACTTTAACTAGAACACAACTACCTTTCAAATCTTTAAGAAGACATTGCGGAGAAATTTTACCAAATATAAATTATATGATGAGAAATATATTTACTTACTTTAGAAATAACTATATTCTTAGCACAAACTGTAGAGAGTTATAAGTTAACGCAACTTTTGTTATTTTTACAAAACCTTGATGATGTCAAGATTTATTTCAATGATTTATTATCAATTATCGCGTATAGTTGTATATCATTAACCAATGTTAAACTGAAACAATTGGTTATCAAAAAATTTGGGTTATAAATTTCATTCAAATTTACAGGCATAATGCAGGAACAGTGAGCACCCAATGCAAACGAAGATGCATGCAAAATAAGACTATAGTGACTAGAGATCTTTCGATAGAAGGTATGTCTCGAAGGTATGAACTCGACGGAAGATCAGTCACGACAGGGCAGATATTAGGCGCACTATTACCAGCTTTGTAAACCCTTAGTCATAGAAGCTCAACAATAAATTATTATACTACTGCAGCGTTGTTATTCAAATAAAAAAATCGACTTTTCCTTGCGACCTCACACCAGCCTCTACAAAACTGCTATACTACCAATGCGGTCAACATTTATATCCCATAAAAACATAAAACAACAACATAAAGAACGAACTTTAAACTCAGTAAAAGCGAGGCAGTTTCATACAATGTAACTCAAGACCGCCCTCAGAGCGTGGCAGAAGGAAAACAACTTAAAAGTGGTAACTATTAATTTTATTTACGCCGCAGATATAATTGCGGTTCATTGATAACGTTAATACGTTTCGAATGATGTAATTTAATTTATTATTATTGATATTGAGCGTAGAAAGTTGTTCGCGGCCATCGGAAATCGCTTACGAGCTTGGCACATGAATCGTTATTTTTTGTTTATTTTGTATGCGAAAAGCTTCAAAAATGTTTTTATAATAGCGGATACAAGATTATCACCTATAGTAATAGATGAATAATTAACTATTATCAATATTAACTTCCTCTTGGATTAACGGTAGAACTGTACCTGTATTTTATAGATCGAGTCAGCCCACGCCAAAGAGTAGTCTATATGTTATTCCCGGATTCAATTGCAGTTAAATCGGTGCAGCATTATTATATAGAGTAGTTATATACATTTATCTTAAAATAAGACTTTCAGATTTATAAAATAGTAGTCCATAAAATATTTTTATAATACAGTTTTTAGCATCATATATTTTATCCGATTGCATAAGTCTCCTATGTACGAAGCATAGTTACATATAAAAAATGGCGCGCAATAAAAGATATAGCACACAGGAAAATAATAAAAATTTTCATATTCCGCAACTTCAATACGATATTTATAGAGTTTCACTTCTCATATAAACTTGTAGAGTGGTTTCACTTGATTTATTATTATTATTCCATATAACATCTATAGGTGTGCAATAAAGTGAATTCATTAATTAATTTACAATAAATCACAACCGGTTTTGGCAATATACTTGGGACATCTTTCTTCTTAAGAAATGATAGCATCCTATCATGTGTCCTGTCAGTGTTCTTTCGTACCTAAAATAATATTTATTTCACTGTATGTCTTATTTGAATATCTGTGTTGTTCACAAAGTAATATTTTTACTGTAGGTATGTCTCGGAACATCTGATCTTCTTTTATAGGGAACGCTTTTCATATACTATATTTCGAAAAGCAATGTTTTAATCACGCGATTTTGTATGAAGGTATTGCATTGATAATTTAAACCGTATCCTTACTGTTTATTTACTCAACTCATACCAATAATTAATTAATAACGGAAGAAAAGCTTATCTTGTTATTTTCGCCCGAAAACGTCCTTATTACAGTGAAAGTACCAAGGAAAACATCATATGATCTTGAATTTATTTAACACCTATATTTATATTATTGAATAGAACGTTACAACACAACCTTCAGACGATAATTTTCTTAAATAGAACATGTAACAAAATCACCTTAATTATAGGTATCTATAGTAATTTGTAATATGAAAATTGTTATGTGGTAATGAGAAATCATTTGCTGGCTTTACCCTTGACTCTTGGCTGTTCTAATTCTCTCATATGTTTACAAATAATTTTGTTGAAGTTTTTTTTTTGTGCTTAAATTATATAAATAGTTCACTCCCATCCTATATATCCCGTATATTCGAATTTTTCATATTAGTAGGAACTAAGACAACAGAAGGAAAATGTCTGTATACTAACAAGAAAATCAACGGCACACCTATGGCTTTCCGAGAAATAACTCTACCAGTAAGTACCAAATGAGTAACGAGCTTTAAAAACAGAGTACTTTATGTTTTTCCTCAATTTGTTTGTAAACATTAACACCAAACCCCAACGTAAATGACTGAACTAAGCCACGTCTATCTACAACTAATATCTATCAAAAAATATTATACTCTACTCAAATAAAATAATAAGTCCGTCACACGGATTAAGAACTTTCGCGAATCAAAATCTCACCATCAAAAAGCGCGTCAACACAACACCTACATATAAAATCATTTATTCTATCCAGTCGAGTTGATCCAACTTAGCATTGAATAGGTATTTTTTACTTTAATACCAGTCACGGTAACTCTTAATACGGTCAATAGAAAGAGCAGATGCCTATCTAGATGTTTTTCTGAGAAGCCACATTACACGCTGTATGCTGTATGACGCTCCTCGCAGATGTGTTTAAGTTTTACAATGAATTTTGTTGCGTAATTACATTTTCCTTGTATAAAATTCGGGATATATCTTTTAATTAGAACCAGAAATTGACCTATATCTGGGTGTAAGATCAATCTAATCTAGTACGAATTTTCTTAAATTTCGTTGAGCGTTGGTGGTGTAACAACGAGAGTTTATTGAAGGTAGACTTTCCTTTGAAAATTCCTTCCTAAAGTTTCCTTTGAAAATTTAGAAGTTCTTAATTTTAGCATCTTCGCATTTCTCAATTGTGAATGAACATCGGACACTATTGAACATCATACAAAATATGGTATTAATTTCGAATCACGGATCTGTATGCGTATTGAGCAGTAATCAAGGATAATTTCACTGAACAGAAGAAATAGATAGTTACGACACAATGATGATTATTAATGATCAGATATTGAACGATAATTAAGCGACGGGCGGGGGCATGAGCTTCAATTGTAAATCACTCAAGCCAACAATGATTTCGGCTATTTGGCTGTTCCCAACATTCTCGTACTTTCTATTCGGGGGCACAGTTCGCCGGAACGATCTATCATCAGAGCGGCATTTAGCCTCACCGTTCCTCACTTTCACTGATTAATTCGGTTCCAATTATGCATTTGTAAGGGATACAGCGTTGCGTCAGGAATCGTGTCCTCCGATGATTAATTGTGAGACCCTTAATTTAATCTTGTGAGAAATTAAAGGGCTAAGGTGAACGACGTTTCGCTTTAAGGGCGCGTATAAAGTCAAATCACCAATCAACTTTTAGTTGATACGTGTAATATTCAAGACCAAATATAAAAAATAAAATATATGTAAAACTTGATGATATTTTCGATTATATTGTCAGATCAAAAACATAAAATATTGAAATTGACTCGATAGAAAAAATTCACGAAGTTACCTCTAAATTTCACACTTTTACGTTTTTTACTGGACATGGTAATACTTATTATGATTTTTTTTTCATAAACAATTATATTAAAACATTTGCAATATATTTGTCAGAGCATTTTGTGTAATTACTTTTAGTTTTGGTTTAATCACGATAAAACACTTTTGGCGCTTACTATATTTTTAATTACGCAAGAAATCATCTTCCATCGCACGTTCCGGGAGCTAAAAACATAATTCTATTTCATACATCAGACGCTATCGCTCCGTTGAGACGAGTAGACCACGCTAAAATTGCTGCGCCGTGTTTTATAATTACGCCGAATATTGATTTGTTGAAAATGGTAAACAACAAAATGAAAAGACTTAAGAAACGAGAACTAAAGAAGATTCAAATTGAAAAGATAACTAAATGTCGAAGGTAATAATGTATATAATGTATAATATAATAGTATTGTTATAATATTAATAAATAATAATTATAATATAAAAAGATAAGTCTTGATTTACCTATTTGAGAAAGTTTAGTTAGGTAAATAAAATTCATAGTGGTACCTAATTCTTACAGTCGCGGTGCAATCAATCAAGTCAAGAAAGATTTATATTATTATTATTACTATAGGCAGATCCTATGTTCGCTCCAGTAAATAATAATATCAATAATATGTAAACCGGTTGTGAATAGTACATATATATTATATTTACAATCTGTATTAGATAATCATACATAACATCTATACATAGGTATAACAAATTCGTACGAAAGTCAAAATTGTACTTACATTGAATAGGTATTTTTTTTATAATATACATATGTATATGTATATATATAATATATTCATAATCTGTATTACATAGTAATATGTAGTACATATCTATACATAAATATAGTTTTTAGAATTTTTGTATGTGTGTCTGTATGTAGGTATGTCTGGGCTCTAATTTTGGTGCAGATATAGCTTGAGACCTGAGAAAGGTCATAGGATGAGTTTTATCCCGTAAATAAAAAAAACTGTCTGTGTTTGTCTGTTTGTTTGTACACGCTAATCTCCGGAACTACTGGACGGATTTGAATGAAAGTTATTTTGTTGTGTAGGTACTATTATATTATCCGGGAAATATAAAATAATAATTTATTTTGAAAACTGAAACACCTGATGCAGAACCGCAACAGACCACCTAAACTATAGATTCATTTGAGAAAGTTTATCCAGGCGAGTTTGGATATTATTATTTGTGTAAATTCTGTAAATTCGTTTCCGCGAGTTGAGTATTCATGCGACGATATTTATAGATACCTACATTCATAGTGCAACACACTGCCTTGCCTACAATTTACAAAGACACTTTTTATACTTAGTTATGTAGGTACCTAATTCCTACGGTCGCCTTGCAAATGCAATCAATCAAATTGACCCTGTTTGAAAGTAATTTACTAATTTCACAGAACAATTTTAAATTTGGAAAATGTGGACCCTCACTCTCAACCTGTGTCTACTGACTATTGCCACGCAGAAAAAAATACTCCAGAAAGGTACCTGCTAAAGTTACCAGCTGTCGATAAAATAATACGTAAATTTCGAAGAACTTTGTAATATTTTATAAAGGATAATTTTTATTTTTATTTTTAGAATAATTGCTGAGTCGAAAAATGTCGTACAATCTAATAGTCCATTGAATAAAAAGTTCTAGAGTGCGTGAGTTAGTAACGTAAGATGTTTCTTCGGAAACATGTCAAGAGTCCCTAGGTAATAAACATACTAAAACCCCGGGCCACTAGGAGGAGCCCCGGAGTGGGGGGAGGGGGAAAATGGGTCCATTTTTTCATTTTTCGCTTAAATCTCAAAAACGGTACATGTTAGAGAAAAACTTTCAAGGAAAAGTTGAAAGGCCATAAAATTATCTACAAGTTGTACCTGAATCATTTTTTCCTATATCCTACCGTTTCTGAGTTATACGCAGTAAAACATGATTTTGGCTCAAACAATTTCCACATCAATCGATCAAAAAATATTTCTTTCTTCCAAAAAACTCAAAAGTGCTACTTGTGACCGGTACTGATAGATTGCTCTTAATTAGGTCTATAATTGGTAAAATAAACACATTCCTCCATGGAAGCCTTTAGGAGGAATCGATTGTCAAAATATTATATTATGGTAGTTTGAGTTACTGAACTTGATCTTTTTATTTTTTTCTTCCAAAAAACTCATAAGTGCAACTTGTGACCGGTACAGATAGATTGCTCATAATTGGGTCTATCATTGATAAAAATACCAGATTCCACCATGGAGGCCTTTAGGAGGTATTGAATTTTATTAGGGTAGTTACGATACATGAACTTTTTAACTAACTACCCTAATAAAATTCAATTCCCCGTAAACGCCTCCATGGTGGAATCTGGTATTTTTATCAATGATAGACCTAATTATGAGCAATCTATCTGTACCGGTCACAAGTTGCACTTTTGAGCTTTTTGGAAGAAAAAAAATAAAAAGTTCATGTATCGTAACTACCCTGATAAAATTCAATTCCCCGTAAACGCCTCCGTGGTGGAATCTGGTATTTTTAGCAATGATAGACCTAATTATGAGCAATCTATCTGTACCGGTCACAAGTTGCACTTTTGAGTTTTTTAGAAGAAAAAAATAAAAAGTTCAAGTTCAGTAACTCAAACTGCCCTAATATAATATTTTGACAATCGATTCCTCCTAAAGGCTTCCATGGAGGAATGTGTTTATTTTACCAATTATAGACCTAATTAAGAGCAATCTATCAGTACTGGTCACAAGTTGCACATTTGAGTTTTTTGGAAGAAAGAAATATTTTTTGATCGATTGATGTTGAAATTGTTTGAGCCAAAATCATGTTTTACTGCGTATAACTCAGAAACGGTAGGATATAGGAAAAAATGATTCAGGTACAACTTGTAGATAATTTTATGGCCTTTCAATTTTTCCTTGAAAGTTTTTCTCTAACATGTACCGTTTTTGAGATTTAAGCGAAAAATGAAAAAAATGGACCCATTTCCCCCCTCCCCCCACTCCGGGGCTCCTCCTAGTGGCCCGGGGTTTTAGTATGTTTATTACCTAGGGACTCTTGACATGTTTCCGAAGAAACATCTTACGTTACTAACTCACGCACTCTAGACCCCCCTTGGAGGGACTCATTCAATGGACTATAACCAAATTAATCAAAATAAAGTTCTGGAGGAATGTGTGTCGTCGACTGCGTATGTTTATTTAAAAATAGTATCTATACTCGCTATTTCGACAGACTTTTTTACGGATTCGTGCTCTATACTGTTTCCCTAATATTGTTTTTTTTTATATATTACATACAGACAGTTTTTACTTTTTTTATTGTTTTATAATATGTATAGATTATCATTAATAATTATAAACAAATAATAATAAAAAGACATATTACATAATTTGTGATGATTTCAACTTCACTGTTTTATACAATTATTTTAGACAACATACCTACTAACTACCGAAAATACGCGTTGAACGAGCGAAGAATATTGTGTATAATTTAGCGTGCGATGAACTTTACGTACGTTGGATGAGCCGGGTGTATGAGGGTATTGTGAGGGCGCGCGGCATGGCGCGTAATGTGCGGGGCTTAATCGTAGAATTATCTGGCTTTATACGCCTTCTTAATGATGCACGGTCTATTCTTTGTATTACAAATCGTATTTGTAGTACCGTGTTGTGACATTTATTGCTTGGTATTTAAGTTAGAGTATAACAACCTTTCTCGGCATCACTGCAAGTTCCCTCGTTCACTAATCATCTCATTGTTCGGTAAATTATTTAACCTTACACTACCTCTCGTTAATCATTTTCGTATTATCAAGACTTAGGGCAATAGGATTTATATTTGCGAAATAAAATGCCAATTATTGTCTAAGTGCTGCATAAAAAAGCACAACTATCAAACACAATAAATAAGAACCACGATTAGTAAAGGTCAAGTCATTTAAATGATCTCAATCCATATCCAACGCCGCTTAAAAATACAACCGTACTTAATGGATTCAAAGCAATAGCATAAATTAACAAAAAGGTCATTGCTAAATTATGAATGAAGAGCTTAACTTTCTAATTGCGGTCTGTAAAACGAGACAAGTATTTACACCCACTCAGTTACTAAACCTAATTAGTGCTTTCGGACTTTTGTGTCGGTTATATAAGCAAGAAACTGGAGCAGTCTGAGCACGCAGCCGCATGAGTCATGCTCAGTCTCAAGGGGGACTGGAAAAAATGAATGAGAACCTAGTTTCGCTAATTGCCGATAAAAATGGTCGCGAACCATAAATCACGGCACTTCGACAATTTCCCTTAATTGGAGTCGTTTCCCAATCGTTCAGGTATCGAGAGGATTGCCCTGACACTGACCGCTCCGGCAGTAATTAGCCCACAGAGACCACACACGTACGAAAACAGGCGCCTGTTTTCAATTTCGGAGCTCTTGGTCATATGAATCATAACAAAATAAAATGAAGGGTTGTAGCGTAATAATTCAAGGATTTTTGGTGTTATCACGATTTATATGAGCAAAGCTTTTGAAGTTTTGTTATTATCGTCTAGTTATTGGAAGCATCTGCATTTTTACGTTATCTACATGTTTGATGAAATGCGTTCTTATACATTCAGTTACGTATGCAGTGCTTTTTGGCACAACAACTTGCCCTCAACTACTGTTCAAAGTTCTGACGAACCCATAAAGCCTGTCAACCCAGACAACAAATAACATGAAAGTGACAAATCAGAGCGGCTCAATATGATATACGGGCATGTAAATCCAGCTGACACCAATAGAGCAGCGTAAGCGCGATGCGAACAGGACGGGAACACTAGGAAAACACCGTTACTTTGCACAGCTTTGCACCAATTGCGGGAGCCGTTCGCGTCCACTTTATGAACTTAATGTTGATATAAATGTTGATTTCGAATTGAACGGGGAAGTGGGCAGCCCAACAGACCATTATAACGCCGATTTAGACCAACTTGAAGAGGACAAACGAGCGGCTATAAGCACTGAGCTTGGTACTAACAGTTAAATAACTTACGACATTGTAGCGGGAACTACATCTGGATTGAATTAAGAACAAAGACCCGTATTTTCTGTAGGATATCTTTTCTTACACATCAGGGTGGTTGTTAAGAAATAAACGAATGGTAGATTGATCGATACTATGTGCATGTGTTTTTGTTATTAAAGTGTTATAGAAAGATTTAAGATTAAAAAAATGCATACACGTATATGGATAAAAATACGATATATATAATATATATAATACGATATAGTATAAATACCTACAGCATAGATTTCACACAAAAGAGTCTTATTTCGAAGCTTCTTTACAAAACGAAAATCCAATAATAAGATTAAATCTTTTACCAGAACTTACGACAACACCAAAAATGATTTCAACATGTTTCGCAAAAACAAAATGACTAAATATTAAATAGGAAAGAAAATAAAGCGTGACTACAAGTGGCGGGCCGGTTGACATATCACGCGTGACGCGACCCCCTTATCAGCTGATATCCAGCTACGACTCGACCATTGTCTTTCCACCAATTAAGGGCCATTGTAAAGGGATTATAGTGGCCAGATTACACTTTTCCTTTCCAGTTAAGTGCAAATTGACTGACTGGGTAATTCGATTACCTATTATATTACATTCGATTACATTGTAAAGAGATTTTTTAATAGTCAGAAAAGGTGATTTACATTTTTCATTACTTAGAACAGTTAATTAAGATTTAGTCTGAAATATAGTAGAAAAATTTCGAACATATTTGTATAGCCTTTTGAAGCTACTCATAATAAATACAATAGAAAATGAAACTTGATGCACAGTTTCACGTTTTATACAAACAATACCGTTTTAAAGATGACTGATATTAAAATATTAATGACAAGCAGCGGATCGCTTGAAACTCTCTAGCTCGACAAATTTTATCGAGTTCAAACGGTCAGATCGTTGATTGCGGTTTCCATTCCACAATACCAGTAGACTCCATTCACTAACAGCTCATAAAATTTATTCGCGTATTATCAGTCGGTCGTTACTGATTTATACGCTTTGCTGCTAAGCATCAACAGCTTAAGGCTACTTCACAATTAGTGGCCATTCATGCGATCGGTTTCAAGGAGCGCGTGTGAATAGCTTCGATTTCGCGATGCATTTGAGTGTCATGACTTCGGTAGATTGAATTATACTTTGTATGAAGAGTATTTTTCAAGATTTACCTTTGCTAAAGATGGCCAGAATCAATGATAAGCTCGTCTATAGGATATGTCACTTGGTTATTTAACACTGCGAAATTCATATCTTCACACGTAGGTATTTATTTCCGTACTTTTGAACGTACGAAATATAGAAATCACTATAAATTATTATGAAGCAAAATAGCCAAGCCAATGTTCACTTACATTAGACCACATAATCATTTCAGACCACATACTAGTTCAGTCTCCTAGAGATACCGAGATCAACCGATTGAGCTACATTTCTGACGGCAGTTACATAACCAGCGAACAATAGCAAAAAACGATTAACAATTCCGGTAATGCACAGCTGATGTTACATGATAATCTGCGCCCATCTAGACTTAAATAATGCCCGTGAAAGCAAAGAGAGCTCACCTACAGTTTCACTTGTCATTCCACAAATGAGTTTTGTGCATCATTTAGAAAGTAGATCCTTGTAAATTGAATTAATGGTCCGCGTGGTTCTGCGTTGATGCGGATTACGCGTAGCGGTGAAATCGAAGCCTGCGTTTACACGCTTCTGATTTTATTTAGAGCAAACCTTTAGATACAAGCGGGTAATTGAGAATTTACGGCTGGGTTTTACTGAGTAATGTATTTGTTCTAACTGGTTAACTGGGCTTATATAGAGGGCAAAAGCTTATGGCTTATCGGAGGTTGCACGGAGGAGATAATCGAAACAGTTTTAGCACTGACATCTAAGCTGCTAGTTTGATATTAATTAACATTTTAAAAGGTATAAAGTGCTTATCTTTAAAATTAAATAAAAAAAAGCTTTGGTCATGTTGAAATATACATTTCGTTACTTTTGAAAGCGTATGAAATTGTGACAGCACAATTGTTGTTAGTGCCCAATTATTTTTATTTTCTGGACGTATTTTATGGCTATTTTAGTGCGCATTTCATTCGTTATATACAGTTTGTTAAAAGATTTCAGTTTCTCAAGCTTTATCAATAATCATATCGAATTGCCTGCTATAAAATCGTTGTGTTGAGAATTTTTGCAAAACTTTTTCTCCTTTTATATGTACTTGGAAATAATTGGCAAGAAATTCAATAGAGACAGCGATATTTTCCATTACATAAACTGATTGATAATGAGTGTGGATAATATAGTAACAGAATTGAATGAAACAGAAAGCTTTAAGATTGAACTGATACATAAATTAGTGATATCAATACGGGAAATTTTCATAATACCACAGCCAAGCAATTACTCAAAATGTCTTTCACTGCATAGGTACTTTTACAACACAAACAAACAATTTTCTCTTTAAAATTATAGCTTGTGTGCAAGTGTCACGATAAGAATCTATGAAAGTCTCTTTTTCTAATCCTGGTGGCCATCAAACAAAACACCAAAGGAAATGCCATACAAAATTACATTTGTAAAAGGCAATCTGTGTATTTTCTCGCTGCGTTGGCCAGACTTCATGTCGGCTGTTGGTCCATATACGGGTAGGGAATCTCATCTCTGATAGCTGACGGTTATGGTAAGACGTGTAATGATTTATCTCCCTTTCAGATGCACTTAGAACTTATGGTACATGAGAGGTGATTTTTTACAGATCGAGGTTTAATAAAATATTTGGCTGAATTTCCTGTATGCTTGATCCATCTATATCACATCAGTAGAGACTAAGAAAGAAGCGTCTCGATGTACTCATATAATGTACTAAATTATGAACATGTTAGAGCCTGCGCGCGAAAGATGATTCGCCACAAAACGTACCTGTAACAAAAAAAAACAATTTATAATTATTTGTCAACATTTAACGTTCATACATTACTTTTGTGCTACAGCATTTTTTTTATATTAGGTACCTATATCTATAAACAATAACTAATAGATAACATTATATAGTAAGACACATTTTCCTTAACCAGTTGTGTATTATATGTTATATTAAATCATTGATAATAATAATTGAACATAATATAACATTTTAAAGCGCCCTTTCAATCATTTATAAGATCTCGGTCTTTATTATGTTGCGTAAGAAAAACTAAGCATTGATGGTTAATATTGTGTGAAATGCGGAAACTTCTATTATTTATAGCTTTTTAGTTCTATAATAAAGCAATATATATATATGTATAATTCCTTGCGTTATTACTATCGTGTATGAAATATCAAAGCCCTAAAAGAGATATTATAACAAATACATTTGTTTTTTTTTTGTGTCTACTGCAGTCTATAATACTGTGCTTTGAAAATAAATAAACGTAAGAATGATCCCGAAATTTTCTATCATTTCGACATACATTGTACCAGATTTTCAGCAAATGTTTTTTAAAATCTCAAATCATGTCCCGGGATTTTATATAGGCATCACAATCATCACATGGGCATCACTTTTTATCGGATGTATTATTTTATTTCATATCAATAATGTACCTGGCGAAATAGACAAAAAAATAATGTAGTTCATAATAATAGTGTATATATCAGGGATTCCTTTATTACTACTTCACAGAAAAACAAAATAATCTACACCACTAGCTAATAACATACGTAGCTCTAATAATACATACTATAATTATCTTCCACGTCGAATGCAATATTGACAAGTTCAATTAAAATCTATACATTGCAATGTATTAAAACACCAGTCATAGTATTCTAAAGAGAGCAATCAAAGTCAGACAGGAAATATTAACTACATTTACACCTATCATCACTATTATAAGATGATCTAGTGTGAGAGCCCGCAATGTTTTGTGTGAATTAATCATATCATGTGTACAATACGAGTATTACTTCTGTCTCGGTTGTGTGGTTTAACCGAAATCAAATTAGTCAAATCAATTGTCTGGTAGTTGTAGTGTCTTATTTCGATGAAATAACCACACATTTATTATATGGTAGGTACAGTATAATAGTCATACAATTTCTCTTATATGCGTAACAAAGTCTTAATAAACATGATTTGATGAGTCTGTTGCAAAACAGTTAAACACATTACAGCAATATTGAATATGAACGGTCAAAAAAAACTTAAACGAGACAATATAAACTTTAAAAGGCCTATAAGTTATAACCAACCAGCTCTCGTACTACACACCATTTTACCACAGTCACGTTCATTCGCAAAACTGCTGAGTGTAGACAGTTCAGCAAAAAATATCTAAATGCGATGTTATTTAATAAGAAAACTTGTTCGTTTTTTATCAACGTGTGTGTCTTGCTTTGTAATTCCGATTGTAATAATTATATAACTAGTTAATGATGTCAACATGATTTAGTCGTATCGTGTGTGCTTTCATCTCTAATGAAAAAAATATTAACGGTTATAAACATTGGTATTGATTGAAATATACTCGACGTGTTACTGGTAGTTTGCGAATTTTATACAATCGGTGTAATGACTATCTTTTCAATGTGATTATTATAAATGACTTTATAGTCGTAATTAACTTGAAATGAAATTTAATTAGATGAATACATTACAATTATACCTGTAATATTATTTCAATTAGTAACAAAGTACTTAACTACTGACGTTAGAAACTTTTGACATGTTCAAAGTTCAGAAGTTTCACAATTTTACGGAAATTTCAAAGATAATATCACGTTAAGTACTTCTGCAAAAGTGCAGCGGATGGTATTAATGGAGACACAAAATTTTGTCTACTATTATTACATTTCTTGAGTTCTGTTACAATAAGTTTCAAAGAAGTGTCTTTGATAAAATATATGTTCATTATTATTTTGATTAAAGACAGAAAGATCACGTAGTAACAGATTCTCTTCATTATCCGCAACAAATAGTATACTATAGCATTAATTAAATTATACCAAAATATACGGAAACGTTACGTAACCTCCGTTTTGTAACTCACGTGGGCTATTAATTATTCATGTCAATACGAATTAAACGAATTAATTCGATTTAGTTCCGCAAATAGTCATCTTAATTAATTTCATAGTACTTTCCAATTGTTTTCATGCGAAAATGAACTTTATATGCGAATATTGTATGATGATTTTTGCTTGAAAATTAGTTTGAAGATTTATAGGTACTTGACCGATGTGTCAATTTTTTTTAACGACGTACTTTAATAGTTAATACCGAATGTAAGAGATAGCTACTCATTATGCGAATATTAAATAATCATACAGGTATTAAAAATAAAAAGCTTTCTAGGAGTTATAGTTTATGTTTTATTGATTTATAAATCTAATTTAAATCTCAAATTTATAAATTTGATTGTAAAATGGACTCTTAATTGAATGTTACGTCATGCATGATTTTAAAAATGACGTATTCAAAATCCATCTTCTAATTTGTTATACATTTATTGATTACTTTTTCCTTACAAATTTGTTTAGAAAAGCTTAAGTTCTGTATATTTTCCTCTTTTCAACTACTATCACTTCGCACTGTACCCGTTTCAATCTTCAATCGCTTCAAACAATAACTTCCACGCATAACGGTCGCACAGCCATCGTTTTGTCCCACTACCAAGTACAAGCAATAAGCATTTAATAGTATTTACTAATAACATCTAGGGCGAGAATGAACCGATTAAGATATCGATTTCACGGGCGAATAAAGCCGGTGCTATGATTAAAATATCAATGCTTTCTCCTTGATTGTATGCAAACTAGGGTACCATTTAAATAAACAATGTAATTTCCTTGCGCTCGGTGCGAAGGTTTCCAAATATGGGTGTTTATGTGGGCGGCTATGGGCGCTACTTGTACACGGTTTGTGCGAAATCTGGATGACTCGAAGTCCTAAAACCTTGTATGGTTTTAACGTATTTTTATCCCAGCTATACAAAGGAAAAAGCGCGTTTGATGCAGAGCCTTATGACTGAAACACCGATTTAATATTATTGCATTGGAGGAACAGTATAAATTTAATTTAATTTAGATGTATTAAAAAGAAAATAGGTATACAGATGATATATCAGAAAAAGTACATTACAAAACTAAAATTAGTGACGGCGGCAAATCTTTGCTACCAATGGTATTGTAACGATATATCTAAGATGCGGATACACTGCTGTAAATGCTATAAAAATATGAAATTACATGTGATAGGAATCACACATGTTTCATTAAAACTTATATAAGCCCATACATACGAACTTAACAACATACGAAAGTAGAATATACTATTCCTACGCAAATTCTGAGCGGTCAGCGCAATTATAATTAATTGTTACAAGAGGGGTCAGAAAGAAAACCTCTTGTTTTCTACGGATTACCGTAATCTCAGTAGTACACTGATGGATGTTAACGATAGGCATACGTGGAGGTATTGCGACGTCGTTATCAGAATAATATAAATCTTCTCAATTGAATAATGTCGACATGCGTGGAGAAAGCCCTCGCTCGGACCCAGTTCAGTCCAACGGCGGCCCTTTCAAACAATTATATATGTCAATGCGTCCGCGGATCAATCATTGATAAGTTATCTAAATATGGGTGAAATTGCAAATTTCAAATTCAGTTTTCTCTTATAAGTTAGATGTAATGAGAACAAATTATACTACCTTAAGAGATGGCAATTCGTAATACATAGAATATCGAATAATAATAAGTAATAACTAATATACATTTGTTTTGTAACTTTCACGTCTTATTTATTGTTTCAAGTTTCGTAACTTTTCTTTTTTAATATTAACACATTTGTAACATTATTTCATTAAGAACCTCTGCAACCATCCACAAAACAGCGCACTACGCAGCATCAATCTAAACGACTAAATCCTCGCCATTCTTATTCTATAAAGCCTTATAATAATTCAAAAGCCATTCCAGCTGCTAGATTCACGTATTCAAACGTCACAAACAGCACTAAAACATTTAAAATATCACCATAAAACCGTTCCTCGCTGACCGACTGCGCCGGTTACGTGACACTGCAATGGACGCTGCAGAATTTCACGTTTCCGAACTGAGGGCCGAGACAAACGTCAAAACTAAAATGAATAGAATTCGCTATCGATACTAATTGACATAAGCGTATGATGTTATGTATGCCATTTGTCCGAGACAAACTTGGCATCCGAATAGCTGCTGATGTATTCTAAGTTCTATTATTTGTTATGATGCGTCTGCAAAAGTGTAGCGGATATTATAAATTATTACATTACTTGAGTTCTAATACAATAAGTTTAAAGAAGTGTTGTTGACAATGTTCATTATTATTTTGATGAAAGATAGAAAAATCACAAGTAACGAATCGATGTGTTCTTTTATTTGTTGCGATTATAACAAAAATATAAACAAAGCATTTTGACAAATGCGATTACGGTGTAAGAATTGTAAGATTGAGGAATGAAAAGAAGAACGAATAATGGGGCTATGTGTTTAATGGTGCTACTGTCTATAGCCTATACTGTAATTACGCACTTCTTAAAAAAAATACGTCTTTGATTACATTCACTTAGGGCCCATTTTTCAATGCTTGGATAAAACTTATCCGTCCAATAAAGTATTATACGATAATATTAAAATGTCACGTAAACTGTCAAATACGGGCAATAAGAATACGTTTTTAAAATGGTAGTTTTATACATTATTCGATGAATAAGTTTTAACCAAGGATTGAAAAATCAGCCCTTAATACATTGTATTCCAAAAATTACTTCTGTCCCTCCAAACACACATATACATTAGGAAATAGATTAATAAATAACTGCTTTTAGGATATTACTCGGAATATAGCCACAATTTTCATTCGACGTCCTTTGAATTTTCAATAAGTGACTATCGGAATCCGAATTTACGATATACATTTTTTAATGTGTCAATCATGATAAAGTTGTATCAAGTTAACCATCAATACACACGAATGCCACTTGAAAAGTATGCCACACGCTAATACACTTTGGAATAAAAATGCTGTTATGAAAAAAGTTTAACGCGCTCATAAACAAGGGTTATTAAAAAAGTTGATTTAAGAGTTTATTCAAACACTCCACTTATTATACTCGTATGTTTTAAATTAAAACACGTTGAAGTATGCACTATACTGGATTTATTAGAAATTACTAATGAATAGGCACACGATTAAAGTAAAAAAAAACTGAAATATTGCCGTTCTTTACTATGACATACACACAAATGTATGTATGTAAATACGACTATAGAAATTAATAAGTGATATGTTGGAGCTGTAGACGTTTAAACAAAACTAATTGTAAAAAAAGATCACTTAAATTGTATTTTAAACAAGATTTAACAATCGCGTATGCAATTTCGTATTTTACAACACTTAGTAAGGAGAGAAACACATGGAATGCCGTAATAAAAATAAATATGTAATACATAAAATATTTTTAATTTATTAATAACAAATTAATAAATCACAACACAAAATCAAATAGTACACCAAAATACCATAATTATAGTTGATTACACGTAGTTGCCATGGCAACAGACATTGGGTGGGCTTGTTCCCACGTGTGGTATGAGACGAACAAATATTGTCCGACTACCGAATTCACATTGGCGATAGTCGAGTGTTTAATGTAAATAAACATCACAAACGAGTGTTGATATAAAAACTGTTGGTATTGAGTTTCATAATATGTACCACTTTTTTGTGCTGTTGATTTTAAGATACTACGCTTTTTAACAGTGTCTTGAGTAGCACTTATTTTTTTGGAGTTACATAAAGCATGTTTACAATGTTCTGATAGTAAAATTAAATTGATTTAAACGCAAACAAATCAATAAAATCCATACACATTGCGAAATAATCGCACACATACACCGCTACATACTTGATAAATAACGATGTAATAATCAATTAATTGCTAAGTTATTTGTATAAATGCCTGACTGCCATTTAAACGCGCGATTAAGAGAAACTATTGCAACCGTTCATGTTGGACCACCGGCGCAGTAAACCTTTCTTCGTAGTAAAAAATACGTCACATGCTCGGACCATAGCAATCATTTACATGGATAGAGTAAATCATAAAATTTTATCGATCGGGATTGCATTCCTTTAAAGGCTGTGAGATATCGTTTGCGAAACCTATTAGCTGACGGGTTTCTCCTCATTTCGTTAATAAATCTATGACGCGGGTATAAATTTTATAAGCTGGGCGTTTATGGCGTTTTACTGGTCCATTAGTTACGGATCTCGCATACGATATCAACGGATCAGGATGGACAGGTATGTGCGATTAATGTCGTGTGATTGATAAATTAGTAACATTGGAATGATTGCACAGTAATTAAAAGGGAATTATGTTTAAGAATATTGCACACAATAGGTAACAGTAGATATTATTATGACTTTGATGTATTTTTTTAATATCAATCGATCATTACCTGTGAAAATATAATATAGTTTCATGCTTCCAAATAAAGATGAATAAAAAGAGCTTGTTATTATGAATGCACTCTGATTATGAACATTAAATTTTAAACTTTTGTTTCATCATTGTTCTACTTAAAGTTGACCCTGAAAAAACATAAAAGCATCTTGATAAAACATACACTTTTGCATAAGACGACTTCACTATCTTGCCTATCGAGAACCTAATCCAACGTCCATGTCAGAAGAAACCACCTGGGTGTTAAGGACTTAGTCACCTAGTCAGGGCTGTCACACAGTCAACCAATTCCATATAATTCACCTGCCCCTAGCGACCTTTGTAAATCAATCGTTTCGCAAGCGCCACACCCCTGTTGTGAACATGGCTTTTGTTGTAACAGTAAGTTGGTGATTGATTGCGATACATTGAGCACTGCTGGTGGTGTTGTACACGGCTGTTAGAATAAATTACTCGTTGGAAAGCGAACAGACAATGTTCACGAGAGTCTACTGGCTTACATCTATTTGAATGAAGTTTAGAGGTAGTTTGAAGGTTTGGTAGCAGATCAAGAATATTATTGGACGAGTAAATGTATGCAACATTTTAAAATATATTTTCCTGAGTTTATAATAGGGCGAATATTATAGAACGGTTGGTTCAAGAACAGCTAAAACATGAGCTTTGAATGACTCTAGCATCGAAGCATGACCTCTCTGAATTGTATTATTAAATACTTTTAATGTCGAATACTAGGAACAGATACATGCGGCGATAACACGAATTTTGATTACAAGGTCTGCAAATTATACCCATTTCAAATCCCAAGCCAAATATATTATTGAAATTTCTCATTGTCTTCTAACCTTTTGTCAATCAAGCTAAAATCTTTGAACACAATAAATTTATGACGTCGATGACATTTAAATCAAAATGCAGTTTCTCACGACACCACCTTCAAAACAAACCCATTGTCTGCAATAAATAATATGCATCAAATTATAAACAACGAGCAGAGAAATATAGATTTTTAAATTGTTAATCAATACGAAATAATATGTTGTCGGAAGTCATTAAACTTTTTGTAACGCAAGCCACTTAATTCTTTCTTAAGTACTGTAGTTATTTGTGCTTAAGTTTTATTAATGTGGTTTAATTTTACGACTTGCAGTTCCTCAATAATTATAGATAGTTAATACTCACTTGGAATATTCATTGTTATTATTTTTATAACTGCGTCTGTGCTTTGTCTGCATTACATTGTATGCAGCGAAAGGGGTACTAAATTCAATTAAAAAAACTAATTACTTACACAACATAACTAATATTAATGTCAAATAGCTCTCCAATTAAAGACAACATTATAAATAAAAAAAACATCACTCGGAAGCGGTGAGAGAAAATTAATAATTTATCCACTCGATCCCATAATTATAAAACCAGATCAGCTTCTTCACATGTTAAGGCTTCTAGAAAGATCTGGAGTACCTATAAATCGGCAGGATCTATGAGATACAAGTTAAAAAGTATGGTCGTGTTAAACGGACAATGATTCTTTTTGTCATTACACGCAACAATGGATGCAATGAATGGGTCTAGTTACACGGATAGAATTACCGCGCAAGTTCGAGAAATTTCTTTTGTTTTTCGCAATTTGTTTATAGGATTTATATGGAGCAGTGTATCGGCTATTTGTAACTTTATACCTACAGTGTACTTTTTTTAAAAGGTTATTAATAGCTGCGCTAAAACGCTTCGTGTAGAAGGCTAGAAGCTTCAACTTGTAATTGGAGAATGTAGAGTAACATTGGTTTTATTGGATATTGTAAAGGTTATATTTTTATGTTTTTACTCTTATTTTAGATACTTATCGTAAAGGATTTTTAATAAGTGTATTAAATTTGACGCATCAACGGGTTCATATCCGTCTATACGATTATTTTTTGCTACGTTCATTATTTTGCTAATTCCAGCTCTGAACTAATAACTTTCTACATTCTACATCTATAGCCTACTAAAACCTCATTTATCAAAAACAAGTTACAACCAAAAATAATTACCATAGATTATCAAAAAACAAAACTCAAAATAGGCCCATTAATTAACATAACACGGTAGCTGTTTATCATTACGAATTAGGGCCTCTATTCCGGCATCCAATATAAGTATCTAGTAGCAGTCGACAAATCATACAAGCGCATGCGCCGATAAATCGTCCACGAACACGGCCATTCATCTCGCAGTCGACAAATTCTCGAGTGATGTCGGGATAAATAACATGCTCTCGTATCGGTTTTCAAACAGGTGTGAAAAGCGATGAATAGTCGGTTACAACGTAGTTTGTAGTTAAGTAAATAAAATAAATAAAATAATATGTTTGGTGTTAAAATAATGCAAATTTTAATATGTTACTGTTTAAATGAAAAATAAAAATAAACAATTCATGCAGAAATGGTTCTATTCATATGGTTAACACATTTTAACCCTGAGACATTAGACAAGTGAAAAATGTCTAAACATGTCTACGTATCAATCGTAGTATACCTATTTGCTACTGAATACTCAATATGAAAATTAAAAACATAAAAAACACAAGAAAGTACATTACAAAACCTCGTTTTCCCCTCAGTTCATGGGCGTAGCTAGCCATGGGCACAGGGTGGGGCAAAAAAAAACCGGCCAAGTGCGAGTCGGAGTCGCGCACCGAGGACTCCGAACAAACCTACTTTTTATTATGTTGTAACTCTAAAATGTATGTTTTAGCAACTTTTCCTTTATCTGTGCTATAAGACATTGCTTTTTTAAGACTCTGTGTTCATGGGAAGTACGATGTAGGTTTTGATTCCCTTGCGAATGTCGAAATTTGCGATAATTTGCTGCATAAAATGGCTGTATCTTTTGATTGTGTTGGCTTATAAGTTTGATTTTTTCACAGCTTTAAGAGACTGTAGACTTGAGTATTCTATATAAATTTCAGCTTGATAACTTTACGCGTTCCTGAGAAAAAGTGTGTTGACAGACAAACCGACAGGCAGACTTTGTTGTGCGTCTGTCTGTCTGTCTAAAAATACCTTTCTTTTCAAGAACGCGTGGTGGTATCAAGCTGAAATAATAATGAATAAATCAAAACAAACAAAAGATACCTACAGCCGTTTATGTTGCAAATTTCATGTATATTATATACCTAGTTTATCTGTCTAATACAATAATATGATTCCTTTTTACCATAAAATACAGGTCTATGTAAATAGAAAAAAAGGTTGTGTGGTTTTATGAAACCACGGTAAAAGTGAAACTGTTCGAATGGTTCCGAACACTGCTTTGTGTAGCGCATGTCGCGTGACGGTCGGCTGCCGAGTAGGTATACCTACTCGGCAGCCGCCATACACGCGACATGCGCTACACAGACCAGAAAGTTTGAGACGATGTAATAAAAGATTCACTTTAAAAATAAACCATTTTAAATAACTCAGTAAATACCTTGCACTTCCGATTTCATGTTTGTTTTAGGTTAATGGTCACTTATTGACCTTAAAAGAGCTTGTTGTTAAAGAAACTGTTGCCCTAAAGTGGATAGTTTTCGAGATATCGGTCAAAAACTTTTATGTAAGATTGCGAGCGTAGCTCCACCTGGATCTGTTAGCATTTTGTGCTTTTATGGTCAGTAACTTATCCTATAACAAAAGTGAAATTGGATGGGAAATTTAGTGCGAATTTGGCTAAATAAAAACAGCTTTGAATGGGGTAACACTACTTTTTCTGGCACCAAAAGTGGTTTTAATCATGTAACATAGAAGAGCAAGCTTTTTGTTTAGATCGCATTTTTTTTGTGTCGCCTGACAACTTTCGAGTGAGAATTTTTTAACGGATATTAAGTTTTGTAGTCAATACCTAGATAAATACGTTTTTTAGATTTGGTTAGGTACCTTCCAGGTCAGAGCCAGGGTGGGGCAAGTGCCCCACCCTGCCCCACCGTGGCTACGCCCATGCCTCAGTTACATCGTATTACAATATTAATAACATAATTACGCTCGGCCGGTAATCCCGTTGGCTGATTGAAAATTTATAAGGTTCTATTGAGAGGCCGCAATTAGCAGCGCTATGGGGAACTTGATTGCTTTTAATGTTAGGAATTGCTAAGTAAATAAATACTGTATAATTATTACATGGTCAATTTGGAGTACTTTACTTTCTTTTTATTTAATTATTATTTATGGCTGTTCAATTTTGCTAGCATCCACATTGTAATTATAGCAGATATTTTTTAGAAATATTCGATAAAATTAATCTCACTCCCAATAATGATGTGAATATTCGCTTTAAGGCGTATTGCATGAACGATAATAGTGATTAGAGCTGTTTAACCAAAATCCTGGCTCAGCAGGATCAATAGAAAAATGCAAGGATTTTTTTTGTGTATAAGCTGGCAAACGAGTGGACAGAAAGCGATGATTGGGGCCGTCCATGAACAACCACAGACTGGAGTATTGTGGGTGCGATGCCGGCCTTTGAGGGAGAAGTACGTTAATAATTTTAGAAATCGTTCTAGTACTCAACTTTTCCTCCTTGCAACTCAGAATATAGTACCAAATAAATTAGCATAAACAATATACTAAACAAATAATATGCCCATTTATCAATCCACAATTCGCAAGCTCCATTGCTTAGCCAGACTGTCACTCACAAACGTCTAAAACTGACGTTATCAGATGAACGCTATCGTTGACCCCCTTAGGCGCGGGACATATACAAGCGGCGCGGCGCGCATCGGGCGCACCGCGGGCGCGCCAGCCGGCGCGCCTCGGGCGCGCTGCCGGCGCGCCTCGGGCGCGCTGCCGGCGCGCCTCGGGCGCGCTGCCGGCGCGCCTCGGGCGCGCTGCCGGCGCGCATCGGGCGCGCTGTTGGCGTCCGAAAATGATATTTATATAGAGTGGTTAAATGCATTTTCTTCATGCATAATTTAGTAAAATTATGTTTTTTGTGCTAAAAGAGATTAACATTAATTTGAAAGTAACGATTTTGTTTTGATAATTCCTTGTAAGTAAATAGCGAGGATAACCCCACGATTGCAAATATATCTTTGTTGAAAATGTTGGAATTTACTTGGAAAATTTGATAGTACTTTTAAAGCAATTTTAAAGTAGTACTGGTGTAATGATGGAAGAAAAGAAGGTTAAAATAACACAAAATTTATATTGTACTTGTACGGTTTACGTATTACATCGAATGTGGACTGTATTTAGGTCGCGTTATATGCTGCTAATAATGCTATGATATTATGGGACAACTGGGAACACTTTAATTATCGCTAATAATTATATATAATTTACGCGGATTCGAGCGGATAGATTAGCACTCGGGCGCTGCTATGGAAGAACTGCGCTTTCCGGCCGGCTCGGCCGTCGCACGATAATAATGCTGAGGCAGCTTGACCTCATTTACATTATTGCTCAATAATTGTCATTAATGTAATGTAACTATGGATAATAAGTAATTTAAAATAAAATATATGTTCGTTGCTCGAACATGCTCCCGAGGCCCACAGAAGATAGGTATACATATATAAAATTTTATAAGTTTGCAAATGTTTGTAATGCATAAAGATTATAGTTCCACCACTGATTCACTTATAGCAGAGCGTTTGTTAGTTATTGGAGACGTCGACCTATCGCTCCTTTTAAATCGCGCACTTGCCCATCGTCTGAGCCTGTTTTGTTCACATGATACTTCACTACACTCTCCCCGCTCGGATAAGGGAGACGCACGAACACTAGTAACACTTTTTTGGTGCACACACACACTAGAATCGACACACTCTTGGGGTATTGTCCGAGACTGAATAGTTTGTTGCGCTGCTGGGAAGCTCTGCTGTTGGGCTGCTGGGACGCTCTGCTGTTGGGCTGCTGGGACGCTCTGCTGTTGGGCTGCTGGGACGCTCTGCTGTGGAGTCGCTCGACTCCTTCGCCACCACACGAAGAAAAAGATGCTTGCTAATATTGCTAGTGTTAGTGTTCCATATGACACTGCGTATTGGTGTAGGTCGTGTTTTGAAATACCTAAGGTATCCGTATTCTCGACAGCGTTTTTCATTATTTTTATTTTCTCCCCAAGAGTTTTTAATGATGCGTTGATATCTTCGTCGTCGGAGTAGTTTTCGATAGGCAGAGCAGAGTTAATCAGATTGTGAATGGGATTTAATTTGGTTTCTAATATGTCGGGTTTCAGATATAGCTTGTTTTCAAGTTGCTTAAATGAGTACAGTGTGATATCTTGTCCCTTTATTATGCATTGTTTGTTTAGTGATATAAGCCCGGCCTTGCTGACTTGGCGCGACTGAATGTCATTGTCACATAGAATGCGTATGTGTGCCGTATCGCATTGAAAATATAAATATGTAGTTAGATCGTGTAATTGTATCCAACTACTTTTACAGCTGTTTATAATGTAATTACATTTATTATTTTTTAATTCGCAAAAACGTTCATTATTGCTAAAGCTTATTATGGGACCGTGCAATTGGCAAAAATAAATATCATTCTGGTTTTGGCATGCTTGTAGCTCGGCTAATGTTAATGTAATGTAGGCATCTCTCTTTATGTTTATAGAAATATATTCCGCTATTGGTTTTATGCTTATCATGTTGTTGTTAACTTGCTTCGGTATGGGTATCAATCTATATAGTTGGAAATTGTCCCGGCTAATCAATGGTATGAGTATTTCAAATATAAAGAAGTTTTCGGTAATTCTAGCTTTTACCTTTATTAATTTATAGATTTTATACAGGTCGGTATGAATGTTCTCTATGGGTAATGTGACGTCCTTGGGAATTTGGCTGGATATAATTTGCAGCTCGTCGCGCAATTGCTTTGGTGACAATAAGTGTACATTTATCTGGCCGTGGTAAATTTCAGTGGTGGTGTCCAATAGAGTATCTTGAATTCTCCGTAAATTCTGAATCAAATTGTTGCACGCTATTGCTGATAAGGTCACTTCTTGAATGATCTCAATTTCAGTTTGGATTACATTTGTTTTATTGTTTAGGATATTTAAATGCCTGTTAAAGATTTTGTATTGGGTTTCGATGGTTTTTTCAGTTCGCTTTAATATGTTGAATTCGGCTTCTATGACTGATGTTTGGTTCTTCCAAAGTTGGGTTATATGGTTGGCGTTATTTTTAATGAGCTCGATTTCCTGTTCATATTTCTCAGCAAAGCTTTGATCAAGTACTCCGAATAATGAATTAGCCACTGAGCCGACCGCATTGAAAAGACCGCGCCGGGTTCTTGACTGCGCGTCAAAATGCTGATTCAGTAACAGCTGGTTGTAGTATTGCAGTTCATTGTAATCGTGACGTATTTGTAACAAGATAGTCTGGCAGTGATTCGATTCATTCATATTAGCGCAGGTTTTTTCTAAGTAATCCGATAAAAGATCTGCCGCTGTGTTCCCTTGCCAATATGGAGACATGTCAAAATATGCGATTAGCTTCCATTTGTCCCTAGCTAGTTGCATTTCGCCCATCGAGTCAAAGTATATGGATAGATTGCTTTCAAGCTGTTTTAACTTATATTCCGCTGTAGAGTACGATAAAATGCTCATAAAAAATATTAATGATAATACGACGCTTACAAGTTTTGAAGGAATATTTTGTCTGATTCGACTTTTCTTTCTTTCGCTTTTCAATTCGCTGCTGTTGTTTTGAATGATTCGACTTTTCTTTCTTTCGCTTTTCAATTCGCTGCTGTTGTTTTGAATGATTCGACTTTCCTTTCTTTCGCTTTTCAATTCGCTGCTGTTGTTTGGAATGGATATATTATTATTTTGCTGATGATTGCTTTTTTCTTCGAGTGGTAATAATGATAATTTTACTACTGGCCGCTTTAAGATTCCATTTTTTGTTTTTAATGTAACGACTCTTACTAACCCGTCGCTTCCTGGATGGGTTTCTACTACTCGGCCCACTGGCCACTTCCCGGCTGGTATAATATCATCGTGAATGGTCACTAAATCCCCTATCTTAAGGTTCCTTTGAGGTTCTAGCCATTTGCTTCGAACCGTCAACTGGCTGAGATATTCATTTTTCCAACGTTTCCAAATATCATTAAAAGTTTTATTTACTAAGTACCATCTGGTCCTGGCATCATGTGCTGTTTCTATTAGAGTATTCTCCGCTCGCTGATGTAAGAAATGTGAAGGTGTTAAGAAATCTAAATCTTCTACGTCTTCCGTAATTGAACATAAAGGCCTTGAGTTAAGGCATCCCTCTATTTGGGCAAGGATTGTGCTGTATTCTTCAAAGGTTAATGCTTGCTCTCCCACTACTCTTTTTATATGCTGTTTTAGGCTTCTTATCGATCTTTCCCAAATTCCTCCTGCGCTAGGCCACGATGGACAGTTCCAGTGCCATTCTATCTCCATTTCGGTGATTTCTTTGTAAAAACTATCGCTAAAATTGCTTATTAATTCATTATATTCTTGTTGTATAATTTTATTTGCTCCGACAAAGTTCGTGCCATTATCTGAATATATATGCTTTGGGGTTCCGCGTCGTGCTGCCATGCGTCGCAGAGCCGCTATGAAAGTTGTGCTGCTAAGGTCCGAAACTATCTCTATATGTACCGCTTTCGTAACCATGCATATGAATAACGCTATGTAACCTTTCGTGGTTTTAACTCCTCGACCTTTATTAATCTTGACGTTGACGAATCCTGTAAAATCGACTCCTGTATGATAAAATGGAGGAGCTGGATTAACACGATAGCTAGGCATATCTCCCATTAGTTGATGTAATTTCGTAGGCTCTCGCTTTTTACATGTGATACAGGTACGAAGTTGCTTCTTTGTTGCTCGATATCCCTTAACTATCCAGTATTTTTGCCTTAAAATTGAAATAGTAATTTTTGCTCCACCGTGAAAAGAAAGTTCGTGTGCTTCGTTTATCAGTAGTTCCGTTAAACGTCCGCTATATGGAATAATTATTGGATATTTCATATCTTCGCTGATATTTGCATTCTTTAAACGACCTCCAACTCTTAAAATACCATTTTCATCTAAAAATGGATTTAAGCTTAATAATGCACTATTCGATCATAATTTATTTTCCTTTTTTAATTGCTCTAAATCAGCTGAGAATTCAGTCGATTGAACATATTTAATAATTGCCGTTTTAGCTTTTCTCACGTCTTGTAATGTGAGATACGTCGGCCTTTGTTTTAATGACGGTGTAATCGCTCGTAATATCCATGCTAATACTCGTACTATTTTTAATAATGAACTATATTTGTTTAATAAATTATCTATTATGCTTGATGTGTATGTTTTTTGAATGATATTTACTTGTTTTCTTATTTCTAAATTTGTCATATAATTAGTGTGCTGCTGCTTATTTTTAAAATCTGAACTCAATAACCATTCTGGACCTTGCCACCATAATAAGTTTTCTTTTAATTGTAATGCTGTTTGACCTCGACTCGCTGCGTCAGCTGGATTTTCTTTCGTTTTTACATAGCGCCATGATTGAGGTTGCATTGTTTCGTGGATTTTCTTTACTCGATTTGCTACAAAGGGCTTCCAACGGTCGGGGCTGCCTTTGATCCAACCAAGGGCTACCATTGAATCGCTCCATCCATAAACTTCAACTTTCGTGCTGCTGATGCTATTTTTTATTTTATTCATTAATTTTGCTAATAACTCCATGGCACATAATTCTAATCTAGGTAAAGATACTTCTTTTTTATTCGGTACTAATCTGGATTTTGCTGCTATTATTATAGTTGAGATTGCGCTATTTTTTGCGACTCTGGCATATATGACGCATGCATAGGCTTTTATTGAGGCATCGCAGAACCCATGTAATTCAATTATGCTATTCTCATCACATTTATACCATCTGGGAATTTTAATACATTTTAACGTATTTAGCTCCTTTTTTATTTTTATCCATTCGCTTTTTATATCTTGGGAGACTGTGTCACGCCATTCAAGATCTGCTTGTAACCATACTTTTTGAAATAAAATCTTAATTTTTGTTGTAAGCGGCGTCAACCATCCTAATGGGTCAAATAGCTTAGACATTTCCGATAATAATTTTCTTTTCGTTAACTTTGCTGAGTTTTCATATAATACGCTATCATAGTCGAATACAAATACGTCACTAATAGGGTCCCATCGTAGGCCTAAGGTTTTCGGCGTGTTTTCCGTTTTAAACATAAATGTTGATTGCTCGTCTCGTTCTTTGCTAGTTATGTTTTCAATGAGGCTCTTATCATTTGCAATCCATTTTCTCAATAAGAAACCTGCTCCGCTAAGTACATGATTCACCTCCACTATTTTTTGCTGACCTTCGCTAATTGTGTGTGCTCCCGAGATGTAGTCATCCATATAAAACTCTTCCTTAATGCTTTTTGCTGCTTTTGGGAAATTATTTTGCTCATCTTGTGCTAGCTGATTCAACGTCATAATTGCTAAGAAAGGTGCTGCTTTCGTTCCGTAAGTGATAGTTGTTAATTGATACGCTTTTATAGGCTGGTCTGGGCTTGATCTCCACGATATTTGTTGAAGTTTTTGGTCTTCTTCTTTTACTAATATTTGTCGATACATTTTTTCAATATCAGATGTATAGGCGTAACGGTATAGTCTCCAATTGATAATGATACTTTGTAAATCTTTTTGCATATTGGGTCCCTTGTGCATAACGTCGTTTAAGCTGTAGCCTGTCGTGGTTTTTGCTGATCCGTTAAATACGACTCGTAGTTTAGTGGTGCTGGATGCTGCTCGCTGTACCCCATGATGTGGTAAAAAACATTGTACGCTTGAATTTAATGCTGCTAGTTTCATGTGTCCCAGTTGTATATATTCGCTCATAAATTGCTTGTATTGCTCCGATAATTCATGCTGCTTATTAAGTTTATTTTCTAAATTCTTAAATTGTGCTAACGCTAGTTTTTCAGACGATCCCAATTTTTCTAACGCTTGATCCTCCATAGGTATGCTTACTTCATAACGTCCGTTTTTTAATCGCTTTGTCGTTGCTAAGTAATAATCTAAACACTGCTTATCTTTCGCTGACATATCATTTTGCTCCTGTATATCCTCTATTTTCCAAAAATCTTGAATTGCTTGTATATGATTCAAAATAACGTTGCAGTGGAAGGTATTTATGCTGCCTCCACATAATAACCAACCCAATTGCGTCTGCTGTGCTAGTGGTTGTGAGATTTCGCGGCCTCGAATGATCCCATCTAACATAATGTACGAATAAATATCTGCTCCAAATAAAATATCTATTGCTCGGCTTTTGTTAAACTCTGGATCCGCTAAGTTTAGGTGCGCTATACATTTCGACCAGCCGGGTTTTTCAAACGATCTATTAGGTAGATTTTTTATAAGATTAGTCATAATGAATGTATCGACGTTGAAGGTAAAATTGTTATATATAGATTGGCAATTAATCTTGAGTTTTCCACGACAGTTGTTTTCTTGGCCCCCTACACCAAGGACGATCCCTTTGCTTTGTTGACGTTTTAAGCCCAGTTGCTGTGCTGCTCGTTCGGTTATGATGCTAATTTGAGACCCTTGGTCGATCAGTGCTCGCATTATGTGCTGTTTGCCATCTTCAGCTGTTACCTTTACCAATGCGGTGGCTAAAAGTACTTCAGAGTCTTACTTCTTCGTACTTCATCTTGCTGAGACATATTCGATTGATTTTTGGGGCTGTAATAGACCTGTCTTTGGGTGTTGCTACTCATCAATTTTTTATTTCTAAAATTTTCGCTAGCTTGCTGCTTAAAACATTCGTGTAATAACGTGTGATGTGCGCCAGCACACACATGACACCGCTTATTCGAAGTACATTGACTTCCATTGTGATCAAAAATGCAATTAATGCAAAACCGTAGTTGCTTAACCGTTTGTAGTTTATTCATAAATGATAATTTAATAAATTGTGGACAATTAGTGAGCGCGTGTTCGAAATTGCATAAGGGGCATTTTTTCGCTGATGTGTGCATTGACGTCAGTGACCTCTTTACTTGATTATTAATATTAATTCTATTTGAATTAATATGTATGGGTTGTCTGTTAGTTGCTAATAATTGGTTTGATGTTCTATGATATCTTTGTTCTGCTGCTGAATTTTGGTTTCTTCGTGATGATTCAAGCGATGTAAATTTGTTTTCAAGAAAATCCAAAAATTCTTGTAGTATAGGGAGCTCTCGAGTGTTTTTTAATGATTCTACGTATTCAGAATAAGTTTCGCTGTCTAATTTTTGCGATAATAAATGTACCAATAGCGGATCCCAAGTAGTTATATCTACGCCTAGGTTTTTTATAGCGTGCAAGCTTTCTAATGTGACGTCATGTAATTTCTTGATTGCTAGATATGATTGCTGCTGTATATTAGGTAAATTGAGAAATATGTTAACGTGCGATGTAAAAATTAGCTTCTTGTTATCAAATCGATGATTTAGGATGTTCCAACAAACTAAATAATTATCGGAGCTGATAGGCAAATGCTGTATAAGGCGCTCGGCTTCCCCGCTTACTTTAGCTTTTAAAAATTGCATTTTTTGCGCGTTCGATATTGATGTATTTTTATGTATAGCTTCATTGAAAAGGTCTTTGAATGATACCCACTGATGATAATTGCCAGAAAATGTCGGTATATCCATCTGTGGAGTTGATTTATCTCTATGACTTGTTGCACACATTTTTGTGTTTATAGCTCTTTTTGTATTAATATATATTTTTTCATGCTTAGTAAAATTAATTTCGTACGCTTCATCTTCCTCTCCAAGTTCACCAACTATCTCCCAATGTAAATTTTCCACCGCTGACCATCGATTGTGGAGAATACGAAGGGAGTCTTCATATTCCCACTTCTCCTCCAAATTATTCACCTCAATGTTTCTTACTGCTCTGATAAATGCTTTAAAATTGACTTCCTGCTTTCGAGATAAATCGTCTAATTTGCTGTTGGTCCCCCGTGATTGAAATGTTGTAGACCCAGGCGTCGCTTGCGATTCTAAACCGGATCCTCCCGCTTTCGGCTCTAGATGGGCTTGCTTTTGTAATAAAAAATTATCATATGCTTCACTGATTGCTTCCTTTGCTCGAATATAAATGTCGTGAATGTTAATAAATTCTTCCCGCATAAAATATTGATGCTGTGTCGATTCATATTTTAAAAGCTTTTCATGATTTTTCTGGCATTCATCCCATAAAGATTCTAATATATCTAAACGCTGTCTGCAATATTCGATACTCTTACGCTCTGCACTATCTTTTTTAAAATTCGCTAATAACTTCTTTATTTTGTCCTTGATCTCAAGTTGGACCGTATATAAAGCTTCCATTGTAATATAAAATAATCAAACGGTAGAAATAAAAGATAAAATGGAAAATTCTTACTTGGCTGTCTCGGATACGGTCGACGTGGCTACGTCCCCGGATACCTTAGGTTGCTTGCTGTTGCTGGCTGACGTGGCGGTTGACGCGTGGCGGCACGTGCTGCTGACGTAGGCGGCTGGCTTACGTCTTGCTGGTTGCTGGTTGTTGATTCCTTGTTGCTAATTGCTGATGGCTATTTGCTGCTTGCTGATATGCTAATTTTTGGTCACTGATCGTCTGATGCTAATTGATAGTTGCTGATTGCTAGATGCTGACTGCTGAATTCTCGATGCCAATTGCTGGTCGCTTAATGCTGATTGCTAGATACTTGATGCTAAATGCTAGTTGCTGGTCGCTTATAGTTGATTGTTATATGCTAGATGCTGGATGCTAGATGCCAAGTGCTAGATGCTAATTGCTGGTTGCTAGATGCTAGTTGCTAGATGCTGGATGCTAGATGCTAATTGCTGGTTGCTAGATGCTAGTTGCTAGATGCTGGATGCTAGATGCTAATTGCTGGTTGCTAGATGCTAGTTGCTAGATGCTGGATGCTAGATGCTAATTGCTGGTTGCTAGATGCTAGTTGCTAGATGCTGGATGCTAGATGCTAATTGCTGGTTGCTAGATGCTAGTTGCTAGATGCTGGATGCTAGATGCTAATTGCTGGTTGCTAGATGCCTTTTGCAGTTCACGGATTGCTGATTGCTACTTGCTATATGCTGGTCGCTGATAAATAATTTCTGGTTGCTACTTGCTATATGCTGGTTGCTGATAGATAATTTCTGGTTGCTACTTGCTATGTGCTGGTCGCTGATAGATAATTGCTGATTCTGCTAATTCTGCTGTTCTGTTAATTTCTATTCCGCTCGAATGCTGCTGCTAGATATTCTGATAGGGGGTTTTGCTGCTGGCTGGCTGTACTTTGCTCGGGGCGATGCGCGTGGCGACACGTGGAGCTGACGCAAGCTCTTTTATGGCTTGAAAATGCTGGATTTTGTATCTCGTTAAAATGCTAATTTTGGCTGCTGTTGAATGATATGCTGCTTGCTTGTAGTTATAAGATAATACGCTGAATAAATATCACGGGGAAGAAGGGACACGTGGATTTCCGGTTCCACGTCACACTTTACACTCGCGACGCGGCACACTTTTTTACGGTAATCCGGCTCGAAAATGTACGGTTTACGTATTACATCGAATGTGGACTGTATTTAGGTCGCGTTATATGCTGCTAATAATGCTATGATATTATGGGACAACTGGGAACACTTTAATTATCGCTAATAATTATATATAATTTACGCGGATTCGAGCGGATAGATTAGCACTCGGGCGCTGCTATGGAAGAACTGCGCTTTCCGGCCGGCTCGGCCGTCGCACGATAATAATGCTGAGGCAGCTTGACCTCATTTACATTATTGCTCAATAATTGTCATTAATGTAATGTAACTATGGATAATAAGTAATTTAAAATAAAATATATGTTCGTTGCTCGAACAGTACTAGCGGTCCGCCCCGGCTTCGCCCGTGGTACATATTTCGCAATAAAAGGTAGCCTATGTTCTTTCTCAGGGTCTAAAACCATACATACATACATACATACATACATACATACAAACCTTTCCTCTTTATAATATTAGTATAGATAAAATATGGTTTTCAAACACAGGTTTACATTTAAACCATATAAATCTTATCATTAAAATCTCAGTTCAAAAGTATTTACAGTACTGATCATTCCACAATATTATTACAATTACAAATAAATAAAAAACACAATCAAAATCAGGATTATCTTTATTTCTGACATTGTAAATACATGGGAACTTTCATTATGCTCTTCTTCATTTTCACTTTCCCTACTGCCATCACCTGTGTAAATCATTTCATCGATTAATTCAATTCACCTTTAAAAACAAAACGAAGAAGGGTATGTAATAGCAGCTCTATATAATTCCACACAGAGAGAACACATTTTTGACTGACAGGCTACCGTCTCCTATAGACCGGGAGATACTGACACAAAATTTCGAGTCATTTGTAACAGGATGGCGGTTCTACAGGGGTCTTAGTACGCAATGACAAAAAGAAAAACGATGGTGTGAACGCTGGTACCGGCGGCTTAGTCGCGTGGGCGTTAGTCGAACTCGTCGGAAAAATAGCGAAGTCAAACGATTTGTAACACAAAAATTTTAGAATTTACCGATAGCCCATAAAAAAGAAGTAGGCGGTAGTGTCATGCCATACTTTTCCGGTGTGACTTACAGCCCGCCATACCGACGCGAATGTGTTGATTTAAAAAAAACAATTCAACCATTTGTACCAGGCTAACTTTTGCACAGGTAACCATCGTCGTGCAGCCATTTACGAAAATCGCCATGCCATACTTTTCGGACGATTCCAAATGGTCGCCATACCGCCGAAAATCTGCAAATTTTTTTTTTTGTTAAAATTGTAATTGTAACTCGAAATTTTGTGTCAGTATCTCCCGGTCTACTACCACCCGATTTGTTTTTGATTGTGTATGACCGTGAATTGACCTCTATTTGGATGCGATGGGGGAAGCGCGCCTGCGGTACGCCTGCGGTACGCCCGCGGCGCAACCGTGGCGTGCCGCCTCGTCGCCTTTCCAAAATTCTTTCATACAAAATGTATAAGAAGGACGTGGTGCAAAACAGATTCAAGAGGTGCGCTTATGGCACGCCCGCGCCCGCGCCGCTTGTGTTTGACCCGCGCCTTACGGGGCCACGGGGACAAATGACAGTGATATTTAAGTATTTAATAAATAGCATTATTTAAATTAAGTTGGGATATGCTGGATTAGGTTTAGACATTTGGATTTGAAATGTGATTTGTTTCGTATATTAATGGGATACTAATTCAGTTAATTTATACCACGGTAAATGTACCACAGTAAAAGTATGTACTTACTTGATTTTTGTTTGATTGTATTGCGCATAATTTTCAATCTTGCTAAAAGTTTTTAATAAATTATTAGTTTTTCATAAATCCTTCTCCTTTCAAAATTACATTATTAAGTTCCGTGACGTCACCGCACGTTCCGATTCCTTGATAAATTGTAAAGGTAACGAGTCTCCATATAATTACAGCTTCACACGGGACCGATCTTTATGACATCATTATCATCGGCCATTTTATGTAATAAGCGCCGATTTATTGTACTGCGCTTTCCGGGTGAGATGTACGTGACTCTATGATACGTTGAATCGCCTGTCATGGATGTATCGATTTATTTTTTCATATTAAAGACGATAAAATCGAAAAAAATAAGAATTGCAAGCCTAATAAAATACACATATTTTAACAAGATAGTGAAGAAAGTTCACATCCATTTAACACCAACTCACTTTTTGTTACATACATTAGCAGAAAATTGAAATTCTTCCATTTAAAACAAGAAAAATAATATAAAAAGTCTATCTTATGTATTTTCTAAAGTACCAACACTCCGCTAAATAATTGGGTTTCTAAGATCATAAAGTTCGACGTACAAACTTTTCCGAGTCCCGAATAGTTTTCAAAGAGCTAAGACTTGCACCAAGAAAGACCAGCAAGAATCATTGCAAAAAGTCGTTCATAAGTTAAAACGTATTCACCGACCTACCTTCCTTTTTAAAGTCAAGCCATTCGCATTGGGCAATAACAGTTAAGCAAGCATTGATTCCGTAAATGGTGTATCAGTTGAGATGTCACTCGAAGGCGACAAAATTTCAATGCGCGGAAGTCATGCCTTATTCCGAAAAGGAATCATTACATGCATTTACATAAAATAATGGCCCAATATTGGTACTTTTTCGCATCACACGATTTCGAATCATTTAAATTTAAATCGAGAATTAAATCGAAACGATTATGTAAACGGGTGAAAAAATATCGCTGTGTGATTGTTATATTTTATTTTTATGTTTCGTCTCCTTTATTTTATGTCTGCTTAACATTAAGTAACGTAAATTATGTTATATGAGATACCTTTTAAAGCAAATTACACTTGATACAACATTATTTAAATACGTAAAAATGAAAGCTCGTAAAAAGCTCATGTTTAAACACACCTTATCATTTGTACCGCTGCAAGATTAATATTTTTTAGAGAGCTCGAATATTAATGTACTAGATTTCCGCCCGCGGCTTCGCCCGCATTTTCAAAGAAAAACTCGCATAGTTCCCGTTCCCGTGGGATTTTCGGGATAAAACCTATCCTATGTGTTAATCCAAGTTACCCTCTATATGTATGCTAAATTTCATTGTAATCGTTTCAGTAGAATTACAATGAAATTTACAGTAGAAAAGAGTAACAAACACACACACACATCCTCACAAACTTTCGCATTTATAATATTACTATCAAAGCTCATAAACACCTTAGGCGCGGGTCAAACACAAGCGGCGCGGGCGCGGGCGTGCCATAAGCGCACCTCTTGAATCTGTTTTGCACCACGTCCTTCTTATACATTTTGTATGAAAGAATTTTGGACAGACGTCGAGACGGCACGCCACGGTTGTGCCACGGTTGCGCCGCCTTTCCAAAATTATTTCATACAAAATGCCAATAGCGCACCCGATGCACGCCGGCAGCGCGCCCGATGCGCGCCCGAGGCGCGCCCGCAGTGCGCCCGATGCGCGCCGCGCCGCTTGTATATGTCCCGCGCCTTACAATAATTTGTACCGTACCACTGCAAGATTTATGCTATATTAGAGAGCTAGAAAATTAATGACGTTTACCAATAAATTATACTTCAACAAAGTCACCCCTACACGATGTCCGATACGAAAACCAACACCTCACATCATTGATATCGACAGAGCATAGCAAGTGGACAGTCCGTAATAGATGGCTACAAATAAATATCCCCATTGAAATTGCCTTTCACCATAAATACGGGAAATTCGCTGAGCTTTATAAATATTGCTGTCATCATAAAGCAAGCTATTGTATCATTCGGGTGACAGCAAAGGCGGTAAAGAGGTTTCGAGTAAATCTTTTGGTGTGAATAGTGTGAAACCGCGTTCACGACTAAATTTGTTTATGGCTGCGTAATCTGTCTTACTCTTATCATGTTATTTCTATTTAAATGGTACTTAAAATGATTGTTGCAGAAATGCATTTTTATTGGAGGAATTAGTCCTTAATAAATGCCAACGTGTATATAATTGTTTTAATTTATCATTCGTTATTTTAATTACAATTAGTCCAACGTAATAATTCATATAAAATTTGTTACAGATATACAGCCTAGATTTGAACAAACTAATAATAATAATGAATACTTTTAATTAACAGAATTACGTAGAGCGTTAATAAGTGACTATTAGAAGCTTTAAAATTTAGATTATAAGGTGAAATAGGAGAAGAAGAATTTAAGCCTACAAATAAATCTCACGAATTGCGAAGTTTCACCGAATTTGAGAATTTTAAAGAGAAAACTTTGAAATTACGAGGTGTAATTATTGACAATTAGACAACTGCACGAGAAAGTTAATCTATTTTTAATTTTGAGTAATTAGAGAATCGTGAATAACATTGGCGGCATATGAGTTTGTTGTGTTTGATATATATGTCCAATTAAGATTGCAGACACAATTTATGTATTTTGAATCTAATGCTCAAGGCAGAAAAAATTACTTTCGATTTTTGATTAAACTTTAAATACACAAAAAGTTTTAACAATAACATCAAATGTATCATTAATTATTTTTAATACTGTCAGTTTTATTCATCATCTACTAAAAACTACAAACCACCAGTGAATCTCATAACAAGGAGCAAAGAAAAAGTCGATTGATATGACATGTTCGTCTCATTTACATTCATAAGGATCAAACCACTCGAACGATCTAGACGTTTCAATCCACACAATCGATATCAAGCCATTGAACTCTGATAATTGCACCAAGAACAATACCCAGCTGTGTCGCTGATAAAAGAAAGTTATCTTCAGATAATGGTAAGTGACAAAAAATATAACAAAAGGAGTGAAAGCACGACCATTATAAGGAGTTTCTTGTACCATCTGTCAGGTTACAGTGTGTTTGATGGATAGAACAATCGCGTGGGATAATTTATTCACGACCATCGATACACGACCATAATTGCGCTAATACGGTCGCACCGTGTGACCCGAGCTTTACATCTTAAGTGAGAGAAAGGCTATTTTGTGGCAGGTTTTATATTGAAATTGATTAAAGTATATTTTTATTATTGTGTTACTATATAAATAATTACCTACCATGTAATAATTACGAAATATTTAAATCAATAAGGTTTAACATTTGCCATTTAATAATAATTACAATTAATATCCTCAATTTTTTAAATTTTAGCACCCACTGTTAATTAAGCCAAATTTCATTCAAAACCAGGAAAGGCAAGAATCATGAACCATATTATCTGTATCATAAGCGAAATCTGGCGAAATCACAGACAGTAAACCCCATATTTACTCTGTGGTCAACTGTCACATGTGATATGGCGGGAAATTGGCGGGAAATATTTAATGACGTTGACACTAACGTATTGGTCTATGTAGTCTGTAACGTTATGACAATATTGGTTATAAGATTTGATAACAAACACGTAACTAATTGGATTCCTTGGCGCCAATCTTGCGTTCAGTTTTTTATGTAATCAATTGAAAATATTATGTGAGTGCATTAATGCATTTTTAAGGAGATGGTAATTGATAATTTTATTCTGTTGCTGGTCGTAGGATTGAAAAGGTTTTCGTTATATTGAGCTCATTGAAAATACTTGCAAATCATCACAAAATTATGTCAGGGATAATTTCTTAGGTAATGTTTATTTACAATTCATAGAAACATTTTGAATCAATACCCCACTGTTAAAAGTTAACTGAAGATGCGATTCTCGAAAATTCTAGATTTCTTGATAGCAAAGTGAATTCTTGTTAAGATAAGTGGCTGCGTCTCGAGCGTGTAATCCGATGCTAGTCTGCACTCAAAGGGTAAATATATTGACTCATTTGATACACTTTCTAGCGGTTGAAAAGTTTAACTTTAATAGAACGATTTTTTTCTTGGCATGATGACCGTAATAAGGGAAATTGCATTTATAAGCTTTGAAGTGTTTTAATTACTTATTAATAAAAAATAGTGATGATTTGAGACAAAGACTTCGTAATAAATAATAATGCACTTGCTATTTAATCTATTTTTGTACATAACAAATTTAATTAACATAGGTTCTATCGACTCCCATCCCTTACTGACATTTAAACATATTAATATTCTTCCGTCTTACGATTTATTGTATTCATTCAATCTCTAAAAGGCAACTAATAAGGCGAGTAAAGTTCACAATACACCCATTAAAATACAATTACACAGCCAATGTTCTTATCATCACAATTACAGCAACAAATAGTTGTCCATCGAATTAATTATAAGATTTATTACTCCACAACGGTTAATAGTCATGAAAACAATTTACGTAATACTAGAAACTACTAGACGTTAAGTGAAGGATTATTGGCCCACGCTCTGCACTCAATCATAGGGTTTACAGCTTAGAAATTTTATTGTTCAAATTACTATGGCTTTATGATTATTGTTGTACTTTAAACGTTATTAGAAAGTTGGAGATTGTTATTGTTCGATTTCATGTACTTCACGCGTAAAGCTATGAAATAGAGCCACTAAAAAGGATTTAAGAGCTGATCCCGTGAAAGCCTCATGTGGGCCGTCCCACGTGGCAGAGATGGAATATTGCTTGAACGAGTATTGTAAAAGTGACGAGATACACTAGTAGGTGCTTAAGGAGAGTTGTAATTCTTCATTCTAGCGAGAGAAATCCCGTCCAGCCTGACACATATAACAATCGCATTAATGCAAGTATACAAATGACCGTTAACATATTCAAATGCGTACATAAACGAGGTAAACACTTTCCTTTTCAACAAAGACATTACACGGTCTATGAAATAAGCTATAACACTAGGGTCGCTCCACGATTCTCGATTATCGATAAACACAGAATCGATGTTAGGCTCATTTGTCGAGTTAATATGTTAATGCGGGCGTCCAGTCACGAAGCCGTGCCGGGTTCAAATACAACTGGTTCTATTGCTAATTTTGTTTACAGCTTTGACACATTTGTAAAACACACTTTCCTGCGATGCAGGTCTCGGTATCGATTGTAGCAATCAATAAAGCTGTCTGTTTCGTGACTTATATTTACAGCTTAATAAATTTGTTAGTTTGTTACACGGCTGACGTTATTAATGGGGAGCGACGGATTGAAAGCGGGGCGCTGCTATGAAAATGTATATTTTTTATGAATCGTTAAAAGATGAAGAAAGTAAGTAGTTGTTGTATGTTGCTATAAAGTAAATTGATAAAGAATGTACGGTACGTCATACATTCTACGTAATAAATTATTGAAAGGCGAAAAAATAAAAAAGCTGAGTATACCTAATTATTTTACCAAGAAAAATATTTTAAATCCATAACATTTTATATAAGCTCTCTTGTTAAAATAAATCGCACAAAACAAACGCAATTCAATATTAAGCAACTAAATAAGACACTTAACTTTTAATCACCGTGTAGAAATCTATAAACAGACCAAGTTTAGCAACGGAAACAATCGTTTAATAGAACAACGGTAGCAATTTTCGTCAGATACCATGATACAATCGAGAGGCCGTATAAGGACGTCAGTAATAAACCGTTACAGCTCAACAAAGCAACACCGATATCGATTTCACTTTTATCGATAAAATCGGATCGATATCGAGTCGATAGCGGTGATTCACTACGATAAAGGCGGAGTACAATGCACTATTTTATTACGAGCATAATGGCTTAATCAAGTTTGGAGTAGAAAGTGCTCTGCGTTCGACCACATCACTAATACTTTTATGCAATGAATTAAATCGGTCACCTTATGTAATGTGGCGTAATTAAATGTCAGCCTGATTGTTGTCGGAGCACAATGATTCATGATTTAGGCGATGAGTAACGGTTTATTTGATGTTTTTGTGTTTTTGTGCAGATTCGTTACATCACTAATCACAAAGGTATTAATGCGATGTCGGTTTGCCGATTGAAGTTCGTAGACGAGGGATATGTTCATGAATTATAATTTAAGGCTTATGCATAAACTATGTATGAATTTTATAATTATTATGATAAATCTTATCAGATAAATGAAAGAATTTGTAAACACAACAATTTTGAACATATCTATAGCGAAAAAGAAATTCAAAACATATAGCTTAACATTTATTGGAAGAAATTCATACATAGATACTGCTTTACAAAAAAGTCTACAATTCCCGCCCTCTTACCATTGTTATCCAATAAAATAACCTATTTCTTAGTTGCAATTATCATATGTTACACACAACATAGACAGTAGACACCTACATACATACATTTAAAATGTTCCCACAACCGGTCTCAGAACTTCCCTATATTAATTAAAGAAATAGTCTCTATTAAAGCAAGTTTACTAGCATATAAATTATTAGTTGCCATGTAAACACAGATAGGGTTACTCGAAAGTGTATGAGATGTGCGCGTGGGCGAACACTACCGTTTTAATTAATACCTAAATGCATTTGTACGGTGAAACCAGGGTTTTGTAGGTGACATACATAAATAACAATTAGAATATAATAATCCTGGGGCAATGGTTGTAGAGACAAAGTTATTGTTTTGGACTATTTTCTTGAATGTGTTTTGTGGTGTATCAGTTATTACATACACAGAAATAGGTACATACTCAGTTGATCCGTATCTTGATTAATATAAATCTAGTTATCTGTAAATCTAAATGGAATATGTATGGTAAAGTGTTGGCATGATTCATTAGCCGGGTCACCATAGAGCGAGCAGCCCCGCTATTGACAAGATTTTAAGTAAGTACCTATCTAAACTTTTTCTTATACTTTTGCTATTGTCCATGTGCGAATACAATAACTCTTGACTTTAATTGACTACAATATTTCATATGATTCCAAATACCAACAAGCACCAACACCATAGACCAAAACATACATATATACACATAACTATAGACACAGTATACCCATATATTCTGAATCGTGAGTAACCTGTATAATAGTCTTGTTAAGAGCAAAGGATGAGAGCTCATACGGGGTTAAAAGTCAAAGTATAAATTTAAATCATAGCGTTAATTACCACGGGGCGAATCGCACAAGATGCGAACAGGGTTATCCACTTAGATAGCACATGACTCCCGGCTTTGGCAAGTAGGCAATAAAATAATAACTTTCGCCACTTAAGTATGGCCTGGATCGGCTTCTTGCGGAAGACATTTATTAATTGTTAAGTAGCTTTGTAATGTTTGTTGTTAATTACTTTGAAAGACATGTCAAAAGGATTTTGTTGGTACGTAAGGTGCGATGTGTCGTGATGCATTTGTTTTCTTTTTAATCTTTATCTATACGATGAATATAATAAAATAGCTTATCTATTTACATACAGTCTATAAATAATAGTGTAATGATAAAACTCTACCTCCCTTTCAACTTTAACACGAAGCTATACGATATTTTGTCAACCAAACTTACGTTTATCCAACTCGAATCTCATTTAATTCTAAAATAGAAAAACAATACATTACATGCAGCAATACATTTTAATTAATGGTTGCTGCTTTGCTGACGACTTTCCTTTTTGCCACCATTGCTATATTTTTTTTCTGTTCTGTGTTAGGTTATTAAGATTTATATTTTTGTACATGGTGGCAAATAAAACGCTTTCTATTTCTATTTCTATTTAAAAAAAAAACGTATTTTTATAACAATACTAGCTGCTCCGCGCGGTTTCACCCCCGTGGCTCCACTCCTGTTGCCCGTAGCGTGATGAAATATAGCTTATAACCTTCCTCGATTAATTGAGCTATCTAACACTGAAAGAATTTTTCAAATCGGACCAGTAGTTCCCGAGATTAGTGCGTTCAAACAAACAAACAAACAAACAAACAAACAAACTCTTCAGCTTTATAATATTAGTATAGATAAATGTTAAGAAAATTAATAATTTTCACTCATTAGCTCTTATCAACCACTATAACATACTATATATATTCGCATGACCTACCTCGCATCAAAGCAAACCTCTCAGATTTGAAGCACTAGTCTCGCGTTTCCGATAACATTGATTTACGATCCGACCTTTATCCGTATGATAAATTCGCTAAAAGCATCGTGTATCTTTACATTTAATCGGATGTAAACATGTGTAAGTTATATGGAAGTGGAATTTGTAGCAAATGTAATGTGAATACTTTGTGGAGTAGGTATGAGGCACGTCAAGTTAAGAATATTTTACAAAATGCGAGAAATTGCATATTATGCTTTAAAAAACAATAACAATTTCACTGGTAAAGTTCATGATATACTTCTCGTGTATATGATTAATATTAGTTTTTAACAATAGTTGTTTTTACTATAAAGAAATACATAGTAGGTAATGATTTCAAAAGTACATTTCGCAACATCATATTTTTCACGCTCATAATTCTTTCAAGTCTGACTTACCTAACCTTACAACACCCAACTCCTAAAGTCTAAACTAAAAAACCGTTTACAATCTATACAAGACGAATAGCCATACGTTACATAAGCGCAGTTTCATTCCTATCATTAATTAGCAGAAATGTTAACATGGCAGTGAAAGCATTGTGTCGATATGACCCGTAAGCTGTGGGAAGACTACGCGAATTGATTATGCTATTAGTTCTTAATATCGATAGTGTCAAAGATCGTTATGTAATATTCAGACCTCATGCAACTTAGAACATGAACAATAATTAAGAAGGTTAATTAAATGTGAGAGCTTTAATTTTGAGAGCTTACGTTTCATTCTATCTATTAAAATGAAACCCGTTTCGCGTTGTCACGGCATCACGTGTGATCGACTGAACCGATTTCGATAATTCTTTTTTAATTATACTCCTTAAAGTACGGGGATGGTTCTTATGTAGAGAAAACGTAAATATGTACCACGGGCTAAGCCGGGGCGGACCGATAGTTATTAATAGTAATACTATGCTATTAAATAAAGCATTTATGTTACCTTAATATTATAAAGGTGGACTTCTTTATGTAGAGATGGTACATACCTAAAACAAACAAAAACATATTAGTGCATTGTAATTATATAAGACGACCGATGTATTTGTGCCTACACGGATTAAAATAATAACTGTAAAAAAACCTTTAAATTGGTCAGGGCGGGCGGAGCTGGAGTCGGGGCGATCGGCTAGTATTAAATAAATGTTACTCGATGAATAAAATATAAGTTCGGTGAAGGTTGGGAAATAAAACACGGAGCCAAGGTCAAGATCGAGGGTAAAATATCGATCACTACATTTCTGTTGTACGTTAACATTAGACAAAATAACGCGTCGTTATAAAATAAGAAGATCATTAAACGAGTATTAATGTAACAATCGCGTGAAAAAAGAAATCCTTAAGTTTTTATTCTCATTTATTTTCCTCAACCACCTCACAGAATAAAACACATGTGAAGAATAATTGTAACATGAATTTGGCGCTAAATTGTCAATTGTTCTTGTATAGTTAATACATTCTTAAAATCAATTTAAGAATTACATACTAGATTCAAATCTTCTTCAATAATTTACACAATAATTTCTCTTAATAACAAACTTACAACACCTACATGTCAAAATACGCACAGACCTACAGTATACGATTAACCTTTTCAACATTTCATAGTAAAGGTGAAGGCTGTGGCAAGGTCACGGAACAAAGGACAGCTAACTAGGTCAACGGGGCTCTGGGACTTAACGTAGAACAACCCTTTGCACGTATAATATTACGGACCTACAACCACCCTCTACGTAGCCTTGTATAATTAATATTAAGATGGATACGTGATTTTAAGTGTCTCTTTATTTGAAGGGTAGGTTTTAGTAATCGAATTGGTCCGCGTTTTTCACGTGTGACAGTTTATTTCATCAATTGCAGGATAAGGTAGAGTATTTTCCAATATTCAAACTAACGAAATCAGTGAAATAGAATGCATAATTTGAAGCTTTTCCTACTACGATTATAACACATTTTTTTCATTTAGAAAACGCACTTTCGCCCGAGCTAAAAACCATCCAATGAAAGCACAATTTCCTTTAATTATATCTTGTCCTAAAATGCGTTATCCATGTACGTACATAATTGCACACAAACAGTTTAAATACACAAAAAGTCGATCTCCTGAAGCAATAAATAAGAGAATGACATCACGACCGAGTTCGTCATCGGTCTTCATTACTCATACAAATATCAATTTATCGAATTAAACAATGTAAAAATTTATAGTCCCGGGGACCACCGACAAGTCCCTGTCAGTTAACAATAAAACATTGCCTGTTAAGTGATTTATGAAATTGTAATATTCAGTGTTCTTTCATGTTATGTACGTATAGGGCAAGTTTCAGTTGAAGAATTGACTTTTAAATAGTAATTATTGATATATTACATAGGGAATACATTCCCTTGTTACTACAGTAACAAGTCATATTTCTTGCCAAAAGTTTAACATAAATAATTTAAGAAAGATATCGTAATTTATTTTCAGATCAATTAAGAATAGACACATTACTTTTGGTAATTCATTTTTTAAGCCAACCCTTCGACTTTTTATGAAAATATAGTTTGTAGGATTATATATAATTTTCAAGCATTTCCTTACGTAGAAGAATACGAATAATATTCTCGGTTGTTTTAGGTGTTTTTATTTCCCTGTTAGTTAAGAGTATTTAATGAAGAACCAATGTTATTTATATATAATAACCTTACAAGAATGTGATGTCGCTATCACAAATTAAATGTAAAAAGCTTCGCCAGCTCTCGAACTACAGTCATCAGTGGGACGCAATCAGACTGCAGTTTGTTAATATAAATGGGTACAACAAATTGATTATCAGTGATGTATCGATCGTACTGCTAGTTATCGAGTGGACAAACAAAAAGCGGCATTCCTTTAAAAGATTTATTATGAGTGTTTCAAGATATGAACTACGTATGAATGAAAATTATATTTAAAGCCCCCGTGCTTTTTTAATTTTATGATACCAATTGTATAATGAGGTAGAGGTTGACACTCATTAACATTATTTTGTATGAATAAAATATGATCTCAAAGAGAAATAGCTAAAATTACTAAATTTCAATATTTTATCTTAATTTACAAATATGTACATAAATTTTTATAAATGTATAAATATAGTGAAATTTAAACAGCCATCTTTTGCGATCTATGTAAAGCTTATTTCATTACAAGAACACCGTTTAATCACAATGCGCTTACTGCAAACCCGTCGTTCATACCCCAACATTAATTTCCATTAACTAACCTTCCCGTCGCAACCGAACCGATTAATCAAAACGATCCTGTAGAACATTTAAAAGAACACAAACAAAACATTGCACGGAATGCAAAAAGAATTCGGCAATACATTCAAGACGAAATTACTGATCGCAAGAAACAATGGTTGATGCAAATTGCGAGCGGCGCACGAGCAAGAAAAAAAACATTCGACATGTTCAATTCAGTGTACCATAAAGGGTCTACGCTTTTAAGGCAGCCGTACCATTGTCAGGGCAATATTGAAATAAAAAGTACGCGACCCGGAAAGGTTGGGCGGGAAGGAATTCTGCATAAAGCTTTACGCGAAATATGTTTTAAGCGCCAAATTCTTCGAGCTTCGAGCTTTTTACTTATGCCAATATAGGACAACATTTTACAGAACGCCAACAACACACGATTTTAATACAGCAAAAAGCCTGGGAAGAACGGTTACAGCACCTTTAGTGTTCACAAAAAATTAGGACGATCTACTTTGTCAAATCAATAATTTCTATTCCTTCCACGATGTCTAATACATTAAAAACCAAACACAATGATACGCTGCTACAGATATTTGTATGTATATATTCCACGACCGTTATAAGCAGTGGACAGTCAGATAAATTATGCATCAGGCGCGGAGCCTATAATTCAAGCTATTAGTCGAATTTCGTGTTTTAGTGGCGAAGAGAAAGTTGCTACCAGTCTTCACTACGCCCCATATTGGTGGGTGGTCCAATTCAATAAACTATAACGGAAATTAAGGGACTATTCACGAATATTTTTATGAAAATTGAATTAATAACAAACCGTCATATTATATCATATCGATGAAATTACTAGATACTGTAGGTAATAACTCTAGGTATTTTACTAAAGAACTTCAATAATAAAACATTGAAATTTCTTTTCAGCCTGAAATTATAACTTTAAACAGGGTTTATAGTAAGTATATTAATGTTTTACAATTCTATATACAATCTTTTTTTGAAATAAACAACCTCTAACAGCATTTATACTTGTAAACGCTTTGTGTATTATTATTAAGTTTAAAAAATAGTAATGGGAAACAAACGATTTTACCACTTTAATATGAATCCCATGACTTGCCCCACACACAAGCACGTGCCACAGTCGATGTTTATCTGGCGTTCAATGCTACATTAACTTGTAAAAACCCTATAATTTCCCGCTTGACCGGTGAAAAATAACCTTAGGCAAGGATTTGTTCTGATTTTATTACTTCTTATATGCAACCTTAGAATTATTGAATGTTAAAGAAATTTCTTTGAAGGTCAACTCACTTAAATATCCGTAATTTTAAGAAAACCCATTGTTGTAAGAAATATAGATACATGACTACAATGCTCATATATGTATATATGTATGAATAATAAATAATTATTCAGTATTTAAAAGTTGAGCTTCGAACTAGAAGCTTACTTCTCAGATCTTATAAACTTCACTGTTATAAAAATAGACTAAAGGACAGGCTTTATCCAGAATATGAAATAGCATACAATATAGCTAAACAACAGATTTATTCCTACATACGGAGTAATTTGCTAAAATGAATTTAATCAAATACACAACAAGGAAAGGCCATAACATAATTACATGTCGTGCTTTCTCCAGCCAACTGAACCAAAATTGGCAAAACCTACAGGCAATTTGAAATAGTAATTGTGGCCAGATAGCATTAGTTTCTGTTCAACAGGTGCCTTATCAGCCAGATCGGCTGTTTCCGTTAACTAGCTGTACTACCATAATGATTGGTGGAATAACGTGCTGTCTTTTGTTTTTCTTATTATACACGGAGATTGAAAGATTAAAGCGCGTCACACACGGTGAAGATACTATAGGTAATATTTTATGTTAAGATTCTCTAATATAAAATATTACAGTATCTTAAGGTATCCGGTATCAGCGTTCTGACCATCATTTTTCTTTTTGTCATTGCGTACTAAGACCCCTGTAGAACCGCCATCCTGTTACAAATGACCTGAAACACTGTCACAAAATTTCGGGTCATTTGTAACAGGAACCGGATACCTTAAGATACTGTAATATTTTATATTAGAGAATCTTAACATAAAATATTATAGTATCTTCACCGTGTGTGACGCGTTTTAGGAATTGGATTGAAAGATGAAGCCTTATATTTCCTTCTCCAGACTCCGACTCCGACTTTTTATAACAAAATGCAATCACCATCAATGCTAATAGATGATGCGTTTCCTTTATGTGTAGATGATGATGACGCCGAGTTCATGTGAATTATTGTGAGTTCATTGTGAGTTACATAATATTAATGAAGAATTTACGGTTTTCGTCATATAAGTATACGTATTAGCCAACAGTTTAGTAATTTATAAGACGTTACAAAAACATTTGTTAACACTCACAACAATAATGTTATAAGCCAATCTATCTCTAAACAGTAAACAAAAACTCAACTTCACAACCAACGCATCGTCTATAAATCGTTCTAGAAAATTCTCGAAACAATGCGAATCGGGAAGAAGCATGGTTAATGGGTGAGATCGCAAGGGTATGAATCACCCTGTGGGCGATACAGGAAGTCGCCCACGGGAACTGGGAGCCAAATGATACAGCCGTGCCTGTCGACAGATTATATAATGCTGCAGATAGCTTTGTCGAAATAAATACTCCTTGCTGATAGCTGGCTGTTTATTCTGTTAATGGCTCGTGATTATTTAGTAGTGAGTGGAATTGATATTAATAGATGGTTGTTTAGTAACATTCAATGATAGATCACTCCTTAGATCGTTCGATCATGTAGATACTTTTCAAACATTTGAAATGTATTCGTCTTTATCTACATCTACTGGGTTTCATCCCAGAATGCTGGAAATAATAATATAAAAATGTAGTCGTGTAAATATATTAAAAGCTTGCGGCGTACATCCAATTTGTTTTATGACCATTTTATAGCACTGTTACATTTTTAAACAACCCTTAAAAGCCCGACCTCGTTCCCATTAACATTAAAAATGTAGATTTCATTCCCAAAGTGCAATTTTAGTAGATAAGTATATTTTATAAGCATATTTATTTCAGACGTAGCAATTTTTTAAACTATCGAATAGCTTTTTCCCATTATCTACAGTGTACTATGTAATTCATTGTGAAATAGAATTAAAATCATTGCATTTTTCTCAATTATTTTCTCATTAAATCTTGGTCAATACTAGATAAAAATCTTGTAAAGGGCTGGCGATAGGGCCGTTCGTTTCGGTAGCGTAACGCAACAATTGCGCAACCAATAGCGATGAGATCACCGCGCTGATTATTCTCTGAGGCAATTAGGGCTTGTACTATCGGACACTGTTAGCTAATGACTACAATGCATTTGTTTCGCAAATTTCATTATTGTACTGATTGTGGAGTTGGTTAGTTTTAACGAGAGAGACCAATCTTTATAATATAATGGTGATTCAAAGCGCTTCAAAAAGTCTAGTTGAATAAGGGCTGATTTTTCAATCCTTAAACTTATTCGTCGAATAATGTATAAAACTACCATTTTAAAAACGTATTCTAATTGCCCGTATTTGACAGTTTACGTGACATTTTAATATTATCGTGTAATACTTTATTGGACGGTTATGTTTCATCCAAGCATTGAAAAATCGGCCCTAAATTGTAAAAACAAGTGAATTGCAGTTATTGTAAATGTATTTCTATTTTGGTATATTTATTCATTATCCACAATTAAACTTTGATATTTATTATCTTGTATTCGGGTATAATCTAAATGAAACCATCTTCACCCATTTTATGAAAAAAAAATCCAACTTAACTCGAGCTTAGGTACACATATAATGTGTTTATTATGAAATGAACACGACAATATTATTTATAGAGTTGTTGAAAGTAGCTACATAATACATATCATAAAAGCGAAATCTTGGAATAGATACTCAAACAAAATCTACCCAAATGCCCGTTTTGTGGAAGTGATAATGCTTACAGCTCGAAGGATAGATAAAGTACTACAGAGCGATGCGATAAAATAAATCTCAATACTGAGAAGTCGCCTATAGACTTGTCAAACAATATTTCTACTACCTATGATCATATTTTTATCATATCAGAATAGAAAGTAACTTCTCTTAACATTGTAGATAGAAGATTTTACTGAAAAAAATTATAGTAGTGGGTTTATAATAAGCCTTTACAGGAATACAGTTTCAAAAGCAGTATTCAAAAAAAGCACGTAAGTATGCACGAGTCAAAGAAAATGTATCCTTATTCGAAACAATACAATGAGGTACCGTAAGCAAAAAACCTCGCAGGTCAGTGCGTGCGTTTTTCAAGAGAAAGGTCCACAAAAACGCAAAAAAACGATTTATTACCGTACGGAAGCGCTGTTACGTCAACATTGATCGTAAATCTGATGACATTAATTTTAATACTTCCTACAATTACGGGACAATCGATTTATCGTTTATTTGATTTTCGTGTTGACTCTACGATCAATTATCATATTAATTATGAACGAATTATGTGTTAATATTCATAAATGTTTAATACTTTTTACAGTGTCAATATTGTTTCGCAATTTAAGCGTGGTCTTTATCGAATATTTGTTAATATATAAAATTGGATTTCAGAATACGTGCTTTAACTTGTAAGAGGTTGGATAAACGAAACCTTTCCCTTTAATCCAATAAAATTTCATATAACTTTCATTTACTGATGGATTCTACGTTACATATTGTTATCATTTTATAAGTTTAAAACATTCTTTTAATATTTGATTCTAAAAAAGATTCTGGTAAATTAAATATCAAGCCTATATTAGGTGCAACTTTAAACTTATAAATCACAATGGAAACCCCTATAACTATTTCCTCACACGTGACTATTTTCAAGCACATTGACTCACAATTTCATCGTATCGTGTGTTAAATGATAGTTATTTAGTTTTTGCACAGCCATTAGATAAAGTTAACTCATAAAGAAAATTACATGCAATTTGCTTTCAACGTGCGAGTAAACATTTTCTTAGTCGTGAATAATTTAGCGCGTGCTATAGAGCGTCGTGTTTTTAAATGATTTATAAGTTGCATGTGGAGATATAGAGATATCGGTGAGATTGCCATCGTGATCGTCTGTAAAATCAATACGGCGAAGGAATCGTGCTCAAAGTGGGCGTTTAACCTTTGGCCGAAGGCGTGCGGCGCGGGCGCATACGCCGCGTCAAACCATCCATCATGACCACTATCTGAGGCAAATTAACCCAACACAGACGCCACTGAACCTGCTCGTCCAGTACTTGTGATCTCTCATTCAGTACTGGGTGCGACACACCCGGGATCAAACACAATGGTTACTTTTGTATTTTACTACCCGAATGGGACATTTACAAATCGCTTTGCGCTGAGCACGTCACGCTTTACTATTTGACTTTCCTCCTCTAGTTAAGAATCTGCGATTGTATCGGCGCGACTTAACTGATGGTAATGCATATTGCTATTTGAAATAATTATAAATAACTTCGTGCAATTATTCGCGCTTGTAGGAGTGTTCTTGTATGTGTTTACTACTGTTAGTATTACATTAAATGCATATGTATAATATGGTTTAAATATAAAACACATGAGTAAAGATGTTTTATATGCATCGTCTATATATTGTTACCAAATATAGTTATTATAATGTCTCCATAAGGAACGTTATTACAAACTTTGAGACAGTGAGATATCTTCGCTCAGAGCTTCCCACCAAAATCACTCCAGACATTCAAAGACCCATAAATATCACTCCAACAACCAAACACAACACAAATTACACGAATTTACCGTTCATTTATCACTTTCCACATCGCCAAGCCCTTAATCTCGTCGCGACATATCATCTCGATACCAATTACTAATGTAAATAAGCAAAGGTAACCTTGATAGGGATATACTTGATAAATGGCAGCAATTGGCAGTTATTGCAAGTCATAACTCGACTGGAGACACGGATCACATCCTCGTACGGGCGAAAAATAATGATTGCCGGTACGTGGTGATCTGTCGAGATATGCTATCGACTACCTTTATTTTTTGGGATGCTTTTGATCGAGTTTATTTATATGCAATTTTTACATTTCGTTATGTATTGGCATTTTATATTTCATGTACACCGTACATACAGATACAGTTCAAACGCATCAATTTTAATTATTGTACCTACCTATTCTTCAAATAAATTGTATATCAACATCAAAGTCTCATCATTTCACCGATCTACGATTCCACACAATGCCGCGTCCAGCCTCTACAATAAGCTTTATAAAGATAACATAACAATTAACAATTATACTTCTAAATAAGTAGGTACGTAATTCTCTACATTTGATAATTACTGGGCAGAATCGTAGACTGAAATACTCGTAGTAACTAGTACTACTCTCTTATTTATAGAACGAATTCGCCAGTTCTCCATTACAGCGTTCCTAAAATAATGAAGCGTCTCACGCTCAATAGCGAAGAGTAAACTATTTTGAAATACGTCAAACGCACGTCGGGTATCGTATTAATAAATAATTATTATGAAAGCCAGCGTCACTCATGATTATATGCGTGAAGATACAATGATCCGGCCCGGTGCTGTAGCGAGGCAAAATGGCTGTAATAGCGAATAAATACGCATAAACGTTCATTAAAGTACTAGTAATAGATTTATGTTTGATATAGTGTGTTTGTGAGAACGCTGTTTAGAATATAATGTCTTTGTAGGTATGAAGATGAGATTTTGTACTAAAGTGGAAAATTTTTACGTATTACGTATAACAAGAACATTACTTGGTTTCTTTTTGTTAATTTTGCGAAAAGTGTGCTCGTTGCCATAATTACTAAATATTTCTGGAAGTGCCTATTTTAGAAATACTGCCATCGCAAAGTATTGTAGTTTTTAAGTTTAAAAATATACCTACTAATTATTTTCACATAAGTACGATCAATATAATGCCACTATCAAAACTCTTTACCCGAACTTCTACCAACCAACCTACTCTATAATTCAGTACGTGATAATTCCGGATACCTCATTAAATACATTATCGGCTCAACAAAAAACAGTTACAAGTTCGCTCGCGTGATAGATAGCGATCGACGATACTATCAAGGGTCAGCACAAGCTAACAATTATTACTGTAATGCTACCGCAATTATATTATATAGCTCTCATAAAGAAAAGCTTTTTACCTTTATCGCTAAGTTCTTATAATTTCAATCGCTGCGCTTATCTCTGGAAATTATCTGAGTTATATCAATTATCGTGTTAGTCATTCTGTATGTTGTTTATCGCGTGCCTTAGCTTTTCGCTTTATAGAAAATCATTTCTTGGTAAAGTTCTTTTGAACTATCGTTTACTTATCTTGCTACATCGCTTTATCGAGGTATTTCTGGATTTTTTTTGAAGTATTATAAAATTATATTATGAGTATTATCACATTTGGTTTATAATTTTAAATATCACCTGCCTGAAATAAACAAACAATACCACATGATGGAAAAGCATACACATGTAGATAAAATGTATAAGCTTTATCACGTTGTCATCATCGCTAACTTATAAGTAGCGTTAGCTACTATTAAGTATTCTGTATATACCTATGTGTCTAATGTTTTCTGCCTAGAATACATCAACGTTTCCCTACCATTAACTTCACCGATACAACCAAAACATACACATTGCCATGTAAAAGCTTAACCTTATCTCAATCCATATCTCTATCACATTATACACAAAACACATAGTTTGCGGGTTGCGACATGGTCCCCATCAATCACAACTAGTCACGAAACACTTACAGCTAATACCACTCAAATTGACAGGAATAACGCTACTCGAACTGTCAAAGGACCAATTTCTATTTGATATAGTGTGCCAATGCAGTGAACAAGCAGTTATTACACTGGTTAGACATACAGTTAATATTTAACATTGGAAATTGTTCTAAATGTATGACAATCCTTTGTCGGTATCTCGGAGTATACAATCAAACATAATAAAAATATACTCAAATATCTATTTAAAAGTAATCCTAAAAGGAAACCAGATATATCTCTCGGTACTTGCAACTCGAATTCCCTAAAAGAAAGCTCCAGAAATATCTCGTGAAGGTACTGCATTCCGTGACCATGCAAACCCATTGAACTATAGATAACACGAAGAAAATACCCGACCACGGCACTTTATCACGATCCCCGGATAGAAAGTAGCGTATGAAATGATTCATAATGACAGATAGACTTATTAACAATCCGCCACATATAAATCAATAGCCAACATCGACAACTGCACGAAGAGCGAAAATGTGAATCGGGCTTATGATTTATTTGTTAAAAGATAAAGCCTTTTCCCGCCGTTTATTGCCGTGTAATATAATTGTGATATATTTGCTGACTGTACATACGCGGTTATGTGTGTGTGTATGGTGTGTGTAGATTGCACTTAGTATTTAAAGACAAGGATACATACGATAAAGGATACTACAGAATTTTTATCAGGTTTAATCATTTTGAAATTATTTTTGCAGAAGTTCGTAAACGTTAGTTAATTTGTTGTAAGTACTAGACAATCGTACCTACTCATATAAAGAAAATGTTTAAATTGATGCCTGCTGATCAAACTTTAGAACTTTTACCTCCTTAATTTAAGACAAATTTGAACTCTAAATAAATAATTAGAAGTTCTCATTCTCTGAGCTTTCCTGTCCCTTAACATATGAAATATATAAAAATCCCAAACAGCTCCAACTTCATGCTGTACCCACACCGTGACCAAGCATGATACGCCATACGCCCACCGCCTGACTCCAATCGTAAATCGATTGACGTAACCTAAGTAGGCATACATTGCAATGATAAATGTGCGCCCTGAGTAAAGCTTGTTAGCTCGAGATGCAGATAAATAAGCACTTTTAACACGCAACCAAACGAATCACCTGTCATGCCGTTAATCTGTGTTGCTTTATAGTTATTTTTGAAGTGAAAACTTCTTTAGCGGCGTTGAGCACTTTTTCTGTAATGGGTATAAAATCTTAAACTCGCGTCAGGACACGTGACCTGATCGAAAAAGCGTAAGACGGATGGATATCAAACATGCTCAACGTTAAAAATCAAGTTTTCACTTCTGCCGGCACTCCCGGAGTGCAACCCTTCTTTTTTTATGATTACTAGAGCAATGTTGGTTTAGTGGGATCTGAATTAAATCTCAGGTGAATAGACAAGTGTGCATTTTTTTTTCAATTAATGAGCATAGGTACATAATATCGTTACTAATCCAATCTGTGAAAGGATAAATCGTGAGGATAATGCCAGTCGATAAATGGAAATTAAAGTATTTGGTAAAAATAGGTACAATATTTGAAAATTTTGGAATTATAGAAAAAACTAGACATGAGACGGGATTACGCTTCAATTATGCCAAAAATGCGTATCTTTGTTAAGTAAGTTGCATTAAATTATAAAATCAGTATGTACCTACACAGACATATTTATTTTATCAATACCTGCGATGAGTCAGACAAACAAGGTACGTACGTAATTTTGCCCTGCATGCAGTCCCTTTAATCTGCCTTCCGACACAATAAAAAAGCGACAGCATTTAATCACATCTAGACCACACAGTTTTTCACAATGTACAATTACAGAGCCGACAGCCATGTAACCATCCTATAAATTAACACTATTAGTCTAAGATCCCACAGCATTTTCGTGCGTTCATCGTTTTTTTTTGCTAAAACCAATTTTATGTTTAAATAAATCTATTAGAAAAAAATTAATTAAAGATGCTTGCGGCCAAATTTTGACTGGCAACCTAGTCGATATATATTCTACTAATTATAAATATACATAAAATTTTGGTTTTACCAAAAAAACGATGAACGCACGAAAATGCTGTGGGATCTCGTACTATATCGACCGTGACATTTGTTAACAACCACTGTTTATCTGTGCATAATAAAATCAGAGAATCACCCGTCGATCGTTGTATGGCAGAAATCAATTTGGCAATTAATCACCACGCTGAGAAGTGATTATTTAAATTATAGTCTTCTTCAATCAGTGCTCATTACTAGGTATGATTTATGAGGCGGTTTTTGCACGATTCGTATCAAAAGTTGCATACATATTTTATGATCGGTGTCCTCCTACGTAGATGATACAATGTATTGCAGCTAGTTATTTAAAATGAAAGTGAAGCTAGTTTGTAGTTTTTTCTAAGAGGAAGCATAAAAATCTATGATGTAAAGATTGTAAATAATGAGTAGGTGTATTTGCAGGTACTGTAAAAATGTTATTATGCAATCAAGTAATTATGTAAAGGAACTAAAAGCCGTATCACCGACTTTTCTTTTAGGAAAAAACATATTATATAAACTGAAGGCCATTCACAGATGTTGGTATAAAAATAACCCATCATATTAATCTTGTCCGAGTTTCATCTAGTATCCAATTGGTCTATATCTACCTAGGTACCTTAAAAATTAATACAGTAACCACAGATTATATCATTAAATTGAAGTTTTAAAGAGAAATTCAAAAACCTTGAACCTGACTCTCACACATACATTACCATGTTATTGGTATCCAAATCTCGGTCACACAAGTATTACCACATCCACATCAAAACCACATTAAAACATCGATAAAATAACATTAAACAAGTGTGCCAGCAGTTATTCCATTAGTTTGAGCAAACACGACTAGCTTAATTGAAAATTTAATTAATTTTGATCGGAAACAAAGGAAGACGCTAATCAAACAGGAAGACATTACCCGCTTTACGCGAAACCGGTTAAGATCGATCGTGTGAATACACCAATGTTTTTGGAGACAGTTATGTAATTATTACGATAAATATGCATAATAATTCTTAGAAAAGATAGTAATTATGTGGAGTCCTTCCGTCAAAGATTCCAATATTTATTTTTATATAATCGTAACGAAAAACTGGATTTGGAAGGAAGCATAACTATGTTAATGCGTATATTAATTTTTATTTAAAGGATTGTTTATTTTTGCAGGCGACTAAATAGGTACGGAAGCATTAATTCAGTTGTTATTTTTAGCGAAGTTCCTTTTTATAAGTAACCAAAAAGATTTCTATACAAATATTAAACGACGCACATATCAAAGTAACATTTCTTAAAACATCTAAACCGTAGACCAAAAGACCATTCAGTCCAATCAATGGAGCCTGCATCTTCACCCAATACCGAGTTTCACTTAATGATAAATGAAATCACCGCATATGATTTATTCCGCAATGAAAACCTATTCACACGTTTTCTATGCAAATTTCTAATTCGAAGTTTTCAATTAGTTTTGCTTTCACCATTCAATGGAAAATGTTATGGGTACCGGAAAATATATATTGCACTTTGAGGTTAAGATGAATTTGCATTTCTGATTATTGCGCTTTTAAGTAATGAATCTGTACTTTCAAAACCATTCGTTATAAATATCTACGTGTCGTGTCAATAAAAGTATTTTTTATTTTTACCCGTAAATTAGGTAATAGGTAGGTACCTATTATATTATATTATATTTAAAGGCAGCTTTTACAGTGCATTTATGCTTAACGATATTTCTGCAACAAAATAAAGTACTCTAATTCGTTAAAAAAAGAAGCTAAGAAAATAACATTATAATTGGATCCTTATATGTATCAGCTTCAAATATTAAACAAACTGTCTACCATCTTTTGACTCAGATCTGACGTAAAGCTAAGTCTCTAAAAATAAGCCAATAAAGAAAGCCGGCGTATAAAGCGTATAAGATGCGATTAAAAAAGCATTCCATTGAAATTGCAGTAAACTGCGCGAGATATAAACTTCTTAACGTCAATATAAACACCACATTATAAATTAATATGCAACTGAATGTGTCACTCGGGACTCCAAACACGTAGGTACATACCTAACAAAAACGTCTCAAGGATTACCGAGTCCAGTAAACTTGTTTCTTAGCTAGAATTAAAAGAAAAATTATTTTTTATTGCCGCCATATAAATATCTTGTCGACATAAAGATCGCTTTGTATCAAGCCAAACAATGGCGTGTTTCATTACAATGTTAACTTTGTGTCGTTTATGGACTAGTCTTCAGATATGCCTTAGACTTGGCCGTAAGAAGGATAAAAGATAGCCTGTACTGAGATCTCGCAATAGAAAGCGATGATAAAACATTAATGCTACAATTATTCCTATATGTAAACAACTTATGCGCTTGAAGCATGACGAAATGTAACAAATGACGAATCACAATGCTGAATTTAAAATTATAATGTTAAATAATTTGGAAAATCCAAAAGTGCACGCCTCACAATTTTTTTTAATAAATATTTATTAATTATTATTTTTGTTTATTTAATAACAATTAAACCACATCGAATCAGACCCTGAAAAATGAAAGGGTTCTATTCCTGAGCATACTCAAGCGTAAGAGAAAAAAAAAGACTCGATTAGTAAAGTATTTCGGTCGCTATCGTGTTAACAAGAAAAAGGATCCGCACTTACAGACACACGGACGTCCAAGACAGAACTTTTTTAAACTGTTTTTTTAACTAGTTTAAATAACAAAAATGACATCAAAAATATCATGAACGTTAAAAATAGTGTTTTTTCTTAATATGTGTGTGTATGTATTATCTTACAAGTGCAATGTATGATACTTAAAGACATTTTAAGTTTGAAAAATCAGATGTTTTGCGCGAAGTGACCGTAGTACCCACCTCAACGCTTCGCTTATGAGGCGTGCAATTCTAAATGTCGAATGTTTATAAATTAATTCAATTTAACGAAACTTTCTTTACATCAAGACCTTTAAATGACGAAATGGTCTTTAAAAGCTATCGTAAAACTATAACAAAATATATATATTAACATTAACTCAAATATAAATCTACTTAACATTTAACCATTCCCTGAATCTCAAAAATATTAACACTTATTGAAACTGATCTATGTATTCTTATAAGGTTAACGAAGTGAATTAAAATCAAGAGCAAGAATATTTACAGTAGATAGAAACAGATTTCCAAAAATATCCAGATCGTAGTACCTCCACATTTATTAAACCTTTTAGTCTAACAACAAATAAAACATAAAATCTCATACAATTTCATAAACCTATTACGTACATTAAAATAACGTATCTGAAATTCATATGAGGCTCAGGTATGACCTACAATTGTGCCTGTATAAGGCAGTGTGTCGTGTACACAAGAAGTGATATTTGCATAATCATCCCATACGGAACGAATTCATTATTGTATCGCGTGTCCGTTGTAAGACACGACACGTTATGCTTTATTTTATTGATTTATTTTCAAATGGTGTTTAAATCTTAAAAATAAATTTATGTGCTATGCTAAATAGAGATACCTAATTTGAGAGTTAGTAATGGTTTGATAACAGAGGAATTAGAAAAGAGTATCGAGGTTGAAAAACACACAAGAAATTTTTTGATAAAGACTGGAATTAGTGAAATCATTGTATTAAATTGCAAACATGTTAAATTTTATAATTATTAATCAAGTAATTTTGACAAATATTAAGCATTAAAAAGTTCCAGTATACCTACCAGAATAATAAATTTATTTTAATGTTATTCATAGACTGAAATTTGAAACCGTCCAACCACAAGCTTGAAGAAGAACATATAATACTAAATAATTCTGGACATTGGAAAGCTAGCATTTGTTATTCGATATTTTATAGTAATAAATAGAGACAAGTCAATTATAAACTGTCTAATAGATTACGCTGATATCTATAGAACACGTTTTCATGATTCTCAGCGAACCCACTAAAACGTGACGATTATTGTTGGCATTAAATTGAAGACATGACTCGAAAGTCATGTTATTTAGCTGTACGGTAACCTGAGACTGATTTAAAGAGCCCAATAGCTTACTATTGTCGACGTACAGATTAACTGACATCGTTAAACTTGGCTTCACACAATATGTCGAAACATTACAAATTATTATTGATAAACTTGGATAATATGAGAGTTTAGAATGGGTTAAAGTTTATGGTACTTATAAAGACTGTTGTTTTATATACTTTCTTGTAATAATTACTAATTAAGACAAAAAATAATCATAGCAAAAATGTCAATTGAAATTTATTGTGAGAGCCTACAATAATTGCAGCATTATTTACGTTTGTTCGTTAAAAGTTCTATAAAACCATAACAAAAGTCATAACTAATCTAATAAATGAATAACCAGCTCATATACAAAAGCTGAAACCATCCAGCAACATAGTTAAAAATAAAAAATATATTTAAGTATTACACTTTACATTGCTACCCGAATCGTTTAACAAATTCATAAATCAAACACTTTATCATATAAATAAAATAACTTTTTCGGCTAGATTCCCGTAAGACAATGCAACCGCGCACACTGTCTCCTGTCAATCAGGTTATTAAGGGCGCTTTGGTCGCCCGTGGGCGGACCGCGGTGACAACTGAAAGTAGCAGACTTTGTTCTACTCGTTAAATCAATACGAGATTTTATCTAAACACGCATGCACTCGGAGAATGGGTATCGAAAATCACGCAATCGAGTAGCCAAAATTGTATCGATGGATTGTGCATTTGGCGCGAAAATTTTAGAATTCAAGTGAAAGATAATCATTGGTGTTATAAATGCCTTGGCTTATACATTTCTTGACTGTAAATAACATGGCCACTGTGAAAATAAAATAAATTATTCGATATGCCTAAGAAAATAAGAGAAAACAACATGCTCCGATAAGTAAATTAATCATTGGATGAAGTCGTCGTTTAAAACGGACTTAGATTTAAAAAGATTTTGTTTATGCACCAATGCCCAAATAAAAACGAAAACTATGTGTGTCTTTATCAACACAGCGTCATTAAATTATACGTAAACCTTACTCATAATATATTAAACACACTCAAGGGAGCACTCAAGGCAATTAACAAAAGCACACTTCATGCATCCATGTAAGCTGATACATTGACTCCATCGAGTTCTTCCTTAATAAGATCTATTGAGCTCAAATACTTACCGTCTAACACCGATATTGAGTTTCTAATCGTGTTTAGTTACAACTTACAAGACACGCGATTTTACAGAATATAGGAATTTACGAACACTATCTTATTATCTTGAATTGCTGCTTATGTTATTACAATTTGTGAACATTCTATCAAAAACGTTAGACTCTTCCAAAAACATTGGTATACTTTTAATCCCTCTTCACGATCGGTAAGTAGAAGCAATCACGAAAGTGTAGAGGGCCTAAATGTCTATGATCGGCCGTCATTGTAGATGTACTTTATTCACCGTAATGGCGGCAAACATCGTCGATCATTTGTTGGGCCAACGCTCTCGATTGTAAAGAGGGCCCATAAAGATCACAAATGCGTAAGTCAATAGCAAAAAGCTGGATATTTTATGCTAAGTGTCGGTAAAAAAGAGTTTTTCTTCTATAGCATAAAAGGTTGGGTATACACATAGAACTCACAAGAGATGTATCAAAGATAGCCTTACTATATCTCTAGAAATGGATAGTTATGTTACGTGCAACTTAACAAACATAACACGATAGGTATATTATAATTACGTTGGCAATAGAAGTGTGTTAAACATCTGAGGCAATAAAACATATGGATGGAATACAGATTAGGTGTTACTACGATTTAGGGCCATATATAGAACATTTTTACATGTTTGTAACGTCAGAGCTGCATGTTTTATGGTACATATTACCTATTACCTAGATACCATTGCTTTTGTTTTGCTCTTATATAAAAAAAAAGATAAATGAAACCTTTACATCGTAATTCGTAACATATTTTATGCCTACTTGTGGATGCAACACTTTCCTTCTGCGTAGTTCCTTGTTACCTAAATGATTTTATGTTCTACGATTTTAAATAATGGTATATTTAATACCTATTTATATATCCAAATTTTTTATTAATTAATGTTTGAATACAGTCGATCAATATCAGACGCTTTTACACGATTAATAAAATAGCACAGACAGACTTATAGCAGTTACTTATCATATTCAAATCTATAACAAATATAACGCAAACAAATATAGTGATAAACAGCCTAAAGCCGGTTATTCCAAAGTGGGTCAGTTTAACAATTAATACATCTGCATTTAAACAAGCTCTCAAGATGCGCACGCGATCCCGAGGTGATAATATAAGGGTAGTATTTAAACGAGTGACTGTAAATTAAAGTTTTAGTTATCAAAAATAATTAATTGGGGTAACAGAATTACTAAGTGAGCGACTGACTGCGAGCGATGAAAAATTAATAGATCAGCAACTACAATAACAAACATTAATATGCGTTACATAAAATACAAAATGAGCAGCTTCATAATATTTGAGCGACCTAATATTAATTGTTTGAGTGACAAAATTACGTCTTGTATTATTATAATATTCATTATTTGGCATATGATTTATTTATAGTGAGTGGCATTTTATCTTAATCGAGGTATTTCGAATAGAAAAATAACTTTGAAAAATACTATAATGGACAGAGTAGGTACTATCAGTTCAATTTGTTTTGTTTTTAGTCGCTCATATAGTAATGTAATCACACAGTTAGAATTCTAATATATCAAATGGATTAATCACAATCCTCCTTTAGTACGCTCAATCTGTATTTTATTATCAACTAATATTCGTTGCTTGCTTAGTTTATTTGTCGATTACTCAAATTCATACCGCTCAAGTTATTAAATCAGTATCTCATAATCAGTCGTTCACTTTATTTTCAGTCGCTCGTTTTATTATTCCCCATAATATACTAAAGGGCTGTAACATTGTTGATGAAACGTGGGTTTGCACGCCTTCGCGTTGCTAGGTTAATGGAATATCTGATTTGAGATAAAAATATAATATACAGAATTACCTATTACAGTTGTGAGTAAGTGATCCTAACACTGTTGTTTAAATTTGATTATAGACTTTCCTAAAACAGTTGTGAGTTTGTGATGCAAAAATGCTCCATTTTTTGAAGATTATTAAAAACTTAATATTGGATTAGATTGCATAATTACACTTTATAATAGTTTATTATAAACCAATTTCAATTAAAAATATTGGACACATTAGGTTATTCGTTATTACTATCAAAAAGATATCAATGATGCGAGCTTTTATTGTACCAATTTTTTCATTTAAATTTTAAAGATAAAAAATTAATTAAGTATAACATAAAAGATAAATTTATAAGTTAGCATAATAATTGATAAAGATTCAGACAGCTTCATCTAGCGACCGAATTTTAAATCATCTTACCCAGACTACGTCTATATAAACATACCAGCTCTTTATAATTGTGAAATAGATGTATTTAGAGGTTGGAAACAGCGAAGGGCTCAAGATCTCCACTTTCTAAGTGTTCATTGGGCGGCTGTAATAAGCTATTTTTCAATTGCACAGCTTTCGGTTCACTTTCCAACTCGTGTCGATGTTCTGTTATCTTATAGCCTACAATAACTAATTACAATAGAATGTTAGGAGCTAAATTAATTTCAGTGTTTTATGGCCGGACGTTTATAATTGAAAACCGTAACGATTAAATTATGTATATCATATTTTTTAAAGCTTTGTCTTGTAAAATTATAGGTTGTGCAGAGAAAACTATTAAAACAACTATTCATCATCATAATTCTTATAAGACTATGCAATGTTTATTACGCCATAAAATAATATCGATCGATTTCGATATCACAGTAATTATCGCTATCACATTAAAAACGTGCTTATGAAAATAAAAACGCACCGTTAACTTTTCAGTTTTCACTCACCCCAGGCGATCCAAGGCTTTTAACCCGACATGACCTACGCTAATACGATTCACAGATACACATTACACCGAACATTATTAATATCATTAATATTAAAGCAGTGTAGGCGTAACTGCTTTTCTACACAGGCTATTAAAAGGCTAATGCACTCACAAATACAATAAACCGTCGATAAATATTGATCTAACTGCTGAATATAAACAGTCGATTTATGCATCGGTCTCAGCGATCAATCATTAATTTAACTACGAATAAGGACTCGTATTGTGATATTATGAGACTCACAACCTATTTATCAACCAATTGTAGTTGTGGTTTGACTTGGAAATTGGAATATGCTGTAATATATTATTGGTTGTTAAATATACTATATCGTGGATACACTTTCGTGCAAGTCGGTAAAGTTCATTCTTCACGCACAGTTCAAATTAGGTAGGTACTTACATATAAAAGAAAAATAAGAAGACCGTTGACAATTATTTCTTAATTGTTGATAATTATTATCACCGATAAGGCACACCAAGTTGGAGACATTAAACTAAGATATCTATACTTTATGTGTAATCAAAAAATACTAACGACATTTTTCTAAATATAATCTCTACGATTACTTATTCATAATCCCGTAACAGAAAATATTTTTTCAAATACGCAGCATCAGCCTACGCAATTAATTCAAATCCTTTGAGTGTATTGTATAATTTTTCATTATTTAGAGTGCGTGTTACTCTGTGTATCTCCCACGCGACTGATGTTAGACTGTGATCACAGCTGCAGCGATAAGCGATAAAATTATTAATTTATGTCATAATTCGTATAAAATTCTAATTTTTTTTCTAATTTTTTAAGGAATATAATAAAAAAAGAATTATCGAAATCGGTTCAGCCGTTCTCGAGTTATGCGCTTACCAACACATTTTGCGATTCATTTTTATATATAAGATTATCAATGCAAACCTACATACATAGGTATTATATACTAAGTGCAATTAAATTCGTTAAAATTTGTGTTAATTGTAAACATGATACAAATAAATGATTTTAGTGAATGGATTTCATCTATCACCATAAACACATTCCTATTTCACGCAGACCTTTTGACTCTATCCCATTCATATAACGGTAATTTGAAACACTCCTAATAACTTTTTTTGAAGTGAAACTTCGCGTCATGGTAATACCATCACGTCATGGAGTAAGGCGACCACTTTTATATCTGTAAGTATCTTTGAATCTTGCCAAAGAAGTTTCACTTTTGACACATGTGCTCGGCTTTAATTAAATTAATGGTTAATTTTAAAATTAAATTCCTGTAGGTACTGCTTTCACAAACATCAATTCAATAATCGTAACAACATAATGTTAACAAAACAAACACAACCCACAAACAAAACGTAAGTAGCAATCGTGTTTCCGATAAAATCCACATACCGTTGCACTACCGTTACGATCTCGTGTCGGAGCGCCATTTAGCGTTCGACAATCGCAAGTAATAAAAGCAAGAACGATACATTATTCGATAGCTTGTCGAATATTCACTCGATCATGCTAAACAAACCGACTGACAGCCCTTTTGTAGGTCGCATTCTAATTGAATACTCCGATATGAGATAACTACCGTCATTATTTAAACGATAGCGCTCTCTATTCGTAATAGACGCGACGGAACTGGTTACATGTATTAACAATACGATGTGTTGAAAGAATTCTAAGTGTGTTATTAATAAAGCTTTGTTTATCGGAATGATAAATAATTTCAATTTGTACGTTTCATGTACAAATTTGTAAAAAGATAATTTAGCCGAAGATATTTTAAACATTATCAGATTTCGTAACAGCTTCATTTAACGGCCTCTTACATAATGTATTCTTATGCAGCTGAAAACTTTGTAGTAATCTCACATAAACGTTAAAAGCATTTAACGAATCTCACGCAAATAGCTCGCAAGCGACATTTGACCGCTCTATTCACTCGTCGGATCTCGTTCAAAGGCATTCCTGAGCATGTCGGCTGCCGGCAGCTGATTCCGCGTGTTTTTACTTTTTAGGCCAAGGACCTTCGTCGCTTGTTAGGACTAACGAACTTAAGCCCTTAATGTAGGTCACAGAATTGCATCAGTTTATCGCTCTTAATGATATTCTTTGCGGTTGACTTCATCGATTCGATACTCCCTTTTTATAGCGTTCACGCTCGTTTGTTGCTTAACCCATTGACCACCGTAAGGCCCGATCGGGGCGCGACACAATAGATTTTCTATTGTGTCTGTGATTCCGAGGACTGATGGATTAAACAAAGTTTTCAAATAAAGTCAATGTTGACAACAGTATTATAAATGGCATTTGATCTAACTACTTCTACTAGGTTTCACAATTTCAGCAGCTAATTGTTGCTACGACGACGTCACGTTACTCCTAACTTTAGTCAGAAATTATACGTTCCAAATTCTGAATGACATCATAAATACACTCGTACAGATTTACAAAACAAGAAATGGGAAGTTGTGAATGAACTTCTATAGAGTTACAACACCGCATGAGTCAAAGCATCACGATTGCACACAAGGATTTGGCGCCATCATATATCATTGTGACTCACGGGCTATCACTTTCGCATCGATACACGAATCGCTGCATCATCGTTCCGACTATCGCTAACACGATCGCGTATGGAAAGTGTCGCCCACTGCTGTCGCAATCAAAACAAACTTATTGTTTGTCTTTTCTCGGTACTGACTTTGGCAATATCCTTTGTATCACGAATTGTAACATTTATAGTTAATTGGAATTTATCGATGTGCAATAAATGATTAATGAATGTTTTATATTAAGTTGTTCACGTAATTGTCATAAAATATTATATCTCATTGCTTGGTCGCCAGAATAAACTGTTAGTTTTAGGCATTAGCGCTAAACATCTTCAAATGGAAGTCCAATGGAATTTACTCCAAGATGTAATCCAGAGAAGTCCGTTACTCGACCGGATCCTTACAAACGAAGAGGATTTAGTGGAAAAAAGTGTATCATGCTGCGCTACAAGACCTCACGCAGCTTCACAGTTAGTTACGGTTTACTAAGGAATGTCTGAGATAAAGGAAAAACTCGATCCAAGGTTCTCACCAGCTCCTAATTGAAATTATTAAAACATGATGCTTTTAATTAAAATGAGATTAAATGATCTTTCTTAATAAAATAATTTTCTTGCTAATTAATATTGAAGTTGATATCGTTAACATAAACATAAGAGTAATTATGTGTAAATAATTTCTTTGTACTAATTATAGTATCGCCGTATTATATCTATGTTATAAGTTATAACAATGTTTCAGTTCAGGAAACTAACACAGAAACACAGAACTATGTCTTCAATAACCAATGAGGAACATACCTGAGGATTTCTCGGTGGTTTCGGCAGCCTCATAACAACTGGATGAGCAGGAGCTGGCATTCTCGTGGGCGGTATAAACGGCCGCGGTGCCGGTGGTGGCGGCGGCGGCGCCGGCCTCGGCCCGTGCAGCACCGTCACCGCCGGCATGAGGGGCGGAGGCCGGCGCTCTATCGGCTTGTCACACATAGGCCTCGCCATGGCTTTCTCTGCCATCGCTTTCTCAACTATCGCCAGGTGTTCTGACGGTCTTATGAGCCGGGGTGGGGCAGAACGGGGCTTCGGTTCGGGGCGGACGCTCGGGCGGGGCGGCGGCGCCGGCGGCACCCCGCGCCCCCGCCGCGCCGCCTCCGACTCGTCCGTCATCGGGGCGCGCCAATCTGGAATCAAATAATAACGTCAGTCTAGACTCCAGACTCATTTAAGGTGAATCAGAAGAGGAATGATTATACAGATAAACAGACCTGATTGTATACAAACAGACAGTATTTTCGTGTTTATAAATAATAAGCATTTTGAAGTACACTATAATATTATTATGATAGAGATTGACCTTTTATACTACGCTAGCAATTGCAGAATATAGTTATAACTCATAGGTCCGATATTATAACGATAATTATTAATTATCATTTTGAATAGTATTTGCATTAATCTATTTCTCAATAAAAACTAAACTTTATAAATCCAGGATAACGTTATAAGTTTTTAAATTTGTAACAGCGCCATCTAGGCGTTTCACGTGGAACTAGATCAAGCGAAGCATACACGTACTATCGCGATCGTAGCGAAAAGCGCGCCAAACCGGCGACGTAGCGTCTGCACGCGTCAGTGCCTTAAAAAATAACCTTTTGTGTAAAGTATTTACAACTACCGTTATTCAACTTATTGTGTATTATTCATCGAGGCGAACCATCTGTTCGCATTTACGTAAATTACGTTCTGTACCGTAGAAGGATGTAATTAAGTATTTTATAGTCATTTATTATGAACTTTGATTACTTACGATTAAAAATTAAATTACCTACTTATCTCACGTCGTAAATTAAGACTTATCATTACTAAAACCTTGCGTTAAGTGTAAAATTTAAATTATGTAAAAACATATGTCGCGGCGGATTTAAATATGCAGTTTTAAATAAAATGCAAATAAAATTGCATTTATCAGTTAAACGTTTCTTTTTACCTTAAACTACTAAATTTTAATCTATCTCATTAAAAATATTTTAACATAGCAACATCAATGAACTAAACCCTTTCTCTATCACATACCTACAGCACTATATAAAAGCTGCAAGCCCTTATGTAATTATTTCAGCAACTGCATTGAAACAAAGAGCATTGCCAAAGGGACTGCATGCCTAAACACCCACATCCCTCACCAAACAAACGCATGAATAAAACATGAAAAATATCGCATTTGTAACTGTTTGTTATACTTTGTACTAGCGGAATAATGGTTCATAGAGCAGGCGTCTTAAATCTGAATTACTTAATGATCTAAGGCAGGCGTAGATAAAATTTTAAAACTAAGAGGACGGTTAAAACTTAAAAGTAGATAGAGTACTTACCTATTCATTAAAATTAACATTTATTTGCAATTATGCACATGCTAGTTTATGGATAATTTGTTTAAACTCGCTATTTCTTTAGTTACCTATATGTTTATCTGTATCTAAAGTATTTCTCTTGATTCAATATATTTTCATTGAATCTATTTTATTTCAGGCACTGGTGGCAGAGCTTAAACAATTCTGTTCACCCTGACACTCACATTAACATGATCATAACTCCGGTAGAGTTATTTCATGAATAATTCCCCAACATTTATATCTAAACAAACAAAAAGGAACAACTTAAAAAATCCTAGCAGTTACATAACTCTAGTGATATTGTTGACAATGTGTCTATTTCCACATCTTAATGTCTGACTTGGATCCATTTGTGAATCAAAACCAGTATTTGCATAGCCAGCTCAAATATATCAACTGTCATGCGCCCATCTTTATTATGTGCTAAACTTTATCTTTAACGCTATAATAAAACTAGATTTTATACCGAAGTAAAGCGGACAAGATTTAGATATTCAAAAGTGTGTGTTTATAGCGACTCGGACGCTTATTGACTAAATATTATGTTGCTACTTGCTGCAAAAGTACTAAGAATTGATAAAATAAATTCATCCTTAATTCATCATCATCGTCATTATGATCATCACCCTGCCACTGCTGGGACACGAGCCTTCGATAATCCTTTAGTATTAATAGTTATTTCAATTACATCTAGAACATTCTATAAATATGTTACAAATTGACGAATAAAATGCGTCTTGAGAACAAAAATTTCACGTTTCATAAATTTGCGTAATATGGGCCCCTGAGGGGTCGCTCGTATGCACTTCACGTTATCGCGAAAGCCGTTACCCATGTAAATCTTCACCCCTTATTTCACCGTCTATAAATTTTTTTTCGCGAACAAACATAGTCTTCTAATCTCGAAGGTTCCTGCATTTCTTACATCTATTTGAAGTTTCTAAATGTAAAAGACATGAAGAAAAATTACGATGAATGCAACAAGAATGTATCGCAGATGTTAATGTAAAACATAAATTTACTCTTACATATTCAGATTATTTACTTCGTATAAGTTTTTGAAATTATAAGGTGTGTACACTTTCTACACACCATGCATTCATGCAATGTTGCATTAGAATTCTAGTAATTTCTACATTTCTCAGTCTGGATTGCGGTTGCGTTTATTTTTGAACTCGTATAATTTTCCAGCGATTATCATTAGAAAGTTACATTAATTTAAGCTGAGTGTAAACATTTAGTAATTATTATTTTGTTTTGCATTTACAATTAGTTAGAAATCTAATATTACGCACACAACAACACATTAATTTTTATTTTCTTATGTCAATATTAACCAAACGAATTTTCTCCATATTTTGGGAACCACTAAATCCAACTACATATCTTCGACTACCATCTCACAACTTTTTTCCATACTTACTTTTCAACCCTCCACTGCTGCCTTACAAAAGCGTCCAAAACGTAAAAAGGCCATTTAGGCACTTACAAAGGCTACCAAGGGGTCTAATTGACACACGGGCCGCGGTCCAGCCGGTACGACCGGTCCAATAGCTAGGATAAGCGAAGCGGAATCAATTATGTGTTAATTAGCGTCTGGGACGGGTTTGGAACTAGCCGCGGTTTAGGGTTAAGTATTGTTTAGGATTTTTTGACGGATTTAATCGCGATTTATTACGTTCATAACTTTACAACGAGCGTGAAGACAGGCTAAGATTGATAGATGACATTTTGTTACTGATGTCATTTTGAAATAAAATTAACGTAAAATCTTCAAAAGCATCCCTAAATTAATATGACTAACGATTAATACCGGTTTGGCCATTTTATTGACCAACTTGCTATCAGATTAATAAGTAAACATCACTGAACAGACTGCGCATTATTATTTAATATTTATTTATCACTCAATAGCTAAAACACACAAATACTTCAAAGAAACGCATAACAAGAATTCGTGATACAACAATCTCGAACACTCCAACAAACATAACAAATTTAAACATCACACATACCTTGTTCAACACTAATATCGTCAATAGGTTTACGTAACGCATCCAACTTGTAACTACGAGAGCTTTTTGCACAGACTACAAAGCCGTTGTCATGACAACCGTGTTTACATTACTTTCCCTCCAAATATTCTACGCATGCGCCGTGAAAAAAAGCAAAGGAAACTATGTTCTATGCTCGCGTAATGGGCCCTCTTCACTTTGAGCAGGGTTGGACGAGAAGAGGCAATCACGATAGTGCAGTAGAGGGCCTAAATGTCGATGATCGGCCGTCATTGTATATGTTTATTCATAATCGCCGTAAAGGCGGCTGATGATCATTTGTTGGGCCAATGCTGCCCATTGTGAAGAGAGCCCACTAGAAACCTTTCGAACGTCTACGAATCTGGCATTGCGTGATCGGCTCATTTCACTGATCACAGCTTACAAAAGCAATTTTATTTTCCACTACGCGTTGATACGAGAGGGATAATTGTGGGGGCACTTTCTCGTTTCCTATTACAAACAAGATTGGTTTTTGTATCATTTCCAATGTTTGTGGCCATTGTTAAAGATTACGGTGAAATGTTACCATTGTTCGTTTTAAATAAGGCAATTTTTCATTTTCACTAAAAACTTATCAAAGATTGGGCTGGATTGGGTATTGATAGTAAAATTGAATTGAAAGTAAATAAAGAATAGAATCATAACTGCATGAAATTACTTAATCTCTTAAGTTGATATTTGATACATATTTGTTTTTATTTTACTGAATTGAAAGGACTACAATGAGATTACACTCTTACGTACAACGAATTTCTCTAAATATTTATCAATCTTTAAATAATAACATAGCATCTTTTGTGCTCTAAAAATAGCTTGATGTTTCAATCTATTCACTTTCTTTGTAATTAAAACTTTAATTAACTCCCCTAAAGGTAGGGGATAAGAATATTCAAACTTTATCAGTAACATGTTGTACTTTGAGAATAAAACTGGGGTTCTTAGTTAGTTAAAAGAACACGAGGATTAATTAAAAGTTATATTTAAGAATAGAAATAACTTCGTTTTTTATACTTTTATTTTTTAATCAAATCAGGGTTTTTATGGTACGGGAGCTATTAACGTTGAAAAAGAAGTCATTTTAGTATAGCTGGTTTTTTGATATATTGTTCCTCTAGCTATTTCGGTTAGAGTCCGCGCAGTCTGGCTGGCCGGAGTGGTTGCGTTCAGTAGTGCGCATCTTATCTGCACAGGAAATTATCCTTAATTTAAAGTCATTTTTTAACGCGTAATTTTTAAACTTTTGCCTTTAGATAGATCCATCAATCATAATTTTTTTATTGCAAGACGTTTTTTTCGTTGTTAAATAGGTGCCAGACGCAATTTTTAATTTCGTTTTTATAAAAAATTCAAATTATTTTAGAATGTCTGTAAATTTCATATTATGTTCTTCAAACATAATATAATCTAAAATCAATTAGCCAGACGCTAATTCGATTGTTAAGTATTAAATATGTACAAATAAAAACGTAGTGAAAGTAGGTAAGTATAACAGTTTGATGATTGTGTATATGGAGAGATAGTTTAAAGTGCAAGAGAGATAGAAAGGGTCGGCCGCGAAAATTAAATAACAATAAAAAATAACTTCTTTTTTTCGAAAATATACCTAAGATGCATAGAAATTGAATTGTTCCTACTCTAGGAAAACTCTAAAACTAAAAAAAAACTCAAAAACTCTACTCTACGTTTTCAAAGAAAAACCCGCATAGTTCCCGTTCCCGTGGGATTTCCGGGATAAAACCTAGCCTATGTTACTCGTGGATAATGTAGCTTTCGAATGGTGAAAGAATTTTTAAAATCGGTCCAGTAGTTTATGAGCCTATTCATTACAATCAAACAAACAAACAAACAAAGCTTTCCTCTTTATAATATTAGTGTAGATATAGCCGGGCGGCCGGCTGGTACCGCCGCAAACGCTACGTCCCGCAATTTTTAAATCTGTAATATCTTCGAAAATATTCACTTAAATCCATGTGTAAAAGGCCATATAGATCTATATTAAATGAACAATGTATTCAAGGTCTTTAATTGGTTAAGGATTAATGCTGTATTGGTTAAAATCGCTTCGAAAATTAGCCATTATTTGTCGTAAAAAGTAAATGATAAAAAAAGTTATTGTGGGTTATCCATAAGAGATAGACATATACCATCACGGACTTTTCTGTAGACCTTTTCAATGTAGTTAGTACCTACATTATTTTGATATAACTCGTAGGGTGCCTCCGTTTGCACTGTAAGTGGAAAAATTGTAATTATTTACGTAATCACATTAGAAACCTCAAAAATAACAGTAGGTACTTCTCCACTATTTAATGGATGTTATTATACATATAAACCTCCCAATTGAATCACTCTCTATCTATTTAAAAAAACCACATCAAAATCCGTTGCGTAGTTTCAAAGATTTAAAGAGACATAGGGACAGAGAAAGCAACTTTTTTTATACCTACTATGTAGTGATGATGATAACAATATTAATTCATTAATCTTAATTCTTAATATATATACATAAATCTCGTGTCATAATGTTTGTCCTCAATGGACTCCTAAACCACTTAACCGATTATAATAAAATTCGCACACCATGTGCAGTTCGATTCAACTTGAGAGATAGGATAGTTTATACATGTAGGTACCACGGGCGAAGCCGGGGCGGACCGCTAGTATACCTACCTATATAAATTCATGCTAACTACTTTAGTTAAATTCAATACAAACTTAAACATGCGTGTGTGTGTGTGTTCACGTGTGTGTGTCGTGTGTGGTGTGGTGTGTGTGTGTGTTGTGTGTGTGTATGTGTGTACATCAATATTGAAACAAACTTTCTAGTTGTTTACAGATGATGGAATATTGGAAAACAATAACAATTCCTTAGACGATAACATAAATAATTCTGACAGTGTGAGGAAAGATGATGATGATGATGATTATGAAGATGGCTTTTTAAATTTAACAATGTAATTGTTTAACCTTCATTGATAGGTATAGTTTTTATTCCATTCTTTTCAATGTATGGTAACTTTAATTTATTTTTCACTTTTATGTTTTTTTTTTTTCATTTTAGCTTTTATTTATAAGAACAAGTGTAAATAATATTGTATTCTTGCAATTATTTCCTGTAACATAGTTAAAATACACTAGCTGATGAGCTGCATGCTTCATTACTTTTTTTTATTTATACACATTATTTAATACTTAACAATCGAATTAGCGTCTGGCTAATTAATTTTAGATTATATTATGTTTGAAGAACATAATATGAAATTTACAGACATTCTAAAATAATTTGAATTTTTTATAAAAACGAAATAAAAAATTGCGTCTGGTACCTATTTAACAACGAAAAAAACGTCTTGCAATAAAAAAATTATGTCTGATGGATCTATCTTAAGGTAAAATATTAAAAATTACGCGTTAAAAAATGACTTCAAATTAGGGAAATTATCCTGTGCAGATGAGATGCGCACTAAAAAACGCAACCACTGCGACCAGCCAGACAGCCCGGACTCTAACCGAAATAGCAAGAGGAACAGTATATCAAAGAACCAACTATACTAAAATGCTCTCTTGTCAACGTTGGTAGCTCCTATACGATTAAGTTATATCAGTCATATCTAAATATAAATCATAACTATAGATAAACTACTGAAAGTCAGTGCTGTGGCCAATAAAGCCACAGGCTTCCTGAATGATATCCCTTTACGGCACACACTTCCACATATACATTTCAAATACATATGTTCGAATTGTAATATATACAGCATGTTTTTTTTTCCTTTCAAAATTACAGAGCTCCCTTGAGAAATTAGACAAGACGCATAGTGGCGATTTTATAAAAGCACCCTTGAGTTTTATTTGTCTATTGTTTAAAAGGAGGCTATATTATTGAAGTAATAATAAAAGTTCTCCTCTTACCTTTACGAAAGACTTACTTTAACACACTATTCATAATCTGCCGATCCGTCCGAAGCTACATGCGACGCCAAATTTTTAATTAAAGTAACATGTTCTTAAATCGGATTATAATCTATTAATTTAAATTTATCAGTAAACATATTATTTTATGAAGATAACGGCGGCCGTCTATCCATCAATGTTAATATAAATATGCTAACTGTGGGAAGTAATTTAAACTTGTATAAGCCATAAATATAACCGTTTTAAAGCAAATGTGATAGCAAACTAATTAGCTGTAACGATCATGACAATACGATATTTTTGAGAAAAGAGGTGCATTAAAAAAATATTGAATCGAATAACATTATGAATTTGCGAAGCTTTCAAGTTTATGTGTATTTGATTAAGGTACAGGGGATAAATACTTGCACACTTAACATTTATAATTTTCGCATTCCACGTAGGTTCACTTTTTCTATCATCTCTTGCATTTAATGCTACCTTATAATACACAGCATATACCAATTAAAGCAGCACAACCTAAGTTAGCGGTAAAGCGAATTCAAACGCATTAATAACAAAAACCCCAACGACATTAGCGATATTTTCTAATGATCTTTATCATGAGTTTTTACCGAACGTGGCTAATCAATATTCGAGTCACAAGTAATTATCACGACACATATCGTGGGCGCACATTAGTGGGACCACCCCGGTGCATACGTGGGGCGAATCAGACAAAGGGCTGTAAATGAGTTATGTTCTCCTGGTACCGTCCTATCGTGCAGGCGATGCACGTACGGACAAACATTAAAATTTTATTTATTTGTGGCTCCACTTTCTTAATTAGGATAGTTAAGGAGATAACGTCGTGAATAATAATAGAAAAATAATAAACGAGCGTTATTGTTTTATCCAGGGTTTTTTATCGGCTTTACATGTTAAGTGTTTCCACATAGATTAAATATCTTACACTGTTTTTATAGTGCTTTAATTTATACGCAATAGAATTCCACACATAATAGCAGTGGTCATTCAAGTCCATCGATAATTTACAATTACTGTATGAGATTTTTCTACCAAGATCGTTGGAGGAAAAAGTGTTTATGGACGGACATGTAAGATATCACTTAAATAAACATTTTAATTGCTCTTTATAAAGTATGAATAATTGAAATGATTGGCGCAATACACACGCCGCGTATCAGATGCGTCGACCGGTCGAGCGTCCGCGTCGGCGCGACAAAGTCGTACGTGAGCCGTGCCAATAACAGTTCAATTCGCGACACCTCGTCGCCAGCTTTCATGATACAGGTCCCAACTGCATAAGAAAATAAAAACTATATGTGAGAGGATGTAGTACAGTGAAACTGTCATTGGATGTCAGATATGCAACTGCACAACGAATATTAACTACTCAAGCCGCGACAGATGACGCGATAGCGGTGTCGCGACCCTGCATCGCCATGTTTCATAATACGGGGCCCTGGTCATCATATGAAAACTTTTACTTCACAGATTAATCTGCTTTAAATGCATTTATAAATTATCTCCGTGGCTAATGAACGTTATCTCTTTAACGTTCCGTTCCTGCGATTTATATCCAGTAGAAAGATTAGGTGTGAGCGATCAATCATTTGCATTAAGATTTACACTTTCTACGTTTGTACTGAATAAGCTGCGCAAACCGCATTCTACTTGTACGAGTCATATCCCGTAGTTATGGAGTATTTTACCTTTAGAAGATAAATAGGTGCTTAAAGATAAATATGTCTATACATAAAACGACAAAAGATGAACGGACTATAAAAGTAAAGACAACACTGAATACATCTAAAGGGTTATACAAAGAAAACAAATGGAACAGCCATAAATGATATTATAGTGGCATATAAACAGAATTCACACTCCCCATAAATCTTCGGTAAACCCTAGCCTCTGTACTTAATTGAATCGAATAAACGAGGTATCGCACACATAAATCTATCCACAAGATAAATGCGGAATAGAATTATCCGGCGAGGGAATCTGAGATGATCACGGTGGTGTGAAACCTCGTGATTGCATCGCCGTGAACCGATGGCTCCCGTGATATGCCCGAGCACGAACCAGTGGAAACCGGAAACAGAACAATGTGAGCTTTCTCCGGGAGATAAAAACTTTATGTCCCTACTGACACGGAAAGGTTAAACCGCGATAAACCCTCAAATTTGGCAACGTCGGCACAATCAGTAGCAATTACTCGTTTATTTGAAAATAGTTTGTCTTATGGTGGATTGCTGAACAAAATTAACAAACACTTCGCCAACTATGAAACAATATGAATTACCGCCGCCGCGCCGTTCTTTCCCAGCTCATTATCAATTTCCATAGTCAAATAAATTAAATCGAACAAAATTCTTCATCGATTTATTACGTATAGTAAATAGGGTTCATTTAAATGCAGAAATTCACTTAAATAAAGACAAATAGCATTCGAAAAGGATAACATTAAGTATTAACGGACCAAGAAAATAAATTAACTTTCTCTGTAAGGTCAACTTATCAACCCCGCGACGTGCTGTCGTAATAAAAATGAAATTCGGCATGTGTAAGATGCAATTCCTTTGGCATGACCGTTAGTCCACTGGTAAGAGCTAGATTCGGCCCACGATTGCGTCTCGGGCGAGGAATCAATCGCCTTTCTCTCCACTAACAAATGAGTCGGGATGTAACGTGATTTATATATTCAAATCCGATACCCTGATGCAGGTCACGTCTGCCGTCGGTTTGCATTTGAGGCACGAACCGAGGTGTTGTCGATCTGTGATATTCTTGAACTAGTTATAGAGTTCGAAAGTGCATTTATTATTTATGGGGTGCCGTTGCAAAAGGTTATCTGCGATTGTCTTATTGTTTTACTGCGTGGTAAACGTTTCTCACATTCATTTAACGTCATCAGATTTAGGTGTTTCACTGGTTTTCTACTTCCCCGGTTGCGATGTCGACGTTTGAGCAATCGCCGTCTGGGTCTGAGCGAGCGCTTTGTAACGAGATAATACGTCAATACTGTGAATTCGAGGAATGTAGTTAGAAATCGCGAAATGAGCATAACCCCGGCTGACCCCACGTCCAGCAACACAAGCGCGGTCGGTAAGTGAGAATTTCGCAAGCGTGCCCCAATCCAAATCCCATTATCAGTTACAATACGTCGGAAATAACCCGCAGCGCGAAATTCATAGGCGTTTGATTGGCGATGCGTTCAGAACGATTGCCAAAGTTCAGTCACGAGCGAGGATAATTTGCCGGTTTCGGCATTTGTTTGTGTAATGATATGCGTTTGTAACTGACAGCAACTAATTTAGCAGATATAAACTGTTAAACGCATAACGCGCGGATGCGTCGGAAAATCAGAAAATAAATTGAGATACTGCAAGGAAGTATGTACATTAAACCATAATTTGGAAACGTTTTGGTAAATTTGAGGCAATAAATAAGAGTTAAAATGTACATGAAGTAATAAATACATTAAGGATAAATTTTGCCGTAAATATTTGCTCTTGAAATGAGTCAGAATTTAATAGATAACTCTGTAATAAGTTAATAACCCTGCAAGTAACCCATCAATTATTGGTTCTTCTTAATAACAAATAGAGATTTATGATCGGTTGTATTAAAAAAAGGAACGTTTACTATGATTGATGATTTTGAAGATGAGATCAAATACTTGTAAAATAAAGATATATCTAAAGGCAATAAAGTGTTTTGTTTAGATACATAGTTACAGATTATCCTGCTTAAACATGTTATCGAAAGAGACCATTTTGCTATCTTCTATAGAATTGTTCCATTAGCTAACAAGCTTTTTTCTCATATACATATTAGCACTTCTATACATATTTTTTACATTGACTTTATTAAAACAAATCCATCAATTGGATTATACATGCAAATCGACGGTTTTAGTTCCCTACAAAACATCCTTTGTCTAAGTATTATCCCCAACACAAATACGCTATTACACGATTAAAACGTTCAAAGGGTATTCCCCCTTCATGTCACATCGCTCGTCAAAGGGTTGATGCGTTTGCAATTTCGATCCTGATAAATTGTCCCTTCTATGCAACCTTTGTTTGGTTAAGCCATGTTTATTAAATGTATGCAAATAAGTACAATGTGTAATTACAATAGCACATCATTGCGTTGTATTGTGTACATATGTGTGTACATATTTATTTAAATAAATTTTAATAAATTATACTAGTTTGCGAAGGAGGGCATCAATTTGCTTCAATATGCTTAAATAGTTCAGAAATTTTCCCTATATTCTCTATTTGATTTTGATTAAATTAAAGAATTCATTTGAACAGCAAATTTCCCCAATTAATTATTGAAATAAATTCCTAAGATTATAAGTACCTATATTCGGAAGGAATCACAAAATAAATCAAGCAAACACTTCTACACATATTGAAATGAGAGAGGCAATAAATGTTAATAATTTAAATTTTTCATTGTTACTTAAATATTCGGAAAACGTAAATCACACTGCACTACTTCTATTCACTGTATTTGTAATTAAATACATTAATTGAGTTTACGACCGGTTTCGAAACATCAGGTTAAAGTAGACCAATGTGTGATTTACAGTTTCCTTTAATATTGGTTTGAATATAACGATATTGATGGTAATAAATTATATTTCACGTTATATGGCATTTCAGCTTGATTGGAACTTTTAATCATTTGATAAACTGTACAGTTAAAAGTTAAAACTGATCTTTTCCCACACTATTGTTATTTTTGTTGATAATTAACTACATGAATATTTCCTTATTGAATAGAATACCAACATACAAATTCGATAAATCCCCCTTTTCCAGATGTGAATTTTTATAACGGTCGAAAAGAAAAGCGATCTATATAAATATCAATATTTTTAACAGACTCCAAGAGTAAGTGTCATACAATTGAAAATTCAATTATTGAAACTAAAATACTTGTATTGCTATTTTTACGGTAATGTTACTAAAATCCAAAGTAAAGGAATATCGTATTCATTGAACCGCATGGGATTAGAAGTAGCATTTCAAGACACTATAGTATAAGGTATAAGTATTAGTAAATGAAAATTCCCAATTCGTGAGAGCATCTATAGCAATTAATAGCTATGCGTATCGTGTCGCAACAGCCAGATAATTGTTTGCTTAGTCAGTGCGATAGCGTGCGCGTGCGCAAGCTACACCTGATAAATGCGCTCTGTGTCGCCTAGAGCTGGGGGCTCATTAGCTTATCTGTTGTGTTGATTCTTCTGTGTGATAGAAGGATTTGCAAAAGTTTAGTGAGATTCAATATTAAAATGACTATGATATTAGTACTTTATATATTAATGTAAAAGTTTTACGACCCTTTTACTTCTTCCTTGTAATGCCTTCGTCCTATGTCCTATGAAATAAAGTGAGTTTGAAGACTTTACTAGGCATATACACTTGAATTGTCAGTATCTTCAATGCTATAATATAAACAAATTTTAAAATCCATAAATATGGCTAGATTACACGAAATATCATCACATACCCATCAGACAAGGGCTACATCTATCTAGGGGAACATCTATGGACTAAAGCTACTAAGAAATAAACAAAACTCGAAGTCCTGTTATCACCACAGCTATGAATGACGTGAAATGCCAGCAAGCTAGCTAGGTGTAGCTAATGAAGTCGGGAATCTGATAGGATCGTCATTAGCGATCTTATTGGATAGTTAACGGTTTTGGTCAGAGGCGGCTCGCCCTAAGGAGCGCTGGTGCAGTGAACTCCCATAAATAATTATAATAAAATCATACTCCTTAATTTAATTATTAACATTAATTATTACTATTTAAAATCAATCGTAATCTTTAAAACTACTGTTAATACCAATGAATATATCCATCATTCCATCATCCCATACACCTGTATAATACCTACTGTATTATGTAACGCGCGAAGCGGTGCGCTCACGATTGCGCTCCAATGAAAAAAGATTTAGTACATTTCCTAATACGAAATCCAATAGGGGTGAAAGAGAGGGTTTTGCCAGAGCCCTGCGCGTGAAACAAAAGATTTTCTATGGAAAAGTAGCAAAATTCGGTGCGCCGCACCCGCAAACGTTGCCGGTTCGTTTTTACCGCCCGGCAGGACAGCGATTGCGACGTTGCCAGTTGCTACGTCTATAATATAAACAAACACTCGACTCTCGAGTCAACTTCAATGCACGCACGCGATTCATGCAATTTTCTAATTAAAATTATAAAATACGTGTTGAAATAGCCTGTACTTATCAGTATTACTTGTGAGTGTTAAAATGAATAATAATTATAATGTGGCGTTCATTAAAAAGTGTGATAAAACGTTACAAATTCGGCTTGAATGTAAAGCTAAGGGACCGCCACGGCCTGAACTTGATCTAACGCAAAAATGTACGACAAAAACGAAAACATATACGCGTGTGTTTAAATCTGAACAATATGTAAAAAAAACCGTGGTTGTGTGGTTGTGATGAAAGCAACAACAGATATTTACGAATGTCTTGTCGCTTTAAGTTATAGATATTTTTGCACACCAAAAAGAAAGACGTATGTAGGTATTTCCTTTATAAGTAATTTTTTTGATAAATGTACTGCTTTACACCATGTATTTTCAGTGTTTTATTTCAAGTGAACACCCATAAAATTTTGTCACGAGCCGCCTCTGGTTTTGGTAGTTCTTGTATTGGTACTTCGTGTGAAAGATATATTGAGTATTTATGCATATATTGAGTATATTGAAACAAATACTTAATAGTTAATACTATACAGGTATTAAGGATGACATCTTAAGATGAAAAGACAAGGGTAACGTTAAGGGTCAGCTCACACCGAGACGCGACGCGGCGCGACGCTGCGCGCACATTTTTCATAGAACGACTCAGAATATACTTTATTCACTACACGAAAAGATACACATTGCTACGCCGCGAGGCACCTCGAGGCGCAGCGCTGCGTGGTGCAACGTAATCTGAATTCTCACAATGTAATGTGTATCTTTTCGTGTAGTGAATAAAGTATATTCTGAGTCGCTCTATGAAAAAAGTGCGCGCAGCGTCGCGCCGCGTCGCGTCTCGGTGTGAGCTGACCCTAAAATGTTAAATTTTCTCTATAAAGTTTGATTCTATAGTAGAGGACCTTCGACATTATACAATTATTTATGACCGGAAATCAATCATAGAACATCCCGGTTACGCAAATTTATTACTGTAATTGTGATGTAATTGCATAATTATACGCATATCCGACCAACATTTTTCTTTTACTTCTATGTTATGAGCGCTATTTGGTACAGAAATATGTAATTAAAAACACTTCACTAACAAAATAAACCCTTACTCATCTATCCTATATACATCATGTATCCAAATATATTCAACTAGGTATACATATGTTATAATAATGAAACTATATCACGTACTTGAAGTCTGCATTACCTTCTTTAGTTTTCGTTAATAAACAACAATAACCCTCAACAATAACGTTAGAAAACAATAAATAATTTCAATTCGGCCATTACGCCCACGAGCCGCGTCACTTCCCGTTTCGTAACATTTCATACAACCCAACAACAGTTCATTATGCAAATAACTTCCTGACTGAACCATAATTACTTTAATAACATTAATTATATTAAACTTAGAAAAAGAAATAATATAGTTTTTATCTTTGTCTGCAGGAAATAGGTTCTTCTCAATTTTTGTTTATTATAGATGGTGAATTGTTACCAATTTTACAATTAGTTGCAAAAAGAAAGTTCTTTAATAATAGACCGGGAGATACTGACACAAAATTTCGAGTCATTTGTAACAGGATGCCGGTTCTACAGGGGTCTTAGTACGCAATGACAAAAAGAAAAACGATGGTGTGAACACTGGTACCGGCGGTTTAGTCGCGTGGGCGTTAGTCGAACTCGTCGTAAAAATAGCGAAAGTCAAACGATTTGTAACACAAAAATTTTAGAATTTACCGATAGCCCATAAAAAAGAAGTAGGCGGTACTGTCATGCCATACTTTTCCGGTGTGACTTACAGCCCGCCATACCGACGCAAATGTGTTGATTTAAAAAAAAACAATTCAACCATTTGTACCAGGCTAACTTTTGCACAGGTAACCATCGTCGTCTAGCCATTTACGAAAATCACCATACCATACTTTTCGGACGATTCCAAATGGTCGCCATACCGCCGAAAATCTGCAAAAATTTTTTTTTTCGCCAAACTTTTTGTACCAGTATTGCATTTAGATTTTTGGAGAGTATTTGATAAAATGTGACCATTATTATATTTGCCATACTTCTTGTAGGGGGAAAAAGTGCTGCCATACTTCATAAATAAATTTATTATTAATTTATAGAAGTGAAGATTTCTACCACCTAGATCTTTGAAATTTTGTATTTATATTTGTTGAACCTCAAACTTATAGGAAAGATTAATGCCATACTGTTATAAATCGTTCAAAATACGAATAAAATCATACAATAAAAAAAAATCTTATACACATTCGCCACCTCCCACAGGTATGGCATTATCACACTTCTATTTATAATCATTCAGGAGTTGTTGAAAAAAAAATTTAGGGTGTTACAAATGGTTCGGCGAAAAAAAAAATTTGCAGATTTTCGGCGGTATGGCGACCATTTGGAATCGTCCGAAAAGTATGGCATGGCGATTTTCGTAAATGGCTGCAGGACGATGGTTACCTGTGCAAAAGTTAGCCTGGTACAAATGGTTGAATTGTTTTTTTTAAATCAACACATTCGCGTCGGTATGGCGGGCTGTAAGTCACACCGGAAAAGTATGGCATGACACTACCGCCTACTTCTTTTTTATGGGCTATCGGTAAATTCTAAAATTTTTGTGTTACAAATCGTTTGACTTCGCTATTTTTCCGACGAGTTCGACTAACGCCCACGCGACTAAGCCGCCGGTACCAGCGTTCACACCATCGTTTTTCTTTTTGTCATTGCGTACTAAGACCCCTGTAGAACCGCCATCCTGTTACAAATGACTCGAAATTTTCTGTCAGTATCTCCCGGTCTATAATGTGTCACTTCCTGAAAAAAGAACTTTCTATTTGCTTTGTAGCAATTCGATAATATTTAAACAAAAATCGTACCTACAATGTTTCCAATACCTACTGGATTGTAGAGCAGAATTAAAACGGATGGTAACTAAAAAATATACACAAATACATTTTTAAAGTATCAGTTACCAACATTAATATAAGCCTAATCAAATATCTGATAAAATACATCATCATAAAGATTAACATCTGAGAAGACAGTGTCATCATTGATATTCTTCACAACAACGATCTAAGCTCGTATTTTCATTTTTAAATTGTCGAGGGTTTAAAAAATACATTAAAGCTAATAATACTTTTATCTGTATCGCACAGACACAAACCTACCCTAGTTAATCAGATCAGGGTTGCTGTAATAAATATGCAAACTTTCTTCAAACATACCTTATGTACTTAGCTATAAATACATAAGGTATGTTTGAAAAGATAGATAAAGTAAGGAGGCAATAGGCACTTTTGAAACGCGAATTTGATTAAGATAAGTATACTTCGAGGAAATGACTTAAAATAAATGGTAAGGAGTAGAATAGTGTAAATGAATTTCTTGCTAACGCATTGCCTTTGACAACATAACAGAATATTGTTTATTAAATACCGACAGAAATACTTAATAATTTTGCCCTTAACACTAAGCTTGACACGCTCTCTGTAATTTAGGAAGGTACCTATTGAAAATATCCATACAATACAGAGAGTGTACCTCCATCTTAAAAAGTCGGCATCGCATCTGCAGAAGCCCCTGTAGATGAATATGGGCGGTGGATCAGGCGCTCCACAAGCCCGTTCGCCCACTCACACTCTTATATAAACAAAATTCCATTTAAATTTATAATTAGTTTACCTTAAATCGGTTAGAAAGTCTTCAAAGCATATTACTGTTCTAACCACGAATAGAATCTACGTAGGACGTTCCTAGGAACAACGTATAGTCTAGACTTAAGACTATAGCTAGATCGAAAGTTATAATCTAAGATCGATGCATACAATACGCTCCTTGTACCGTTAACTTCAGTAAGATATCATTAATATCAGTTAATGATTTGATAAGTTTGATTTCTCTAAGCGGTTATTGCTGAATGTTGTTATCTGTTATTTATTCGCGGAGATATTACATTGACATGATATCGGTCTAGAAATTAATAGAGAGTGGAGTTGTGTATGAATATTATTATTAGAATCGAAGCAAATTTTTGTTTTTCTTCTTCTCTTTTAATTAAAAGAAAAGACTAGTGAATGTCTTGATAGATATATTAAGGTGCAATGGAGTTTAAGTTATAATTTATAAAAAAAATGTTTTCAAATTTATTGTATTTTTTAATATAATAAGATCATTAGAATAGCATAAGGTTAAGCCGAATTAATCCAAATTTATTTTATACATCGGTACATCAGATTATCAATATGGTGATTTGAATTTGTAAATGACTACCTACTGACTTATGTATGTCCATCTCGGTTTTAAATAACATCCATAAAATTTAACGATTTACATACATTATTATAAAATCGGCATTAAGAAGAATTATTAAGTCATAATATTGCTAACATGAACGAATAAACAAACAAAACTGCATACGTAGTATGTTTGAAGGTAGGTATATTAAAATATTGGAAGCTCAACACCTACACTTAAAGGTGGGGTGAATCATTCTGTGGGACAATTAAATGCACTTGTGTGCCTCCTACCCCATCATGTGTGCAATAATCACGTAAACAACTAGATGTGACTAAATATTGCACGCCTCATAAGCGAAGCGTTGAGGTGGGTACTACTGTCACTTCGCGCAAAACATCTGATTTTTCAAACTTAAAATGTCTTTATGTATCATACATTGCACTTGTAAGATAATACATACACACACATATTAAGAAAAAACACTATTTTTAACGTTCATGATATTTTTGATGTCATTTTTGTTATTTAAACTAGTTAAAAAACAGTTTAAAAAAGTTCTGTCTTGGACGTCCGTGTGTCTGTATGTGCGGATCCTTTTTCTTGTTAACACGATAGCGACCGAAATACTTTACTAATCGAGTCTTTTTTTTTCTCTTACGCTTGAGTATGCTCAGGAATAGAACCCTTTCATTTTTCAGGGTCTGATTCGATGTGGTTTAATTGTTATTAAATAAACAAAAATAATAATTAATAAATATTTATTAAAAAAAAATTATGAGGCGTGCACTTTTGGATTTTCCAAATTATTTTTTAAATATATTTTTATTTATACAAAAAAAATATTAAAATATGATATAATATGTATTTCGATGTAGGTTTTTAAAAATGAATATTTTTTAACATTCGAAACGTTTTATAGTTTAATTTAAAAGTTGCCAAAAATATCGTTTTTATTTATTTAAGTTTTGAACTTTGGACTGTATCAAGAGAAGAATATCAAACATACTATATATACGGTATATATGAGTGGAGTATTTATGACTTAATACACCCACACATTTTTAAGAACACACTGAACAATAATTCTAATAAACATAAAGTTCGAAACGTTATAAAGCAGTCTTGTCAATTTGCCAAAACAATTTTGTTGTTAATGACGCATGTAATTCTGTGCATCTCTATCTTGTTTTAACTCATCTATAGGAAATACGAATGACAAGTGGTAATAATGATAAAATTATCGAATAACTACTTAGAAAAGAAATAAAATGAACGTACGTAGAGAGAACCGAGTAGGTACAATTTGATACTTTTTATATTATGATAAACAATCGAAAAATAACTAGTGTACTATGATAACATACTCTCTGTGTAGGTAGGTACATAGTACAAAGAAACAAAATAGTGCAAAAGGAATGAGCACCTAGCGAAATTGTTTTTTTTTTATGGTTTACGCTGCAAAAATTTGCAAGGACAAAACAATTATTCTCTCCAGTAAAACATAATTATTCTTGCGTATAAGACTCTTCCATTAAAAATATATCTGTCACACACCCCTTCGATACAAGACGTTGTAAGTTGTAGTAAGGGTGTACTTCCCCAAAAGTAACTTATAGGAGGGTGAGGTAACAAGCCACTACTCCCTGAATTTAGTAGATAATCGTACGTCAAACTTAATTTACTATATTTCATAAGTAAATTCATAATCTTATTTAGCTTTCTATTGAGAGCTTTTATATTTATCAGTATTTAAAGAGTAACAATTTACGCATAGGAGGGCCGTTTTCTTGCAGTAAGATAAAAAGTAATCGTGGGGAAATTTTAACATTGAATTTAATCATCACTAGAAAATCACTCTACTTTTTTACCGTACTCAAAAACGTTTTCTACAAAACCATAAGATTATGAATGCGAGCTTTTGTTTTACTTATGTCGTTAGTTTGCTAGATTTTAACATCATTTATCATTATATTCAAGAAACGACTAAAATATCATATAAAGAACTAGCTGTGCTCCGCGGTTTTACCCGCAGTGCTGGTCTTAGCGAGATGATATATAGCCTATAGCCGCTCCTGTTGGTCTTAGCGAGATGATATATTATAGCCTATAGCCTTCCTCGATAAATGGACTATCTAAAACCGAAAGAATTTTTCAAATCGGACCAGTAGTTCCCGAGATTAGCGCGTTCAAACAAACAAACTCTTTAGCTTTATAATATTAGTATAGATTAAAGGAGGTTTTTCCTTAGTTCTTCAACAGCCTACAACCAGCAAAAACATGTTTTATCATCGAAGTAACATATCAAATAATAGCAACATGTTATCGAGTGCAAACAAAGCATTCCACGTAGATATCTTATCAGCTGTGCAAACAAGGCACTATGGTGATATGGTAAATGTACGAGGTATCTAATGCTTGTAGGTAATCTAGAGCTTAAACTAAAAGAACTGTGGAGTTTCTTGCCGGTTATTCTCCATACTGCTTTCCGAATCGGTGGTAAATGTTAAAATATGTAATGACGATTCAAAAGTGCTTCTAGAAGAAGTCTAATTGAATAAATAATTAATGTTGAGTTTGAGTTTATACGTATGAAACGTCGGAAAAAAAAATATATCAATAAATCGCGTTTAAAATCCATTAAAAATCTTTAATTACCATAAACAATTCAAACTAAATGTATTTTACAAGCTTTCATTGAAGAAATGAAAACATTAATATTTTGCAAGCGTAATGTTATTTATAAAACTTTGAACAAATATAGAAAAAGTATTACAAAAGTAACTCTAAAAGATTAAACCCGACTGAGGAAAATGCTCCCTAGAGGGCGCTACATTGCAATAAGTGTAGCGTAATATCGTATTTTTCTTCTGTTATATACGCGAAGGTTTGTGAGGACGAATGCTGTTGTTTTCTCTTTTATAAAAAAAGTATCGTCTTAATAAAATTCGGCATTGCGCTTGTGCACAGGTTGATTTTGAGACCTAAACGATCAATCGTAACGAACAAAAAGCTTGGAACTAAAATAAGCTCATATTATGACAAATTACACATTCAAAAAGCGTCCTAGATCAGAAGCACATACCTAGGTAGGTAAATAGGTAGTGTATCATTGTGCACTAACTTATAAACGTAAAAATACACATATCACATCGTTGTAGTAAAAATCATACAATCACTACAAAAGAACGTAATTTCAAATGCAATACTATAAAAATAATTTGGAAAATCCAAAAGTGCACGCCTCATAATTTTTTTTAATAAATATTTATTAATTATTATTTTTGTTTATTTAATAACAATTAAACCACATCGAATCAGACCCTGAAAAATGAAAGGGTTCTATTCCTGAGCATACTCAAGCGTAAGAGAAAAAAAAAGACTCGATTAGTAAAGTATTTCGGTCGCTATCGTGTTAACAAGAAAAAGGATCCGCACATACAGACACACGGACGTCCAAGACAGAACTTTTTTAAACTGTTTTTTAACTAGTTTAAATAACAAAAATGACATCAAAAATATCATGAACGTTAAAAATAGTGTTTTTTCTTAATATGTGTGTGTATGTATTATCTTACAAGTGCAATGTATGATACATGAAGACATTTTAAGTTTGAAAAATCAGATGTTTTGCGCGAAGTGACAGTAGTACCCACCTCAACGCTTCGCTTATGAGGCGTGCAATACACTGTCCATTCTCAAACGCGAGTTTGCAAAGTGACTCAGTATGACGTCATAAAGCAGCCGATACCATCGACAAACATTGTGCTCGAGAAATAAACAAAAAATGTATTTTTACGCTCGCTTGAGGGACAACTAAGAGCAATTTACCGAGAGAACAGATTTTACGCTTGGTTTAAGTTACAAGCGTAATTAATTGTATTAATAATTATGTCAATGTCAAATACGATTACTATGCAGTTATTTACATCACGGTAGTTAGGATTCTCGGTTTTATAACATGTAACTAATAGGTACCAAAAACTGATGGACAGACTACCTAATCAAGGCGGCAGGGAGCAGCTGCAGTTGGATTCAAACTAAATCTTATTTGATACCTAATCACCGACTTTCCGAAAACCTGATTATTCGCTCAGACGCCTATATTTTAATTGCTAAAAACATAAAACATCACTTCACGCTGCTATTCATTGTTAATTTTGCAATCGCAATAGATCATATATCAAACATATTATTACAAAACAACAATCCCATCGCTCTCGATTTAAGCCACAACAACCACACCTTGCAGTAACCAGTTGGCCGGTAATTCGGTTAATTTAAAGAAACCCTAATAACGCTCTATATTCCGCCAGAGTTTGCCGTTTCAGTGTTCAGCTATGGGCTAATTATGGTACTTACAACAGCTGCTGTATCTCGTACCGTAATACCTACCTAGCCAATACTTACAATACCTGCTTATTTCAACCCGGACATATTAGAGAACCGTAATTTTTACAGGATATTACTTATTCTCTTGGTATTTTTTATTTAAAAGCTAGTAAAAATTACTGTAAAATATGTAGTACAAATAGGATAAACAATATGTAGATGCATTTATAAAATTACTGAACAGTGACGTTGAGATTTCTTAATACAACGATACAAGAATAATAGAATAACCAGAATTATGTAAGGAGGTATCATATCACTTTCGTATTTAGATACCAGGATACTGTTATCGGTTGTTTAACTTGAAAACAAAACGTGTGATAAGTAATTTATTGGATGGATCCAGGGAAAACAAGTATGATAAGAAATTTATTGGATGTATGGTCCAGGATGTACTCCGAATCTATTATTACACAAGTTTATAGTAAATCATAGTGATAAATCCAATAAAAATAACCATTATCTATCTGTGAACGCAACGACGCGTGAATAGTAATAATGGACGAAATGATTAATGTGCTATTATGTAGTTTTTACAACGTGATATCAGATCTTGGTATTATTCACTCGTTAGTTCTAATGGTGCGGGAATGTAACCAATTTTATTGCCCATTTTTGTATAAGGCAAACGAACTTTTGTAATATGTGGTAATCCGTAATATATAATGTATAGTAACGCAATCATAATATATTGTGCATAGCAAAGCTTGATCGTTAAAGTTAAACTCCTACAAGATTTTGGGAATAATCTAGAAAAAAAAATTATGAGTAGGTTTTGACTTTTGACTGGTAAGGATTTTTAGACTTTTAAATTAATATGAAAAAATTATTAAATGCATTTTTATTGCCAAAGTCCGTTAACTTATAGATTTCGCACCTGTTAACCAAAGAGCTGTTTACATTAGTCTTATTATCATATAAGTCATATTCTCTCTAAAACAAAGCCAAAAATAAATCGATAAATTCTATATAGGTATCCACATGTAAAATCTAAGTTATGTATGTATTTTTCTCGTCATAAAGCATGTACATTATTTTATATATGTTTCATATCATATTACCGCGAGTTGGCTTGCGTGGGAAACCACAAAGGTTTTTCCTGGTATTCTAGTGAAAGTCTGATTCGTCAAAGTCACAAGTCAGTCCCAAAGTTACATTGAAATGTGTTCCATTAAAATTTAAAACATTTAAAAATTAACTGTTAGTGAGATATACCCCGACTAACCAAAAGACAGATAGATCGATTTTCTTAAAGTTTATTGCGAATACATTTATTAATAGTTACGTTTAAATTAGCTGCATCTGTTTGTTTGTATGACACTCTTAATATCACTCACTCTAATACTTGATTTTGGCCCACTTTAAACGGATGTTTTTAATTTAATACATTAATTACATGGGAGAATTTCATAAGCGTGTTTTTTTTTTCAAACTATACCGATATAAGTTAATATTTTTAAATTACTGTGGCTAACACACGATAATAGTTAAAATTTTCCATTTCATGAGTATATTCACTATATAGGCTCTGATGTTGTAGAAAGTAGGTACCTATAAATAATCTTATAGCAAGGCTTATCGACGGTATTCGATTAATTAATTACTTATAAATTATAATTACTAATATATTATATCCACTCTAATAACCGCCGAATATATTTGGGTTGTTGAGGAAGTGATTATGAGGAAGAGGAGGAGGAAGAGGAATTTTCACACACAAATTTAGAGGATGCGGATGAGGAAGAGGATATTTTTTTGAGGAAGAGGATACGGATGAGGAAGCGGAAGAGGAAGCGGATGAGGATGAGGATGATAGGAAATTATAATCAAAATTAAAAAACAAAAACTTTTAAAATTAAAAATTAAAACAAAAGCCATTCTCCTGTCTCTACATATTGATGTTTAAGGTTAGGGGAGGTTAGCTCGCCCGATCGCGAATTTACAAAGCCTGTAAGTACTATACTATTTGAGTCACGAGCCGGACTCAGATGAGCTTTTGTTTATGCATATTACTCGAAAAAACCCACAGAAAAAACCTAATCTATATCAGTGCCAGAAGCGACATTAGGCGATTTCCACAAAAAAAAAACTAACTGGTAGATATTATTATGTAAGCTTAAACAACCTGTTTGTTTTTTAATTCAAAATGACTTTTGACAAACATTATTTGGTAAAATATGTTTCTTCTGAGTATGAGAGAAAATGTTATATTATTATGTTTAGAGATGAGTGTTAGGCGCAGATATAAATATGGCGGTAAGACTCTACTCTTGTTCGTTAGTAGAGTCCGACTCGTAACTCAAATACATAGTTTAAATAGGCTTTGTAAATTCGCCGCCCGATCGGATCAGCATCCTCATAAATTTCCTCTAAATTTTGAGGAAGCGATAGCGGAAGAGGATTTTTTTATTTTCATTTTTGAGGATGCGGTAACGGTAGAGGAACCCAAAATATTGCGGAACTTCCGCATTATGAGGAAGCGGAAGAGGAATCCTCAACAACCCTAGAATATATCCCGTCATTAACTCATGCCAAGGAAGTCATTAAAATTAACCGTTACTTTATATATTTATAATTCAATTGAGTTCATTTTACTTTTAAAACGGAAGGATATAACCTCAATTTTTATTTTTTTACTTTCAATCTTTTGATTAGGTACCTACCTAGTACCTATGTCTATAGAAATTCAATAATATAGATTTTTTTAAATTTAAACTAGGTATGTGGCAAAGGAAAAAATGTTTTCCTCCGTATGTATGACGTCATTTGGCGCTTACGACATTTTAGAATGAGATGATTTTAAAACTCAAAACTCAAAAAGATGAATGAAAACTTCAATATTTAGAAAAAGCAAAATTTATATGTATCATAATTTTTGATCTAGTTTTCGTTAAAATAAAAAAAATAAGTAGCTTAAAATTTTGAAATGTTGTCAATTAATAATTATTAATTATTATTTACATAAATTAATTAAGAATTGAAGATGGTACATACGTTTCTTGATTATTTGTTAAAATAGCACCATCTACATAGAATATATTCAACACCGACTCAGAAAAATTCATACAATAATTACCGAACATAATTACATACATGTTTAAAATATCTAACGTAAAAATAATGAACCCAGCCGGCGCTCCGCCCACAACTCTTATGACGTCACAGCACAAAAGAATAAACAATTATGTGTATTATGACCACGTGTGAATTCTCTAACCGGTCCCCGCCAAATACAGCTTCATAATATGTACGGAAGTACATATTCTATTCTTTCAATCTTTTGTTCTATTTATAGATGGATGTTAGATAAAATATCATTCCAAAGATAGAGTAATAATGAACATGATTAGTAATTAAATTATTTTCATCTTAGGTCATGTTTCTGTTATAAATAAGAATTAACACCTACCTAACTTCCTATATGACCTCAGGTTTCGTATGAGTAATAAAATAAAAATAAAACCCATAAATATCTACACAATACTGTAAAATCTTATTTAAAACTAGATGTGCTCCGCGGTTTTACCCGCAGTGCTCTGCTCCTGTTGGTTTTAGCGAGACGATATATAGCCTAGCCTTCCTCGATAAATGGGCTATCTAACACCGAAAGAATTTTTCAAATTGGACCAGTAGTTCCTGAGATTAGCGCGTTTAAACAAACAAACAAACTCTTCTTATAATATTAAAGTATAGATTTACATCACAAAGACAAACCACTTGAGAATAATTAACATTATCAGTGTCGTCTCTTTTACTCTCAAAAGTAGATCTTAATAAAATTGAATTTAAAGATTTTACACCAAAATAAACAAATTATTGATCCTTCTTACTTTGGGTATAATCCAAAGCACTAAAAATTCCAAGAACATTTAGTTATAAGTTAAAACGAAATCCGGCACGATAACAATCTAGACATAGGTCATACCATTAAGTATTATACCCAGAAGCATGTTTTATTTTTAAGAACATTAAATCGGCAATACATAGTTTTATCGCGTGCTTACACTGTACGTAACGTGCCAGTATTTGTAAGGGCACATCTATAATAGGACGTCAAAACGTTATAGAATTTGTAACACTATCATAAATTTTACACGCAGACTTTGCAACATCTTTTGTATTTGAGGACAACGAAATTAGGCAATATGCAATAAAGTTGTTAGGTCGAAGTAATTATATGACAATAGATACAATTGTAAATTTATAAATTTAAATATGTATCATGTTCAAATATACGGAAGTTTAAATATTCCTTCTATTTACTTCTACAGTGACACACTCAAGTATATCAACATGTACAATGATTGTAAACATCTTAGCATGTAAAACACGTTCGATGTGTAAATTTATAAAAATGCAGACAATGTTGTATATTTTTTTGCATTACCGATTTATCTCTGCATACAATTTCGGTTTTTTACGATTGTGTCCCATCTTGTAATCTTATGAGAATATCGTATGTTGCATGCAAAATATCACCACCGTATTTATTTTTTAAGTGATCTGTCAGTCATACAAATTAATGTTCTTATATGGTCTCAGAAATAATCTATACTAATATTATCTGCCACATATTTTGAGTTTTGACTAAGGTGTAGAGTTTGTGAAGTTAGGCCTTGTAGAGTTAGGGCGTGTAGTGTTAGAAGCTTGGCTCTACATGAGATCCGATAACTTTTTGACAGTGCGTGTCATATGGGCTCGTCTTGGCAACATTTTACATGAAAATGTTTTTGGTGGGATAAAATTATGAGCTAAAGATGTTGTTTGTTTGAACGCGCTAATCTCAGGAACTACCGGTCCGATTTGAAAAGCTCTTTCGATGTTAGATAGCCCATTCATCAAGGAAGGCTATAGGCTATATATCATCACGCTAAGACCAACAGGAGCGGAGCCACGCGAGTGAAACCGCGGAGCGCAGCTAGTGTGTGTATAAAGTATAAACGTTATGTGCTATCAAAGATGTTTATTTAACTATCCCTTATTATTACCCATCAATAGAGCATTAATTTGGAAATAGTTCGAAGTCAGAGAATGACTTGGACACCGTGATTTTATGTTGTAAAAACAGTTAAAATAAATACATTTTGATTTCAAGAATTAAATTCAAGTCTTAGTCATTTAATCATCGTAATAACACGATACAATTATTAAAAACAATACCACTTCAAATAACTGATTACCCCGCCATCATTAAGAGATAACGACCTCCTTACTATGAAGGCCTTTGTTTTCAAATCTTATGGACCTACTCACTCGAAACGTCGGAGCTAAGAATTATTACTATAGCACGCCGGCAAAATGTCGTCGACCCCGAACAAAAACTATTATACGTAAGCTAGCCATTATTAGACTTAATTCGCCGTATGCTACAATAAGCGCTCTTTATACACTTGGCACGACTATATAAAGGTTATATCGTATATACCTATATATCATTAGCAAAAAATATGATTACACGTTTTCGGCGTAAGTCGTGACTTGCTATACGAAAATTGATCGATTTTATTGTCACTGTGTCACGTACTTTAGAATATTATAAATCATTTTAACACTATGGCCTTCTGGTGTGACAGGGTCATTACTAATAATAAACTAAACTTGATTTAGTTAAACTCCTTCGAGACGCAAGCATAGAAAGTATCATAATTACTTGAAAGTTGAAACAGCGTACTGCGCTTTACCGTAGAAAAATACCAAAATAATAATAAAATGCGTGTCAAAAAATTACACTTCCTGTCCCACCTACCACAGATGCTGTTGTCGAGATTCCGACTTGATAGATTAAAATTTTTTATGCGTATCAATTCAGTTTTACTTAATCATGCATTTGTCAAAGTCTTTGTTTATTCAATTTAAAGATAATTTATTCAAAAATTCGTACTGTCATTTTGGCTGAACTAATCACTTTTTGTTGTGTTTGTTTACACAACCGACTGCAAGTTCACTCAACCAGCCACTCGACTTCAGTGGAGCGTTGTCCAAACATGATCCATTCACAATCTCACGCAAATCCCAACTACGGCAAATGACATCACAATCAAAATACTATCAAGTGCTACTGTGTGCACTCGCCGTTATCCAAATAAAAGCGAAGTGCCAATTTTATCACCTGCAGTGTGTGGAACGGGCCTAATTCGAGTCAATATTTATTATGCACAGCGTTAGCAATTTTCAAACGATAATGACCTCTTACGATTTACGCTGAAGTGGCTAGTAGTATTTATTACTTTTGTGTGGTACCTATTGCCTTTATATACTTGCGTATGCAAGCGATAAACGAGTGGCGTAATTAAACATTAATGTCATGTGATATTTTAAATTACTAATTTCGGTTATATTTTATGTCGAAATAAGAGATAAAGAAACCTGTATTTAACTTTCTTTCAATTTTATAATGTGTATAAAATTTTTGTGTTCTTATGTTTAGAACCACATTTAAAACCAAACAATATTTAACCTGCTCACAATTGTTTTTTATGATGCAAGATGTCAATTTAGTTTTTATAATTATACAATCTAGGTGAAGTTAGGTATAATGATCTTTAAAACAGCAAATAAAGAGACCAAAGTACAAAAGCAAAACTTTTAGTTTGCATAAAAGCCTTAATAATAAATATGTTAACAAAAGTTGAATTTAATTCAAGTGAATACAAATCTACTCATCGAACTATTACAATTATTTTTACATAAATTTTATATTGCAAACATCTACACATATCAAATTACAATATTTAACATTAAATCTAATAATAATCATACTTAATAATACTTAGTATTTCTCAGAACATGTAAGGTTTTTATCCAATTACATTAAGTGTAAAAGATATACTCACAATGGGGTGGCCTTGAGAACAAATTGAACAAAAAACTAGTACCTTCACGAAACACTTTAATTTGTTTTATTGTTATGAATTTGTATGTTTTTGTTAACACATATTAATCGTGATGGCCTTCGTGTTATAAATGGAGCAACATTAAATTTGGCGTACTAATTATAAACTGTCGATTATCGTGTTTTCATAACAATACGAGCAATAAATATTTTATGTGTCATTCGACAGCCATGATTATTTTACATAAGTGCTTCGTATATATTTCCCCATAGAACCAGGTATTATTCGAAATAAAATATGTACGTAGATCCAACTAATATTATAGATGCAAAAGTTTGTGAGGATGGATTTCAAGCGGGTTCGTCCGCGGAAGAAACCGCGCTACACAGGCGGACACAGCTAATAAATTATAAAAATTCACGTCATTTTCGATTTTGCAATAGGTACACGTTATTTCTTATGTTGTAAATCCATGCCAATCTGTCCTATCCCCTTGTCTCATATTAAGACAAGCCAACATATCAACTCAACTACATCACTAAACGTACCATTCCGTCTATTAACCTAAAATTGTGTATCACTCGTACTATCCATACTTAATATTATAAATGCGAAAGTAACTCTGTCTGTCTGTCTGTTACTCAATCACGCCTAAACTACTGAACCAATTTTCATGAAATTTGGTATAGAGATATTTTGATACCCGAGAAAGGACATAGGCCACTTTTTATTGCGAAATATGTACCACGGGCGAAGCCGGGGCGGACCGCTAGTAGTCTATAACTATCAGTTGCTAATAAAACGTATAAATATCTTGCTAATAGAAATATATAACGTATTGGCGGGTTCTATGTCAAAGTCAACGCCCGTATACGGTTACCGCATGCTGTAGGTCATGATCGCTGACTTTACGTGTGTATGTTAATGGGAATGTAAACGACATTGTTCTACTACCATATTGGATGTTTATTGAAAATAGAAGAAACAGATTGGTTGTTAGAGCTACGGGGAACATGACTTTTGATACAATTTTTTCGATATTGATAATGAATGAATTCGGAAAATACAACAATTGTTCTTACTTAAAGAAAAGTAAGAAAAATTAACTTTTTTCCTAGAAAATTGTTACCAAATTACTACTTACTATTATTAAGGTACGTTCCAACCACGTATTTGATCAAAATATTACGGTACGGTACTGTAGCGGTAACTGTAGTAAAATTTCTAACCTCTTCAAACGACTTTTAGTATCTGCAAGTTATACTGTTACACGTATTAGAACATTACAAATTACTCCAAAAATTCCATTCTTGCTTTCCCCAGGTACAAGGACGCAGTACTCCAAGACAAATAACATACGCCTGCCAATATACGCGTGACTGTCGAACAGTATACATTGATAAGAATAAACGACAATCGCATACCAGCCAATAAACATTTGGCACGGGCCTGTCTTTCGGCGCGGTTGTGAACTAAATATACAAGTCGCAGACAGAGTTATCTATTGTCGAAATAGACACAATACGCGCTTTGTTGAACCGTGGGGGTTTCGTCAAAAATATTGTAATTTGTATTCCACTAGCTGTACCCCGCAGATTTACACGCATTGCTCCGCTTCCATTGGTCTAAAAGAGATGACATAACTATAGCCTATAGCTTTTCTCGATAAATGGACTATCTAACAGTGAAATAATTTTTCAAATCGGAACAGTTCAAACAAATAAACTCTTCAGCTTTATAATATTAGTAGGTACAGATTCTAGATTTGAAATTAGGTAAGAGGTTGAGCAATCAAGAAAACCCTGAAGCTCTGTAATTACATCTAATGTTATGTGATATAAAAACTACGAATTTCCGAAATGCAAATTAATATAATCAAATTGTTCTCAAGTAGTCTGACCTTTCATAAACAATACAGTTACTTTATTAACATTACCTCTAACCTTCACATGACTACAGCAAAAAAAAGCCTAAAACACACGTACTTCGAAATAGCATTTGAATATGAAGCCACAAATAGGTCTCACCAAAGCAAGCTATTATATCTTCAATACAACGCCAACCTTCAGCAGTCACGCGAAATAGTTATTAAAACGAAAAGAACAGACCGGTTGGTAATAAACAAATGTATTTTATCTCTATTATAAGCGTCATCAATCATAGAGTGTGTGTTAGACTTATTAAAAATGAATTAAGGGAGTCGAAACGCAATAAGGGCCTAGGTCACGTTCATATGATAGATTGCATGCGTAGTTTATATTATTCAATTTATTTAAATGATTAAAAAGTTGTTTATATCAATATCATTATGTTTATAAGCCTAAGTCATAAATTACCAATACCTACATGAAAATAAATCAGTAAAATAGAAGTAACATGCTTGTATTGTATCCTTACCGAAAAAGGAAATACTTCCAAATACAGACAGAAACAATTCTTCAAACAAACTATAAGTACTTATTTAAATAACCAAGTACATTTAAGTACTTAAGCAGTGTAAACGTATTCCTCAATTTATCGTGCAATTAAATAGTAAACACCGTTAACAAATCATTATTATGTTTTAAGTATTTGTTTACATTCTGATATAGGTACCGTTTGACCCTCGATCGAAGTAAACATTACAATTATAACTGTATTTTTGATATCGTACAGTCATATCACATGAAGGCAGGTACTTTAATATTATTAAGCGACCTTATAAATAAAGTATGAATCCATATTTAAAATTCGGGCCTGTAGCCATCTCTCAGATATTGCAGTACAGGTCAATACTAAAGTACCTATTAAATTAATATTAAGAAGGTAAAAAATCTTACATCAAACTCATACACTGACTGCACTACATTTTCTTTTGGAAATCTGAATAATCCTGTCTATCTTTGTCATGCTGAATTACCTGAAACAAAGGAAGCAATAGAATTATTAATTTATTTATCAAAAAGTAAAACATTAATAGAAAGTATAACATCAAAGATAAAAAACAATTGCAACAGCAACTGCATACCCTTTTGCTTACTTAAAAATTAAAATGCCACACACGTTCAAATATATTATTAGAAGATAAATGTAAACATTGCAGTCGATCAAAACACGAAGACAACAATGATTTTGTAATAAACAAAATTCCTACACGTGCCATCACGTTCTCAATCGATGAACATACAAACAAATTACATTGCTTACACGAGTATATTATAACCCCACTATTTTAAACTAGCTTACAGCCGCGGCTTCGCCTGTGTATTTAATAGGAATTCCCATAGTAATGAGATATTCCAGGCAAAACTTGCCTATGTAACTCTCTATAGTTTCCTGTCTCCAGATACCTACAAGAATCATATCATAAAATACGTCGTGAATGTAAGACAAACACACACACACTAGCATTTATAATATTAGAAAGGATAAACAACGCGAAACTTTGTAAAAATCAGTGGACGAATTTATTATTTTATACAAAACCGGACAATCAGATCTGAATGAACTCTCTGTATGAAAATTCATAATCTGAATTCGGTAAAAAGAAAAATTACAGTCTAAAGATGGCGATATATATAGCGAAAGAATTTAATCGAATGAGAGAAAAAAAAAATTATGGGACCAATTCGACACCATTCCGCATCAAACAAAAAAAGAATCACGTAAATCGGTTCAGAAACCTCGGAGTAACCTCCTCCTTTTTTTTGAAGTTGGTTAACAAACATTCACTCACAAATAGTTATGACAAACTCGTTACAGAACTGGATTTGTTGACCCGGGATAAATGTCAAAACTGAGCTTGGCTCATTATCATTCCTGTACTCAAATAAAGGTTACAGTTAACGAGTTGTAATGAGGCGAGTATTGGTATTGATATTGCTTAACGATTAACATTCCTATTTAATTGTTCTAGAACGTAGATATAAATATCCTCTATGAGAATTTTTTTTTCTATGAAAAACTGTACATTCACAGACTTTCATAGTCCGTTGAATCAAGTCAATCGCCTCAAAAATATCTCCATACTCTCATATAAATCTCTATATCTATCCATCCAACGGAATTCGACGAACTACCGACAAATAAGAGTTGAAATTTTACGTTTGGAAATACCTAGTAAGAAATATTACTGCTCGCTAAAACACACAGACCAGCGGGCACACGCAACAGCAATGTAACTTATTCGTTTACAATTCGGTGTCCTGTTTGCTAACCGGTCAAACGTTGGAATCGAAAGCAATATTTTTCAGTTGACACCATAATCTATAGGAAAGCTTTCTCTAGGCGATGTGTACACAAATCACGGGGTGTTTTAGCAAAACCGCTCAATTGTAGAGTAAATTATGGCCGATTCGAAACCAAAGGGCAGCGGAGACAATTGCCCGCGGTACGTTTGTACGGCTTTGCATTGTAAACACGATCCATTTTCATATATGTACCTTACAGTTACAATGCAGAAACACAATCGGACTAAGGAGTACACGATAGTAACGGAATAGGCGACATCGAATCAATTTAATCGTTAAACAGATGCGATATATCTTAACAATATTAAGCTATTTCATAAGGAATTCCACATTAACAGTGATGTGCAAAAACTTTCTGCTAACTCAATCTAATTATGCGAATAATATAAATCATTTTACGAAGCCACTAAATAGATTAACACCTAAATAACATTAACATCTCAACAAAGTCGTAGATGATTTAACTAACGCCGATATTTGAATTGAACCGTTAATGTATAGGTGCGAGCCGAACACAATACTGTAATACATCTTCTTGTGTGTCAGAATACAGAATTTTAACGATGTATAGTGAATGTAATATGCCATTTGCATGATATAGCGAATGATTCAACGTCAATTAAATCAAATGGTACTGATGAGCTGTAGGTATGAATGGATGAACGGTGACGAATGCTTTACAATGCTTAATTTTGAATATTCATATTGAGTACCTGAGAACATTTCCGTGTTTATTTGGCTTTTGAATGATATCGTCTATTACAATGCTGGATCAGGATGGATCTTATTATAACACACATTCAACAAAGGATAATTAAATTTATTAGGCTACTTAATGCTCTTATCCCCAAATATTCACACGTGATGAAAAATTTTATAGACCGTACATTTTCTGTAACTTTTCTAAGTAAATATTATGATAATATATTATAATATAAAACATAATTTGCACTCGCGATGAACACAAATATCAATAAAACACATAACGTCATTTCAACATTCTCTAATACAAACGCTACACGCAAATAATTTGAACATAAATTCGTATATTTCTTACGTAGAAGGTAAGTTATGAGAAGAAAGATCAAGCCGAGATAAGGAACAAACGCAGCCATGAAATTGACTTTTTAATAAGTTAATTAAAGGTTGTAAAGGAGTCCGTGAGAAACTCGTGTTATACCAAAATCCTTAACCTTGACTTTTACCAACATTTACCTCCTAAGATGTTGGTGATAATGCACCACGATATAAAATTATTTTATCAATCCTATTACATTATTCCCAAACGCTGAGAATTATGTAAATGCAATTGCACGTTAATTATATTTCAGTTTAATTATAAAAATGAAAACTTATAAAATAATTTATTCACACCACACAGTGTGACACAATTCACGCTAAATGTCATGAGTCCTTAAACAAAATGTAGTTTTAATATTATCCATCTCTTGAAAGAAACTATAAAATTCTTGCAGCCTATACGTATAGGTGGGTTAATTACCATTCAATGCTCATTAGTCAAATAGTATCTCACCGAAATTTTTCCTCATAAACACCACATAATATGTCTTTATACCACTTCTATATTCCAGCTTTACCTTACTTACCTTACCTTATACCTATTTGGTGTTACAGTACGTAGACGTTATGTCTAGTGCCTTTGATGTTATCACAGACGGATTCACTAAGCAATGGACCTTGGCCTCTTCGCCCACGCGATCAAACGAATTCACGACAGTGTCGCGGACATTATTTTATATTTAGTGTGTTTGAAATGATTGTTACGAGTAATTAATTATAAGCATTGCCTTAAAATTTATGTAGAAACTAAAACAGCCAAGAATATTTGAAGAAATTCAGAAGAAATTAGAAACCTTCACTACCTAAATAAGGAGGTTTTATCTTTTTGCAATGAGTAAAATAAGTGTCTGAATATTTATTAGCTATCAAATTGATAAAGTAAATAACGACGCTCAATGTGATAAAACGTAATTTATCAACATCAAAAACATTCATTCATATGTTGCAAAACTCGATAGCAAGTAAAAGGTAGTCGTATACGCAAGTTCTTAAAATGCATTTACAACCCGACGAAACACGTTTATATATAAAATCTCATGCAAAATAAACGTTACAAGAATGGCGGTTAACGCCTTAGTCAAGAAAAAAAAACAATTCTGTATAAGGTTTCAGTTTTGGCGGGAAACGCTTGAGATTCTGGTCGGGCCTGTTCCCTGTTTTTACGAGGTCATTGCCTCACATGACACTAATTAGTCATAACTTTATTATTCTTACGATATTTAGCAATAGTGCCATTGTTATTATCTTTGACCTTTCACGTTAATACTTTGAAAGAAAAAAGATAAGTCCACAAAGCACCTTTGTTCGTAGTAACGCACAATGAGCTTTTAACTGTGCAAATGTAAAATATATTTTAGCCTGGGTCATTTGCCTCTCTGCATCACAATTGACCTTGGTACAGTGGTTAAGCTAGATTTACAAACGAAAGATATAAGTTCTTATCCTCTTTGGAGGACAGTATAAAAGTAAAATCAATTACACATGCATATTCTTGTTAGAGACTTCTGGAGACTTCATCACATAACATTTGTGATTTGTCCATTTCTATTCAACAAAACAAATGTTAACATAAACAAACACGTCAATGAAAGCCGTAAATAGATTACAACATCGTAAAATTTCGATTCAATATGATAAACACGTATAAACGAGAACACTAACACATTCAAATGCAAATCATTAGAACGCATAGCGCATAATAATTAAACCGAATCGTATCATTCACACGAAGTCACTAATTATTCAGTATAACAATATAACATAGTGAATTCACTTCCTTATCGGAACCATGTCTATTTATAAGTTTTTAATGCCCAATAGGCGACGCACACGACTTTGTTTGAGGTAAATTACATTTTGCAGGTTTATTCTTTTTCCTAAATAAAAGTAGATCTTACTCAACAACATGTTAAAAATGATTGTTGTTTTGTTATTGTTACCGAGCAGACAACTAAAGGTAATTGATATTTATATGAATTAAATTTACAAATTCACTGTAAATGTGATTTTTTGGTAGTTACCTGTTTTATTTCTGAATAATCGATAAACTTTAAAAAAAATGCCACGAAAGTGAGAACCTCCTCCGTTTTTTAGACGTCAATTTAAAATATCTAGAGCTTTCTCGAACCTTAACCGCCTTAAATATTTGTGACATACTTTCAGTTTTATAATCGTTGCCTTTTAAACCGAATTACACAAGTGAAAACATGTCACTTAATACGATATTGCTAAATACTCATTATATTATTAACTAGTCAGAGATAATTTTGAGTACATTTAAATTATGCACGCCACTGACAGCTCAGTCATTTTTGATATTGAAGCCATTTAAAATACAGTTACAAATTAATTTTTGGGGTAACTCAAGCCTAAGGCGAACAAGGGTTTGTTCGCTTTAAAATAAATAAAAAAAAGTTAAATCTAATTATAACCCGTTTGTTTTTATCTTTGCATAATACTTCAAGGGGAAATATAAACGACACATTTTAATTAATATTTTTTTACAAATAAGGAATCTTTTGGCACTGTAGATAATTAAAAAAAAACCAAATCATATATCTTATCAATATAGAAAAATTTAAAGACAAATTTTATATGAAGAGCAAAATAAGTAGGTTACAAATCTGTTTTGACGTTGCTAATTCTAATTATATAAACACTTGAAATCTAAAGAACATTTTATTGAATCAAGTCTTATGAATCAGACTCGCACTTGGTCGATTTTGATTATGAAGTCATAAAGTACAGTTAAACTTTAATTAAATTTATCGTGTTTAATAAGCCCCTGCTTGCTCCAGTTTTGATTTTGATGTCAACCCACTTATTCTCGAATAAAACAAAAATTACGCAACCCAAGTGAGATAAACTTAATAATAAGTTAACACCTTATCATTTTCGACATGACACTTCGTAACTTATCGATTTCCAAATGCATATTTACTTAAGCCATAAATAAACCGGATAATCTTTGGTTTCTCAGAAAATTATTATGATAACAGCAGAATAACGCTAACCGAAAGACAGCAAGAAGAATCATATAATTGTGAAATATTAAGAGCTTATAGCATTCGCATTTGTAATATTTTAGTTAGGATAGATATATACCATAAGCTGTTAAAGCCTTTGATTCAATCTATACTAATATTATAAAGCTGAAGATTTTGTTTGTTTGAACGCGCTAATCTCAAGAACTACTGGTCTGATTTTAAAAATTGGTGTTGGATTATTGGATAGCCCATTTATCGATGAAGGCTAGACTATAGTTTATATAAGCGGGTGAAACCGCGGAGCATAGCTAGTAAAAGATAAACCGCATTGTTTCTTTAGCCTTGTAAATACGAAAAAAAATGAACAAGCATTAACGTAAATGTGCACATTATGTAAATGTCACGGTCCTGTTACCTTTCCATTATATTGTAAATGATACCGTTTATCGAAATCCAAGCACCTTATTAACTGCTAAAGACAATCGGCTTATAATAATGGCTGATTAAAAGAGCTGATATGAAATACTCAATTAAATAAACTTCTGTACAGTATTAAAATTCCTTGCCTTCTGGTTATTCGCGTAGAAAGAAATGCAAAAATATGTAACGTAATGTTTGCGTAAACAGCATACGTAAGCCACATAATAGCATTTTGTAGGGAATATGAAATTAAGTGCATATCATATCATCTATAAGTCATTGCCTCTTAAAACATAGCTTCTAGTGAAACACCTATACCTACGAGAATTGCATTATCTTATCAAATGAAAGTCCACATAAAAATCTCGAACTTAGCCCTACGAATTACGAGTTACAACTCAGTTACCCAATAGCGTCATGCAGTTCCACTTTTATCCCTAAAGCGCTTCAAGCACACAAACAACTCTATCTATTTCTGAATCCGTAGTACTACCTCGTGTGTCAATCATCGAAGGAAAACATCGAACAACAAGCGACTGCGATAGCTCACTTGATTTGTTGTCACGTCGTGACGCCAATTGGCAATCTCGCCAATTTTGCCTACTTTTGAAGTTCCTCGTTCTAGTACTAATAGATAATATTTTTTAAATTGAGGAATTAACAAATGGTCTGTTTAAAGTTGTTAATTAATGTTTAAATTGCGATGTATTTATGCGACATTTCGTTTTACAGCTACCGTGGCCACGCGTAGATATTCCTTCTAAATCTCTAATAGTTAAAACAAAATAAACGATCAAACACACATTACCTACCTACTATAGGATTGATGTTATCTCTACATAACAAATAAATCAAAACCACCCAACCATACATACACATTCTCTAACAAAGCTAGAACAAAATTACTGGTATTAGCGAAATATTAATTTACAGATAAAAATCAAACAGTCAGCTATTATTCATATGCTAATTGCTGATCACAATGGATCTATTCACTGTAAGTCGGCCTTGCGGGTTCAATCACGATCTCGTACACCTGTACCTACCGTTATACGGTAACAAAATTAAGACTTTAATACAAAACTCAATTTAACCTCGATTTCCGCTATAAAATAACAAGGTGCGCCCTGATTCAACAGCTCGTGAGAATTATCCTACGTCTGGTACCGTTTTTTTATTTATTAGCAGGTGAAATCAAATCTGAAGTGTAAATTGGTGCAATTTTAAGTTTGTGTGAATGTGATATGAATACAAATTTAATATAAAAGAATTCTTACGCACAAACACTATGGCATCTTTGATATAAGATTCTACCATACTATTAACATCTAGGTGCCAAAAGATATAAAGAAAAAAACAGAACTATCACAAATTACAATAAAATTATACAAGCGTATGAAATGTGAGAAAAACTGGCTAATAAAGTAGCCATGATTAGAATCAAAGACGCGTTACCTTGTACCGTTTACATTTTAACCAATCTTGCATGTTTTATATCCATGCATTGGCTTTGCATCGAGGTGTTTGATGAAATTAAATATACAACTATTTTGATGGCTTCGTGTTTATATTTGATACAAAGAAAAGTAAATTACATTGTATTGAAATTAGATCAGTAACTAGAATTAGCGTTCGTGTTGGTTTTCCATTAAATCGTTAAATTGTTTCTGCGTATAACATTATGTTAAGAACGTATCTTCGAACGGGTAACTTTTTACCTACTGCGCAAGATGAAGGGTTATGTTTTGTATGCAGGTATCTGGTACATATGTATATTTATTTATCACGTTATATATAAACGGCTCGTTTTTAGAGCTGTTGGTATTGAGTTACCTTGTATCATTAAAACTATGTAGGAACAATTTTAACAACATCGTAGTTTGATAAGAATTAGTAACAGGAAGAAGTTGAAGGTTTATACGCATGTTAGATATAATGAGTATGAACTATGAGTTATTGTTACTTACACATTTATACCACTAACTCAGTAAATCTTATATATAAAAATGAATCGCAAAATGTGTTGGTAAGCGCATAACTCGAGAACGGCTGAACCGATTTCGATAATTCTTTTTTTATTATATTCCTTGAAGTACGAGGATGGTTCTTATGTAGAGAAAACGTAAATATTATGTACCACGGGCGAAGCCGGGGCGGACCGCTAGTAGGTATATAAAATAGTAAAAGAGAACATGACATTGAACTCAGATAAAATCTAGCACGGGCTGACAATAGCGAAAACGTTATCAATGTTAAATGCCAGTATAATTTCGAAACGCAACAAACAGAAAACGATAAAAACGAAGACAGCCGATAATTTTAATAACTATTTTAATAGACATGTAATAAATTGATGACCCAAACATTAAACGGCGATAAAACAACAACAAAAAACCTCATACATGAAATAGCCAGTTAAACAATTCATCGTTACTCCGCCCATGGCGAAATTGGCTTATAATAATTATAGTTGGAGTACTCAGCCGAAAATATTATATAGGTACTCGCTTTGCCTGCGGCTTCGCTCGTGTGTATGTTACTTATGTTATTGCGCGATTCTACTAGTAATTTACTATGTATATACTTTTTCCATCTTCTAAATACTCTTGTTTTGTTTCTGGTGGCAAAAATGTGACTACATGTCTCTTTCCAAGGTCTAGTCTCTGTACGAAATATCATCCAAATCGGTAAATTGGCTTAGACGTAAAAGCGTCACAGACAAACATAGTTATTAATAGAGATGTATATTATAGGTACGTGAATGTTACGAATGTTTGTTGAAAAAATTCAGACAGTACAGATTTATGATTCTAGTTCTCGGGACTGACGGACAAAAAAGTTGCCACACGGCTTAAAATATTATTGCTCAGGTGTTTCATTTACCTCCAGTTAGGTGAGCTGTCTTTGCTCTTTCTATAAGTTTTTACTTTGTACTCATAATGATCTACTTTGACGGTATAGCATTTTGTTATTCTAACTGGATATAAACACCTACCACCTACCGGTGAATATGAAAAGGTATTTGTAATTATTGCTTTAAAACAATATATTTTAAGGTTTTTCTAGCATAAACAAAGGTTGAGGTGAACTAGGCAGTTAAAATTTGTACGGAAACTACAGTCACGCGATAGTGTGAAGTGCACGCAAGCGAAGCCGCCGGCGCAAAGCTAGTAACACAAAGTCCAAATGTTATTCACATAAGTAGGAAATGTTTGATTTATAAAAAAGCGTGTTTATTGTTCATTACAAATCTATGAAGGTGCCTTTAGTCAGCTTCCGTGGGTGGTATTCGTGAGGTCAAACAACGCATTATTCTTTCAACGCACCTTTGATCAAAACACATGCAAATAAATCAGTGCTCTAACAATCTTACCTGAATAGATCTTGTACAGAGAATCCAACAATCCTTGCATCATTTTCGCTTTTTGCACACACCACTAAACTACACACACAAACTTGTTGAACAGCATTACTTCATTATAACTACCATAATGTGACGTGTTCATCTGATCATGGACAACCATAGGTGATAACGTTAATAATCCATTAGTTCCACGTTCAAGATGTTACCAAAACGAACCAGAATACAACATGAACATAAACAAAAATAAATCGAACGCGATGTAAAAAACAGCTAGAAATGTCTTCTTTATAAACTGTATCAAGGTGAACGAACCTCATCGAACGAAACGAAAAGACGGTGGCCAAATTGAGGTAACGGTATGGACTTCGATCGTTATCATCAATCAGTTTTGCGTAACTATCTGTTAGCAATTACTTTATACACTCTCAAATCATTGAGTTTGAGGAATGCTCGTACAGTTACGAGAATGTAAGATTCAATCATAGATATTGGCGACGATGTTGCGCTACTCCTTGCCCATTAATGCGGAGGTCGCTGGAAAAGTTTAAAAATTAGCTACAGATTTACGACCATAAAGATAAAGGGCCACATTATGAAATATATTCATAAGATTGTGTAACCATTGTCCAAAATCTACGCCTACGCAAACAACTATAAAACTATGAAGTCATCTTGATTAAGGTGGAAAATTTTACTAATGTAACCATCTGCATCGTTCATATTTTTTTTAATTATCGATTCTGACAATAAATTTAATAAACCTCAAACCCAAATAAATACATTTCAGCGATAAGAAAAAATATCGTAATCATTTAGCTTTTCAATTGTCTTAACTCTGTACATAATGAAGACAAAAGATCACTACTCAAATAATAACTCAATGTCAACTCGTTGAAGTTGAGTTTATTGCAAATAATAATGATTGATAGGAGTGTTCTCGTAAACGGGGACATCGTGAAATAATAATTCAATTTGTACGTCATTTTATATTAGCTTATTACATATAAGTAAGTATATTGATTTATTTATGAAAGTTAAATAATTAAGCGAGATAGATTATTATTAACAGATACAAAATTAAAAACCGTATAATAATAATTTAAGGAAAGAAAAAACAAATGCATCATGATATTAACCGAACCTTTACCAACGTATTGCTCAATATAATTTTTCATCGATCGTAAGTGGAATATCTCTGATAACAGATACTATCGAACTCTAAAGAATCTCGGATCAGAGATAACAATTCGATTTTACGGAAGACATTCCAATAAGTGTATGGACATATTGCATTAGTGACATACTTGACCGTCTCGATGTATTTATGGAGACGCGTTCAAGAGTCCTTAACGAGGAACTAAGTGAGATAAAATTAGATATCCTAATGCATTCATCCGTCGATCCAACAGAATCACTCCCTGAAATCGAATACGACTTCCACTAACGTCGACCAAAAAGAACCATCATTCATTAAAAGTTGAATGAGATCCGTGACTTCACTTCATAAATCACACGAGGAAAATTTCAAAAGTGTCAGACAACTATTCACTCTTCAGCAAATTGGAAACGACAGGTTTGCTTAATCAGATGAACACGAGAAATCTTTAACACATGTGCAAATACTGAACGTCAAATATATAAGTCAATTATTTGATGAATAAATAAAACGCTAAGTGAACCGCGTAGGGTATGAGCGGAAGCGGTTTTCCTTATATCACTAAAAAGGTCACAAATCACCGGTTTCACTCGCGGTTCGGGTCGCTTGCCGTCAGCGCTACATCGCGGCAGGTCCAGGTTTCCGAGGGGAAAACATTTCGGTGCGCTCCCGCGCCGTCCGCGGTCTGCCGCACCGTCGCGACCACTGGCCATTCGGGATTATTTATAAATTGAAACAGACAGGGGTCGTAGAAATTTGCACGACGCGTGGTATGCCAAAGCTAATGCATCAGGTCGCAGCGGAAGCGAAGTCACGGTGTCTGCGTCTGAATCACCCGACTACACGTTTCCTTGAACTTTGCTACTTAAGCATCGATTGACCGAGAAAACTTTTCTTCGATTCTATTGCGTAATGATAACGTTGTGTTTAAATACATATCATGAAACCTTTGAATTGGTCTACTAGAATTTAGCAGAAGCTTTAAAACTCATACATGTAATGTTGAAGTATGTTTGGCTGTATTAGTACATTTTAGGATTAATATAATTATAAGTTTCCAAGTACATATATTTATATGACGGCCATGACAATGCCGCCCACCTGAACAGGTGTAGTTCATTCCAATGACATCGGACGAGCGTTTGACACATTGGCAAACGTGGGCGAAGAAACATGAACATTTTTAAATGGCATGTTAAGATGTGGATTTTAATGAGATTACGATTATTCCAACGGTGTAGAATTGTATAGAATCGTATCGCTTTCAATTCTATTTATGATTATGAGACGGGTGTAATGATAAAAAGCAATATCAAGTGTCCATTACTATTTTCAATGCAAAGGTGATATACGTCATCTTCAATACACATCTCGGCTCTCTAAATCTCGGTTTTCTCAATGGTATACATAGCTGAATCACTCAATCCAGACTCATCGCTTGGCATGAACGCTAACATCTCAATTTCTCGACAAGTGACATCTAAAATTAAAGTAATGACTCGTAACATAGCGGAAACGTGAACATAACAATACGCCCGTAATATTAGTGTATTTAAAAATCCCTAGTAACAGATGGCATTGTCTCAGCATGTTCAAAGTAACACGGAGTTCATAAATTACAGTCGTGTATATATAACAAAGACATTGTGGCTTTACTGTTTTATAATGAACTAGTTATTCCCCGTGGTATTGCTGTTGCTTAGGGAATTCGCTCAATTTATGAAAAGACATTTGATTTTATTCTTGAACTTATGATAGATGAACGACAACATTTATTACAGATGAATTTTCTTAAAAATACCTACGAGATTATTTCTAAATAATCGTATATTTATGAAATGGCTAAATCTATCATGATTAGATTATGAGAGGCATAAAGAGAGAATTGTAATTTAATTTCAATGATCGAAGTAAAAACGAGCATTGTGAAACTAAACCATAGTTCTATTGCAAGAATCATAACTTTCATTATCATTGCAGACATTAAACCCGGTAATATCAAGCTACAGATATACTATCATTACGTTGCTATTTAGAACCCGGAATCATTAATTATAGTCCAGTTTATATCCAATATTATTTCAACAGCTGTGGCCCCAACGATTCGTAGTAAGCTTTATGGCCCATAAAGCATCTTCCCTTCGTCCATTGTATTGTATTTTAAGAAAGAATGTGAGGCGTAAAAAATTATGAATTATTGTAAATCGTCGGGCGTTTTAAAATTTTCCGATGGACATTCGGAATGTATTTTAGAGTCAGCCTTCGACGTCACGTGATGTACATAGATTGTTTGTACAAGCTGTATACGGCACAGGTGCGGTAAATTTACGGGAGTATTTTTGGATTTTAGCTTTGTGGTGAATTAACATGAATAAACATTTGATGGACTCCGATCTGGTTGTTTGTTTGTTTGCCTAGCGGTATGTATACACGTACATCCGTTCAGGAGAGTATGGGCTACTTAGTGCCACACACGTGAAAAATTTCTTATTTTCAAACAGATTTCTTTCGGTTGGCTGAAGGCCAAGCAGCTTACTTCAAACGAGGGTAATAACGTATCACACGTTACGCGAAATCCAGATATATTAAATAAGAATGCTACATGTAAAAATTATGTTTTTCTACAACGGTTTATAACAAGACGGTATAAATTACACAGTGACATTGATTTAAAAATATTGCACTGGGTTTCTCCCATTATCTAGAACATCAGAAAGGATCCTCGCTACGTTCACCACGTGATTGACAAATATGAATGTCTCAAACTGTTACACTGCACAATATTATAAATTATAATATACAAAATCCACCTACTTTTTTTTAACTTCAGATTCGTATTTTGTACATTTACAATAGGTAGTTTTCAAAATATTTTTATGAATAATATGACCGACAAAAACATGTAGCCCATATACGTTTTAAAACAAAGCTCTACAAACAATACCAAAAGCAAAACTGAAAACCACACAATAGAAGTGACATTAAAAACGTACAAAGCATAATATTCTATTCTTATCAAGAAATATTTGTCACGAATGACTGAAATAATTAGCAATAAATAACATGCAGGCGAGCTTATCTTAATACCACCATAAAAGAAAATAGTTCGCTGCTATCAGAGATTGTTACATTGGAAGGTTGAAAGAATGTATTTGCAACCAACGGTATGCAAATATGCTCGTAATTGATTCTCGTAATGAATTGAATTAAAAGAGCTTTTATATGCAGAGTTATGATCACTTTATGTCAAGTAATCATATCTTCGGGCAATATCAACTTTCAAAATTGGCATTTTTGTAAAAATCAACAGCACACTGCACATGTGTGGATAAATAGGACTAAATAATAAATATGGTACAGTTTATCTACTCATGTGTGTAAAGCATACGTTACTTTTAGGAATGATGAATAAATAGGTAAATTTATTACTAAAATGCTGGTAACAATTGAGAACAAACGTGTATAATGCACGTTTCCTGCATGATGTCACAGTTACAACGACCCATTTCGGGAGCACATTAAGGTCGAAGCAATTTTACACTTTGCGAATGTTATGCACATTTTACGCCGCTCCCACAACATCCGATATGGTCTAGTGGCTAGGATACCTGGCTCTCACCCAGGAGGCTCGGGTTCGATTCCCGGTATCGGAAAATCCTCTTTTTGTTTTATAATAATTGTCATAATTAAAGATATGTCTTGTTAATATCAAAATTTTAAATAGCTATTTTTATTTTAACATTATTTTCATGTTGGTGTCTATTACGAACTGAACGTAGTTAGCAATTTTTCCATCAAAATTTTAAATAACAAGACATCGCTTCCACAACGCATTCGCTTCGCTCGCTCGAACTCTAACCTTTCTAACATTCTACGAAACAATCATATGACGTGCAATAGTTTAACAATAACCCTGCGACAAGTACAAAAGCCTGTAACATGTCTTTATCAGCTATAACGGTGATCCGTAAACAGTCCAAACGGACCATATTCGGCAGCCTCCCGGAATGGCGCTACAACTTCATTATTCACCATTCACTTTCCATCTTCACTAACTTGGGATTTACTGGAGAAAGTAGGAAACTGTACTTCGCAATTAAACAATTAATTCGTCTGGCCTTTCAATTTGCGATTGCTTTAATAGTTTTAGCACGATAAAGCTTGAACGTCCATTATTTGTGTTGAAATATATCATATTTATTCATAGCTAGAATTAACACAAACGGTTTCTAACGTTTCTATCAAAGGATGGAAAATGAGCAAATTGACTTTACATGTAAGTATACGTATCTTCTATCTAACACGAAAAAGAAGTACTAATGTGTAACATCGATAAATTCTATGAAACAACGCTATCGCGTTCGCAGATCACCGTTACAATCATTGCATACTTATAAGTCTGTTTTAAAACTCCAACACTTAACTCTTAACTAGATAATGCACAGTGCATTAAGCAAATGCGACTGAGTTATTTGTGGCTTTTATCTCACTGGGTCACTGATAACAGTGGCTTTGCTTCTAGTTGACGATTTCCTCGAGTTTCGAGATGTCAAATCTCGTGGTTACGCAAGTTGCGCTAAGCCGCTAAGCCCCAAGACTGGGTACAATATTTTTGAAATCAGATTATTTTGGAATCAGCTAACATTATACCTATCTTATTTAGCAGGGTTATAGGAGGCCAGTTCAAGTATCAGTGTAGATAGATATCTATGCCTATTTGAGAAATGGATCTTTTCTTTATCTCAAACGAGACAACATTTTACATAATTATCATAAGAACAATTTCAATCTCCACAATTCCCTGTTTCCATACAATCCCTAGTTTCCAATCAATCACAATTGCAAAAACCCATGCAGACCTTGAAAATAAACTCACTCTTATCACAAACTGCATATAAAAGTACACAGCGTGTTTGTTTCGTGTTCGATTACAATTTAATAGAACACGTCTATTATTGTTATGACTCTGATAAGGTGGTGCACTCTGTAATGCAAGGTCGCAATGATTATTGTATTTCTAATTAATCCATACAGTGATAAGGATAATTAGTTAAATAGGCGTTGTTTGTAAATTCAAGACGCAGTTATTTATGGTCCAATATAATGTACTAGCTGCTCCGCGCGGTTTCACCCCCGTGGCTCCACTCCTGTTGCCCGTAGCGTGATGAAATATAGCCTATAACCTTCCTCGATAAATGGGCTATCTAACACCGAAAGAATTTTTCAATTCGGATCAGTAGTTCCCGAGATTAGTGCGTTCAAACAAACAAACAAACAAACTCTTCAGCTTTATAATATTAGTATAGATTACAACAATAGTAACTTAATATTAAGAATCCGAATGTTTGCTATCAGAGCTTATTACCAGAATAATTACTTTGGCTGAAATTTTATATTTAGGTAGGTAGATTACGTTTTTAAATATTTAATCTGAATAACACAAACCACGTGAATATATCAGTCTACTTAAAAGGTAGTCATCAAAACATAATAAAGCCACAGAATACATATTTCTTGTTTAACTTATTGGTCATAATAATATCATGTAACCTTGAAACCTCACGTTTCTATAAAGTAAAAGTTAACTAGACTGTGTCACGGATGGCGTAGAATAAATTATGTAAATATGTATGTATATTCAAAAAGGAGTTAAATATTATTTAAGTTGTACCTACATTTAGTTATATGGTATCTAGGTACTATCTATAAATGTAAATTTTTATCAAATTTTAATAGTTAAAGTACCTACAATGCACTATGATAAAAAAGTCCATAATGCTGTATTTTGTAAAACAAATTATTTCTCTTTGTGCAATGGGAAAACTTTTTAATACGCAAAGTTACAGAAACTCATTAAAAACTATACGCATAGCTAGTGCAGGATACGACAACCTCGCTAACGGGATATGAGGCAAACTTTTAACAGTACTGGATTTTGTTAACAAATAACATTTCACAATTTATACAACGAGAGAGAATTTATTACGTATTTCTTGTAAATATCAACTCAGGTTAACTCCAAAAACACTAGACTTGAACACCAAAACCGGTTAAAAAAGCTACAAAAAACACCTTTATATGTTTGGCCAATCTCGTCACAAAAAGACCGCTTAAAGGAAAGCTTGAGAAGTACCCATTTACATACAAATCACCGATCATTAACGACACGTGGACAGCACAAAAACGTAAAAATCCCACAATACAAAACACATCGAACGCGATAATCGATTTCACTTTCACCATTGTAAATAAACACAATGAGTTTAAGGCAATTTAGCGGCAACACCGTCACTCCATATGGAGAGGTCACACGTCGTTGGTCACTGCCATTTCTCCCCATTTAGGGAGTACTACCACACCTTTTGTATGAATGCTACGAATGTTTGTTAAAGATCACCTGTGCGTAGACGCTAATGATTATACAATCTTTAAGATGTACCTACCTCTCTGAATTCAACAGGATTCTATTTCTAGAATTTTCAAATCATTTAAGAATTTAAGCTGTATATTGCAAGATATCGGATATCACTGAAATACAATGTCACTAAAATATTTAAAAAAAACGACGACACGTTGTCTATTTTCGTCCTAATGCCGTATCACAGAAGATCTACACTACTTCTGGGCACTTATCGTTTATCCACTATCAACACCGATATGCCGGCGGTATCATTGAAAGGCAGGATAAGTGAAATAACACCAATTGAGAGCAGTTGAATGTATTTCCTTTGGCACAGTTACAATGGAAATAAGTGCAAAGCGTGAACCGCTCATTGACATGACAACGTCGCAGAATAGCCAGCCCATTATAGTTAATAACAACAGCATTTGTGTAATTGTGCCTTGAACAAGGTCGCTAACCGTATTGTTGCTCTGGCAATGGCAAAGCAAACATTTCGCAATATTAAAGTAGTTATTGGTAGTGCATTTAATAAATGTTTGGAATCACGAAATTATAAGCTTGAAATCAAAGTTTAACCATGAAACATTTATCGATTTACGAAATTCCCTTGCCAACCGAGATTGTTTTTGTATTCTGTCCCATAGAATCATCAACTTCTGTTGAGAGTTGACCATTGCACAGTATTATTTCAAGCATTATTTTTTACACACATGTACGAGATAATACCCGATATATATATAGTCCCATATACCTATTGAAATACATTCTACAATCTAGCCTAGCAGCGATAGCCGAACGTAAGTGAATTGAACAGAGACAGCATAAAAACGCCTCCCGCACTTTACAGCCGCATGAACCATAAACATCAAAGTTAAAACTACACAGTAATGACTTCGATACAATCTTTATAGCCTGCAGCGGCTAAATTGGAGTACCCTCAGTTCAATTCCTTACGCAATCACATACAATAGATAAACGATCGCCGCTGTTAACGTTTTATCATTGATGACATTGATAGCGTGGCAATTTAAATCTCGCCCATTACATTCCTCCGTTGAATGTACCGCTACCAAATCATCTAATTTAACAAATGATCCGGAGTCATAAGCGCTAGTGTGGGTGTCCTAATTAATATCTGACCTACGATGATAGAACTTGACTTCTTTTATTAAATGTACTGTCCAATGGTCCTATTTCATTCGGTCTTTGGATGATTAGGAAAATAGGATTAAATAATGTTCAATGTAAACGATAAGAAATAGTTGCACAAATGCATAATGGAATTGAAAGTGTTAAACTATCTTAAAAATTAATATCAACACATTAAACGAAACAATCAAAATCCCTTGAAATATTTTTAATAAGACATTTATTGAGTCAATGTTAAGCGACAAGTTTCCGAAGATCTGATAATGTAACATGATACTGTACCCATTCCGCCAAAGGTAGGCCAATCGAAAGATTCGGTTACTGACCTCCTTTCCAAGTTTTCAAAACCGAGTACCTACAAATTTCAACGAAAACCGTACGGCCGTGTCAAAGGAGTTGTTGCGATGTAAATAATTCTCAAAATGGTCACCGATAAAAAAGATCGAAGCAGAAATAATGAGGCGCCTGTATATGTGCCATGGGCGGTAGCAGGCAATATCGAAATACAATGTACAGTTGTAATTAATTGGATACAGTTAAGTAAAATACGTAATGAATACTGTCATATAAAGGAGTGCACAATTTAAGCCTGTCAAAATAATTGTTTTTAATGCGAAACAAAATGTAAATTGAAATTCGTGTTTTTCGACATTGAAGACAGCAAGCCAATAATTTTATTTTACCCAAAGTTTACAATTTCAAAAGTTACTCGTCTATACAAAAATCTACCTTTTTACATAGATGGAAATCATCATAAAACAACATAGATCCAGACTTCACGCAAATCGACAAAAACATCTATTCAATTGTCAATTATCTTACCGTGCAGCTTTTTCAAATGCCCAACGGCAGTGTAATATGAATCAGGCATTACAAAGAACGATCCTTACGATGGTGTAACAGTTCCATGAAAATACCAATTTAGCACCGATTTCAAGTAAAGCGTTCTTGCTAATTTCTAAGAACAAAGCCTACTGTTGCCTCAATGTTGCAGAATATTGAAAGCAGACTTATGTTCCGACTCGTTGTAGTGAAAATAAATAAGGCTCATTATGTAAATGGCACCATTCTATTTTGATTTAATAGGTGCTTTATCTTCGGGTCGCATTTGAAAATTACTATTAATATATTCCATAACGTTTCGTAATATATCATATTGGGGTGACCATCTGGTGGAATAAATTTTTGATCAGTTCAACGCCTCTTCATTGTTCCCGCCTCTTTTCTCCACACACATTACCCAATTGGCATGATAGAAAGGCAAATTTACGTAAACATAATTAATGCAATCAAATCAACTGAAACAATTAAAAAATGGCTGTACCGAACTAATTAAATACAAGACGTAATACAAATGTATTTACTATTTAGTATGATAAAATGTTTTTAAAAGTAACTCTACTTATATTAACCATCGACATATCTTATGGCCGTTCCCAATATCGTATCTATCAGAACCTTACTAGCTATCGGAGATAGCTGTCTATCTATAACCGAAGTTTGAATATTGGGAACGGCCATTAAAGTCTGAATAACAGTCAGTCAGAAAACGCATGTCAAATCCTCATAATAAAATCGTTATTAATTCATAACCTCTGAAGAAACATATCCAAGCTGGTAGTGAGTAGGTCCCAAAATCGATACCCAAAACCACGCAACCACGAAACCTTGATATCGATCCAACCGCAGCAGCTTCGTACAAAACCTTTACCACGTATTATTTTCGTCATCGTAATCCTACCCCGCGGCCTAAAGTAATAATAACTCAATCTAATCGGTACAAACAATACATAATTGTTCAATTTATAAGACAACTAGCTCGCGGATTTGCCCGTATGCTCAAAGTAAAATAAAAAGTAACCTACAGCCACTCTCTAGTCTCTAGACACAAAAATCAAATCATAAGATTAAAAGAAAGATAAATAAACACATAATAACGCATTCATAACATTTAGTAAAAGTATATATACGTCATATGAAATTTGAAACAAGAACCTAGGCATTAAATAGAACCTATTCGAATAGAGGGAAAAATACCTCGGCTTATCTCTGCAGGCATGCCGGATATCCGTTTCATCGGACTATGCGAGTGCAGAAATAAAAAGTGCTGTTCATGTATTTATTATGCGAATATGAGCATTTTTTTAAATTGCATTCATGAGATACGATACTGTAGCAGTGTAACAATTCAACCACTTTCCTAATGGGCAATTAAGAAAATGTTAAAAATATTTAAATGAAAAAATATCTACAATGAACAATCTACATACAACATAGGACACCTCGGAAGGTGGTCTACAATCGATAATTGTTCCATTTGCAATAACCAACATTTTCGGTACCTAATAATCATAATAATACTGAAACAAGTTCAACTCATGCTTGGTTTCATTTAACAACTTTCTACGGGACACGAACATTCCTATTGGAAGTCACCTTGATACATTGTGGTCACTCAGCTATCAGCTTATCTGTTGTGATGTTGTGGTCATGGCGTGGGCTGCACTATGGGCTTGAAAACGAAAGTCAGTATAACCATGAATGCTGTGAATCGTAAATCATTCGACGGTTAAACACTTTCACTTTATGAAATATTGTTTTTTCCAATTCTCTTTTTGCGAGCGTAGTATGGCACCACATTTGGGATAATAAGCCAATTAGCCTGGATTTTTACGCACTGGCAATCGAGCTAAGTGACAGATGTAAGAAGAAATAATTGATACGCTACGATTGCTATCAGCAGAAATTTATATTTACGTTTATGTGAATTTTGAACGTAATAACGTTATGAAAATTTTGAAATATTTAGCACCGCAATTGATTTTTGTGAGCTGATTTGTTATATTTACAACTAAGTCCAATAATTAGAACAAATTAAGGTTAAAATAAAGGCAAAACAATATTTTAATATAGACATTAAGATACTGCTAATAAATGCTTTCTTTAGACTTAATCCTGACGATCTTACCCTACTTAGTTTAAATACGACCAACTGATAACACATTGCAAAAATACCTTGAATATTTTTATTCCAGTTCAACTAAAGAGAATGATGTTTATAATTGTGAGAGCGTTTTCACATTATCCGATCCGATATCGGATATCGGAAGCCGATAGCCGATATCCGATATCGGAGGGAAGTAAAATGTATGAAATATGTGCCTGTCTTTCACATTGTCCGGTCCGATATCGGATATCGGAGCCGACACCGATATTCCCAGTGGCTATCGGACGATAATGTTCAGTGTTGCCAACTCAATTTTCGAAAAGGCAGTATACCAACAGCAAAAAAGCACTAGTTTGTGTATTTTCAGTCTTATAGGGCGCTCAATCTTTGAAAAAATTCTTTGCTTTTAACCTAAAACCCTTTCTATTAAAAGAAACCTTTTTTTATTAAGACAACACACATTTAAGTATTTATAGGCATTTAAAATACGATTTATACGGCAGGTATTTTTATTTGCCGTATTAAAATATACGGCAATTGGCTGAACTGAAGTAAACAAAAATATATTGCGTTCTTAAATTCAAATATCTATCTTCGAAAACATTAGTGTCTATCATCTTTATTTTATCTCATTCTGCCTCGCTCCTCCTCCTACTCGGATGTTGGTTGTGCTGTTTATTGTATTGTTGTCATTGAGTGCTTTGTTTTTAACCGACTTCAAAAAAAGGAGGAGATTTCACACCGATTTTATTTTTATTTTGAAATTACAACAAAGAAACTTTTAATTCTAAAATAATTGTTTATGAGAATAAAATAATTTATGTATCTTTACTTACAGGAAATTACAACAATCATATTACAAATATATTTGAACGAGTGACAATATTATTTTAGGATATTACAGTGTAATAAGAAAAAGAAAAGAAAATGTGAACAAAGATCACTTAATAAATTTATCATAGGTACTACATGAACTTTTATAAATGTATGTAGTGAAAAAATGAATAAATGACTAGGTACGTCTTGCTAAAAATACATTTAATAGATTTTGAAAGGTATTTACTAATATGTATTACTAAAACTGGAATGGAATGGAATGGATTACTAAAACTATTAACTAATACTAGGTTGTAGTAGGTATTGATATAAATTTATTTAATTTATAATGTGTTAACATATAAAGTATATTATGTTATACAAATGACCGATATCAAAACTATTTAGTAAATAGCACATCTAAATAATATGCAGTAATTTGTGATATCAAATCTTTTTTTACATTTTACTTTTCTTTTTTGAAGTTGTTTTTCTTTATCGTAGTTTTTTTTAATGTACATTTACAATATATGATTTATAACATTTGATTTTTTTTTATTATACCTTTTTTATCAACTGGCAATTTAGTTTAGTTTTCTCTAAAAATTTCTGGCAACACTCATGATGATATCGGAACGATTTTATCGGACAATGTGAAAGGGCAAATTGTATCCGATATCGGATATCGGCTATCGGCGTCCGATATCCGATATCGGATCGGATAATGTGAAAACGCTCTAAGAGCTATTTGCAAATCCTTGAGAACTAAGAGAAAAGAACAAAAGATGTGTAATAATATAAATTACAAATGAATGCAATAAATTGCTAAATTACATTTCAAAAGCTTTGAATCTCAAATGAATAATACAGTCTTCACAATGCACTTACTCAATAACTTCGCAACTCTAATGATATTTGAAACCAATTAAAAATTAACGAGGCTGAAACCACCAGGTTATTAGCATATTTCATTATAATATACAATCATGACACTTAATTAAAATTTGACTGACCGAACTTCACTGAAGCCGTTACCCAAATTAAAAATTATTTTGTTTCTATAACAATGCTTTTGAGTTCGACGGGCCAGTCGAAAGGTTAATAATGAAATTGCTGATAAATTCTTATAGTTACCTATTTGTATTATGTAAGAAGTTAGATATTTCTAAAGTAAAAACAGACATGAACTTCCTTTATGTCAATAATTTGAAACTTTTTACTATTCGATTTTATTTAATTTAGATAAGAGAACTTTTTCGAGATAAGCATGAACTAAAAGAAAATATATTATGGACGATAATTCAGAAGATTGTGTAAAAGCATCGCGGGTATTTTATTTGAAACTTCCAAGTTCGTTGCATAATTTTATTGCTTATTTCAGATTATTTAGCATATATTTATTTAATATGCGAGAGATACACATGCACATAACATATTTAATGAACGAGATAACAAATTAAAATTTATCAAAATACACAATATGTTATACAAATAATTAATATCAATTTAAAATTAAGCTTACAAATATTTAATACAATATTACTTTACACTTTAAAGTTTAAACCTTAAATAGAACTTCATAGAAATAGCTATAGTGAAACAAAAAGTAAACAGGACACAATGAATAAACAACTACGTTACACTTTGTAACACAAACCAGATTTTGTTCTGTTCAAAGTTATCTAAAAAGTCAGTCGAAACCCACAAGATTCACTTTTTTTTTTGATAGGTAACGAGTAACGAAGAAAGATATCAATACAATCAAGTGTTTGTAAATCGCACAGTTGATTGAATGGAGCTACTGATTACCAACTTAGCTATTAATCGTATACTTGCTTCTTAGTAGTCGTTTTGTTAATAATATAATAAAATATAGGTACTATCTGAAGTAGTAGAATAAATAAGGATCTTAATCAGTGCCCAAAGAATGAACCATGCGATGATGTTATTAAAAGACCACATGCATTCCCTATCCTCAAAGACCAAAGCTAGGCAGATGAGGATACCATATTCCACAACTTTCATGCACGTTCTTGATAAAAGTTATAATAATCATCATAATATTATGTCCAAAGGTAAGAGACTCATCCACGCGGTGACGCACCGCGCATGCCCTATCTAACCACAGTCGTAGGTAACCAGATAACAGTCACGTCAGCTGACGATCAAGCCATTTGAGACAAATCGCTATTGACTGAATCAAATCAACATTACTGTAACATGAGAATCGTTACAGCTCGATGATTTTTATATGACCCAGTTTGATGCTTGGTCTCATTTAGTTGGGAGTGTGTAAGTTGACATTCATATGTGTGTATTTTAAACAAATCGTATGCGCCAGATTTTTTTTTAGTATTTTTTAAAATTCAAGATGTTTGTTACCTATGTGCACCTTCCCAACTATTGATCTTCTATCATAATGTGAACGGAATAAAGTTACGTAAACGTGATAACTTCACGATAGAAATAACAAATTCACTGAAAATTGTGAACGAAATTTTTCAATCTAACCATATAAATATCCTTCTAGAAATACAACACCAATTTCCAGCAAACTGATCATTCTCCTCCTTCTAATAAAATGATATAAATGTGGTAAACAAAAACCGCAATACGAAATTCGTGTGCTATCTCCCAAACCATAACCATGTTGTTATTACGAAACCGCGATATCTCACGGGCGGAACTATCGACTTTGCGCTAACAGCACAACATTCGTGGAACTAAGTATTGTCAGAATATTAGCCTTGCACGTGTTCCAGTAAAACTTTATCGCAAACTGAAAATAACAATGCAACTATATACACTGGCAGAAAAGTTATAAACAGATTACAAAGGCGAAAGACACGGAAGTTTGTAACAATAGTAATTGTAGTGTCAGAACTATTGCTTATAATTAACCAGATATAGATTTCCCAATATTTTAAGCCTAAGCTTAATTCTTATAATCGTTGCTATTTAGTGTAACATGAAATAATTCATGAAGCTGAATTCATCTACAAAACGTAACCTTATTTATTATTCGAGTTTCTAAGAAGTATCGATGAGAGGTCACATTGCATTTGCTTTATCATATCAAGGACATAGTGACCAATCACCGGTGACCTATATAATGCATCAGACAAACAGATACGCATAACCCTCAAACGACTCATCAATCATTTTAATTGAATGCTAATTGAATTTCACTCATTCTTTACAGTGCGAGATAAATACCCTGCTAGCTGTGGAATAGGTGTAGGTAGGTAATAACTATGACGTAATTGCTTGCTAGTAAATCAAGGATCCTGAGTATCCATAATTATTTCTATATAACATAATAATAATTAGTGCACCACCAAATGACGTCACCAAATGCATCAATACTTTATCGTAAATCTCGACCAATTCTTGACCCTAACTGGGCGCCAACAGATAGATACACATCTGACTTTTCTGACCCCAGACTCCTTATGAATATTAATCGATCATCAATATAGAGCTGGCCTTAATTATTTCTATTTACAATATTCATGATCACGCGCGTGCTTGTTGGATGCTGTGTTGGATCAAATCAGGATTGCTTTGACCGAGATCCAATAGTGACGAGTCTTTAGTTCAATGGAAATAGCTATTCGATTAATTTCTTAGTGCGTATTCGTAATTTCAATGACCATAATATTATACAAATATACAGATCTTATAATACTTTACATATTATATTACATAACCTGACTCAAAACTCAAAGTTGGTTATGATGTATTTTTAATTTCTAATTTATTTTAATTGAGAGATAATAGTCATAATTTAAGAGGCCATTTCATGATTTCCGAAATAATGGAAAACGGTAGCCTGTAAACTAATATGTACCTATTGTAATTCGTTTTAAATTAGCACTAAAGTGTTAAATTCAGCAGTAGTTCAGTAAATAAAAATTAGAACATATATTTCCACGGATTTATTTACCTTGAGTGTCAGATTAATTGAAGTCTTGTTAGAAATCATTCAATTAACGCCAAACATGTAGAAGTAACAAATAGCTACACGTCACCTTAAGTCAAATAGCTTCCACACTTCGAACGCGTCCCGTAATTGCTCATAAATCCTGGAGCGTCGTGAGTAATTACTGGTAAATATTATAAATTGTCTCGTTGACACTAGTCCATTCGGAGGCTCGTGTGGAAGGCCGAACAGCGGGAAAACGTTGACTAAAACCTTTTATAGGAACTTGTCACGCTGACAATCCTTATCGAACATCTTGTCCAACATCTCGCGTAGATGGATATTGCAAAACACCGAGATCGACTTCCACAATATACAACTGAGCCGAGCTTTAGTACAAACAGTAGCTAACACCTTTAAAGTAGCTCTCGAAACCGGTCTATAGTAGTGGAGGAATAACAATTTACGGCTCCTACAAAACATCAAATCAAGAGTAAAAAATAAATTGAACGTTAGCAAAAAATGAAATTACACAACCGTGTGGACTTTTCATGGAATACGCCGTGATTCATCGGTGTAAATCGATTTGATCGACGCTATCAATTTACTGGATTAATGTTACAAAAACACACCACAAGGTTTCAGCTGCAATTGGGGGCATGCAAAACTGGACACACGATAGGCGTTGGCCGGCTTCTTTTCGTTGCTTATCCGGTATAGGTAACATAATATAGGTACATTAAACACAGACATAATGTTCAAATTATCAAATAATCTGATTTGAAATATTTAAGTTTCATGCTATGGAACAAACGTATTCTACATTTATTACACATATTACATACTAGCGGTCCGCCCCGGCTTCGCCCGAGGTTTATATTTCGCAATAAAAGGTAGCCTATGTCCTTTCTCGGGTATCAAAATATCTCCATACCAAATTTCATGCAAATTGATTCAGTAGTTTAGGCGTGATTGAGTAACAGACAGACAGACAGAGTTACTTTCGCATTTATAATATTAGGATTTAAGGATAATAAATTATAAGGATTTTAAGCTTCAGGATATCATTGCTACTATCATTCTGTTCGATGTATTTAATTATTTTTTGAACCATACAAACATGGTATCAAATTTTGTCCAGACTGCTTTAAGTGATCTTTACTAAGGAAGTTGGCGCCGGCAGCAGGGTCTAATAAAGGCTTGTTATGCTAAATTTTACTGGTGCATTGCACTACAGCGGTTCACAGTAAGGTAATTAAGGGTCGGTGACCGAGGCAATTCCCACATAAGCACTTAAGCATGTTTTGATTGCATTATTTTAAACCGAAAATTCTATTAACTAAACGTCGAAACCAACGTTCGTTTACTTCGTGATTTAAAGGTTGGTAAAAGTAACGTGTAAGAACGTGCTCATTAAAGCAATTTAACTCAGTATCTCAGGTAGCTATTGAACGCGAATAAGTTCCAGTCTCCTACATTCCACATATTTCTCCAGCGAAGCGGCACGAGATGGTAAACGCATCGGCATTCAAGTGCCACGGCTGGGTATTGTCCAAAACGAGTCTGCCCGTTCCCGCTTTTTGTTCAGATACATGAGACTTTACGGCGCGTCTTAACGAGCATCAAACCAGTTCCACATTTCTTCGCGTCACGCCAAATCTGGTAGTAAATACTTCAACACTCCCGTTTGTTCTCACGATTTTTTCCTACGAGTTTTATTGCGTTATCTATATAGTTTGAGACGATGATCCCCATCATTACAGACGAATAATTACGTGCTTTCACTTAATTGACAATACCAAAGTAATTGGTTGGGAGCAAGAAACGGATCGCGGAGTGCCGTAAGCGAAAATTATCTACATTACATATATAACCAAAGGTAGTTCAGAGAAAAAGAGGATCACGCGAAACTTTCCTTTCACCTTCTTGGAATGTAACTCGCTAATTACGGCGTTCATCGTTCTCGTATTACAGCCGGCCGGGTTTTGGCGGATCCGTATGACCTAAGCGTTACTAACACGCGCATAACATATTCGTATCATTGCATTGGTTTATTCATATCAATAATATTTCGCTTCGCTCCACTGATTCTATTGTATTACCGAAATTCTTGCTAACATTTTTACGTCATTGTGTTGGAAATATGTGCGCACATGACAGTATGTTTGTAATAGGAGTATAATCTTTCTCTTTGTTACAATATACCCCAAGTATATGATTTCCTCCAAGAATTCGACATCAGCCTGTTTTTGTGCAAGTCGCAAGACAATTAAGTCGTATTTATTATACATGTAATCTATGTAGTTAACATTCATAGCAAGGTTTTAATTGACTCTTGGCTCGACAAAACGATGTTTATTTAGCCATAATTAAATCGGAACTTTGACAAGATTTATTTGCAGCGAATTAGCTTAGCCCAGTCTGACTGGTTAAAGCGGAAATCTAGGCGGTTGCTTAATGAACCGCATCCTTACTTGTCGCGACACTCGACAGCATCAACTTATTTAGGCAACGTAACCTCATTCGCTAGCAGTAAAACATTTTAATGATGACTACATTTCACATAAATATGGCGGAATTTAAGTGCTTTTAGAGTTTTAATGCCATTTTAGCTGACTGAATGCTGATCTAAATTGTAATACGGTTTTTGTTTAAACATTTTTACGGATTCAACAATCTGGTATTCGTCACTGACGTGTTAAAATTTATATAAGTCCGTTGTTTTATATCATAGGACGTTATCCAAACAGGTTTTGACTGAAGTTAAATTATCCGAATCCATCTAAACATCAAATCTCGTGACTTAATACATTCATTGAATTAAAAATACATTGCGACCGGACATAAGACAATAAGTGACGATAAATAAAATGTATATTTTATAGCATACGTTGTATACGTAAGGAAGTAGCTTTTAAAGTGGTCCACTTTTTTCCAGTAGGTCACTCCATACTCTTTGTATTAGTCAATCACGACGGACACGACATCGTGATTAATCCCAGTCGGTCTAGATAGTTCAATCATTATCTAGATCTTGCCCATTAAAGAGAAAACTTGCGCTTGCGATCTGTCGTGACATGTATGATTGAGACATTTATATACCAATTATTTATTATATACGAATTAATAATTTATCTAAACGGAATACCATAGATAGAAGAATAGAGATATCATTCGAGTGTCAGACGCCGTTACTCCACCATTTAAGAATCAGTTATTAATTATTATAAGACTTACGTTAAGTGAATACCGATCTACACCATCCCAGGAATCAAATCATTATGACTTCAATATAACTGTATCGTTAATACGTATCACAACCTAGTTCACTTCTAACTTCATTAAAATTTTAAAACGAATACCGCCCTATTTGTCTAAATTAGGTAAAAACTAACAAGGTGCGAAACGAGAAAACACCAGTAAAGCAAGTCAACTAAGGCTAAATTGAGATTGGCTGCATCCATTATTCGAGTCAACATTAATGCATCCAGCTGGCAATCTTGAGTGGCTTTTAAATTGATAAAGCTAGTGAAAACCACGGCTTTCAGAACAAAATCTGATAGGTTCGCCATTATAGCTTTCTAGCGAACCGGCTTATTGCCAATTCTGTCGGATTTTTAACGAGGCTGCAATGCTGTTGTTCTGTTTGTTTTGTCGCAGATTGATCGAGTCTATAGCGTAAATTGGAATTGTAAAGGGCAATTTAATTTTGATATGTTACCAAACTCCATTGCAGAGCAATATTATATACGTGACGATGATCTACACTAATATTATAAAGAGGAAAACTTTGTTTGTTTGTTTGTTTGTTTGTTTGATTGTAATGAATAGGCTCATAAACTACTGGACCGATTTTAAAAATTCTTTCACCATTCGAAAGCTACATTATCCACGAGTAACATAGGCTAGGTTTTATCCCGGAAATCCCACGGTAACGGGAACTATGCGGGTTTTTCTTTGAAAACGCGGGCGAAGCCGCAGGCGGAAAGCTAGTATAATAATAAAACTGTTTCTAGAAGAAAACTATTAAAGATAATATTGTCTGGATCCCTTATTTTATCTCTATTATCATTAAAAAGCAGTACCTATGTAATTTGTGTTTTAGCATAGACATTTTAATGTGATACGATTAATAGTAACTAATATTAAATAAGATAAAAGGTGATTGATAACATAGATTACACCTTAATATAATGGAATTCTTATTTGAAATTAATTACTTAATTAATTATTCATTCGTCTAGATCTAGAAGACACTATTCGCTAAATCATATGACGTAAATAATAATTTATTTTAATTGATCAATTTTAACCTACTTGCAAAACACTTTTATTTACATAATCGTTGTAATATCACTGAACGCTCTAAAAAAGTTAAAAATAAACAATTCCACTATCAGTATTAAGAAATAATACTCATAATATCTAATTAATTAAGGAACTGTTTTTAAACTTAATTTTCGACTCAAAAACTTACCATGGGCGATGTTTTCTTTCTTGAATTAATGTGTACTGTATACAGTATATTACGTACATTGAGGAGACTGAGGTTTCTCAGTTTAAAAACTGCTAACAAATATTCTTCTATGGACAGAACTTCCACAGCTTTATAAAACTCACTAAAGAAAATATTTAAATATTAACATTTAGTTATTGCTAATCTCGGTACCTACCTATTACTAGAACTGGTATTTAAAACTAGGTAATTCTTATTTAAGGTGATTGCAACGATCTGTTCCCAGCCAATATCCCGCTAGATGGCGCTGAATTCTACATTTCTAGTTTATTTGAGTTTTTGCGTAATTGGAATAGTCATCAAACCTAGGAATAGTCATGGCGGTTACTGAATATTATATTTTATTGAAATATGTTATATCATTGCCTTAAAATCCACCCAATTCGGTAAAATTATGCGTTTTAACATCTGTCATTGCATACAGGGTCGTTTACACACACAGACGTATACAAAAATGATAAAGATTTAACTCTAGATGGCGTGAATGTAAAGCGCGTCACACACGGTGAAGATACTACCTATAATATTTTATCTAATCTAGTAATATTTTATATTACAGTATCTTAAGGTATCCGGTATCAGCGTTCTGACCATCATTTTTCTTTTTTCGCTGTAGAACCGCCATCCTGTTACAAATGACCCACAAAGGAGAATGACCACGGGTGGTATCGGTAAAATTTTAGTTGTGCCACGTATTCGTTATATTGTTAATTCCTATTTGTATTTATAATGATCATATGTATCAATATTAAGTCTTAATTAAACCGGATAAATTGAAATAATAGTAAAAGTAAAAGTTTTTCTTTTGAAACATGTATGACTACGTATGGAATCGGTAAAATACTAGTTGTGTCACGTGTTCGTGATATTGTTAATTCCTATTTGTATTTATAATGATCATATTTATCACTATTAAGTTGTAATTATACCGAATAAATAGAAATAAAAGTAAAAGTTTTGTTTTGACACATACCTATATCTATCTCTCTTGCAAACGTCATATGTCATAGTTTCTATTTGAAATGTCAAATGAATGTGTTCGACGCATTGTTCGATGTTATTTTGAAATAATGTTTAAATTACGATTTACTTTTCACATTTGTCTTGTAAATTAAAATATTACCTATGTAATAAATGTAAAACTTAACGTTCATCGTTAGTTTAAACTCGATTAAGTAGTTTTTTGAAGTGTTGAATAAAACTATTGTTTTATTTTTATTGTCGCGAACTGCGGCTTATTTACATAAAAACTTTAATCATATCTAAAAGTACTAACATCAAGCTTTAAATTGAGCTATATTTCATCTTGACACAATAAGTTTGATTGCGATACCAAGTGCCATAGTCACTTGGGCAATCTCCTGTGGTTTTCATTTTTCTGTATGGGTAGACAAAACTTCAAAACGCCACCTGCTACGGTTTATATTATTATGAACGATTAGCTTTCCGCCCGCATTTTCAAAAAAAAAACCCGTATAGTTCCCGTTCCCGTGGGGTTTCCGGGATAAAACCTATTCAATGTGTCCAAGTTACGTTCTATATGTGTGCTAAATTTCATTGTAATCGGTTCAGTAGTATTTGCGTGAAACACACACATACACATCCTCACAAACTTTCGCATTAGTAGGAAGTAGGATTGTTATAAAAATAAAAGTTATATTTGTTGGCGTAAACTATTTTATTGTAATTTTGGGAAATAAATAATGTCAAAATTGATTACCTACAATAAAACGCAGTTTTATTTTATTACCTACATTACACTATTGTTTTTTTTTTATCAAAACATGTATTTGAAGTAGCAAATATGATATTATGCTGATCCAAGCATTTTCACTCAAAACTAATATCACTAATGATTTGTAAAAGTAAATTATTTCAAAATACATTTTATAACCAACAAGTAAGAATAATTATTCATACAACAACAAATCAAAAACACTATTTACTATGGAAAAAAAACCAGGAAGGTGAAAAACATATTTACGATTTCGATGCACTCGACTTTTAGTAAAATAATAGGTAAAAATATTATTATGGTTTTGATCACAGACATATCTGTGGTTTTGATTTTAGCTACTAGTATCAGAAAGCTGCGTGTTCAATGCACGTCGGGGTCCCACAACTGTGGAGGAAGGAAGGTAGAATACCTCCATCGAATAAGTGAAGTTTCTCGACATACTCGATTTGCCGGCCGGCCTCAATGAAGATTGTCCGAAAGTTGTATATGTGCTCTGTAACGAAAAAATTTCGCTAGCGCGATTCAGAGTGAGGTGTCGTACAATATACCTAATGAAGTTTTTCATCTTTTTATTTTACTGCAAATACAAAATAAAAATTAAACAATGGTAATGTAAATTCTAAACAAACTACCACCAAAATACAATTAGAACAAAAATCATTTGACTTGTTTATTTCACCCAGAGGCCAGAGGCGGCTCGTGACAAAATTGTATAGGTGTTCACTTGAAATAAAACAACGAAAATACAATAGCGTTCGGGATGATTTATTACAAAAAAATGAGCACCACATTTTATAAATGTCTATAACACTAAAAATTACAAAGTACAGGCTATTTCAAAACGAATTCAATGACTAGGTATCAATAATTAGTAAATCACCGAATTTGCATTCGCGAGCGTAGGTATCCATAGTGTTTGTCACTGACGGTCACTGACCTCTATAACTTATAGTTATAGAGGTCAGTGGTGTTTGTTGTGTAAACATGTATGTATTTGAGTAGTTAGTAGCATATTATATTCTGAATTTCTGATCCATGCCTATTCACTCAAAACTAATAACACTAATGATTTGTAACAGTAAATTATTTCAATAGGTAGGTATTTGAACATTTCCCAACAAGACGTAAGAATAATTATTCGTAGGTATACAAGATACAATAACAAATCTAATACACTATTTATTATTTTATTATTTACTAGCGGTCCGCCCCGGCTTCGCCCGTGGTACATGTTTACGTTTTCTCTCCATAAGAAGTAATAGCTAGAGAGCTAGCGCAAAGCTACCTGTATGTATTTGACCAGACCTGGATTTTTGTGTGTTGATTCCCCTATACCTACTATACATGAGATGAGGAGTCACTAAGCCCAGAGTGGTGGACGGGGCGCGCGCTTAGGTAAGACAGGTGGAAATTTTTGGCGAACTTTGAAACCATTTGACCACGTCTGCCATTTTGATATTTGAAAATAGATTATTATTACTATCGGAAAATAACAATGGCAGACCATTATCACGCGGATAACATTCTGGCAGACACTTATGAAAGTGCTGAAAAAAATACAATTTTGAAAGTATTTGACCAGATCTGCCATTCATATATTTTATTTATTAGGGTCTTAAAAACTTATTTTCGAAACGGCAGACATTTTCATTGCGTACAGACTTCAGCAGACAACAAAACTTTACAGACTTCAGCAGTCAACAAGACTTAGCTTCTACATGGTCAGATGTATATATGTATTACGTTCCCTGACCTTACATCAATGATTTACTTTATTAATGTTTTTATGGTCATTTACATTTAATTTTGAAAACTATGGAATAAAATTTATAAATTTGATGATACAAAACTAAATATACATTTGTAAAGAATCTCAAATATAAAGTTGTGTTGCAAATAACAAATCATCATTTAAATATTTAGTTTATTTCTTTATTTAAGAAACAATTAACAATTACAAAACAACATAAAAAAACACGCATGCATTTGTTGAAATGTTCATTCATCATCACTATCGTATGGCGTTGTGTGACTCGTCTTCATAATCCATTGAATCGGATTCTGTAAAAGTAAAACGTAAATTATATAATAAAAGAAATGAGTCATTATAAACTTACCTAGTAAGGCAATGCCTTTGATGTCGCACGATGCCGCCGCGCCGCCAGTGTAGGTACTTCTGCTGCTACATGAAAATATGCTAGGGTTGCAACAAATGGGAAATAAAACAATTGTGATTATTACTATTATGATGTAATCATTTATTCATATTATGTACATTCAAAACAATTGCTATTATTAAATCTGATGTAATTATTTTTTCATAAATATATAATTATTATTAATTACATAATATATTGCACTGTGAAATATTTACGTATCACTTTATTTTTGATGTTCTTAATTGTCTTTTATAAAATTTAAGTGACGCATTCGCATTGGGATCAACAATCCGATAAGAAAAGAATGGAGACAACATATACATAGCTTTGATTTCAATTCTACAGATACAAAATATACAATCTATCTAAAATGATACAACGGATGTTTCCTGCGTTTTCTCGTCAAAATACCGAAACAACGTAATTATTGTATAGTAGTTGGGCGTGAAAGTAAAAAAACAAATGAAAAGTGTTTTCCATATGATTATTTATTAAATTTACGCGATTAAGAATAATTTCAACGATACAATTTAGTAACCGAGAATTCAGAGGATTAAAGAAAATACCTGCCTGATCATTTTATCAAACTCTAAAAGAATTATGGTTATTTCGCATCACTCGGTTTATTAGTTTGGTAATAATTATTAAAGGTAGTTACAACCCTAGCCATTGAGTCGAACGGTAGGCAACACAATATCGACTTTGTGCGGGTACATATGGTACATTTCTTCTTGCTGTGAAGCGTAATTATTATTATTAAGATTTTTTAGGCTATTTTGAATCAGCTGTTCTAATTTAATTCTAGAAATTTATTAAAACGTGATTTTTTTAAAAGTATATTATGAGTTTATAAATACCTCAACCAATAGTTATTGTGTCCTATCCTCATTTCTTTATATCTTGGTAGTTAACTAAAGTGTTAAATTTACATAACCTCAACAACAACATTTACACTGCCACTGCACTAAAACTAAACTAACTAGCTCTCTAGCTATAAGAACCATCCTCGTACTTCAAGGGATATAATAAAAAAAGAATTATCGAAATCGGTTCAGCCGTTCTCGAGTTATGCGCTTACCAACACATTTTGCGATTCATTTTTATATTAGACTAGCGGTCCGCCCCGGCTTCGCCCGTGGTACATGTTTACGTTTTCTCTACATAAGAACCATCCTCGTACTTCAAGGAATATAATAAAAAAAGAATTATCGAAATCGGTTCAGCCGTTCTCGAGTTATGCGCTTACCAACACATTTTGCGATTCATTTATATATATATACTAGCGGTCCGCCCCGGCTTCGCCCGTGGTACATAATATTTACGTTTTCTCTACATAAAAACCATCCTCGTACTTCAAGGAATATAATAAAAAAAGAATGATCGAAATCGGTTCAGCCGTTCTCGAGTTATGCGCTTACCAACACATTTTGCGATTCATTTTTATATATAAGAAGAAGAAGATAAGATTATGTGAAAATAACCAGGAAGGTGAAAAACATATTTACGAAAACATAGTAACATAATATGGCTGTCGCTACAATAATTATATTTCAATTTTATCTTTTTATACCTAGTAGAACTGGCCGACGAATAAAAAAAATCGTATTGGAATAAATACAATAAATTACGGAACAAAAAAAGGATTGTAACTGAATTAGGTATGTTTGTTTCTGGGCGCACCGTTTTCGACGACGCGACGCGCGACGTAAGCGTATAGGTATAGGTACCTACTTTGCTAAAACAAACTAATAAAATTGTGTGTCTGTCTGAAAATTCGGAAAAGCATATTTTGCAAGTTTGTAATTACTTTGATAGTTTACCGATTTATAATAATTGTAATTGTAATTGTATAATATATAATTTGCAATGTGGTGAAATTTCATAAAAATCACGGGCCAATTTTTTGTTTTGAATCCCACCGAAAATATAATTGCGTTATTAGAATAATTAATTACTATACCTACCCACGATCAATTATTACAATATAGTCTCAAATGCATACTAGAGAAATATTGCAATTTGATTCAATTAAAATGCATAGCATACAAAAATAAATTCACAACACAAGAAATTCCGCGCGCAAATCATAGCGCGTGTCAATGAAATCAAGAATGTTTTATATCAAGCCGACGCGGACGACGACGCGACGACGAACAAAAGTACCTACGACGGACGACCACGCTTCGAGTTGCCAAACAACATGAGTAATAAATTGTTTACAAAAAAAACAAGTTTTCCATTTTTCTGTATGAGTAGACAGAACTTCAAAACGCCACCTGCTACGGTTTATATTATGAACGATTGTTATAAAAATAAAAGTTATATTTGTTGGTGTAAACTATTTTATTGATCAATAATTTTGGAATTTAAAATTGTCAACATTGATTACAATAAAACGCAGTTTTATTTTATTACACTATTGTTTTTTTTATCAAAACATGTATTTGAAGTACCATATAATATTATGCTGATCCAAGCATTTTCACTCAAAACTTATATCACTAATGATTTGTAAAAGTAAATTATTTCAATATAATTATTATTATTCCTACCTACAACAACAAACCTAAAACACTATTTACTATGGGAAAATAACCAGGAAGGTGAAAAACATATTATTATTTACGATTTCGACGCACTCGACTTTTAGTAAAATATAGTAGGTAAACATAATATTATGGTTTTGATTTTTGCTACTAGTATAAGAAAACTGCGTGTTCAAACTACTTGTTTGTCTGTCTGAAAATTCGGAAGTACTTTGGTAGTTTACCGATTTATAATAATATTGTATATATCGTTGTTTAAAAAATATTCAAACACAATAAAATATGATATACTGATTTATCACTGGTTTCAGTGATGAACTGATGAGTCAATTATAGCCACTATACTTTCGTCATACGTGTGTATGATTGATGTGATTTGCAACGTGGTGATATTTCAGAAAAATCACGGGTCAAATTGTCCCACCGAAAATATAACTGCGTTATAAGAATAACTATACCTACGATAAATTATACATAATACAGTATAGTCTCAAATGCATACTAGTGAAATATTTTATTTGAATCAATAAAATAAAAAAAAAAATAAAAAATAATAATAATACAAAAATAAATTCACAACACAAGAAAATCCGCGCGCAAATCATAGCGCGTGACAATGAAATCAAGAACTTTCGAGCCGACGCGGACGACGAAGGAGCCTAACAAAAGTACCTACAATCATAGGCGGCTCGTGACAAAATTGTATGGCCGTGTTCACTTGAAATAAAACAACGAAAATAGGTACCTACAATAGCGTTAGCAGTACAAAAAAAATGAGCACCACATTATAAATGTCTATTTATACACTAAAAATTATAGAGTATTTCAAAACGAATTCAATTATTATTTAGCAATAATTAGAAAATCCCCGAATTTGCATTCGTGATCGTATTCATAGTGTTTGTCTACACTAATATTATAAAGAGGAAAACTTTGTTTGTTTGTTTGATTGTAATGAATAGGCTCATAAACTACTGGACATTTTACCAATGTTTGCAAGTTTGTGATTACTTTGATAGTTTACCGATTTATAATAATTGTATACTTATATCATTGTTTAAAAATATTCAAACACAATATGATATAGGTACTGATTTATCACTGGTTTCAGTGATGAACTGATGAGTCAATGTTAGCCACAATACTAATCACTTTCGTCATACATGTGTATGAACTATGATTGATGTGATTTGCAATGTGGTGAAATTTCATAAAAATCACGGGCCAATTTTTTGTTTTGAATCCCACCGAAAATACATATATTACTAATTGGGTTATTAGAATAATTAATTACTATACCCACGATCAATTATTACAATTTACAATATAGTCTCAAATGCATACTAGAGAAACATTGCAATTTGAATCAATTAAAATGCATAGCATACAAAAATAAATTCACAACACAAGAAATTCCGCGCGCAAATCATAGCGCGTGTCAATGAAATCAAGAATGTAATTTTATATCAAGCCGACGAGCGACGACGCCGAACTAAAGTACCTACAGTACCATTTACCTTCAGTGTACAATACAGTTTACAGACCTACAACGGACGAACAATAATGAGTAATAAATAAAAAAAAACATAGTTTCTAAGGTCATTAGTTTTATTTTATTTTATTGTTATTTTCTTTGAACGATTGGAAATGAAATTACTCAATTTTTACACAGAACTTTGATTTATTAGAATTATGCTCATTATGCATAAGATAACGAACGCGAATGCACGACATCTAGCGCGTCAATGTCTAAACATCGCCTTTCGTTTAGACATTGACGCTAGACATGCGCAAAACAGTACGTCAAATAGTAATGCAACATCACGCATCTCTTCCACGGAAGTGATATTACTCCGTAACATCACACATTACCCGATCGATTTTTAATGAAATGATGACATTAATAATATTATAATGTTTATATCTGAGGTTTATATTATATTAATGGTGATATGTGAAGTATTACAGATCATATTGAAAAATAGCAATAATAACTGCAATACTTATTAGTTATTACATATCGTAAAATTACAATTTAAGTAAATATTTAAAAAATGTAGTTGATTTTCCGTCATACTTGGCCACGTACTTTATGTTGTTTGTTAATAATTATAATGAACGCAAGCAAATGTAAAACAAAATAAAAAAAAGTGAGTGATGCGAGTGATGTTTGTAACTGATGCGTAATGCGTGATGTTGCATTACGTGTCAAAGTGATGTTACTTTTGTACTATTACACGCATTACCTACCCATGTCTAATTGACGCGCTAGATCTGTAATAAGTATATAGTCTATGCGCTAGATGTCGTGCTTTATGTCGTGTTTCGCTTGGCAAAAGTCACGCACACTACTGTAGAAGTGTCAAATTTTTCCGGTATTTTACTGTTGTTTTTCTAAGTAAATATTGTAAATTATTGATTAAAAAGGTCGAACGCGCACACATTTCATTATAGAGAAGTGATAAAATGATTAGTTTTAAAGAAATAGTGTCTGTGTTAAGTGTTTAGAGGTAATCAAAAATGTATGGAGGGACGGTCGGAACATCAACCTTAACCTTAATGCCATTTTAGTTCAAACTTCGAATGTAAAGGTTGCCATTTTTAACGATAACACTTTTAATTTAAAAAAAATAATTCCCATGAAAAAAAAATTTTAATATTTCTGTATTTTTTGAAAAATTGTAGATAATATTATATAGCTAAACGCAACAAAACAGAATTATTTCTTAACAATTAAAAATGAAGGTTACATGCAAGTTGATAGTAGGTATTTCTTTTCATACCTAATTTCATTTCATTCTGGCCATTTACAAAAAAGAAAAAAAAACGTACCTAAATCGTTCTTTTTTCAAATTTTTATAGAACCGTTTATTGTAAGTATAATAACTGGTGAGTGGTGATCATTAGATTGTGAAATCATTAAAATCAAATCCATTTGTGAATATTTGCGACTTTCAAGCAATTATAATAGCCAGGTAGGTGTTAAATATCGCATGTATGCTAGCCCTTGTTTATTTATAGAAGATGCAGCTTTAGCGTTTAACAGGATGTATGACGTAATCAGTAATATATTGTGCATGCAGCAATTTCGTACAATAATACCATACATACTAGGTATCTCATGTTATTCAAAGCATGTAGGTATTTTCCTTCTATTGTAAATTTGGTAGGTAGGTACCTACAATGTAGTAAATAGCTACCTATGTTATCCAGTGCAATAGTACAACTATTCCACTGAAATTACCGAAATTCCAGGTAGATTAAATACTTGTTAGTTAGTAGGTTGTAGGTTAGTAGGTAGGTATATACATATCTATTTAATACAATTTTTGGCGGGAATTTCTCAATTTGTTATTGTTTCACTCAACTTTACGCTAATTCGGTATTTTTTTTGTTGAAATATTTTAAACATTGTGAAGTTTTATAATACTTACCTACCATCTCTTTTTGTGTGCATGTTTTCAAACGATGTAAGTTAAAATTCCGTGTCTTCATTTTACTTCAAATACTCGACATGCCGGTAGCAACTACGAGATTTAAAAACAAAAAATCTGTTTGGATAAGTAAGGTCGTGCCGTCGTTTACATTGTTTTTGGTTTAGCTTCTTTTTACCAATCATGAAGGTTGCATTCCCGTTCCCGCCGTATGGCCCGGCATGACTGCGCGCGCCTTGCACAATAACTTGTTGAATTTTAACGTATTCCGACTCACACAAAATTAAATGTGTACTTCCTTGACGTTTCTATATAACTTTTAATACAATTATTAAGTTTATTACAACAAACAAAAATTTATGCGCTCGTTTAAATCACGACATCGCTATGGCAAATTACCGGTCACGCAAATGTATTTCGATAGAAATGACCGTTGAGACAAACAACACGAATGTGGGCCACGAGATAATACGTATTATTATCATCAGAAAACTGATAAAATAACTAACCTGATGGCTCGGCGCTGTCGTTTATAATCCAAGCTGCATCTTAACCTCAAAAAGCACCTTAAACACAGTCACGAAACGAAGGTCACGGTTATGGTAACTTGCATAACACCACACAACCTTTACACCAGTTATAACGCATGGGATAAAAAACAATATACGACCGAGGATTACTGTTAATGCTGTTATCATAAACACACAAATGCACAGTTCGTTGCACGTTTATTTTTCAACAAGCGACACGAGTGTCCATTCGGGACTCCATCAGATCGCATATTTTGTTGTCCCGTATTAAAAACTAGCACCATTTAATACTTGTTGTCATAACTTTTATGCAGTTTACGATAAAACATGTCACAGCCGTGCACTGCACTCCGTCTGACACGACGAATATGGCCGATGAATTTGAACTACGCTTGCGTCGAGCAAAGGCAAGCCGTTTATCCAGGTAAGGAAAAAAAACGTTACGAACCCAATGCCATCTAGCGCACGACGCTTGAACTAAGTAAAGAATTGTGGCCGCGTTAACTTATCCGACCCAAGCCAAACTTTGATTATAGTACTTGAGTTACTTAAATGTTATAACAATAGATGGCGCAACCATCGTTTCGTAACATTATAAAAATTCATATAATAAAATGTTGCTTTTGCCTGTTAAAATATGTAATGTAAAAAACTGTACATGTTCTGGAAAGAAATAAAATAAATTATTAAATTATGCTGTAACTTTCGGGTATTTTAAATGAAATAAAACACTTACGTATTTTGATATTATTTTATCCACAGATTTTAACTTACTATTTAGTTTTATCATTTGTGTACGTAGTATTTGTGTTCTCTTTGATTTGTGTGTTTGACAGATACACAAGACGAAAAGTCCGCCACAGTTTCAGCGACCGCCAAAATCTACCCGCCATAATTGAAAAGGAAAATCCATACATAACCAAGTTAAAGCATTGCAATTTGCGTGTTCGGAAGTCATGAATTTCAAAATGTGTAAGTACATAGTTGATAATTTCTTTTGATTAAGTACCTAGATAATATTATATTATGAATTCAATCACAGGCACATTCTGGCACACAGGCTGTAATGTAAGTAATATCAAAAAGAAAATCATTTTTGTATAAATCCAAGAAATTTCTAAGTAAATAACGGTCAAAACAAGATAAGGACAAGATATTTTATGACATCGTGTTTTTTCGAAAATGGATAAGTCCATTGAAGTCATTGAAGTCAATCAGTGCACAGTTGTGTAACGTATTTGGGCTATTAGGTAGGTACTTATTAAATTTAAAATAGCCTTCAATCTGTGCCTTCAATTGACATCATTTTATATAAATACAGTGCGATAATGATTTCTCGTTTAGTGCCTCTGGATCGTTTATTGCTTCTGAATTTACTACACAATTCCTCAGAAGAGGATTCTGATTTTGAATTTGATGCACGTATGCTAGAGTGTACCTATATAAAATCTGCAGATGTTATATGCCGATATATTTGTATACGCAAATAACATCTGTCCATCTTTCGATATAATTATGTCAAAATACTCTAAGGTGCCGGTGCTGTAAGTCATCTGCGTAGTGCGTAGTGTGCGTTGCTCCTTCGGTTTAGTAAAGAGAGCGATATGGACAGATACGCGCTCAGAATTCAGATACAGATATATCTTACCGCATCTGCGTAGTGTGTGACCCGCTTTAGTGCCTCAATTTTAGATTCGTTTCTTTTTTGACACGTGTTATATTATACAACTACCGTATTATAATCGCGAAAGTATATATAAGAATGCTCAATGCATGGATGTATGATTTTTGCTCTTCTAAGTGAATTAGCGGATCGGATGACGGAATTAGATAAAAGATTTTCCAGTTTTCAATATCGAAAATTAAGTGTTCGTATCCGAATAAGGGGGGAGGGGGGTTAGGTTAGGTTCACACTCTCCGTCGCATCGGCGTCGGCTCGCAACCATCTTGTCAACCGTCAATGAGCACGCTAGTCACATTAATAGGACGAGCGTTATTATCTACTTTTTTTTATTGGAATTTTGATGGAAAGCTAAGATGTGGTCTAAGATCCTTCCCTAGAAGGTATCGGTTCACTCTTCGTTTTGTTCAATCTGCTAATTAGTTGGACGTTGAGTGACGCTTGTTATATCAACGTTCGGCCTAGTCATTCAATTGAATGTCCTCATTCAATAAACGCGCTAGTCGTTCAATCAAATAGCAAATTCAACCTGATGACGGCGACATCTTTACCATATTGAAAATATTATGTACCTATGTACTTACAAAATACCAATTTAGTCAAACATTGTATTTCTACTCGTATGAACAAGTCTCCAACTTGTTTGTGTGTGTATGAGATAATAACATTAACAGCCGTACAAATAAAAACTTGCTTATTCAAACCTTATGCAATGCATAGATATGATAAGAATAAATAAAGAATAAGGATGTCATAATTTCTTACAAATAAATTTGGAATAACGTCGATGTATCTATGCTCACGCTATGCAATAGGCGCGAAGCGGCAACGTCGCAATTCATTCACAAAATTATGAAAAACATTGAAATTGTCTACGGTTAAACCTTGGTGCTGTCATTTTGACGCTCGTTTGACTTCGTCGAATTTGTTGTGAAGTTTCATCATACGATGTTCTGTTTATTTATTTTTTAAATATTTATTTGAAATAATTTAAATATGTATATCATTAAATATGCAAGCAAATGAAAGAGAACCCTATCCAATATCCGGAGATCAGAAGACAAACCCACCTTGAGATAGAGAGTTGCCAAATAACTGGTACTCAAAACATACAACTCCAAGCTTAGAAGATTTATATTTTCAACGAAAGTTTATATTATTGTGATAAGTTTAGAAATAAGTGTTTTATGTATGTATGGTTTGGCGCATGTCGTAAATAAATAAATCATTATAAATATCAAAAGGGTTTTTCATAATTTCGTATATTTTGACATTTCATACTAAATTTTCCATTTCAATAGGTACGTAATGAAATTATTAATTTGCTCAACTTTTTCTACTTCTCGTATTACTCTCATTGCTATTATCTCAAATTTAGATTGAAAATAGGTTCTAAAACTTGTAAAACACAGCACAATGTACTAAAAAATACGTTATAACACAGTTATGTCAGACTTATACTAGGGTGGTAGCCGGAATAAGGACGGAATAGCATTAGTATGAATATTTATTACGAAGTTATACTAGGTTACATTTATTTCGTGTTTATTTGTATGATTTTTCCTTATTCTTAGTTTATTCTTTGCATAAAATGTTATAACTCGTTTATTTGTACGGCTGTTCACTATAATAATATGTTCGATGCATCAAGATAATCAGTGCGGAAAATGTATAAATTATAATACTTCTATTTGTAACAATAACTTTCTACTTTCCTGTAATTCATTAGAAACGTTAGATACCAAGAAAAAAATGTATGAAAAATTCTATTGCATTCATTTCATTTTTAAAATGGTCTTTCTTATTTTTTATTGCAAAGATAATGTAGGTAGGTAGTTTTAAATACAGGGATAAAGCAAAACTTGATAAAAAATAAATAAAAATAATCCATTTGGCACTGTATTTATTAAGCAAGGCAAAACTAATATTGTACAATATAGATTAACAATCAATAACTTACAACTATTTGTAATATTCTCTGTATTTAGGTACAATCGTAACAGCAAATACATAAAATGGCAAGAATACAAGGCAAAATGGGTAAATAACCTTATTTTAATTAAGGTAAATATTAAACAAAAATATATAAACATAAACAATAAAAAATATATTACCATCGAGTAAAATAAAAATCATCAAATTATTGTGATAAAAAAATATATTTTCAGTTATTCTGAAAACCAAATATTATAAGATATAAAAAGAACATTCATGCTTTATAAGTAGGGAAATGGTATAATTTTTGGAATATTTACAAAATATAATAATATCATGGACAAAATGGTAAATATATATAAAGGTAATTATAAAAATATAAACTAACTACCGAAAGGTAACATCATTTAGTAGTGAAAACTAACACACATAACTACGTCCTACAATCATCTTTTTCTTAAAATAGTGATTTAAAACAGTATAGACATGTATAATTATTTGAAAGATACAATTTTATTATGCCTTTATATTATTTAGTTTAGTAATGAAAAACGTGTAGAATTTATCAATTCACGATTCAGTAACCTACTGAATCCCTATAGGTAAAGTTAAATACAAAATTATAATATCAGGACGTAAAGCATTGCAATGAACACAAAATGTACCTACATAATAATATGTTTATAATTTAAAAATTCTAGTTGTACAGACCATGAACAGAATTATTTAATGAAATAAAAAATCATAATACTTAATTTACAATCATCTCAATACTATCAATAAACTAAACAAAAAATAATATATTTTAAATTCGAGTTGCATGCATAATCAGTTTCTATTTAATCAGATTTGAATGTAATCAAATGAGTATAGAAACCATTCGCTATTAATTTCAATGAATATTATTATAACTAGAGTGTGGTATTTATTTTCTCCTAGTGCGGTATCTTAGAGCTACAAGGGCTAGCAGGTGGAAGGCTACGTATAGAATAACAAGGGCGACAATGTCTGGCCAAAATTCGTTGCTAGTAAAGTCGTACATGCTGAGAACTTCATCGCCTGTGCTCAAACATGGAGCCCCGTTGTCTTCTGGCGCGCAAGCTAGAAACAAATAAAATTTTTAGTTACTGATTGTAACCTATTACTAAGTATTTAGCACAAATATTTTTGAAGTGAAACTTCTTTGGGTGACAGTAAAATTTCAATTTCAAATGGCAATACCGTCACGCTATGGAGTAAGGCGACGATTTCGGTATCTTTGCATCTCCAAAAAAGAGCGTGTAGAGCACACGTATCAGAAGTGTGCTCTGCACACACGCTCTTTTTACTGTCAAATCTACTGCACATTGTTATACTTAAATAATGTGTTATAATATTCACGTTATTGCTATCTATTAACAATACCGAGTAATAATAGTAATAGAATTCAAAAGCCGAAACTGTTTGTCAATAAAACGTATCTTCCCTTCATTGAATGCCAAGTACCTAAAAATATTCTTGTATAAACCCGTTGCCTAATTTACACCTGTTATTTTCTACCTGACTGTTTTTATTGGGGTTTCCCTTGGCGCTTGTTTTTTTTAATCTTCCTAGAATCTCGTATGTCCCTTTTTAAACCAGTCACAAATTTCTTCTATGCCAATAAATTATTATCGCGACAACACAAAGCTTTTAAATAATGAACGGCGCTATTCCACTATTTGATCAGATAACAATCACTCATTATTATTTTATTGCTGATCGAGGTATAAATTTATGTACTTACTTACATGAAATTTAATTTAATTGTTTGTTTAGGTAAATAACGTAATACATCCGTTTCCGAATTACATCTCATAGTTCTTACGAACTCATTATTTTTCTATTTGAATATTCGGATCCCTATTTTAAATAAAATATTCATACAAAGCAGGAATTTCATACAGTTTGTTCTTCTTCATCTTCTTATTCTTTGGATTTGCATTATATTTTTGAGACATAGGCAAAAATAAATATAACTATGTAATTAGAAACTCACTTATATTCTGAACTCCGTCCCACTGGAGGATGGTCATAGCTTCATTGGAATACATCAACCAGGAGAGGTGGCGAATCCACGATATGTACTTTGGTATTGAGCTGAAAATATATTATAAACTTGATTATCACTTGATTTTTTTTAATAAAACATGTAATACAAAGAATTATAATAGGCAAAATGATGGTACGTTTTACCATTTATTTAAAATGAAATGTACCTTAATTTGATGAAGAGTCCCGACGTCATCATAAGGGAATAATCAAAAGGCACTAGGTATGCGATCGCGACGGGCATCGAACCGAATGCACATGAGAATAAGGAACCTGGAACATACAAATTGTAACGTCGAAATAACTAAAGAATAGATGCAAAGAAGAAAACATGAATTCGATACTGCTTCTATAGATGAACACAATATCATTACACACTTCACTTAAATAATAATAAATAGGTAAGTAACTTACCACAAGCAATAGCGACGTTCAGAACCAAAATGGAGAGGAACACGGTGAAGCCGAACGCGTAGAAGGTGCTGCGGAGACCAGCGATCCAGTACACCACCAGTGTAAACAGCGTGGGTTCTACTACTAAGCCGGGGAACTGAAAAGAAAACAAAATAATATATAACATGTAATAAAAGGGAAGAAATATCATTTGCTGTTTGAATGCAAAAAAATCTGTATCAACATCGTGATTTGAGCCTTTGGGGCTAGAAAACAATGATGTCGGATTTTGCCACTAACTGAAGATTCAAAAGAGCATGAAAATCTTGCATAAATAATAATGGCTAGAATTACTAATTGTAATGGTGAATTGAAGTAACTACTATATTTTACTCCATTTATTTATATAGTTATAAACTATTATCGTTCCATCGTAACGTAATGTAAGTCAAAATATTTTTAAGTAACTAACTGCCATTAGCCATTAAGCTCTTTAACAAACTTAAGGTTATGGACCTTACAGCGCGTAAGAGAAACAAAATTGTAACCCAATTTGCATAACCAGTTTCAATTAAACGTGCACTATTTTTTTTATAAAAACCGACGTAACTTTACATCATCATTTTTTCGCAAAGTAGTCTTTTTAACCGACGCGACGTTCTAAAATGTTGCAGGTACTCAATTCAAAGTTTGAGGTTTCTCAACCGATTTTTATTCGTGTGTTGGTAGGTACCTAATAGAGAATTTTTATGGTCTCATTTAGATAACGTCTTCGCTCTCGAGGTATTGCTTAATCACATAAATATTTCTAGTTCTAACGAATATACATTATATTTGTATCCACGTATTTTCTTATACAATTACATATTAAGTCTGGCTTTCCTACCACTAAGAAAAATATTGGAGCGAAAAATAAGAATAGCTAGGTACTAGAAAAAAATACGTAAACGTTCTTACTTAAAAATAGTAGTAAACTTGTTTGATCGATACAGAGCAATTATTTTATGTACTGCATAATTATACTGTCATTATACTACGTCTATCATTAATATAATGACCATAAATAAGTATAAAACAACCTACCAACGCAATCATCCTTGCTACATAATACACGGGTGTATTATACAGTCCCGCTCGCAACTCTCTATACAACAGAGGGAATTCCTCTGGGAATATATGCAGCATGGAGTACATGGGGCTGAAGGTGTTCTCTGCTATGATGATGAAGAGAGCTCCCTGCACGTCCTGGATGCCGGCCTGTGTGAGGCGTGCGGTGCCGATGAAACACAGGCCCGCTGTTAGAGCTATAGCCTGAAAGACATATTGTGGATTAGATATGATAATGAAAAGCATGTTTCAGAGGCTCTTTAACGTACTTTGTGGTAAATACCTAATTTAATGTACCTAGAGTTATTTCGTAAATTATAAGACCGCGACACAAAACCATCATTTTCAAAAATGTTGTGTAATCTTCGTTTAAATAAATAATAAAATTTTAATGGGTATTAATAAATTAAAAAATACTCTAGACTAGACTTAAAAAAAAAGAATCAAGTAGTCAGCTTTTCAGTATAACACATAATTAATTGTTTTATTAGCAGAATTTTTTTAACAATTCAAGGTTTTTCCGCAGCAACATTTTAGTAGTTCATCTTTATGCAAATAGGTACATATTTTAGAACGGAATGTAACAACACATATTTACCTAGTTCTAGTGGCATGAAGCTTAACTAATCAGTATTTATTTATTCTATGATAAAATTGTTTTTTATAACCGGTATAAAATAGTTAAATAGAAAAAAGGGCTCTTGAAACTTGATGTGAAAACCAGTTTGGAATAGAACTTGACACATTTTTGTGAGTTTGCTCCGAAATGTATATTCAAAATAGTAAATTAAATAATTTTGGTTATATATTTAATTAAATATATTTTGTTTCAGATAATAAAAAAAAAACTGTAGTGCTATTTTATTTAAACACGGGTTCAATCACAACTCCCCTAATCCAATTAATAAGGTGTATATAAATAGAATATTCTTGTCAGAATGCATTTGAACCTGTCCCTATTTAAATAGAAGAAGTAAAACAGTGAAAGGGTCAAGAAGTCAGATACAAATTCTAGGCGATACTATACTATTTATGATACTCACCAATTTCTGCACTATTCGTAACAACTGCACATTCGGATCCCTCAAAACCATCAATAAATATCGATAAACCAGCCATATAATCTTCGTATGGAAAAATGGTGCTTTGAAACTGCTCACTTTGGTCCGCTTTGATTCCTGGAATTAAAAATATCGCTAATTGATACGAATACCTTTTCCAGAACAACAATATTATGTCATTGCATATAAAGGCAAGTTCAAGGATTTGTTTTTTATCTAAATAAGGTTTACTGAACTCGATTAGGGATCTGGTAAGGAACCAAATTTATACAGGAAAGTTCTGTAATACTTATAAATGTCACGACGAAGATTTTTTGCTTGTTAACCGATCGCAGTACCGGCTTAATAGCGTCATATATCTTCTTGGGAATTTTAACAACTTCATTTCAGATAACAATGGGATTTATTTACAAATAATCCAAAATGTTGTATACCGAGTTTAAAATATTGCATTTTTAACTGTTACGTGACATAATAAACATTAATTTCACAAAAAAATATTATTTAGTCTAACGTCAAGAGTTACCTAAATTTAAATTCACCTGTATACATATATGGTTCACATTAAAATTTCAATGTATCCGTGAAAATAACATTTTTCTAAAACATAATGATAACATTGATCCTAACGTAAAATCATCATTGGCCGTTTACGTCTATTTCAGACGATTATCGTAGTCGGTAAGGAGTCTCTATCTACTGCACTTCTTACGATGGCTATGTAGCCCAATACGCGATGCACAGGTGCGCCCACATTTGGGACACCTGTGTTCTCCAGGGAGTTGAGCGGAGACAGGTAGTTGTGTTTGGGCGTGTCGTTTTTGTCTTCTATCAGCCAGTTTAGAAAACCAAGTCTGATCGTGGTTTCTGCAACCTTCCCGTAATTGTGAGCGCCATCTCTCACGGTTGCTCGCGTACTCTTGCCATTTGGATACGTCCAAGTTGAAAGACTGCATATCTCGCTTTGCGCAGTCCTTAAATCGCAACAGCGGTCGGCCGATACGCCTTTTTCCAATGGCAAGTTGGCTGAATAGCACCTGTCGGGGCAGTCGTGTGGGTTCCATTCGATGCACATGTCCCAACCAGCGAAGACGTCTTTCTTTGAGTATTGCAATGACGCTTGACATATTGCAGATCTTAAGGACGTTTTCATGAGTAACTTTGTCACGCCATGTAATCCCCAGTATTTTTCGAAGACTACGTAAATGGAAAGCATTGAGACGTCTTTCGTGGATGGCATAAGATGTCCAGGTTTCTGACGCGTATAATAGAACACTAAGCACACATGCCCTGTAAACAGCTACTTTCGTTGGGATTGTCAGATATTTATTATCCCAGACCCGATCATTTAGCTTGCCAAACATAGTAGCAGCTCTGCCTATGCGCACGTCAATCTCGGCATCCTGAGTAAGTATGTTTGACAGAGTTGATCCGAGATATTTAAAACTATCGACAATTCGCAGCTGAGAGCCGTTCAGGGTTATCTGAGGGATAGCTTGTAGTCCTTGCGTCATAACAACTGTTTTCTCTGTGTTGATGGACATAGAGAAAAGGTCACAAGCATGTGAAAATTTGTCCAGCAATACTTGGAGTTCCTCTGGAGATTCGGCTACAAATGCAGCGTCGTCGGCAAAAAGTAGGGAGTTCACATAAAGGTCCTCACGTTTTTGCTTTGATCGGAGTCTGGACAGATTGAACAATTTGCCATCGTGTCTGCTGTGCAAGTGTATACCATTCGTCTCATCTCCAAAAGCAATCCTGAACAACACCGAAAAGAAAATTCCAAAAAGGGTAGGGGCCAACACACATCCTTGGCGTACACCCCTGTTGACAGAAAAAGGATCAGATTTGCTTCCAGCGAATATCACGGAAGCACTCATCCCATCATGAAAGAGTTTGATAATTCGAAGTAATTTGGGGGGGCAACCGATTTTCGTTAGGACGTCGTACAGACCTGAGCGGCTCACCGAGTCAAAAGCCTTACTGATATCGATGAACACAATGCAAAGAGGTGTGTTTTGTTCGCGGCATTTCTCTTGTAGTTGTTTAAGAGTGAATATCAGGTCGGTGGTAGACCGTTTGGATCGAAATCCACATTGACTTTCGGGATAGACACGTTCCGCTAGTTTCTGCACGCGCGTCAATACGATTCTACCGAGTACTTTACCCGCGATGCTGAGCAGAGAGATGCCTCGGTATTTGTTGCAGTCCCCACGATCTCCTCTGCCTTTGTAGATAGTCACAATGTTGGCATCCCGCATTTCCTTGGGAAGGTATTCTTGTTCCCAGCAGTTTAAAAAGAATCTATGGAGAATAGGAAGCACACACTTGAGTTTTAAGACTTCTCCACAGATTTCGTCGGGCCCAGCGCTTTTGCCATTTTTTAGACTATAGGTGGCAGTCTGCAGTTCAGTAAACGATGGTGCGGCGTCCAATTCGTTAAGAGCTTGCATGTGAGGAAGGCCAATTAGAGCTTCGGGCGATATTTGTACGGGAGTTGACAGAAGAGTACCAAAGTGTTCAGCCCAACGGTGAAGTTTGCGGTTATTGTCGTTAATTGGTGTAACGTAAAATAGACACATTAGAAAGAGGTGTATTTTTAATATTCTACTTCCAAGTACATAACAAGTCTCAAGGAACGTATTAAAGCAATTAATACCTGATCCTGATTATCAATCAAATGGAATTCCAGATGAATCTCCATATCCAATTCTTTAGCTGCGTCGCTGACAGCGAATCTATCGCAGACGCTCTTGATAGCATGTCGTGACGCCCCCTCTGATCCGGGGGTGAGAGCCAGCACTTTGATGAAGTAGTCCGTGGGATTGTATGTGATGGGGCACTGGTAGCCGAGGCTAGAAAATGAAAATAGATTATAGTAGGCATCGTTAAATAGCACAAACGATAGTAGAATACAAGCTTCAATGTAGGTATGGGATTAAATAGGTTTTATGTGCAAAATGAAAGGAATTTGAAGTAACGTTTAGCGATATTTTTCAAAGTATTCAAAATTCGAAGCAATATACAATGGCTTTTAAAATTTTATAGGACTTTCTGAAGATGATAATATTCGTCATCGGACTTATGTGATTACTACATAACCTTAGAAAATTCTGTCAGTAAATTGCATAAACTTAAGTATTCAATAAACTATCTATAAATTCACAACTGCACAAAGCCCTTGAAAGAAACTATTGGTCTATTCAGGTCGGAAAGACTTATTAGGGTCAATGGTTAGCCTAGATCGTTAGGACGAATTACTAAGACCTATTGAACTAAAACCACAATGATAGTGGAATAAATACATGATTTAATTATGAACATGCTAAAGCGGAGAAAAACGCAATTTTGTTCGATATTTTATTGTCATTTTTAGGTACTTAATAAAAATTTGGTGTCAATTTTAAATGGTATAACAAAATTTTATGAATACATAAATTAAAAATACGTTTACAGCCATGTTTCTGTGTAGGAATTAAACCAAATTAATACTGAGACGGGCTTCGACCTGAAGCCTTACATCGCGTTTTATTTTACATAGTGGCCTGTTGTGGAAATACTCTAAGCTGTGTCGTGGTTGGTAGATTTCTTTCTGTTTTTCTAATTATTCAACTGTCGTATACGACTTCACTTCTTATATTTTAATAATAATTACGATTAGTTTGATAGAAGATTAAGAATTTATGCCAAATATTTTTGGTACAATTGCTATCTGATTTTTTGAAACACTATACTATTTAACAATGATATTTTTTGTTAAATAAAACAATTCATTCAAAGATAAAATCATAATAGTCCAATAAAAGCTCTATAGTGAATTCACTCACCTTTCAAAAAACCCTAACGCGCCGGACGCATTGCCAGCGTATGCCACCCTCCCTTCAGCCAATAACACCAATTTATCAAACAGAGCCATCAACTCAGAAGACGGCTGGTGTATCGTGCATATAACCGTCTTGCCTTGCATCGCACTCGCACGCAATAAGGTCATTAACTTCTGGGCTGATGAAGAGTCCAGGCCAGTGGTCGGCTCGTCGCAGAAAAGTAGTCCCGGATCAGTTAAAAGCTGTTAAAATATATAACGATTAAAGTTTAAAGAACTGCAACATATTATCGATCATAATTTAGCTCCTATGGTTATTTGAATACCAGCTAAACCCATTCCGAAGTCTCCGGTCTAAATATTATTGACTTTGAATTGACGTAAAGATAAAATGGTTATAAGAACTCAATCACAATTTTATGTATGGCTTCCACAATCACGAGTTGAAATGTTAAATTAAAAAGCATAAAATGAATATAAATTCTTTATCCATCGAAAATAGCGTAGAACTGGGTTTCTAAAAATACATTCGATGTTAACAAACATAACATTAAATTAGATGAGCGACGTTCTTTTATCATATTCAGTATTTCAAAGATCACATTCAAGGGCTAGCAAATTTATAGAATTTTGATTTTTAATAGAATTTTGAAGTAAATGTATTCAAACTTTGATAGAACAACAAGATAAATTTAATTTGGGCATCAAAAGATTATTATCAGCATATTAGCCACAAAATGTTACGAGTTAGCTCGTGCAAAAGGCATTAAATGGAGACAACGAATCTATTGGCAATCATTTATATTCATAAGGAAAATGAATGAAACATGATTTAAAAGATAAAAATAGTATTTAAGTAATTACAACAAAGAAAATATCGCAATAAAACCCAAAAGATTGACGACCTCAGATTCGAATAATAAATATAATTGAATTTAAGTAATTGACAATTCATAATTTTCTAAAAGTAGATAATTGATCTGGTTTTTTTTATGTCAGAGCAAGCAAAGGGGCAGGTGGGCCGCCTGATGTTAAGTGGTCATCGCCGTCCATAAACACGTAAGACTTGCATTGGTAGAGTTTGGTGTTTTTATGAGAAATATAAACATAGGGAAATCTTATCCACACGATAACTTGAAATTCTAGTGTGCTTATTACGAACATAAAGCTTATATTAGTAGTAACTATGTAATGTACATTTCTGAAAATCAAACTCACCTCTGTAGCAAAAGCGAGTCTCTTTCTCTCTCCACCAGAGAGGGTTTTCCTCCCATCCAGCCCTCCTATACGAGTGTGTCTGGTTCCGTACAAAGAGAGCTGTCGGAGCAATTGATTCACTCTTCTTTTCCTGGCCAATGATGATGTTCGCCTATCCATGCGTAAGCGAGCCTGTTGAGGATACGTGAAATCGATATAATGACGTGGGTTTCATGGATATGAGACCCATCTCATTATTTTTAAATAAATAATAATTATGAGTTATATGAGAAAAGATAAAAGTTAAAAATGATAGGTTTCTCAGCAGTGAGTACCTATTTAATTTCTTCATTAAATCAATTTTGTTGGAAAACTATCTATCGAAATTGATATATTATGCCCCTTTTTAAAGCGCTTTAAAAAGATCCATATTTTTTTAAATGTTTATAGTAGATATATAAATTCTGTCCTACATTCTAGCTAATGTGCAGCTAATGCAATGAAAGACTGTGTGAGTTAAATTGCAGCTGTAGTACTATTTTCTAAAACAAGCACGTTGTTCAGTTTTCTTGGATGAAACGTTATGTAGTAATAGATAATATGTATTTGGTAATTATTTCTGTCTCTATGCGATCATTATTACATAGCTACCTATACGTCACGATTTAGTTTCCTAATAAGGTAACAAGCTTATCGGCGATTAGGCACAACGCCTACTTTAATTTGGGTCATTGACTATTTTTGCCAAATTATTTCTAATTGAATATTATTGGTAACATGTAACATTTGATGGTTGACCGAATTCCGTCAAATGCTGATAAATATTTTTCAGATTTCAAACCAGTCCATTTTTTTAATAAGTTATTTAACTTAGTTAACTTATACTGAATGCATAAACTAGTAAGCGTTGTATGAACAATCAATAGACACTTGTCTAACTTGATAAGATGACTCTCTCAATCCGTAGTCAAAATAAAACAGCAATCACTGTCCAGTTATAATTATCTACAAAACAATAAACTCTTTATTTCTGTAAACTTTATCTTATATGACATTATAATCTCAAATCTGAAAGATACTCTACACTCATGACTGTAAGTTCATTAACCCTAAATGATTTTAACTTCTGTTTGTCTCAGGTAACAAGGATTTTCAAGCTTAGTAACTATGAAGAAACCTTCAAGAGAAGTTCCATCACACTTACCATAATAGTAAGATGTTCCATAACAGTAAGGTTCTCGACGAAGAGCTCATCTTGGTGCATATAACCGCTTTCCTGATGCATGAAATCTCCTACCGGCCGCCCATTCATTGCTATGGCTCCATCCACCACCGTGCCAACTTTATGACAGAAATACAATAAAAAATAAATAATTATAAATAAATAATAAGATGTTATACATATACAAATCTTTAAATAATTTTTAATTATTTTACAGGAAAATGGTGAACGAATTGAATGTAAAAACAAAATCGCATTTGAAAATAGAGCTTCGGATTATACGAAATTTTCAGCACCCGAATAAACAAAAATTTAAAATATGAATGTTTTAGAATTCAGTTAAATAATTTCATGACCATTTAATCTTTTATCTTTGTAATTCATAAAACTAATAGGTAGGTATAATAAATGTAACTTACTTGGACTCCTATGTGCTAAGGCTGTCATTAATGTAGTTTTACCAGCGCCACTGTAAAAACACTTATTTTTATTATTACGTATATACCTTCCTCTTCGTAGTTTTTTCGACAATCTACACTAAATTCGTACCATTATTTTTCAAAATCAGAATTTTAGTAGAGAAGTTTCTGGATACGATTTAATAAATACGATAAAAATCTAAAGTATGTGAATATTAATGGTGCTAAATAATATTATAATGATAGTTCATAATAAAATGTTTCATATTTATGTTCCATAAAGATTTGATTTCAATCTCATTACTGAAACCAACCAAAAATTTGAATGCTAAATTTTATATTCAGATCTAACTAATATCAATTTCCAGCATTAGAAATGGATTCGTGTACAAATATATGATTTTTTAAGCTTACCTTGGTCCCATTAGTGCCACCAATGATCCAGGTTTTGCAATTCCATTTACTATTAACAAAAAAATGTCATTTATTATTTCAAATGTATAAAGGCATAAAGCTGCATTGTTCCTGACATGGGATAAGCCCTACTTAATGCTATAATTTTAAATTTATAATTAAATATCATGATATAGGTAGTAGTTGGCGAATTGTGCAGAAATCACAGCAAACGTACAGTGTAGAAATTAGAGAATAATGTTTGCAAATTTGCATTTTCTCTTGTATTTTTTTACGAAATTTCTCATACGAAGCTGTAATTTTAGGTAATAATTGCAATTAATTTAATATTTTCAATGAAATTTATTGAGTATCACTTCATATTTGACCTTGTAATGTAATTGTCTACGGATATTTAATGCAAATGTAAGGTGAATCTTTGCAATGATGTTAAGGTATCTGGTAACTGCATAGTGCATACATTATATATTTGCAATGTATAATGTATGCCGTTACGACTTCAATTATTAGTTATGAATGGCAGTAAACAAACACTTTTAAATTATTATTGCTGCTATCAATTTATTCTTTATTAGACATTATTTACTAATTATGGGATATCCGTCTAATTATTTTTTTTCTAATGTTTTTAGAAAAAAAACTGCTTGACAATCATGTAATAAAAGTCAATATTTTGTTGAAAAACTTTATTTTAAAAGGTTCCTCATCTACTTTATTTAATTAATAATGTACCTACTAAGGCAAACTTCGAAATACTTTTTCAAGTAAAACATATTTAAGTACTTGAAAAATATATTGTGGCGATATAATTAAAGTAATGTTCTGATAAAAATAAATATAATTTTATATGAAAAATGTATACTAATAATGTTAAATATAAAATAACTTACCACTATTGACTAATCTCTTCAGTTTTCCTTCCTTTAATTTGATATGTACAGTTAGATCCCTCCAGACCAGCGTGCAAGGCCTCGGCGCGGGAGATGTCCCCAAGAGTTCCTCAACCTCCGCGAATTCTAAAGGTTCATTATACTTTGGCTGCATGATTCCACTATCTACGTATATTATATCGGCGGGTTGCATTTCCTGTTAAAGAAAAATGCACTCTATAAACAATAAGGTATTAAAGATAAATACAAAAACGTCTTTTTATCCGCTTTGATCGAATTGTTTGTCGTTTTGATCTGACGTTTTCTGATTAACTTCTTAATTGATGTTGTTTTTTTAAGTTGTATGTGGAAGAATAATTTAATCGACTGTTAAACTTGACTGTGTTTGTTGTTATCCCGGATATATTTTATAATCTTATAACTTATAAGACTACCTATATAGCAAATTATTAAGATAAAAAGTCTTCCAGCTATGCATGACATAATATAAACATTAATTTAAGGGCCCTCAGCTCTACCCTGATATATGGAAGCAGTTACCAGAAGCATTTTAAAATCGATAACGAAATGTAAGTCTCAAAGTAAAAGATCCAGTTGAAACTACTTTGATTGCATTCTTCGCCGCATTTCGAAAATAATTTTGTATCCTGCTGCGATTATTACTTTTACCTAAATTACCTTTATGACACTCTTCCGAAGATCATTATTTAAGCCCTAAACAATTTTATAGGGACATAATAATTAATATTTCATATTATGTTTTTAATAACGCAGCATCCTGAATCCATAAACACATTCCATATAAATATGATTACTTATGAAAATACCACGCAGCATCCTGAATTCATAAATGTATCCCATGTAAACATACCTATGTCATATTACCATGGAAATACATATGTTTATGTTTTTGCTTCATTATTAAATGGGAATAAATTAATCTGTACAAAAAATGTGCAGCAATGAATTTCGACTTATAATATGTTTGATGTGATTTTTTGTGTATGTATTTATATTATGTTCTTGGATAAAATACTTAAAACAAAAAAATGTTAGTTAAATCAGTAAATTAGTGAATGTGAAATGCATCTGCAATGGTCTCTCTTCCATTCGTATACAATTTCTGATAATGTTTTTAAACTGCATTTGAGGTAGAAAAAAGTTCTTAAGAGAAGGGAATGAAGCCGACGGTTTTAAATTTTAATTGACAACAAAATTATAGCTAATTTTTCGTAAAAGTTTAATTTAAAAATGCGTAAAATTTTGGCAAGTAACCGTGCACGTGCCTAGTTTTGACACGACAGTACCTAGTTTTAGACCGCAGCCTTACGTTACCCAGGCATATAGATAGCTTGCGACGATACTCAATGTCTGCGGTCAGTAACCTGATACTGTAACATGAATAAGTAGCATAAGGATCCTTGTGGCTCACTTCGTAAATATTTCATTAGTTCTAGTTTTAAGAAATTTATCGTTTTCCTAATAATGGTAAATCAATTCACGATTATTGAGAAAACGAGGACTCTACAAACAGGTTTAAACTATTCTGTGCAACTAAACTGTCCAACTAATTTCGTATTTGCATTTATTCGTGGAAAATAAGTTGAAAATGAATTGTTTTTCTACGTCACATGAAACTTCTATCTTCCGTAGATTCATCATTTTTCTAGTTAGAACGTTAAATTATTCCCGAGTAGTCAAGAGGCTTTGATTTTCTTTATTTTCTTTCTCCTCATACGCTGGTCAACCTGGACGAAGTCGGGGTGAGTGTAATAATACATTATGCATTTGTCGCAGGCAAATTGTATAATCTCGCCGTTTACAAATGCTCGGCATTTTGTAAAATGCTGAGGATTTACTTTTTCCAAAATTCTACAAAAAGACGGTCGCGAGCCGTCGGAGCCCCACTTCGCGGGGCTCCTATTTCTGTGTAGTTTTAAAAACACAAACCTTATCCAAACGAAAAAATTCTGATTACGAATTCTCGACATACCTATTACAAAATGCCGAACTTTTGTGAACGGCGAAATAATACAATTTGCCTGCGACATAATTCATTATATATATTCATTATAGGATATTTCTTATAGTTAAATAAATGAAGTATGTATTTCAAATGCAGATTGCATAAAATAGGTATCATGAAACATCATCATTAACAATATCGCTTGTAGTGTCGAATGCTATTATTATTTATTAATTAAGATAAAAGTACATAATAGTATGTAAAATTAGTACAATACTGTTTTATAAAGACACAAAACGATTGAGGATAACAAATATAAGATACCTTATGTGTTTGAACGAGGTATTGTTGTAATTTCATACTTATTGAAACAAAAAAGCATTCTTATTTTTTATCTTACACACCAGGGACGATGAATTATGAGGTAAAATACTAAACTACATGAATTTTCGTTTTTCCCTCCATTGAGTAATTTTAAGTCATATTTTTGTAAATTAACACACCAAAAACATTTTTTCATTTTGTATTGATTTATTTCTTCTGAGCTTATCTATAATTTAGTTTACTTTTACCGCTAGTAGTCATATTGTTGTTTCAACCATAAATCTATTTTAAGACTACTTTCCTATTGGTTGCATGCACCACTTTTATTATTATGTTATACCTATAACTACACATGGAATAAAGCAAACTATACGATATAACTTTGTTAGCATGCAATTAGCAGGTAATTTATTTAATGATATCAAAATTATATTGGAATTCTGTAAAATGTGAAGCCAACCAGAAATAATAACCGAGCGTGACTGCACGTCGCGTCGGATAATTATTTTTTTAACACTTGATTGAATTGCTGTTTTTTTTTTCATTATAGCATGATACTGCAGCCATCTCCTTGGTACAGTGCATGCGTGCGCGTCCTGGGATCGATTCCCGGTGGAGACGAAGCAAAAAAAATCTCGCTGTGGCAACTGGCAGGACACAGAAGGCTGATCACCTACTTGTCCCTAAAGAAAAGTGATCAATGAAACATCTATGCATAAAGCATCTGCCTCATACCCCACTTGGGGATAGGTACTTTTTTTATTTTTTTATTATTTGCACCATTTTTTTATTTAATTTAATAATACTGGCCTTCACTTTTATGACACTGGCAATATTAATTCCTATCTAGATATTATATCTATTTTAGAGCGCTATTTTTGACACAATACCTGTATCAATTCATTCCGGCATGCGAGTCAAGAATTTAAAAGCTATGTTATTGAGGATTTCAAATATTTATTATATTTTAATTAGATCAAATTGCTTACGTCTTCACACTTAAAAATATTGCAACAACGTAATTATTTTTGTAATTTATTGAATGACATCTCACTTTAAAAATATATAAATTAAATTATTTTAAACATTTTAATGGTTTTCATATTGTGTATTTGACACAATTTAATTGACATTGGCTTATAAGAATTTCTTAATGATACTAGATAATAATATTATATTCTTTTATTTATAGATTAAATTGAGTCATGTTTGAGTGAATGACGACAATTTTTTGTTGTTAAGTTAATAGTACCTACCATATGAAATCTTTAAGCTGTAAAATGTTAATTTATTTTATGTTTACATGTTTAGTGTTTACCTATGTTCTCGATTTTTTATTTGAAGGATTCGTATCTTTAGTTCTTGATTAATCTAATTAACTTTTTTTACTAAGCTAGTCGTTGATAAATTATATTCTACGAATACGATTTGTTGAGTGACAATATAATTATTAACACCCGGTGCCGTAATTAATGATTTTTTAATGATTGAATAAATAAAAATTATAAAGAAAAAGTTATTCTGGCATGTGCGTTGCGTGTATATTTCAAATATTGCAATAAACATTCAAGATGTAAAAAATATAGTCTATCTAGGTGTCGTTACTAGTATTAGTAAAGTACAGAATGAAACTACTTATAAAATGATTTAATATGCGTACATACCTAACTAGTTTTTGTTACAATACATTATCGGCATCATTAGGTTAATTGATAACTCATAAAAACCGGCTTTTGAGTGATATAGCTAAAGGAATTTCTATAAAACTTGCCTACTCATTTTTTACTGAGACATATTTAAATAATAATAAAAAATAAAATAAAAAAATTGCGCAACATTAAGAAATCTATCGGTAACCACCACCGTAACAATCGAAGCCTACACGCGACTCGCGTGCATAAATTAGTTTTATTATTAATGAAATACCCATCTCGTAAGATGTGAAATCTCTGTAAATCGTCTCTTATACATAGAACTCACGTGGCTATCCCCGGGGTCGGCGTTGGAGTTATCCGAAAATCCCGAAGAGTGTACCGAATGTTCATCGCTCATACTCATGTTGGACACACAGAACTAATTCATACACACTTTAACTAATCGGCACATTTTCCGGCGTCAAGTGACGAGGCTCGCTGGACCGTCGGCGGTTTAAACTTTAATGACTATAGGATACGCGTGGTGCCGTGCGTGCGTAGCGGCAGACAAGGACAGGCACTGTAGACAAAGACGGAGGAGCGATAACATCGAGATCACAATGCTGAAGTGGACGGTGGATGCCGTGGATGCTGCATAGGAGAACCAATTTCTTGGGTGCGTGGACTTTGCGCGCTTTCAAGATAGCGAGCTTTTGGCGCCGTAATCTGTGCCGAAATATCTCTACTTACTTCTATTCACACTAAAAGTATGGAAAAAAATATTTTTGAATTGTTTCTAGTGATATTAGGGCTAGCTTAGCTAGATAGTAATAAATATTGTAATTTGCTACACTTCACAAACTAAATAAATCGACAATACTATTTGGTAAATAGTTCGGTACTTTTCTAATACATAGTCACAATTTTTTAATGGTCCCCGACTTAAAATAACGAATTAACATTTATAAGATTTAAAACTGAGCTTAAAAGCTTCGGTGTATTTTTCAGCGATGCCTGCCAGCGATAGCTATACCTACTGTAGAACTTAGTAATCTCCGTAGATTAAATAGAGCAAATATTGTTTGGATTATGTTGTAGAAATTATATTTTATAACAAGAAATAGTTATACCAATTAAATACTAAAAAAGAATTTCATAATCGTGTGCTTTTTGTAGACCCGTGAGATTTCCGATAAAAACCTATCCTATGTCCTTTCTCAGGTTTTTGGTTTTATGTTTTCATTTGTTTTCTACCTATATTCTACTTTTTGCAGACGCAGGTGTAAAACAGCGAATTTTATGTTTTTGTAATTTTATTTGTAAATACATCGTCTCTTAGATATTTATATAAAATTCTCTAACTTAGTTCACAATGTTAGTTTCCATATTCCTCCGGATCGGATAGACCGATTCTCCTGAAAATTTGTGTGCATATTGGGTAGATCTAAAGAAGTGTTTATTACTATAAGTAGGCTAACATCTATTTTTCATACCTCTAAGTGGTAAGACTAAGGCAGAACAACGTTTGCCTATACAGCTAGTAATAATTTAAATAGAGACGCTCAGCTTCATATATTTAATAGGCAACATGTACAATTTAAATTGGAACATATTTATTTAATTTTTCGTGTGCAAATATTTTTAGTAAATCAGTATGTAAAAAGTAAAATTCCCTTAAAACACCATCAAGCCATAATAATATTACGAATAGGTATACATTATAATATTTTAATTTTTAACAAATTCAATATGAAATAAATTTTAATAAAAAACTCAGATAAGAATTTAAATTTACAATAAGAACCTGAAATTGTATTAATGCCTTATTTAAAGCGATATAATATTCAATCGTGTTTTTAAATAAAATAATAATGTATATATTTTTATTTGGATTCTATTTCTAGTTTGCAAATGGACATAAAAGGAAAAATTTAATGTCCCTGAACCCAATATTATAGGCAATAAATATGTGTGCCATGTACAAAAATGTTAAATTCATGAGACTAGGTACACTAATTACTAATTTATTAATTAAATATTTTATTGCACAAAAGTAAGAAATACAGAAAGAACATAAGAAAAAGAACACGTACAAATGGTGATGTTATCTTATAGGTAGTGATCTCTTCCAGACTACCATAAATTAACGAATTTAAATATAAATACATTTAAGAAAGATAAATATACCTAGAGAGTGACTTGAATGAAATACGTAATATTCCTCATCAATAATATTACTATTATATTAATTACATTATCACAAATTTACGCATAGATAATAATAAATCTCTATAGTTAGTTCTTTTTGTATCCTAACATACCCCTTAGCAACTAGCTGGCATTGTTAACAATTTGTTCGGAATAAAGCCAAGTGACAATAGCTTTATTGGGCTTCATGCATTCAATATATCACATTGTCGTCTTCACTTCTAATTTATATCTTATTTCGTATAATATAGAGTTCATATGTGCTTATATCTAATGGATTGACTAGTTATTTGATATGTTACTATAGTGGGTCAGCGGCTTCTAAGCTATGATAACGATTAGTTACAAGTCCCCCAAAATAAGGGACACCGCATTTGACTGGTTCTGATCTTGATATTGGTATAAACAGACCCTTCCTTCCTCATTCGATGAAGCTTTGGAACGATTTAGCATCTGTGGTGTTCCCAAAACAATTAAAACATTAGGGAATGGGGTCAAGACACAGACTAAATTATGTGTCCAAAAATAGCCGGCAAAATACCGCCACGCCACCAGAGTATTCGTGGTTGGTAGTTATCTCAGGCAGTAGGTAAGTACATTTTCCGCTGCGTGTCAAGTCAAAAAACAATGTACAAAATCTCTAACAGTTATTCTAAGGATTATTTTCCGGCATGTGAATAGGGTCAGTTGTATCTTGTATCATTCTGTGACCACAAATTTAATTTTAAACTAGATTTCTAAATGCAAAGGTTTTTGATACGCAATCTTACTCAATAAATAGCATTAGGTAAGTAAATATGAAAAATTGGCAAAAGGTTTTTTTTAATATCATGTTCCTTAAATTGAAATATGTACAATATTAATCCTATAAATACGTACTTGAGACATTCCTTCCAATTTCCATATTTTTATCTTCCAAGGGAGAATAAATAAAACAACATAATAAGATACCATATCATATTTATTTGCAGGTATATTGTATGAAAAAAATTTATCAAACAGCAAATATTGTGTAGTAAAATGTGTCGTAAACTAGAACCCACATTGATTCTACCTCTAGTAAAATTATAATCTAATCACAGTTCACATATTGCCTAGTTCATTAAGGAAATAATGCTTATGATACATACGTTAAGATATTAGCATTGATATTTGCATATTATGCTAAGTTCTGGGAAACGAAAAATGGTCGTTATTTTTAAATAATTTCATCATCATCCGCCTCGATTGGGGGTCGACATCTAAGAGAAAATAGTTTTAAAATCGTAATCATGCACATAGTTATAAGCTACTAAATCTAGTTTGCCGTTCTATTGCTGGTTTGAAAATTTCAGAGGTAGGTAACATGATTCGGCAGTGATTAATTGTTACTTTTAATTACGATTTTTTCATTAAACACTATTGCAAATCACATTGCTGCTGTACTGAAATGAAGAACTATACATGTAAACTAAGAACATCCATAACAATATGACCTTAAGGTGGTGGTTTGACCACATGATGATAACGTCACTAATAGACACTTTCTATTATTTTCTACGCTTCGCGGTTTCACCCGCATGGCTCCACTCCTGTTGGTCTTAGCGTAATGATATATATAGCTTATAGCTTGCCTCAATAAATGGTATTTATCACCGAAAGAATTTTGCAAATCGGATCAGTAGTTCCTGAGATTAGCGCGTTCAAACAAACAAACAAACTCTTCAGCTTTCTAATAGTAATTAGTATAGATTGATGATGGATAGCGACGATTTCTCATAATATCCCATGTCCTGTATTATTTTGTCTCTGCGTGTTACTACGTCAACATTCCTTGCTGCGTCTGATTAGTCACGCATCGTCATTTGCCGTGACAGCACTTATTGTAAACAACTGAATTACGCTTACAGTATCGAGTGAAAGTAATGATTGTTCTAGATTGCTCCTGCGTGCGGCGTCTTCTTGATTTGAAACTAGGTATTGTTTGAAAAATTGGCAACTACTTGGGTGTTTTCGAAGAATTACTGCAGAATCCAGCCATGCCGCCAGCAGTACCAGTTAATCACGAAAGCAATTTTACCATGTCATATCAGCCTTGAATTATCAATTAAATTAGAATAAAAGTCTTTGTTCTAGCATCTGAAATTTCAGCAAAATTCAATCTTGTAGTTATGTGTAAAGTAGGAAACTTTCCTACTTAGAATTCCTAATTCCTAATAATTTAGGTATTACATGTAGATGAAGTGGTTCTAAAGTAGTAATGTCTCTCTGTACTAATAAATATTGCCAATGATTGAATGCGGAAAGTGGTTTTAGTTTAACCCTTGTCCTAGTTACACAAATACCAAGCAATTGTAGGTTAGTCTACTTACAAGAACTAGATAATTATGAATCTATGAAATGAAGATGAAAATTATTGTGCTATATTTTAGTATAAGTTTAAATGTCGTTCATAATTTGGAAAATATTATATGAAATTACATTTTCTTATAACTTTTAAATTTATAATAAGTTCAACTATTTCTTTTGAGGATTTCGAACCTAAAAAGTAATAAGAACATAAAAAGGAACCATTATAGGATCACTCGGAGCCCTCTGCGTGAGTCTGACTCGCCCTTGGCCGGCTTTTTTATTTGGTTTTGACTTTACTGCATTAAATTAAAAAATATTCGGTAATTTGAGTACGTAAATAAATGTCCCTTGCTTTTAAGATTTGTGTGTAGGTATGAAATATGTTCAATCGGTACAAATTATTTACCAAAATTTTTGAAATTAAATTCACTTTCATTAATATGTATATAATATAATAATAGATATGTATATCATACGCCGACTTAAAACGGTGAAAATAGGTAATTAATTGATACACGCTGCATTCGAGTTTGATGGTTCGGAACGGCTATGACAGGTAATTTCAGTTGATTTACATTGCGTGTGAATAGGCCTAGGTACTCCCGGCATGTTTAGACGTTTTCTAAGTATAGACATTTCCTACAGGTGGTGTAAATCCATACTAATATTATAAATGCGAAAGTAACTCTGTCTGTCTGTCTGTTACTCAATCACGCCTAAACTACTGAACCAATTTGCATGAACTTTGGTATGGAGATATTTTGATACCCGAGAAAGGACATAGGCTACCTTTTATTGCGAAATATGTAGGTACCACGCCCAACGACCGGGCGAGTTTATGCGTTCGCTAGCTATGCAGATACTGAGCCATTCTGCGCACGCGCGGCCTGTGGATAGAGAGCATAGCGTACGGGATGTGGCCGTGGGAATAGGTGGGTGGTTTACTTTAATCAGTCGTAAAAATTTCCAATTTTAGGAAGATTAGAAAAATGATTTTAACAATAGTTAGGGAAATTTCGATTGACAGAAAAATTACTATAAGTAAGGAAAATTTCCATAAGTCAGGAAAATTTCGATAAGCTGGAAAATTTCCATAAGAAAGGAAAATTTCTATACGTCAGGAAAATTTCTATAAGTCAGGAAAATTTCTATACGCCAGGAAAAATCCATAAGTCGGGAAAATTTCTATAAGCTGGAAAATTTCTATAAGAAAGGAAAATTTCTATAAACAAGGAAAATTTCTATACACGAGGAAAATTTCTATAAGCCAGGAAAATTTGTAGAAATCAGGAAAATGTTTATACGACAGGAAAATTTACGCCATAAGTCGGGAAAATTTACTGAAATTACCGAACAACGAACAACGAACAACGAACAACGAACAACGAACAACGAACAACGAACGACGAACGACGAACGACGAACGACGAACGACGAACAACGAACAACGAACAACGAACAACGAACAACGAACAACGAACAACGAACAACGAACAACGAAAAACGAACAACGAACAACGAACAACGAACAACGAACAACGAACAACGAACAACGAACAACGAACAACGAACAACGAACAACGAACAACGAACACGAAGACGAACACGAGCACGAACACGAACACGAACACGAACACAAACACGAACCACGATCATCGAACAACGAACAACGAACAACGAACAACGAACAACGAACAACGAACAACGAACAACGAACAACGAACAACGAACAACGAACAACGAACAACGAACAACGAACAACGAACAACGGACAACGGACAACGGACAACGGACAACGAACAACGAACAACGAACAACGAACAACGCACAACGAACAACGAACAACGAACAACGAACAACGAACACGAACACGAACACGAACACGAACACGAACACGAACACGAACACGAACACGAACACGAACACGAACACGAACACGAACACGAACACGAACAACGAACAACGAACAACGAACAACGAACAACGAACAACGAACAACGAACAACGAACAACGGACAACGGACAACGAACAACGAACAACGAACAACGAACAACGAACAACGAACAACGAACAACGGACAACGGACAACGGACAACGAACAACGAACAACGAACAACGAACAACGCACAACGAACAACGAACAACGAACAACGAACAACGAACAACGAACAACGAACAACGAACAACGAACAACGAACAACGAACAACGAACAACGAACAACGAACAACGAACAACGAACAACGAACAACGAACAACGAACAACGAACAACGAACAACGAACAACGAACAACGAACAACGAACAACGAACAACGAACAACGAACAACGAACAACGAACAACGAACAACGAACAACGAACAACGAACAACGAACAACGAACAACGAACAACGAACAACGAACAACGAACAACGAACAACGAACAACGAACACGAACACGAACACGAACACGAACACGAACATAAACACAAACTCGAATTTTAATTCGAACACAAATACAAACAAGAACCACGATCATCGAACAACGAACAACGAACAACGAACAACGAACAACGAACAACGAACAACGAACAACGAACAACGAACAACGAACAACGAACAACGAACAACGAACAACGAACAACGAACAACGAACAACGAACAACGAACAACGAACAACGAACAACGAACAACGAACAACGAACAACGAACAACGAACAACGAACAACGAACAACGAACAACGAACAACGAACAACGAACAACGAACAACGAACAACGAACAACGAACAACGAACAACGAACAACGAAAAAAGAACAACGAACACAAACACGAGCACGAGCACGAACACGAACACGAACACGAACACAAACATAAACACAAACTCGAATTTTTATTCGAACACAAACACAAACACAAACACGAACCACGATCATCGAACAACGAACAACGAACAACGAACAACGAACAACGAACAACGAACAACGAACAACGAACAACGAACAACGAACAACGAACAACGGACAACGAACAACGAACAACGAACAACGAACAACGAATAACGAACAACGAACAACGAACAACGGACAACGAACAACGAACAACGAACAACGAACAACGCACAACGAACAACGAACAACGAACAACGAACACGAACACGAACACGAACACGAACACGAACACGAACACGAACACGAACACGAACACGAACACGAACACGAACACGAACAACGAACAACGAACAACGAACAACGAACAACGAACAACGAACAACGAACAACGGACAACGGACAACGGACAACGGACAACGGACAACGGACAACGGACAACGGACAACGGACAACGGACAACGGACAACGGACAACGGACAACGGACAACGGACAACGGACAACGGACAACGGACAACGGACAACGGACAACGGACAACGGACAACGGACAACGGACAACGGACAACGGACAACGGACAACGGACAACGGACAACGGACAACGGACAACGGACAACGGACAACGGACAACGGACAACGGACAACGGACAACGGACAACGGACAACGGACAACGGACAACGGACAACGGACAACGAACAACGAACAACGAACAACGAACAACGAACAACGAACAACGAACAACGAACAACGAACAACGAACAACGAACAACGAACAACGAACAACGAACAACGAACAACGAACAACGAACAACGAACAACGAACAACGAACAACGAACAACGAACAACGAACAACGAACAACGAACAACGAACAACGAACAACGAACAACGAACACGAACACGAACACGAACACGAACATAAACACAAACTCGAATTTTAATTCGAACACAAATACAAACAAGAACCACGATCATCGAACAACGAACAACGAACAACGAACAACGAACAACGAACAACGAACAACGAACAACGAACAACGGACAACGGACAACGAACAACGAACAACGAACAACGAACAACGAACAACGAACAACGAACAACGAACAACGAACAACGTACAACGGACAACGGACAACGGACAACGGACAACGGACAACGGACAACGAACAACGAACAACGAACAACGAACAACGAACAACGAATAACGAACAACGAACAACGAACACAAACACGAACACGAGCACGAACACGAACACGAACATAAACACAAACTCGAATTTTTATTCGAACACAAACACAAACACGAACCACGATCATCGAACAACGAACAACGAACAACGAACAACGAACAACGAACAACGAACAACGAACAACGAACAACGAACAACGAACAACGAACAACGAACAACGAACAACGAACAACGAACAACGAACAACGAACAACGAACAACGAACAACGAACAACGAACAACGAACAACGAACAACGAACAACGAACAACGAACAACGAACAACGAACAACGAACAACGAACAACGAACAACGAACAACGAACAACGAACAACGAACAACGTACAACGGACAACGGACAACGGACAACGGACAACGGACAACGGACAACGGACAACGGACAACGGACAACGGACAACGGACAACGGACAACGGACAACGGACAACGGACAACGGACAACGAACAACGAACAACGAACAACGAACAACGAACAACGAACAACGAACAACGAACAACGAACAACGTACAACGGACAACGGACAACGGACAACGGACAACGGACAACGGACAACGGACAACGGACAACGGACAACGGACAACGGACAACGGACAACGGACAACGGACAACGGACAACGGACAACGGACAACGGACAACGGACAACGGACAACGGACAACGGACAACGGACAACGAACAACGAACAACGAACAACGAACAACGAACAACGAACAACGAACAACGAACAACGAACAACGAACAACGAACAACGAACAACGAACAACGAACAACGAACAACGAACAACGAACAACGAACAACGAACAACGAACAACGAACAACGAACAACGAACAACGAACAACGAACAACGAACAACGAACAACGAACAACGAACAACGAACAACGAACAACGAACAACGATTAACGAACAACGAACACAAACACGAACACGAGCACGAACACGAACACGAACATAAACACAAACTAGAATTTTTATTCGAACACAAACACAAACACGAACCACGATCATCGAACAACGAACAACGAACAACGAACAACGAACAACGAACAACGAACAACGAACAACGAACAACGAACAACGAACAACGAACAACGAACAACGAACAACGAACAACGAACAACGAACAACGAACAACGAACAACGAACAACGAACAATTCGAACGAACAACGAACAACGAACAACGAACAACGAACAACGAACAACGAACAACGAACAACGATCAACGAACGGCGAACGGCGAACGGCGAACGGCGAACGGCGAACGGCGAACGGCGAACGGCGAACGGCGAACGGCGAACGGCGAACGGCGAACGGCGAACGGCGAACGGCGAACGGCGAACGGCGAACGGCGAACGGCGAACGGCGAACGGCGAACGGCGAACGGCGAACGGCGAACGGCGAACGGCGAACGGCGAACGGCGAACGGCGAACGGCGAACGGCGAACGGCGAACGGCGAACGGCGAACGGCGAACGGCGAACGGCGAACGGCGAACGGCGAACGGCGAACGGCGAACGGCGAACGGCGAACGGCGAACGGCGAACGGCGAACGGCGAACGGCGAACGGCGAACGGCGAACGGCGAACGGCGAACGGCGAACGGCGAACGGCGAACGGCGAACGGCGAACGGCGAACGGCGAACGGCGAACGGCGAACAGCGAACAGCGAACAGCGAACAGCGAACAACGAACAACGAACAACGAACACGAACACGAACACGAACACGAACACGAACACGAACACGAACACGAGCACGAACACGAACACGAACACGAACACGATCACGAACACGAACACGAACACGAACACGAACACGAACACGAACACGAACACGAACACGAACACGAACACGAACACGAACACGAACACGAACACGAACACGAACACGAACACGAACACGAACACGAACACGAACACGAACACGAACACGAACACGAACTTGAACACGAACACGAACACGAACACAAACTCAAACCAGGCGCGGTCCCAGGGGGAGGGTCACGGGAGACCTGACCCCCCCCAAAATCGTACTCGATACAGTAGAAAAAAAATCTAATTCTACAAAATATAAAAAACTGGCCAAGTGCGAATCGGAGTCACTCACACACCTAAAGTTCTGTTAAAACCAGATTTTGATCCCTGCGAATGTCGAAATTTGCGAAAATTTGCAGCATAAACGGTTGTAAAACTTTAGATTGCGTTGGCTTATAAGTTTGATTTTTTCACAGCTTCAAGGGTAGATTTAAGTTTTCAATAAAAATAACAGTCTGATAAATCCACGCGTTCTCTAAAATAAAACTGGCCAAGTGCGAGTCGCAAGCGAGCTCCGAGGGCTCCGAACATACCAACTTTTTAGTATGTTATAACTCTAAAATGTATCTATGTTTTAGCAATTTTTCCTATATCGGTGCTAAAAGATATTGCTTCAAGAATCTCTGTTCACGGGAAGTATAATGTAGGTTCTGATTCTCTTGCGAATGTCTGCTTTTAATAAATTTAAAAAACACCCTTTTTCTCAGGAACGCGTGGACGTATCAAGCTGAAATTTATATCAAATACTCTTGTCTAAGGTCCCTTCATGTTGTGAAAAAATCAATCGTATAAGCCAACGCAATCAAAAGATACACCCGTAAAGGCTGAATTTTTTCGCAAATTTCGACATTCGCAAGGAAATCAAAACCTACAGTTAGTTCCCGAATACACAGGGTCATTAAATTTAGTGCATGAAATTAGGTGCTATATCTGTCTTAAAACACAGATATAGGAATAATTGGGAAATACATTAATTTTTAATTAGATTATACTATAAAAAATATTTTTAAAAATTTTAAACTTACAGGAACTCATGAACGCTTACAGGTATTAAATTGATATTCACACCAAAAACTCAGGTCTATAATATTTTTGAGCTGTAATAAAATCAAACTTCTATGTCAACGCAATTAGAAGATACAGTCGTAAATGCTGAAAATTTTCGGAAATTTCGAAATTCGCAAGGGAATCAAAACTCAAAACCTACAGAGTACTTCCCGTGATCTCAGAATCTTGAAATTTGGTACAAAGCAACATCTTACAGCACAGATATAGGAATAATTGCCAAAATAAAAATGTATAATTACATCATATAAAAAATATTTTTTTTATAATTTTAAAGTTTTTCTGTCTGTCAAGGCCCTTTTTCTCAGGAACGAGTGGAGGTATCAGGCTGAAATTTATATCGAATACTTAAAACTACGGCCTCTATAAGCTGTGAAAAAATCAAATTTTTAAGCTAACGCAATTAAAAAATACAGTCGTTTATGCTGCAAATTATCGCAAATTTTGACATTCGCATGGGAATCAAAACCTACTCGTACATTGTACTTGTTGATAGTCCTTAAATTTGGTAAAAAGCAATTTCTGATAGCACAGATAAAGGAAAAATTGCTAAGACATACATTATAGTTACAACATAATAAAAAGTAGGTTTGTTCGGAGCCCTCGGTGCCCGAGTCCAACTCGCACTTGGCCTGGTTTTTTTTTTGTAAAATATAAAACTCAAACTCAAACTCAAACTCAAACTCAAACACGAACACGAACATGAACACGAACACGAACACGAACACAAACAAACACGAACACGAACACAAACAAACACGAACACGAACACAAACTCGAACACAAACTCGAACTCGAACTCGAACTCGAACACGAACACGAACACGAACACGAACACGAACACGCAACACAAATTATCTTTTTTTTCTATGTTTGTTTGTAACCGACTTCTTTGGGCGCGATTTTGACCCACTTTAAACGGCCAGATTTCGTTCAAACTTTGTAGATTTATTGAGGACTGATAACAATACACTAATTTGATAAAATTATTACATTTTTCAATTTGCAAAATATGATTTTTGTTAATTTATATAATTTTCATCTATAGTCGATAAGGTAAGAAAATAATTAAAATTTTCTATAATTTTTCTCTACAGTCGATAAGGCTCGAGGTCGATAATCGATGTTAATTTTTATTTCCAATTATTATCTTTAGCCGTTTTCTCTAATATTGACAAATTTTTGTATACTAAAGAGAATTTTAATTCTACAAAACAAATAATAGTTAAAAAAAAATTAAATATCATATGTTCACTCAACAAAATTATTTCGTTATTGTAACCGAATCCTTCAATTATTTAACAAATAGTTTTGTTGAAGTAATAAATCGATTTGTTAACCCTTAATAAGGCAAAGGGATATTATTTCCCACATGGTTCTTTTTTCGAAAAATATTATTTATTCCTTACCAGAAAACGATATGATGAATGCAGCCACGCATTACTATTTTACGGAACATTTTTTAGTTTTTCTACTGATAACATTTACGATAGTACTGTCAAATCCTACGAAATCTCATCGTCAAAGTGAAGTCTTGAGGTAATAGTGTGCCAGAGATGGTATTTTTTTATCATTTCAGAGAAAAAGTAAAAAATTCTGTACAAAAAAATACCGCAAGTAGATAAATGTTTTATATATATGTATATATATATATATATATATATATATATATATATATATAGCAACGGAATAGCTTGTTCAAGTAACAAATTTTATTGATAAGAAAACTATTTAGTTATTGCAACAAAAAAATTTATTACAATAACAAAGCGATTTTGTTAAAACAACAAAATTAACTTCAGAGCAGTGAAAACTCATTTGTTATTGCAACGTAGTTCATCTTGTTAAATAAACTAGTTGATTTGTTATTGTAAGTAAATTCATTTTTTATCACAGCATATTTTTTTGTTATCCCTGGTTTTGTTGTCCTAACAAATAATTTTTATGTGTGCATGTAATAAGTTACAAATCGTGAAATCTAAGGATTTCACGAGCCACGAAGAGTCCGCCACCGTCTCTGTGACTAGGTTTAATTATTTTCCGTTTCTATTGCACTAAATTAATTTTTAGCAAGTATAGAATTAATCTCCGTTAAATTATCTCGACATGCATGCATACTAGCAAAATATCTTGATTCCTTTAACTCAAGGCAATGCTTCTTAAGATATTATCTCAATGATAATCACTCTACTCATATCTGTCAATAAAATATCTATAACCATTGACACCACGCGACCCACGCTTTTTTTTAAATAAAATAATTTTTTTTACTCACACTATTATTAATTTATATTCAATGAAATTTTAACACTATTGCACGCCTCATAAGCGAAGCGTTGAGGTGGGTACTACTGTCACTTCGCGCAAAACATCTGATTTTTCAAACTTAAAATGTCTTTATGTATCATACATTGTTTTCTTAATTTAAATTCATTTAAATTTATTTTCTATTTTTTAGTTCGGTTTTCTATAAAAAGTGTGTTTTTTAGTTTTTTTAAACTATTATTTATTCTGTAGTGTATTTAGTATCAGCATGGCACCCGTGCGAAGCCGGGGCGGGTCGCTAGTTAACAATAAAACACAAATCATATTAAAATATTTTATTAAAATAATAACAAACTAAAACAGTATAAAATGGCATTGCAGGAATGTATTTTATTTATAGTAACGAATTACACGTAACAGTAATTATTAAAAGACGCTCGAATTACTCATTAGTTGCAAGCAATATACACTTATCTATAAAAAAAACTTAATAAACACTAGGTTTATACAGAAATCAATATAAGGTGTTTGTACAGAGAATAGAAAACATTAATTATAACAAAAATAATACAGTACAAAAAGTAATGCGCTTGAAACATTGATTCTCATATCAATTTCAAATTTCGTGTTAATAATTTATTATTAATTCTTATTTTCAGAATTAAAATCAATCATTATAATAATAATTGTTATATAGAATCGAATCGTTCCTTATAAAAATGCAAAACATTATTAAGTTTATTATAAAAATTCATTCGAGTGCATGCAAAGAAACATATTTTTACAAATTTTTCTTTCACCAAAAAATATTGAAAGAAACATGTCATCATACACACAGACGTACGATACAGAACTTATCATTACATTGGTCAAAATTCTGTATAAAAAAATTAAATTCGTAGTTTCCAGAAGGAATTGACATTTATTTTTTTCGACTTATTCAATTTAACTATTAATCTGATATTAATTAAAAAAATTCGCAACCTGATTTATAAATTTAATTCAGATAAATTGGATCAAACTGAAATTCGTTTTATTTTCCCCTGCGCGTGCGCCACAAAAGTGCAAGATATGCGAGGAATCTGAATCCTATGAACAGCAGCACCATGTTTATCACGTCCATGTTGAAATCATCCTGAGGAACAGACAAATATTATGATAAGATAAAATTGTAAGAATAAAAAAAAATATAACGAGTGAAGGACAACACACAAAATGATCTTTCTTTTTTTGTCACGTTGGAGATGATAAAATTATGTAAATTTTAATCCAGTTTGATGGAAAATAATTGATATGCCTACCGGTTAGAAAGGAAATTTTTAATTAAATGTGTAGGTATATGTTTTTGTTGGTAGCCTCAATGATATTTGGAATTTCATTAAAAAAAATTTAAAGAAACAAATGTTTGTTTAATTCTCACCAACTCCCCATTTACATCACCTGGGTTTAATTCTCGGCACGTAATATTACACATTACATACAATAATTTTTATTTTTTCATAAGCTTACCTTATAAGCTATTGAAAGCTTATGAAAAATATGGTATGAAAAGTGAAGTTAGAAGAATTAAACCTCTCACTCTAACATAAACAACAATTTACCTCCGAGAAGCTCAGTGTGTCCAGCACGACCTTCCCTGAAGCAGGGCAGGTGAAGTTCTCCCTTGTGCAGGCGATGCTCTCGATACCGGTCCATTGGTTCACCAGCAACGCTTCATTACCGTAGCGGAACCAGGAGAGGTATGATATCCAGCCTAGGTATGGAGGCACCGAACTGTGGACGAAATGTTTGGTTATAAAAAAATTTACTTTTACTAAGGTTACGATACCTAAATAGTCACAGAGAAAAGGGTTATTTAATTTTTTTGCAAAATAATTAATTAGTAGGTAAAAGGTTCTTGAAAAATAATCTGTCATAAGAACTCTAAATTGTTGTCATAAAATAGAGTTACCGAAATTTAAGTGATTCACTGAATTCCTAATTAATATTAGGAATACAAAATGCTCTTTCGACTAGATACGGTAAACAGCCAAAAATATTTCAAAGACTACATAACATTTCATATAACCTGCACGAACTAATTAAACAGTAAATAAAAAATGCCTCATTATCTTAATCCTTAAAAATCACGACAGGAGTCGGGAACCTAAAGAATTTAATTCATTTCAAAGCTGTTAAACTTCCAAGAATGCCGAAGTACAGATAAATGAGCTTGTCATGGATAAACCTGAAACCGGTCGCGAATTTACAGGTAACGGCATATATCCTTACGCAATAATCGATAAGGCCATTGAACGGGATGGTTAAAAATATCCTTCTAAATATAGCATTGTTAATATTTACGGTGCAACAAACTTGCATCTGCAAATGATGTTATCTTATCTAAATCATCACGGTCTTCAGGTATTAACGATGGCTGGAGCAGTGATGCCTTAAAATGTATCAATTTAGGTCAGGTATTACAGTTTTTTTGTTTATGCCTAACGGTGTTCATTCTGTGGGTTAGAGGGTCACAATTTTGTATCTAACACTGCGTGTGCATTGAAGTAGACCGTATATTATATTATGATGAATCCGGAAGCCTATACACGTTTGTGCATAATATGGTATCTTAAGAGTTGTACCTTTATAAGTCTAATTATTGTGTTTAACTTGTTGTTAATGTATGTCAGTGTTGTGTATATTATTAAAATAAACCATATCTATGCTAAGTATATTATAAGTATCAAGCACTTACCCAGAATTGAGGAAGAAACCACCGAACAACATGAAGGGTATGATGATGGGCGGGCCGACGGACGCCGCCATGCTCACACTGCTGCTGGCACACGATATTAGGTAACCTGTTCAAATAAATATGAATTAAAATAAAGTGTAAAATAGTTATTGTTTTCAACTTATAATAATAATCTATACTGAGACTGACATGTTTTGGATACAAAAAATAATTATCCGCTGCTGAAAATTCTCAGTGATTCTAAGTAGTTCGTTTCAAAAGTTATAGACATTTTTTGTTTACATCCGTCAAGCCAAAATAAAGCAAAAGAACAAAAATAAATTATAATGATGTCAAAAAATAGTCAAAGAGAAGTGTATGTTACTGGTTAGGTAAGTAGTGTAGGTAGTTGCAAAATCCGACCAGCATGCCCAATCCTAACTTGATGCAAAAGAGTATCATACTAAGACGGTACCGAATTAAAATTATTTAGATTTTACCATATTCAAGTAATTACAGTACCTACCTATAACATTTTATGAATGCTCAGCAAAAACAAAACCTATGTTTTATTTAATTTTGTATTGCATTCCAGAATCGCATGTAATAACTTCCTATAACGTCATAGTAACACATTTATTTATTTCACAATTATTAACAGTAATAAATAATATAATCGATCAATGCATCACTCCACAAATTGAATTTTAAGTGATTCTGACTAAATATTTATGATGATAATTAATAAACTATTATCTAAATGGGATTCTTTATTGAAGTAAAACTTCTTTAGGCGCGACTAGGGAGTAACTCAGATTTTTTTTCTGACGGAAGTAACGCTTACTATAGTCTGTGTAGTTTCCGCCATTTAAAAATAATAATTCTGATTGGTTGTAAGTATATGTCATATACTACACGCTTCTTGATTTATACGCCAGCTAGTGGCAAATATCATAATCAATTAGGATTATTTATTTTCAAATTTTCAAACGGATCAATTGTGAATAGCAAAGTGAATGAAAAATTCAACAGTTTCAAAAACATTATTTTAAATTGCAAAATTTTTTGAAAATCTCTAAATATACTTGTTTATTTATTACTTTTAAAATAAGTAAATTAAAAATAAAAATAAACATGTTGCGGATTATAATCAATCTATTTTAAATATTGCTGAAGACAAAGTAGTATCCATAGCAACAGATATGTATATAGGTTGTCATTCAGTTGAACAAGAAGCATATGTACGCCAACAATTTCATAAAATGTCAGTTATTGATACAGGAGGATCGCCTTATGAAATCATATTAGTTCTTAACAAATTTTACATTATTACAACCAATATTGATGTATCTGATGGCTTAGCCAACGGTTGTGTTGGAAAGTTAGTGTATATTGAACGTGATGACAGTGATAACATCATACGCTTATGGCTTGAGTTTCCTGGTAAGATAGGAGAGAAAATTAGGAAAAAAGCTGCCCATCATATTCAAACTCTAAACATTAGTAGAACAGCAGTCCCAATTTTACGAAGATCGTCATCTGTACCAATGAATAGAAATAAGACAATATTTGCAAAGAGAAATCACTTTCCATTAGTATCTGCTTGTGCGCTTACAATACATAAGTCTCAAGGTGGTACTTTTGATCAAATCGTTTATGAATACAATAAAAGTCACAGTCAGCAGCTGTTATATGTAGCATTATCACGAGTAACTGATATAAATGGATTGTTCATTGTCTCAAACACCGATGACAACAAATTTTATCATGGAAGAAAGCGTCCAGGGGGAATAGTTGATTTACAGTGTGAATTTGAAAGACTTTCAAATTCTCGCCTAATAACACAACAGGAAGAATTATATAACCTTGTAAATGAGAGTAACATTACACTATTTTCCTTCAACTGCCAAAGTTTACGTGCTCATGTTTCTGATCTGAATGATAAAGTATTAAAAAGGTCCACATTGCTGTTATTTTCCGAAACTTGGATGAAAAATGACGAACAAATTCTTATTGAACATTTTTATTGCGTTACCCAATACAAACGACCCAACTCAACTGCTGGTGGAGTAGCTGTATATCATTCATCTACAGATACACTGAACAATGTAACACCAATTCAAAATATTTCACCAACTATATTATCACAAATTTCCGATGAGGTTTCACAAATTGGTGACATCGCCTTGGTTCGATGTGTTAATACGAATGACCAACCTGTGATTATCGTTGTTATTTATATTTCTACAAATACTAGCCTGACAAATATCATAAAATTTATTCATCAGCAATTACTTCACTTCACAATTGAAGGTTCTCGACTTTTAAATAGTAATTATCATGAATTACCGATGATTCTAACTGGATATTTTAATGTTAATTTTCGCTCTCAGGAATCTCAGCCGTTAATTGATTTTTTAGAAGAAAATTTGATTTATCTATGAATACTTCTCGACTTCATTCAACAACGCGTTTCGGTACAACGATAGATGCTGTATTTTCAAGAAAAGTAGCAAATTTAGAGAGTAAAATTTATGTTTCACATTATAGTTACCACAAACCTATAATTTCGTACGTAAGAAATTATTATGACATTCAATTACCTGTTTCGAATGAATAATATTAATATAACATTTAAATAATCTTTGTAAAGCACATGAATAATAAATATAATTAAATTATAATATAATATTTATTTATTTAAGTTAATATTTAATCATTTCAGTGATATATGTCGTCAACGCCAAAGAAGTTTTACTTCAATCGCGCGTAAAGGTTACACGCACACACTTTTTTTTTGAAGTAAAACTTCTTTAGGCGCGACTAGGGAGTAACTCAGATTTTTTTTCTGACGGAAGTAACGCTTACTATAGTCTGTGTAGTTTCCGCCATTTAAAAATAATAATTCTGATTGGTTGTAAGTATATGTCATATACTACACGCTTCTTGATTTATACGCCAGCTAGTGGCAAATATCATAATCAATTAGGATTATTTATTTTCAAATTTTCAAACGGATCAATTGTGAATAGCAAAGTGAATGAAAAATTCAACAGTTTCAAAAACATTATTTTAAATTGCAAAATTTTTTGAAAATCTCTAAATATACTTGTTTATTTATTACTTTTAAAATAAGTAAATTAAAAATAAAAATAAACATGTTGCGGATTATAATCAATCTATTTTAAATATTGCTGAAGACAAAGTAGTATCCATAGCAACAGATATGTATATAGGTTGTCATTCAGTTGAACAAGAAGCATATGTACGCCAACAATTTCATAAAATGTCAGTTATTGATACAGGAGGATCGCCTTATGAAATCATATTAGTTCTTAACAAATTTTACATTATTACAACCAATATTGATGTATCTGATGGCTTAGCCAACGGTTGTGTTGGAAAGTTAGTGTATATTGAACGTGATGACAGTGATAACATCATACGCTTATGGCTTGAGTTTCCTGGTAAGATAGGAGAGAAAATTAGGAAAAAAGCTGCCCATCATATTCAAACTCTAAACATTAGTAGAACAGCAGTCCCAATTTTACGAAGATCGTCATCTGTACCAATGAATAGAAATAAGACAATATTTGCAAAGAGAAATCACTTTCCATTAGTATCTGCTTGTGCGCTTACAATACATAAGTCTCAAGGTGGTACTTTTGATCAAATCGTTTATGAATACAATAAAAGTCACAGTCAGCAGCTGTTATATGTAGCATTATCACGAGTAACTGATATAAATGGATTGTTCATTGTCTCAAACACCGATGACAACAAATTTTATCATGGAAGAAAGCGTCCAGGGGGAATAGTTGATTTACAGTGTGAATTTGAAAGACTTTCAAATTCTCGCCTAATAACACAACAGGAAGAATTATATAACCTTGTAAATGAGAGTAACATTACACTATTTTCCTTCAACTGCCAAAGTTTACGTGCTCATGTTTCTGATCTGAATGATAAAGTATTAAAAAGGTCCACATTGCTGTTATTTTCCGAAACTTGGATGAAAAATGACGAACAAATTCTTATTGAACATTTTTATTGCGTTACCCAATACAAACGACCCAACTCAACTGCTGGTGGAGTAGCTGTATATCATTCATCTACAGATACACTGAACAATGTAACACCAATTCAAAATATTTCACCAACTATATTATCACAAATTTCCGATGAGGTTTCACAAATTGGTGACATCGCCTTGGTTCGATGTGTTAATACGAATGACCAACCTGTGATTATCGTTGTTATTTATATTTCTACAAATACTAGCCTGACAAATATCATAAAATTTATTCATCAGCAATTACTTCACTTCACAATTGAAGGTTCTCGACTTTTAAATAGTAATTATCATGAATTACCGATGATTCTAACTGGATATTTTAATGTTAATTTTCGCTCTCAGGAATCTCAGCCGTTAATTGATTTTTTAGAAGAAAATTTGATTTATCTATGAATACTTCTCGACTTCATTCAACAACGCGTTTCGGTACAACGATAGATGCTGTATTTTCAAGAAAAGTAGCAAATTTAGAGAGTAAAATTTATGTTTCACATTATAGTTACCACAAACCTATAATTTCGTACGTAAGAAATTATTATGACATTCAATTACCTGTTTCGAATGAATAATATTAATATAACATTTAAATAATCTTTGTAAAGCACATGAATAATAAATATAATTAAATTATAATATAATATTTATTTATTTAAGTTAATATTTAATCATTTCAGTGATATATGTCGTCAACGCCAAAGAAGTTTTACTTCAATCGCGCGTAAAGGTTACACGCACACACTTTTTTTTTTACATCATTGATATTATTTACGCGAAAATAATAAAAAATATCGAACCATGAAAAGCTGAGAATGCTTATCCATATAATCTAAACTAATCTTCACTTTTAAATATTATAAAGTTATAAATATTCCTCATCTCACTAAGATAATTGAGTGATTAAGTTTTTCATCACAGTTACTACTGGAACATCTTTTTACAACATAAAATCGTAAACAAGCAATGATTGCTCAACATGGTGTTAATTGAATTATTGCATCAGTTTATCTCATAAAGTTTATTTCACTGACATCACGACAATTTCTTTCGCAAGAAATAGCCCTTTGCTGGAAAACCGGATTCCATGTAATAGCTACTACATAATGTCTAGGACATGGTCGGAATAAATTTTAAGGTTGATTTGTAATTCTTACATTAATTATGTTTGTGATAACTATGAACATGTTTTGAGCAATTTATTGTATAGTATTTGAGATGTTTAATGTCTTTGAAGAGGGTAGGGAAGGAGTGAAGAAATCTACATACACATGCCTGAAATAACTTTCTCTAATTTTCACGGGTAACCGCAACTAATTATTTCGTCGAAATATTCTCGGTTTTAAGCATTTAAAGACTACAGTAATGACCATAATAGGAACAAGTATGTAAACGTAATAGCAAGATAGAATTAGTGCAGACAATCGAGACTCGATGAAGATCTTTCTCTTTCGTTTTATCAGAACAGTCAATCGAACTGATGTTAACCTTTCCGGTACTGAATATGGCTTGTGTGATATTATCTGATTATTTTGATAACGCTAATAATCATAACTAGGGAAAAATAAAATTCTTGCCAAACGAAGTAGCAACATTAGTAATCACCGCAGCAAATCCCGAGGCGATAAAGAACCTCCCCGGTGATGAATAAGGACCACAATCACAGCTTTTATCTTACCGCACGAAGTGAAGGTATTAGTAATAATGGTGGCTTGTTAAATTAGGATCTATAGACTATATGACTGGCCGGTTGGCTTGGTTGGTAGTGGCCCTGCCTTCCAAGCCAGAGGTCGTGGGTTCGATCCCCACCCGGGGCAAATATTTGTGTGATGAACATAGATGTTTGCTCTGTGTCTGGGTGTTAATTATCTATATAAGTATTTATTTAAAATTATATATGTATCAATAATATATATGTGTAAATTAAAATTATATAGGTATCAGCCATCTGGTTTCCATAACACAAGCGAAAGCTTAATATGGGATCAGATAGTGCCGTGTGTGAAAATTCTCCCGAAATATTTATTTATTTAATATTTATATTATTAATTACCACACATAGAACACTTACCAAACGAAGTAGCCACATTAGTAATCAGGGCAGCCAATCCCGACGCGATAAAGAATCTCTCCGGTGCCGGGTTGAGCCCGATCATATAATACGCCACAGTGGTGAAGACGAGCGGAATGGTCGCGAACACGGGCGCCTCGGCGAGCGTCTTCGAGAGGAAGTACACGTCCGCGCGGTACATCCCCGAGTGGTGCTCGCGGATGAATATTGGTAGCTCGGAGCAAAATACCTGTGCAAAACATTGTGGCTTTTAAGTTATAAAAGCTGATTTTGACCAGCTGATGATTACTACTTCAAAAGATTTATTTATTAGATAGATTTATTTATTTACTATTTTTATCCAAGATACAGGCAATTGCCTAGTTTGGATCTCCTATAATGATTAAATTTTTTGGTAAATAAAGATTTTATTATTTATTATTTATTATAATTATTTATTAGGTATCTGGGGTAATCACGAGCATGGATCATTTGTCAAATTTTCTTTTACCCGGTGATGCTCTCTGATTAGTATTGATAGCTTCGAGCAAAATACTTGAACAAACGTACATTTATGCATAATGGTTTTGGAATTAATAAATGTTCTGGGCAAACTATGACTAACGCACCAATAATAAAATAATACAAATAAAATGTATGTGTTGAATATATTTTAATCACCAAATAGCGTTGAAGTAAATTTACAGATTTTATTAATAACTTGGGACATTTACGAATTATTTTAAACTTTTAATCCCTTTTTTATTGGGAGACCATCAACCAACTTATTATTTCTGTTGTGTTCCCTAATACATTCAAGGATAGAAAAATAATATATTTCAACTTACTATTATTATATTTGTATACTTACATTGATGACGGCGAAAATGTTCTGGAAGGTCATGTTAGTGAGGAAGAGGAAGATAGCACCGTTGATGTTCATGACGCCATCTTGGTCCAGATTTTGCCCGAAATATATCAAACCAATTAGAATTGAAACCATCTGAAACAAAAGTCGCGATTAAAATTATTTATTCAAAGCATAATGAATACTGTTTTTACTATAGAAAACACCCAAGATTGATCAAAAATATGAACGAATTGTTCATTCATTATGCACATTGTTCACGGTATCTTATATTATAGGTATTTATTATTATAGGTGTTATAACTATGATACAAATAAAAGGTAAACTAGCTTTTCACCCGTAAGGTCGACCGCGTAGTTGAAGAAAATTCCAAGTGAATGATATGTTTAATTGGGGTGAAAAGAAGCGAAAAACATAATGTCTAAGTCATAAAAGAAGCCTATACCACAAGAAAGATGAACAAAAACTCATCAGGATTTAAATAATAATAAAGATAAAGATACTTACAACAGTCTGCAAGAATCGCACTTTGATAAGCATGGGCTCCTTGGTAACCGAGAGCCAGGAGCGCCACAGCACGGCGCGGAACTGCGCGCACCACGACGCCTTGTACGGTGAGCGACGTTGCCGGAACGCTGCTGCGTTCGACCAAGCGGAGTCTGCCCAGCCTTTTGATATCTTGCGCTGGAAGTAGTGTTTATTTAATATATTGTGTATATGTATGCCTATTTTATGTGTAGATAAGAAACAATATTGGCTTAACTAAAGATATATACCTAGTTTTAAAAGATAACTGAGCCAATTATTGCGATCCTTCAGGTAGTCCAGCCTTTCAATATCTTGCGCTAAGGATTTTATAATAGATTTGATTTATTTCAAGATTGATGATTGAGTAACTTTGCGATCGCTAAACGCACCATTATTTTAAATCTTACGCTGTCTTCTTCACTGCTTGTAATGCCTTCCTAATATTTCGTTTAATTTTCCAGATCTATCTAGTGGTCCGTTGGTTTTTAGTTCGCGAGCATGCTGCCCCTAACCTTGCATGCCTTATTATGATTGATCAGAAGCACGTACCTCATTGAAGAGCGCGTTCTCCGCCTCAGCCGCGATCTTGCAGCCGATCTCTGACTTGGCGAAGGCGGTGCACACGGTGTCGATGGTGTGCCGCGTGCTCTCCTCGCGGCCCGGCACGCCCGCCAGCAGCTGGATGTAGTGGTCGGCTGGGTTGTAGTTCGCGGGACAGGCGGCTCCTAACCTAGAATTGTTTGTTCGATTAGAAATTTTTTCCTTACCATTATGGTCTAACTTGCGAAATTGCAAGAATTCTACCTTTTGGTTTTCACAATTTTAAGCAAGTTTTTATTCACAAAACAACTTCATCTTCGTACATACTTAAAATGGCGATAAGACTGCATATTCTTTTAATTTACCTTAGGTAAGATTCGTTGTCAATTTTAAGAGCCACAAAGCATGATAAAATAAATATTTTTAAAATGAAAAAGGCTTTTATTTTTCAAATTCCACTTACTCCCTAAAGAATTCCGTAGCTTGATCAGGTGAGCCAAGGAAGGCAACTCTTCCGTCCGCCATGATGAGGAGCTTGTCGAACATCGCGTATAATTCTGATGAAGGCTGGTGTATCGTGCATATTACCGTCTTGCCTTTCTTTGCGAGACCGCTTAAAACCTGCGAATAGAAGTATGATTATAGCAATATTTTTGATACCTTTCTAAGTAGATACACTCTGACCAATTTAATACGAAATTGAAAGGAGAGTTGAACAATCAATGGAAATTTCTAATGTATACAATTGTACAAGTTATGCAGAAGTTTTCAATTTATAGAGATTGTTTTATAGTATCCAAATTCAAAATTTGGCTTACCTACATAAGGTTATTCACAAGATGCACAATAAGTGCATTTTCGGAAAATTGCACTTATTGTGCGTCTTGTTCTGCTGATTTGTGCTGATTAGAATATTGCCTCAAAAAAAATAAGCTATTTTTATATTGATAAAAGGAAATATCTTACCTGTATAACATTCTGTGCCATAAACGAGTCGAGTCCCGAGGTGGGCTCATCGCAGAACATGAGCGGAGGATCTGTCAGCACCTCACTGGCGAACGAGAGCCTCTTCATCTCACCACCAGATATGCCCTTGAGCCGACCTGTGATACCTATCACTGTGTTCTGGCATTTTGATAGCGCCAACTGGAAGAATAAGGTATAAGTTAGGTTCGTGGTTAGTCCACGGAAAAAAATCTTTTTTTTTTCTCTAAACAGAACTTATATTTTTAATTATTTATTTTAAAAATAATTATGTTTAATACTAGACAGTATGTGAGGTACCTTTAAAAAGAGCTACATAATTAAAAATTAACATAAGAACGAGAAGTAATTCTCGATTATGTGTCTCAGTGAGTTTCATTATTATCAGTCCATCTAAAAACGTCTAGAGTGTAGACTCTAGAGCCTACCTACTGTTGAAAATGATTTATCTAAATATCGTTTACTTAGTCGATAATTTCATCCAATGCAGATAGATTTAAACGCACTATTAAATTAATAAATGGTTTGAAAAGCGCCGGCGGCAACCAGTGGAACGGATTTATATCACTTTAGCGCATTTATTAAATGCCCACGAAACTTGACACTAAACTGGTCATAAATTATTTAAACTGTGAATTGTATTTATATCTATCTATTAATAATCTATGATTTATGTTATATAAAGAAGACATATTTTAATCAAATAAAACTATTACTTGCATTATAAACTTAACAAAAAACCACAAAATCTGTATTGTGAGGCTTTTATATGATTTCCTTTTCATGCAAAGTGGTTCAGTAATGCAATAATAGACAATCTCATTCATCGACTAATCTTCTAATTTCAGTTCTGAATAAATATTAATTTTATAAATACACATCAATTCGTTAGCATTTTCTCCTGTCACACAAGTATTGTCGCTTTTTTATTGTAGTAACTATAGATACTAATATTATAAAGCTGAAGAGTTTGTTTGTTTGTTTGAACGCGCTAATCTCGGGAACTACTGGTCCGATTTGAAAAATTCTTTCGGTGTTAGATAGCCCATTTATCGAGGAAGGTTATAGGCTATATCATCACGCTACGACCAACAGGAGTGGAGCCACGGGGGAGCAGCTAGTATGATATAAATATGACGTAGTTAGTAGTTAAAATAAATATTAAAAATCTCTTCCAGTCTTATTTAATCTACGTATAGGTATAATAATTGTAGACAACTTTTCTCTGTACCAGTGTACAAATACTTGTACATAATGACTCATTATATACAAGGATGACTACCTACCTGAGATAATTGAACCAACGTTCACTAAGATAATATATATTTTGTCTTGTATTATATACAGGTATATAAATATTACATAACCAACTATTATAGAAATAGGACCGTTAAGTTTGTTTTTAATATTCTTATTATGTAAATAGAAAATTAGTGCAAATTTAAATTGAGAGCATTTAAGCTGCTATTAACATTTATGCAAAACAATTGTTGAAGTAATACTTGTATGCAAAAGCATTAAAAAAACCAAGATAATTAAGTCAAGTTTACATAGATTCTCCATTAGTAACACACGATTGAATCGCTACATTAATGTTTTTTGCTTTTAAACAGTGAGCAAAGTGATATAAACACATCGCTGAATAAAAAGAAATAACGCTATGAAGTTAATGAATAATTATTGTTTTGCTATAAATAGAAATAAATAAGTTTATCTATTATTCTGCGTTCTATTGAATAGAATCACATCAAATAATTTCTTATCTTTCATTTTAATGATGAAATCAGAGTTTTAAAGGTATATATAATCTTCTTCTTATATATAAAAATGAATCGCAAAATGTGTTGGTAAGCGCATAACTCGAGAACGGCTGAACCGATTTCGATAATTCTTTTTTTATTATATTCCTTGAAGTACGAGGATGGTTTTTATGTAGAGAAAACGTAAATATGTACCACGGGCGAAGCCGGGGCGGACCGCTAGTGATATAATAAATATTTAAGATATATAAAGCTCTCGCAATTTTCTACAGAATACGAATATTTAGGTACCTAATTGGGAGGTGGGTTTCAACTTTCAATGCTTCGATTTTGCCTATCGACTCATGTCCCTATCCCACCCACGTGATTAAGTTTGTTCAATCCTTTCTATTTTAGTATTTTATTATAATTTTCTTTTAAAGTAAGTAGAAATAGGATAGGAACAATCGAGTATCGAGTAGTTCTAGGCTGCACAGGGATTCTCACTTTCTATTTATCAATTTAATTACACCACTTGCTAGGTATTATTTACTAAGAAACCCGATACTTCGTTAGGTGATTGACCTATTGTTACATGACTATTTCAGTAAGTCATGCTATCCCACAATCACGGCCTTGTAATATTTGGGCCAATGTGGTTTTAGACCACTTAAGGTCTTCTGTGGTCACCCTAAATATATAAGTATCGTATTTAGTATCGATCAAATATTTTGTGGTAGATTAGTTGCTGGAACATTTGAAATAGTATATTACACAATTACAACATTAATAAATGAATAATAACTTTAATTATTATAACTGTGTCGTAAGAAATATCTGAAATTAAACAGCAATTAATTTGATACATTATAATTTTATATTAATAGTGTATTTTATTTACTTCAAAAAGTAGTCGACTTCTTGGATCATCACAAAGCAGAGGCCGAAGCCCAATTAAGAGCTAAATTCGTCAGTAAAACTATCTCTAACATTTTCCCCGTAGCCAATGAAGAATGTTACTAGGTATGCCAAATCCCTTGAAATTGTGTCTCAGTAAAGCCTGTATGTATACAAATACACTAGTTTTTGTCGTAGTCAAAAATACCAAGTAGTTTTGATTTTATACGCATTCAAAGTTTCGAAAAATATCGAGTCCCGCAATAGTCACGTGACCGCTTGTGACGTCACGTCACAACGCGCCGCGCGGCCGCGCCCCCGCGCTTAGTATCAAGTCGGCAGCGCTGTAGTAGGTGTTATAGCTTGCGCAGTATTTTGATGGGTTTTCGTCCGCGAATTTCGTTAATAGTCCAATAATAGTAATTATTATTCGTTTAATAAAATAACAGTCATGCCAAAGCTTCATCTTTATTTAATAGGTTCTCAAAATATTCTATACGATTGCGTTTTTGCACTGCTGATCTCTGAGGTTTATCTTCATTTTCCTGTTGACATTTGAATTTGTGTGGAACTATACCCTATTTTTATTACACGCTTTTTACACACTTTATATTAGCTTCACCTGTATGTTTGTAACCGACTTCTTTGGGCGCGATTTTGACCCACTTTAAACGGCCAGATTTCGTTCACACTTTGTAGATTTATTGAGGACCGATGACAATACACTAATTTGATAAATTGTTTAGTTCGGTTTTCTATAGTGAGTGAGTATAAAAAGCGTGTTTTTTAGTTTTTTTAAACTATTATTATTGTTTAATTCTTCCCCCGACCAACTTATATTTTAGTATAGTTCTCCATAATATCAACGTTATATATAAAAAAAAACTATTTGCTTCCGCTTTAATTAATCCCCGTTTCTTTTGACTTCAGCAAAGACATTCTTCATTCATCAGCTCAGACTTCATTACAGACCTCACTATACACTCACTCATACACGCACACACCCATATACACATTCCACATACGCACATACACACACACAACAACCATCTATTGCACGCCTCATAAGCGAAGCGTTGAGGTGGGTACTACTGTCGCTTCGCGCAAAACATCTGATTTTTCAAACTTAAAATGTCTTTATGTATCATACATTGCACTTGTAAGATAATACATACACACACATATTAAGAAAAAACACTATTTTTAACGTTCATGATATTTTTGATGTCATTTTTGTTATTTAAACTAGTTAAAAATCAGTTTAAAAAAGTTCTGTCTTGGACGTCCGTGTGTCTGTATGTGCGGATCCTTTTTCTTGTTAACACGATAGCGACCGAAATACTTTACTAATCGAGTCTTTTTTTTTCTCTTACGCTTGAGTATGCTCAGGAATAGAACCCTTTCATTTTTCAGGGTCTGATTCGATGTGGTTTAATTGTTATTAAATAAACAAAAATAATAATTAAAAATATTTATTAAAAAAAAATTATGAGGCGTGCACTTTTGGATTTTCCAAATTATTTTTTTACTTGTTTTTAGTTATTTTATTTTTATACTATTTTACTGTTTCTTTTGTTTTATCCACAAGCTTGCTGCAAATTCTGCAAATTCTATCCATACGACTGCTACATTGTATTTTGGATATACTAAGTGGGGCCTGGTGACCCGTACCACAGGTTCCACAGAACCCACTTCGGGCACCAGCTCTCATAAGGTTGCCTAATATATTATGTGTATTTTTCATTAATTGTCATTTTTAACCCTTGTGAGAGAGACAAATAAAGGTTTTATTTATTTATTTATATTCTCAACTTAAAACAAGAAAAAATCTTACTAGCCCTCTACCTATACTTAGCCCATACGAGCAGAGCAGAAGCACAGTCTAGTATAGATTAAAACTTGTATAGAAAACAAAGGATAACGCAAAACAGCTGCAATGTTCTCAAAATATTATAATAAGTAGTACTATGTAAGAACACGGAAAATTCTGACACCTTTTGCACCTCTGACCATTTTTTGTTTACGTCCTTTGCAACTATAAAAAACAACTTATCCGGCGAATTGGTAGTTGTATTTTTACATTTAGGAACAACACATGATTTTCTGGTATTTGATTTGGACATTTTTAAAAGTATTTAATTATAATTTCGACGGCACGGGCGCGCGATCGCTAGCGGACTGAGTGAGCCAGATTGAGCGTGTTGTGATGTGACGTCACACCATCACCGGGCGTTTACAACTTGTTTTACTTCTAAATCGGAAACTAATTGAAGTATCGAAGTAATTTTTTCACTAGTATTTTTTATTTTTGACAGAGAATATGGAGTGCTAATAATCAAAATTAGTGAACATTCTCCATTATAAATAGGTATAATATGAAATTAAACAATAAGCACTGCTCTGACTGATTTTAATGCAATGTCTCTAATTAGTCTCCCAAACATACAACTATACAATTCTGACAGCAAATTAACGTTAAAATAATTTATACTGATCATCAATTTCATTTCATTTAAACTGTATCAGCTTGCACACGTAAATTTCGTATGAATTTAAAATTGAATACTTAAAGAGAAAGTTGTCGTTTATAGGGCAAACGTACAGAAAAGCTTCGAACGAACTTGAACAACTTTAAGAGGCTGGTCACTTCCTTATCAAATAAACGGTGATGAATTAATTTTTCTAACATTTACGGCCCTTTTTAAACCTTCGTAATTTTTATATTATTAAAGTTGTCGTGATGAAAATTCTTGACAAGAAAGTTCAATAGTAACACAATACGTCTACCGTTTTAGAAACATGATTCCATGATATTTTCTCGATAGAAAAAAAATACAAAGTTCTCATTGTTATTTTTTTATAATCTCTGGCATCTTCAAAATAACAAACGTAAAGTTACGACTTTTTGGATATTAACTATAAAATATACAACCTATACGTCTACCGATTTAGAATTTTGAAATATGCGATGGTTTTGAAATAAACAAGAAATACTTGAAATTAGCGCGCGACCAGCCAATATAGCGAGAGCCGCCCTGTACCTTCCTACCCCGATCGCTGCACGAGTCATTCCCGCTACGGCCGTCACACGGGGAACTTGTGTCGCTCGCGCAATCGTAAAAAAGGGTGACAACACGATAAGACAAAATGAGACAAATGGGGACAATAAAGAAAATAAGAAGAAGAAACATAAAGGTTGGAGGAAAAAGAATGCTTACAATTGGAACAAATTAATGAAGTAAGTTGGTTTTATTTTAAATTTGATGATAATTGTATTATAGTCGATGTTTGATATGTACCCCTGTTTTAAGTACATAACGAATGTGTAAGATATTTTCATTTATAGCATAGATAATCTTTTCAGAAATCCGGAATCCAGAAGGAAAATAAACCCACTGATTGTTCACAATGTGAACCCACTCCTTCGTAAGTACCTTTATTCAGTCAAAAATGTATGTTATCAACGTTCTACTGGTTTTATCGCATGATTCCATTTTTAGCAAAAAGCAACAAAGTGCAAAGAAATAAAAAATCATGGTGAACTTAGTGGAAGTATGGCGGACATAATATGGAACAGGAGCTCATTGGAGTAGTATTATGTTTAAAAAAAATACGAAATAATTTCAAGAATTACATTTCTTAGAAGGTGGTAGATAAGTATGTTGTATAAAGAATTTGATGTTGATATTTATTTCATTTATACTTACTACACCTGTGCGGGAAATTGCTTAGTAATAAAACAGGTTTATATTCATATTTACATAGTAATGTGAGTTTTCATTTCGAAAAATTTTGTGTAAGTATATTAAATTGAGTTCCTGGGTGGTCTGGAAACACAATTGGGCCCGGAAGATGGCGCTGCAGTCACTCCTCCTAATGACATGAACCGATTTGGATGAATATTTGTGTGCACATTTCATTTTTGTGGGATGATTGGTTGATTCGCTTTCACATTAGCTAATATTATGTATTTTTGTTGTTAGAAAGTAAACTTAATTTAATGTTTATAATACATTATTATTGGTACATATAAATAAGCCAGTGTTCGTCTCACATTGCTGTACCTGCCTACCTACCCTACCAGGGCCTAACTTTGTTCTGGCTATTTTATTTTGATTATTTGTAATGAATAATTACAATTATAATAGAGTGCAAAAAATAAATACATGCGTCAATATATTTTGTGTTTTTTTTTAAACAATTTTTTTATTTAAAAAAATATCATTCCGACCGCGGCTTTGCCCGCGTGGAATTAGGTTATATCGTGAATCCTGTTTTATCCCACAGAAGTGTTCAGTTCGGATAAAAAGTATCCTATGTGTAAATCCAGGCAATTAGCTATATTTTATCATAATTGGTAATGTAGTCTTGACGTGATTAAGTAACAACTAACAAAAAAATATACAAATTAACATCCAAAGTTTCGCATCAGTTTTACTGTATTAGTGATATCTTCCACTCTTGACTTTGACTGAGAAGAATTAGGGTTTATAACTTCTTTCAGAAATAGTACCTTTCATTTCTGGGCATGATGTAATATCTACGTCAGCATCAAATTCTATCTAAATCAATTCAGTAGTCCGCGTTATTGAGTACCATTTCATTTTTTCAGAGTAACAATATTTTTTGTTATTTTAAAGATTATTTATAACCTGTATTATTTTGTAATAAAGTAAACATTACGAAATAATAATAATTATTAATAATGTCTAAGTAGTTGTTGGAAAGAAGATTATTTGTTTATAAGCAAGAAAATAAAACCAATAAATCAACAATTGAATAAATGTATAACAATATTATAACTGTATGACGACTCCATACATGTTTGTCCCGAGTCGGCCAGCGGCAGAGCGGCGAGTTTGCAAGAATGACTTCGCGCACACCGGCGTTCGCGATAGCGAGCTATTAGACTCCGCCCGCCAAGCAGTGGATTTTTTTTTGTGTATCGTCTTAATATACATCGATGTATAATGGAAGATATTTTTCTACACGATCTTTAGTATAAAAATTTGCGATATTCTTTATTATGCTATTACTAGTAGCATGAAAATGTGACAAAAATAAACATGTAGGTAGCATATTTTAATTCAACTAGTACTAGAATAATTATTATGTGTTTTTATTGTTATATTTTAAGTTTGTAGAATGATGGTGTTTTTAAGTTTATAGAATGATTTTTTTTAAATAAACTACCAGCTTTACCATATTATAAGTAAATCTTGCAAAAAAGCTCTTGCGCAGAAAACATTACCTAATCTGTGATTTCATTACTTACAACGTCTCTTTTTAAAGATTTTTTAATGCAAACTCGGTATGCAGAATTTGAATTTACTCAATGAGATCTTACAGACATAAGATTATTATAAATTTATTCAAATGTTAATGATAATAATATACTGGTTGACAACACACATACCTACTTATTTGATTCGCTCATTTAAATTTAAAAACGTTGCCTTGTTCTCACGAAAAAATTATGGAGATATATATTTTAGCAAAGTGTTCGACGTCCATTTAAATATTATACAATCAGGTTTTATATTTTAATCAATTTATTAGAAGAAATATATTTCTAATCATAATGTTTTGAACAGCTTCCTAGTTGCAACGAAATCTATTCTTATCTCCTCAACGAAATAACATTGTAATCTAAATAAATTAAATGTTAAACTGTACTAGGCTTACCTCTGTTATAACTTCTTGAACACGACGCATGCGCTGTGCGTAAGGTATGTGCCGATCCATCCGTACCAAAGCCTGTCAATCAAATATTATTTTTAATTAGAAATATTACTATTTTATAAAATATTTTGGAAAATCCAAAAGTGCACGCCTCATAATTTTTTTTTTAATAAATATTTATTAATTATTATTTTTGTTTATTTAATAACAATTAAACCACATCGAATCAGACCCTGAAAAATGAAAGGGTTCTATTCCTGAGCATACTCAAGCGTAAGAGAAAAAAAAAGACTCGATTAGTAAAGTATTTCGGTCGCTATCGTGTTAACAAGAAAAAGGATCCGCACATACAGACACACGGACGTCCAAGACAGAACTTTTTTAAACTGTTTTTTAACTAGTTTAAATAACAAAAATGACATCAAAAATATCATGAACGTTAAAAATAGTGTTTTTTCTTAATATGTGTGTGTATGTATTATCTTACAAGTGCAATGTATGATACATAAAGACATTTTAAGTTTGAAAAATCAGATGTTTTGCGCGAAGTGACAGTAGTACCCTTTTTTTTTTTTTTTTTTTTTTTTTTTTTTTATAGTGGGGAAATCTTCGAAAGATACCCACGGCCCCCGGGGATGGAGCCAAGGGTTATGTCGGATTCTTACCGACTAAAACCCCACTGTGTTCCGTCGAGCCGCGCAGTTAGCCGGGGCCGCGGGTACTCTTAGAAATCGTCCACGACCCTGGCAGCGGACGCCCGGTTACGGGCCCACCTCCGTTACCACCTACGGCTGCGCGCGTGCGCGCCTCCTACTTCCTCTGCGAGGCGGCATGAGCGGAACACGTCTCATGTCACCTCACTGCCCCGGACGATGGAGCATGTAAGTGACAGTAGTACCCACCTCAACGCTTCGCTTATGAGGCGTGCAATATAAGCGTGCTAAATAATAAGAACACACTTTTGAAACGAATATGTATTTAAATTGATTTTGTATACAATAGTTTCTTCGAACCTTTGTTTTACATATAGAATTTTTTTTATTGTAGGTAACGCATCAAAAGGAACATTAGTTGGTCAGGAAACTAGATAGAATTGAAAAAGTCGTCACAATCATTCATTTCCATCCTTGTTAGGAATGAGGCAGGTGTCACTGAAGACCACGAACAAACCAAACAATCAAATCAAACAAACCTGGAATATCAAATGTTCCTTCACAGTCAGAGTGCCGATGAACAGATCCTGTTGCTGTACATACGCCGACAGCGCTGTCAGCGCTTCAGGTGTAGCTGGCTGGCCGTTCAGCGCTCTCGTACCACTGGAGACCACACCGCTTGGAGTTCTGAAGGTCAGCGTGTTGAGGAGCGTGGTCTTTCCAGCTCCTGATGAACCCATTATCGCTAGAAGCTCTCCAGGGTACGCTGCGCCATTTACTGAAAGATAATACGAATAATTTTAGATGTTCTGTGATAAAAACTTTTTTTTTTTGCTAATCACACATTTCAGCTTATTGGTGAGCCTTAGTCGTTTGTAGATATGAACATGTAAAATGTAAATGACTATTAAGTGCATAAAGTCGATAAGCATCTTTAGGTTTGGCTATAAAATCGATTTTGTGTGCGAATTTACGTAGTACGTAAACACTTACTTTTAATCTTTTGCACGCCTCATAAGCGAAGCGTTTTTGTTTTTACTCTTATTCTTTAAGTTTAATATAATAAAATAAAAAGTATTTCAACGCAGAATAACATTCGATTAATTAATTATTGAAGAAACCAAAATCGTAATGACCTTGTTGCCTTTTTCGCTGTTACCCAAATATGGTTCATAGTTTATTTTCACTGAAACTCCAAACAACGGTTTTTTTCACACAACGGGACAAACGTAAACATACTTTCACATTATAAGATTTAAACTTATTAAAAGTCTTGCATTAAAAACATTAAACAAACATTAATTATGATCGTCAATTATTTCAAAACTAATTTTCTTAATATCAAGTGTCATTAGCCCCTGATAATAAAATTGTGATTATATTAACGAAAGAATAAAGTGCGGAAATATAAATTACTCGGGTAATTTCAAGCGGCATACCAATTTCACAGGAAAAATTTAAGCTCTTTGGATTATTTCATAAATTGATGTAAACAGTAAAAGACATGTATTGGGACGTTAATGACGACGTTTCAATATCCTGCCAAACGTAGTCTCTGTTTTTTAACGCTTGCGTGTCTTCAAATTTTACTTGAGTATAAAATATGCATAAATTAAAATAAGTTATAAAATCAGCGTTCTTTTGGAAATATGCACATTTCTCATTATATTTTCTTTATAAAGTTGTTATTTATAAAGAGATACAACGTGATATGAGATAGTGAAGTATTTGCTTTCACTGCGTTACGATCAGTTGACGAGAACGCATCGACATGCAACGCTGAGGCAATTTTCTTAATCTCTAAAACATAAGGCGATTAATATTATATTATGTTGTAGTTTCACATTCCCTATTAATAGGACTTTCTTTATTATATAAACAGCATTAATACTGGATAGCCTAGAATTTAGTCAACAACTTATAAGGATGTAAGTTGCTAGCAATATCAATCCGTGGATTATTGTAAATTATTTGCACATTGTTAGTGTTTTAGTTATTTATTAGCTTACTTCAATAGCTAAATAATTAAACAGATTAACACCTAAATAATTTTAGCGAAGATCTTATCCTATACCCTTAGGTAAAATAAACAGCAGATATGGTACATGTAGTCAAATACTACTCACTACATAAAATGGATACGATTTTTGCGCCAACACGGCAAATATATTATGTAGATGTATGTATAAATTATAATATTAAGAAAGGGTGATCAATGATCATGTGTAAAATATCCCAACCAAATTAAATCTCACCATTTTTCAACAACTGCTTCCTCTGCTGGAACATTCGATCCGACGAGTTCCTCCAGAAGTTCCAGATCCTCTTGTTCCTTGACCTGGTTTCTGTGGCGAACGCGTTGATGTCTGCCCAGGTGTAGGTGACCTTCTCGATGCCTCCGATGGCACCATAGCTCCTGTTTTGTGGTATAGCGAGGGTTACTTCTCCACCACTTATGCGAGGACTGCCACTTGGGGAGTTACCATCCTGGAACAAAATGTTGATTTAATATATTGGTATAGTGTCAGTTGGTACAGTGAATATATTGGTAATGTTGGTAGACAGTAAAAAGGAAAAACTAATGTTGGTACACCGTTGTGCAATTTGTAATGGGTAATTAACTTTTTTGGTATATCAGGCAAAAAGTAATTAATCATCATGAACAAAAAAATGACAAGTATAAATACACATATTTCAACTCCCAGTGGAGCTTAGATACTTTAATAGAAAATATGCATATCATTATGATTGCATGATATTTAAGTAGCATTTAAAGCATAAAATAACTATGACTTGAAAAAGCCCTGACAAGTAAAATGAGCTTTGTAATAGCCGTGGTACGCGAAATAATTTGCCGTCTTTGCTACGAAATTTTAACTAAGTATATTTAAATAATACTTAGGTAATAAAATACACAATATTTATTTGTCCAAATTAATTTCGAATCCAAAAAGATCACGTATAAATTATTTACGAGATGCCAAGTTCCAAAATTAATAACGTCATAATAACAAAATTACTGTATCACATAAACAACATAATGAACTTTCAATTATATTTCTTATGAATATTCATTAAAAAATCATTTTTGGAAAAAATTGTTATGTAGTTTTATTTTACAAAACAATTATAAGTATAATTTGGTAAAATAATATTTACTTATGAATAAAATACATTTCCTGATACAATTTTTTTAAACAAAAAAGTTTGAATGTCATAAAAATAAAGCATAAGTTTGGGTAAATTGTAGACGGGTTTGTATGACGCAGGCTGATAATGACCTTATTATTATTTACTGTAAAGTTAATAAAATATAATAATATTTATAAGACAAAAACTACTTCTTTAACTGTTTGTAAAAGTATAAAAAAGATTAACCGTATTGTCCGATAATTCTGAAAACTAGATATATCTATTATAAAATATATTCGATCATTAAACTACTTGAGACTAAAATTATTTCACAAATAATTATTTAATATATTATAGTTATAACTGTATTATAATTGCTGAACTGTACAGTAATAACTGTCCACAATTTGTGAAATATGTATAATGTTATCTAGATATTTTAATTAATTAGATCTGTATGGCAATAAGCACGGAATAAATTGAAAAATCTAATTCTACTACCATGGCTTTTTCATAGTCCTTTTTATTGTTAATGTAATTAGGTATATCAATTTATAGTTTTGGTATTTCAAACTAGAGCCTTTTGGTAAAAAAAAGATTTATTTTTCGTTTAATATAATGTAGAGAATCTTTTATATTTTAATTGACTGAATTAATAAAAGTTATATACATATAAGTGTTATTATTTTTATGATAAATATGAAAGTATGAAACTACAAATTAATTTTAATTGATAAACAATTAGTTGATTCGAAACAACAAAAAAGTAATGAATTTGGCCTCGGCCATTTCCTTTAATACAAGCTTACATACTTACATATAAATAAAATTTAAATTTCGCTAGAGATTTATAAGGTTTTGATGTTTATCTCAGCAGGCAATCGAATTTTGATCTTTATCATCTGCGATAATTGCTTATGGTAAGTATGCTTTTTAAAATAAAACTAATCCTTGAAACTGGTTTACCCGTGGTCATTTAATAATAATAATATGACTGACAATTTATGTAAGTCCCGTTTCCATGTGAAAACCTCATTCAAAACTAGGGAATTTATAAATAATTCTTTGAACTAAAAAAAAACTTTTATCTTCAGGAAACTACAACTGTATACCGAGAATACATCAACCCTAGTATGTATATATATAGTTATTTCAAAAAATTAAAGGATTTTATAATTCTGATGTTTTCGTTCCAAACAAAATTTCGTTTTCGAATACCCACCTTTCGACATGATAACGAACAATAGACAGTATCTGTCTGTAAATGAATGCATAGTTTTTTGTTCACAAAAGGATCAAGCGCCGTTGCATTTTTTATATTTTTTTTTATTCGGGTCTCGATCGGGAAGTTATTTAGTATGGGAAGCCCGGTGTATTAGCATAAGGAACAGGTACATGAACACATTTATTGATTCAGATGTATTAGAATTGATTTGAAATATAAATATGTAATTTAAAGTTTACATAAATCTATGCTGATATGAAGAGTATGTTTGAACGAGCTAATCTCATGAATTACAGCGTGCTACAGCTTAGATATCACCAAATAAATTACGAGGCACATTAGCCAGTAGGTATCTTCGAGATTTAGCTTTCATCCCCAGTGTCGAAATCAAAGCCTACAAAAAGTTTATACAGGGTGTCCCAAGAAGTATGGATGAACTGAAGCCAGGAGGTAGAGGACCTAGAGGGCTATCCGAATCACCCCCATGTGTGTTATGCGATTTTTCGTAGTTTCGGAGTTATGACTCTTTTTTCAATTTTTCACCTATCGCCAAGTACGATGATATTTTCACTCATGGTGACGTCAACTATTGCGCTAGATGCTTGATTTTTTTTGTGTGCTAAGCTGAAAGATAGGCCAATTCAGTATGGTAACACTTACTATCGTTAGATCTTCGAATGGAATAAAAAAAAGAATTAAATGCCAAGAAAGATAAAATTACCCAGTATGTTCACAACTTCAAGGGCCCATAAAAAAATAAAATCACATAAGAAAAGTTTTCCGTTTGGCTTTTAAAAACTTGCTCTATCTATCAGGTAGCTACCCTGAAAATTTCATTTTATTATTCAGAAGGCTTCAATCGAAAAATTGAAATCTAAATGTGGTAAGTGCAAAAATTTTATTAACATGATGATCATTAAAACCAATAAATAGGTGTTTAGTTACCAGAATTTTTTTTAAAATAACCCCGCTGTTGCTCAATGCAAGTGCGACATCACCGTAAAAAGTTGTCTATTAAATGTCTTTATGCCCTTTTATAATTTTAAATGGTTTCTTCTGCGACTATGAATTTCCGGGCTATTTCGTCCAAATTGTGGCATTCTCTCAAGTAGCCGAGGTCTATTTAGTATCCCCATTGAAACAAATCAATTGGGTTTAGGTCGAGGGACCGTGGAGGCCAGGTTTTAAGACAAGCGTCACCGGCGCATGCGCAGGCTGCAACGACCAATCCATCTTTCAGGGTATCTTTACCCTTTAGCCTGGCCTGAACGGTCTCCGGACATAAACCATATTGATTTTTTTCCGTGGGGATACTACAAAGACGAGAGACTGCTACAATTTGGACGAAATAACCCGGAAATTCATAGTAGCAGAAGAAACCATTAAAAATGATAAAAGGGCATTCAGACATTTAAAAGACAACTTTTTACGGTGATGTCGCACTTGCACTGAGCAACAGCGGGGTCATTTTAAAAAATTCTGGTAATTAAACACCTATTTATTGGTTTTAATGATCATCATGTTAATAAAATTTTTGCACTTACCACATTTAGATTTCAATTTTTCGATTGAAGCCTTCTGAATAATAAAATGAAATTTTCAGGGTAGCTACCTGATAGATAGAGCAAGTTTTTAAAAGCCAAACGGAAAACATTTTTTATGTGATTTTATTTTTTTACGGACCCTTGAAGTGGTGAACATACCGGGAAATTTTACCTTTCTTGGCATTTCATCCTTTTTTTTATTCCATTCAAAGATCTAACGATAGTAAATATTACCATCCTGAATTGGCCTATCTTTCAGCGTAGCACACAAAAAAAAATCAAGCATCTTCCGCAATAATTGATGTCACCATGAGTGAAAATATCGTCGTACTCGGCGATAGGTGAAAAATTGAAAAAAGAGTCATAACTCCGAAAATACGAAAAATTGCATAACACACATGGGGGTGATTCGGATAGCCCTCTAGGTCCTCTACCTCCCAGCTTCCGTTCATCACTACTTTTTGGGACACCCTGTATGTACGTTATTTTCTGGCTCTACAATTATCTCTTTGCAGAAATTCATCTTTTAACGATTACTTACTTAATATTACAACTTCAGTAACTCTATCTGAAAGTTATATTATATTTCTTCGGATATAGGCATTAGGTATGTGATAGCCAACATGCTGACAAGCCGGTAAGCCGTATCGATCGGATACGGAAGCCCTTCGCCACGTGACATCAGTTAACTGACCTTAGGATGCGAGGTATTTAACACTTGACTTGCGACTTATTAACACGTTCACTGCGGCACCTAAAATGCCAAACTTACCGTTGTTGCGGCATGTCTTCCATACTTCACATCGGCAAGTTCACCACTGTGCGTCATGAGCCATTTTTATCACATCGCACCTTCTGACTTTGAAGGTTAATAATTTCATGAAATTTCAAGATATTTCAAAAATTTTTTTTACAAATAATAGTATATATAGTCTAGTATATACCGCATAAATAGCTTTTAGTTTGACCCAATAGTTTAAAAGATATGAGGGAAAATGTAAACCCCTGATTTTGTGAAAAATTATTTGCCATCCCGCACTGCGTTGGTACGGCATGTTTACAGTAATAGCGATGGGAAACACTGTAAAATAAAACATCGATATCGATATAAATCAATTTTGTATATTTCAGTCTGTTTGTTAACAGATAACGAGATCGTCGATACAAATAAAAACACATATAAAACAAGGTACTTGATAGAGTACTATCAGGAAATTGTTCAGTAACTTTTGTTTTAATTTGTTCAGTAACTATTGTTTTAATGTTTTATATTATTTTCACAACTGTCATCACATTTTTGCATTTATGCTACGAAATAAAAGAAAGTAAAAAAACTAAAGCCTCTAAGGTATCATTGTCATTTAAAAAAACTCAAAAGAAAAGTGCTTCGGTCCTGGTGCATCACTATGCGAGACTGACACGCGGCGCGCTCGCAGTACAGTGCGGCATGAGGTGCTTGTCCATGGCAAAATATTTGACATGCCGCACACAAAAGAAATGGTTTCTTTTCTATGCGTTAGTCCAATATTTTGCCATACGATTTTTAAACGAAATTGAGTCCTACTTCAAACTGTGATCACAAAAATATATTTGTCTCTTTTCTAGTCATTGATTAACATATAAAAAACCTCGCCGCACCACGGTGAAAACTGCGATTTTGGGCGCCGCACTGTGGTGTAGTCGCTGATGGCCCGATACTGGACATGCCGCAGTGAACGTGTTAAGAAATTAGGGTGATTAGCCCGTCTGAAGTTTAGGGGCTTTGTTTTAGGCTGTGACAATTTTGTTCGCGGACGAATTCTACCAATACCACACTGGAAATGGGATGCAAGATTTTACCCACTTTAAAAAAAATGTTATGACATGGTAACGATTCAATTACCTAGTATAATAGCTGTAAATACTAATGCTAGCGTTAGCTACCATTAAAGCGCGTCACACACGGTGAGTCAGTGTTTCGGGTCATTTGTAACAGGATGGCGGTTCTACAGGGTACTACTAGTACGCAATGACAAAAAGAAAAATGATGGTCAGAACGCTGATACCGGAAACCTTAAGATACTGTAATATTTTATATTAGAGAATCTTAACATAAAATATTATAGTATCTTCACCGTGTGTGACGCGCTTAAGTATTCTGTGCTAATGCTTTGCCAAATATAGGGGCTGTTCAGTGACAATTTGCGTTCATTAGATTCTCATTTATAAGCCTATAGATAGGGACCTATCATATCACATCACCTATTGTCACAGTTGTAATATTATGTTTCCCACATTACACATTATAGCCCTTTAAGCGTTTATGTTTAATATCTTATTTTTCATTTTATCAATTTATTTAAGTGAAATCTCTCAAGCTAAACCCTGAGAAGTAATTCAAGTGTAAAAATGAAATTTAAACATATTGACCGACTGGTTTAATGTTTAACCTTCGAAAGAGAATGAGATTTTACTTTTATATTAATCTTCTTATCGACATTATATGATGAAATTAATAAAATTATGCATTGTTAAGGCTTTATTATACTCAACCTTGTTTACATATTATATTACACGCACCAAAAATCATTTTGCACTACAAAAACAGTACTATGTACTTATATGTTAATGTCCACACCATGTATACCAACTTATAGTCCGGGATCCATCGCCCATTTTTGCAAGTGATTACTATCAAGCTAATTTTTCGTGAGTAGCTTTATTTTGATGAGATGCCCAATAATTTCATGTACGAAACTCTCGATTGTGGTAGCTAACAGAGGAAACAAGGATAAAATATTTTGATTTGATGGTTCTCAAATATTAATTACTAACTGAATGTTTTTTTTTGTTCAATCTCAAGATAATTATCTAAATTATTCGAAAAAATATTTGTCCTACAAAATCTATGGTTTGATCAAAGAGTCCCCCTTTCCAATGTGTATCGATAACGAAGTCATCATAAATGATTACTAACCAGCTGATTTTTTTATTTTCACTTATTTAATACTTATATAATTCAACAGACATATTGTCCTACAAATTGCGTAATAAATATTTGAGAACCGTCAAATCAAAATTTTTTATCCTTGTTACCTCTGTAAGCTACCACAATCGAGAGTTTCGTACATGAAGTTATTGGGCATCTCATCAAAATAAAGCTACTCACGAAAAATTAGCTTGATAGTAATCACTTGCAAAAATGGGCGATGGATCCCGGACTATTAAGTTCAAATAACTTAATCTTTAACTTAATTCATCATGCATAAAGTTAATCAATGTAACATCGTGTCCTCTGACCAGACCGAACTTTATTGCACCTTATCGTATGGTCTATTTTGTATCAACAATACATCTACGTATTATAATAAAATATCAACATTTCTATAATTATTTTATTTCTTGTTGATTGTGATACCTTCGTAGAATTCTTATAAATAATTGTAAAACTTCATTCACGACCTCCAGGCAAGCTAGCATACTAAAAAGAAATAACACAAATGCAATACATACTACATAATTATTCAGACATTAAAATAAACAGGTAATAACTGTTGGTATGTACAATTATATAGACAGCACTGGTATTGAAAAACATTTCAATAATTAGTACCTCGAGGCAGTTGTAGATGTGAATGACAATATTTTACACGTGTTTTCATGCAAATAACTTCTGCTATTCTAAGAATATTTACTTATACAATATTTATATTTGCAGTGGATTGTATTGCACCTTATCGTATGAATTTTAGCGTGATCTCTCGTATCGTGATGGTATTTATAATATGACGGATTATAATGCAGATTTGGGGAATGTATAATATTAACTTAGTATGAAAAATGTAAGTATATTTGGGTAAGGTAGTGACGGCAGATGCAAATGATGCTGGTAGTATCCGATTAAAAAATTACAAAAATCTCATTTTAGTATACAAGTTATTTATATAATACACAAACTTAGGAATTTCAAATATTATGTTAAAAAATAACTTGTTTTTCCTCCCGAAATTGTTCATATGTAGATACCTGCATCTCACAAACAGTGCAGTCTTCCCTTAAAAAGTTAATTGTCACATAAATTTGAATATAATATATTTATGGACATATTTAGTATACACAGGGTGACCTTATCGCTTGGAATGATCTCTATACGTTTTTATAGGACAATATTGAATAACTAAGCAGGTGCAATTTGACTAGATACCTAGCAAATTTTAGTAAAATTGTGGATGAATGAACAAGTTGCTTCGCGTAGAAAAAAATATCATACGGATTTTTGTACCATTTGTGGTAATGATTGTAGGTAATAATTGTTTGTTGTACTTAAATGACAAGTAGATAGGGAAGAATATAGGCAAATATAATATTTAAGTATGACAATCTTCGCCCAAAATTATTGGCATATTAAAGTATCATTATTATAGAATTGTTAATTATTATTGCAACTTGCGTAACTATTTAATTTAACGATCAATGGTTCCATGTTTTCTCCGAATCAATTAAGTAATTTTGTCATTAAATTCAAATTATAACGCATTGCACATTGCTGTCTGTGATATATTCACAATCTTTCTATAATTCTAAAAAAGCCAGTCCAGCCTAAGACAGCTATTTCCGCAAAAAGCTCTATTTCTGCAACTTTCTGAACATAAGATCAACAGTTTGTTAATAAAATAAATGTTTATAAACAAAACTGTTTAGGAAAAGTTATAATATTCGCATTATAATGCTTGAGTAATGCTATTATACATAATATTGTCTAACTACTACTGGAAAGGCAAATCCAAATATTAGGATACCATCGAGACAAGTGTCTTCTAATGCGCAATTTTTTCCCAACACAGATATTTAAACAGGTGTCTGTTTTTTCCTGTAGATAGGTAGCTGTACTCTATGTTATGTTACCAGCCCCCCTAGACAAGTGGCTTTCTATTAGCGTAAAGTTCAATAGAATAGATTATGAATGTATGAGATTGACGTAATAAATCGTCGTCGTCGTTGTAATCAAACGTCAATCTCATTCATACATTCATAATCTATTCTATTGAACTTTACGCTAATAGAAAGCCACTTGTCTAGGGGGGCTGATATAATATTCATCGCATGAATACGCGGTCGACGCCCTATGATTGGTCGGTTGGAACGTATTTTACTATTTAGTATGTGAAAGAGCTTATTTGAAACTTGTTCTTATCGTATTTAAAGTGTCTCTTGATCCTGTTTCAGAAAATCGTAGGATATTGTAAATTTTTCATATTGAATTGAACAAGAGGCATAGGTAGTAGGTATCTACCTAATTATATTTGTATGCGCTTTGCTGACCTGAAATGTAAAATACATTTCTATTTATTTTCTCAATTTTTTTATGTTTATTATTGCCAAGATTTCAATTCACATCAGGTTAATTAATAATAGAACTTTAATTATTTATACTAAAAATAATGTACCTACACTATCGATGAATAAGGGTGCAATTAAAAGCATATTTTCTAACCATAAAAATTTCTAATTCAAACTATTTTTTAATAATTTACATTACACATTATTATAAATCATCGCGCTACCAAAATTTTAAACAACGCTCACCGATAAACTTCACCAGTGTTCTGGTGTTTTCCAACATTTTATGAAATTGTATTCAAATAGGATTAGAATAAGCGTTCGATACTATGTTGTATGGATTCTGTCTATTGTACACTACGTCTTTATACTACGAGCTACCAACCCGTCAGTATTCCGAGAATCATTTATAACGATTACAGCGATGGACCGACCGACGAAATGTTGGCCAAAGAATGATATTGAATGAAGATTACAAGAATTGATGTTTAAAGCAAACTTGCAAGTGAATTACAAAACGAGGATGTGTTTTGTTTGATTTTAGTGATTATGGTATTGCTAATTGCTATTGACATTCGTGAAAATACAAATATCAATGGAGGAATGAATTGTAGGAAAAGATACGATTATTTTTGAAGTACATGTAGGATATTGCAGTCTTACTGAGATCACACTCGGTGGATATAATTTGAAACTAAGGCTTTTAATTCATAAATAAACATCGTAATTTTTGTTCTCAATACAAATATTGTTTTAAATTAGTATTGTTTTCGCAAAAAGGTCATTTCACCAATTTTGTTAAAAGCAATTCTCCTCGCGCCCGAAATAACTCAAGGAAAACTTAAAATTTTATAAAACTGGGTATTAACATTGTTCCAACAATAAATTGTATATGATAATATCTAAGTTCTGTAAGTCTAGGAATTCTTTAAAGATAAAAAAAACATAATATATTTATAGGTATTATTAAATCCCACGACTCGACAACCTTAGAGCACATTCACTTTGAAGAACAGGAAATGAGCATTTGTACTGAATTAGACACAATTCATTGAAGCGCTCTCCAAATCAATCGACTTTGTAATAATATATTGAATGTTATATTTGATACAAATCTCTGCTATAAAAAATCGTTAAAGTTTAATAAAAAAAGAGCGTGTGTGCCGAGCACACGTGTCAAAAGTGAAACTTCGATGGCAAGATTCAAAGATACAAATTATTCAGATAAAAGAGATTAAAGATTAAAATCGTCGTCTTCTTACTATTCTTCTTACTGTTCAATTCTAGTGAAAGTAACCCCTAATAGTGGTGTTTATTTTACACAATTCATACATTATAATTATATTATAATTTTTTACATTTCTGTACATAAAAACATTGACTATACGAATCAACATTTAAAATTATAATATATTTCTAACGTGAGTTTTTCACAGGTTCGACTCGCATTCTGGGTTTATGAGGCTTGAGGCTCTCCCGTCGTTTATTAACCCGTTTCTTATCTTTATCTTATAAAATAGATAGACTCTGACTTAAACAAGTCAAGCCTCATATTATAAAAGCAGAGTTCGAATAAATGTATAAACATAATGTAAATCATTTTAGTTATTAATTGTAGATGTATTTTTTAATGATGATATTGTGTACTTTTTACACATTATTTTCATACCTATCACCACTAGTGACGAATTAATTTGTTGATAAATCAATACATTTATTAAATATCAAAGCAATGATACAATTATTTAATACGATAGCACATTAGAGAGGCATTCAAAAACTCGTGGGACGAGCGCATTATCAAAACTAGTTTTAAAGTTTTTATAGACCGGCCAGTGACTGATGAAATTGGAATATTTGGCCTTGTATCTACTACTATTATTATATACTTAACATTTTTATGTTATCTTTGAATATAATTCCGGCAATTTTCTTAAATAGTCACATTATTGCCGAAAAAAATTGCAACAACTTGTTTATTAAAATATTCTATGAAAAATGAGAATATAAATTTCAGTGGCTTCGATTTTTTATAGTCCAATTTTAATTAAAAGTTTGTACATATAACTTGAACTCAAGAACTTTTGAAAAGTGTAACAAAGTATGTGAGCTTTAAGAGCCCCCGCAGACCACAGACTTTTTATCGGCCGATAGTTTAGTCGGGTTGGCCTGCTAGTACGCACACCGAGCCAACTAAACAGTTCAGTCGGTTATGAGTGCGCAAACTATCCAACAGTCTGCCGACTATTTGCTAGTTTCTAACCAACTGTTGAAAAGAGTGGTCACACCGCACAATGAAAATTAATAAAACATTGTATAGAATTGTTATTATTGCTCTCATACACCGGAGGAGGAAAATTAAAAAGAGAGCCCGAGAGTATTGGGTGCATCCTATCTTTAGTGATAGATTAAAATGGAAAATTTTACACTATGCATTCCAAATTACTCCATTACCCGAAAAAATTTTCGCCTTTTATCGAATGAGCATAACTAGCTTCAACCAACTTGTCAAATACAGAGTACCTACTCTTTTAAGTCTTTCTTATAAAGTGGAGGGCGTTTTTCGACTTCCTCGATCAAAGTTACGATCGAAAATTCCGAAATAAGCGACTGAGAATTGAGCGACGCCATTTTACAAAACATGCGCGGCCGACCATTCGCTGTCAAAGCTCGGAGCGAACTGAACTATTGGCCTAGTCGGCCGACTAAAAAATCGTCGTGTTTGCGCGTGTGGTAGGGAGCCAATACTGATTATACAGTCGGCCGATAGTTTGCCGACAGTATAGTTTGAATTGAATCGGGAAGCCCATCAAACTTGTTTATCGGCCGATACCTAATCGTCATAGTGTGCGCATTTGCTTATATCTGCGTACTGATTAAGAGCCCGACCAAACTATCTGCCGATAAAAAGTCTGTGGTCTGCGGGGGCTCTCAAACTATCGGCCGACTGTATAATCAGTATTGGCTCCCTACCACACGCGCAAACACGACGATTTTTTAGTCGGCCGACTAGGCCAATAGTTCAGTTCGCTCCGAGCTTTGACAGCGAATGGTCGGCCGCGCATGTTTTGTAAAATGGCGTCGCTCAATTCTCAGTCGCTTATTTCGGAATTTTCGATCGTAACTTTGATCGAGGAAGTCGAAAAACGCCCTCCACTTTATAAGAAAGACTTAAAAGAGTAGGTACTCTGTATTTGACAAGTTGGTTGAAGCTAGTTATGCTCATTCGATAAAAGGCGAAAATTTTTTCGGGTAATGGAGTAATTTGGAATGCATAGTGTAAAATTTTCCATTTTAATCTATCACTAAAGATAGGATGCACCCAATACTCTCGGGCTCTCTTTTTAATTTTCCTCCTCCGGTGTATGAGAGCAATAATAACAATTCTATACAATGTTTTATTAATTTTCATTGTGCGGTGTGACCACTCTTTTCAACAGTTGGTTAGAAACTAGCAAATAGTCGGCAGACTGTTGGATAGTTTGCGCACTCATAACCGACTGAACTGTTTAGTTGGCTCGGTGTGCGTACTAGCAGGCCAACCCGACTAAACTATCGGCCGATAAAAAGTCTGTGGTCTGCGGGGGCTCTAAAACTATTCACAACGTAGGCTTTTTTAATTAATTTATTCCTATGTTCCGCCTCGGAGTTTTTATCGAATTGATCTCATGCAAATAAGGTATTTTTGTACTTAATTTTAAGGTTTAATTTCATAACGCAAATATTTAATTGTGTAATATTTCCAATGAAGGAATTTTATACTCATCACGTTAGTTTAATGCGCCACGCAATTTGTAGCAAAAAACAGAGAAAATTAGCTTGTTGTCAGCAGTTTGCTTGATTGCTAAATTAAAAACTAATAACTTTGGATGACAGTGCTAAAAGTTTTTAATGCAGTTGAGAATACTTTAGATTTGGAGAGGAATTTTACTACTTTGGATTAGAAGTGGTTGAGACTAGTTCAACATCTACTATCTTCGGCTTTTCCACGTTGATGAGAAATTTCGAATATATTTCGATATAAGTACCTAGATTTATTCATCGACATTCATATAAGAAACCAATTTATTTTTAACAGATCGATAGATAGATATCATAATATACCTATTTCTTGTCATACATAGTCTGGCCAACCCTCGATGGGTTCTAACTTCTAACTTCTTACATAGGTAGGTACCTAGTATTTTACTTCTAAATATTTTTATACTTTTGGGGGGATTTTCATTTGAATGAACAGTTAATAGGTAGGGGAGACCGGGTACAAAAGTAACACTTTGTACTTGTACCTTGATTTCTGACTGGGTGTTACTGTTATCATTAAATTAATATAACCATATATAAATTTAGTTTATATTCTTTACACTAGCAACTCAATTTATTATATTATGTAGTGTTTTATATTAATAAAGTTAATTTAAAAAAAAATCGTGAGTTGTTACTTTCGACCCCGTAAGCAGGTCGAAAGTAACACGTCGTGGGTCGAAAGTAACAAGACAAAGGGGTTGGTAATTAATACAATATTATGATGGTAAAACAACAAATTATTTGTTTAAAGACTTTGTATTAATAACACATATCAAATCTTGTATTTTAAATATAATACAAAACAGTCGATAAAAAATATTCGAAGTTCAAGTAATGAGATTAAATTAAGGGAATCATTCTTGTATAATTAAAAATTCTCCATCCTGCATCCATCCACTAGCATTCCCATCTCCAGCACAACCAACAGGACCCTCGGCAATACGAAAAAAGCGGAATGTGTTCTCCTAGAGCATTAATGGCAAGAGCAACAGTTACTAATTTTCCAGGCTCTGCTAAGGTTATGGCACCTACTTGTTCAATCCCTTGTTAATCTACAATTTTGCTAGGTTTTTGGACAGTGGTCACCCCTGTCTCGTCCATATTCCAAATATCTTTTGGCTCAAATTGGTACCTTTCCCAATACCTCAGCAAGGTTATCAAAAAAATTATTCATATTATGCTCGTTGACGGAGATAACTGAAAATAAACTGCAGAGCACTCGATTAAATAGTCGCGTAGATTACTTTACTTGTTATTAGTAAATCTCGATCGACGCTGGTAGCTGTATTACCGGTAACTAGTAGTACCGGCTTTTATTTTTTTTTATAAATCTATATAATGTTACATGGCAAATACATATTATATTTTTGCAAGGCCTCTAATTGTTGCACCATCTTTCAAAATGCTTTTCAGCCGTGTCGCAGTAGTTCTAATGCGTTGTCGCAGCATTATGTTGAAGTAAAGATGTACATAAAAATATACATAATCATAATGGGACAAAAATAACATGTTACTTTTGTACCCATAGGGCTATGTTACTTTTGTACCCGTCTATATTTTTGCCAAGACGTGCAACAAAACTTTAAAACGGAACGTGCTGCATAAAAATGATTATGAGCAATGTACAATTACTCTAATCAAGAATGGATATGCAAACATTCAGATTTCTATCATCCTTTTAAGACTACGTAAACGTTTAATAAAAAAATGTCGAAAATCTTACTTTTGATTCGTGAAAACACGTATCGTCTTGTCACACAGCCTAACAGCGCGTGGCGCACGTGGCGAATGAATACAATTAAGGGGGGCGCTCTCGGCTATCGCCTGACAGAGGCTAAGCGGTGTTCGCCCATTGGATAAATCTAGAGAGCATTTGTTACTTTCGACCCACTGTTACTTTTGTACCCGGTCTCCCCTACCTATGATAGGAGATAGGTTAATAGGTAAGTTATTGAATTAGATATGTCAAGAAGATTCACCAAATGTTCAACTTTGCCTCGATGTCTTAGCTATTTACCATACAGTTTTAACTAAAGTTTGCATCCAGACTCCAGATATCATCAGATCAGAGTGCAGTTAACTAACCGGTTATAACGTGCATGCCTCGACCAGCGTGATTCGATAAAATTCCACGCTAGTGCGGTGATTGTCAGGTGATTTCATTTCCTGCACTTTTTGCATCTTTTGCTTGACAATTTTATAACCGTTATGAATAGGCTTGTTATAAAAACAAGAAGGAAATCTGTTTTTGGATATGAAATAAAAAAGGAAATTCCTTAAATATTCAAAGTATAATTATGGATGATCTGTACCTACACTTAAACAACGATATTTGATGTAAGAATATGCAACGCAAACGTCGCTAGCTAGTTTTTTAGTCAATCAATGGAAAGCCTAGCTTCTTATCTAGCGGACTAGTGCTGTTCGGCTACATTACTGTGTAAGATGTAACCTATTCAAAATTTTAAACTTCCGTTCGAGCCTTCACAATAATATGCCTGTATGAAGTTCTTGTGGTTAACTCAGACATGTGTATAAATATACAACGGTCACCTTACATTATGACAAGTGGTTTCATACATATAAATATCGTGACGCCAATTTTACTATAAATTCTTCATGCTATATCTAACTAGTTGTTGTAATGTATTTGAATTTAATTATGTTTCAAACAATGATTTTAATGATAACACTCTAAGAAACTTGCGATAAAACCATGAAAACAGTTCTCATAGGAATAAATTAAACTTAACAAGAGCTTTCGGATAAGTTCGAAATAGTCAAACCGGAACGTATCCGGTAGTTGCGACTTGAGAAATAGAGCTTCCAAAATGAATAATAAGGTATTGCTCGTTAATAGTTCTCGTGAAAAGCGTAATACTTATTTAAGTATTCATTAATAATTACTTTATATTATTCTAGTTTTTAAGATTACTTCTTGAAGTTGCATAATTTACATATAATTATTAACTCACGTGGTGCTACGTAATGAAGGGAGACGTAAGGCCACATTGTATATGTAGTAGAATTTATAGCTCTATTGCATATCAATATGAATTAATTGTAAACACTATTAAATACGCTATGTCATATAACAATTATTTTATTGATAGATTAAATTAAAACGATCTTACAAACTGTTATGAAATCTACGATAATAACTGATCGTAGTTAGACATTTTTTTCATTTCAACGTTAATTGGCAACTAAGCGCCTTTATTTTTTATCTATTCTGTGAAAAAAAATATACCTGCGGAGAATTATTATAGGTGACCCGCTGTTGATCCACAGAGGAGGTAATTAGAGGCTCGTGTTCTTCCGATCCGGCAGTCATCTTGATTTTTAACTTTTATCCAATTAAAAAAAAAATTAAAACACAAACATCACACACAATCCAGTAAACAGGTTGCACTATTGTTTATGGTTGTTGCTATGGTGTATCTACTTGGCGGGAAGTAGGGACGGTGACAGCGCGCGCTCGTCTACAGAGCGATGCGTTCTGATAGACGTTCCACGCGGTACTGTGCGACTCCGCGGAAAACAACGCTTCCACCTCCAAGGATTGTGAACACAATTTTACTATTTTGTTGGTCAATATTGAAACATTGATAACAATTACTAAATTAGACGAGGCTCTCATTTTAATTACTACACATCGTACTCGCTCGAGCAGATAGGCGACGATGGAATCTCGACGTCGAAAGAATTAGTATTGTTCTAAGCCCTTCGAAGGTTTCTTCGCAAGAATTCCGAGCGTCATTTGACTGGTCTCGTTAGTTACGCAAGATCTCGATAAAAGGTTACAAATCAAAGAGGTCACTATGTATAATATGTTTATTCAAAAAAATCATATTTGAGATAGCAAATAAAATTACTCGGTAAATTATTTATACAATAAACGAATATCTTCTGTAACTCGTATATGATAAATGACACAACAAAGGAACTATTATTGTATACAGACTTGAGATGTATCGTGAAACTTAAATAACCTTAAAACATAGCTAATATAGTCGTTTTAAAAATAAACCTTAGAAACTATATCTCTCGTACCGTACTTTTAAAATATTTGGTGAATTCTATACAAAGATTCAACTGTTTCCGACCAAACGAACAAAATCTTAAGGTGCTACTTCATAACGTTCATTTGACTTAATAAGTGGTGGGATTTGTAAGGAAATAAACAGACTTAATCTATGTAAACAGATAGGCTATAGTGTATGTATATATTGTATGAGACTTAAAAGTATTATGGAAATCTATTTCAATGTACAGTACAATATAATAACAAATAACTATGTATTTGTCATAGTTTTTGTTTAGAAATACGGTAAGTAATAATATAATGCTATGAACACTGAAATCGGACTTAGACTAGCTACATATTGTAATATTTTTCGAACAAAATTAAAAGAGAGGGTGCTTTATAGGTGCAATAATAATAATCAAAAGCTTAAACGGATGTAAATTCGATAGTTTATGAATTTATTATTAATTCAAAATATTTCCTGATCTATTTTCATATTAACCTATAAAAAACATTAACGTTTTAGGTAGCACCTTAAAAATATTCAACTAAAAACAAGCTCCCATAATTTTATAAAATATAAATAAAGACAGTATTTACATTGCACAAACGTAGCTCGTGTACTTAAACTTAAACCTTTTTTAAGACAATAATATTATATTTAGCACTATACGGAAGCGATCTTGGTTATATACGCCGAAAATCTTTTAGCTATAACGATTCGATATTATAATGTATCGGGATATAATTATTAATAATATACAGTGTTTATTTTCAATTTTACACGAATTAGTGGTATTATACTCACGACAAACAAATGCAAAACATTAAATTTCCAAAATGTTTTTTTTTTAACCGACTTCAAAAAAAAGGAGGAGGTTATCATTAACCGACTTCAAAAAAAAGGAGGAGGTTATCAATTCGGCCGGTATGTTTTTTTTTTCGGCTCGACACTCATATAACGTAGTTAACAAAACTATTAAATGAAGTAAATTTAATACGTCATCCATAAAATTATAAAGATGGTAATGATAATATAACAACGATTGTATTCAGCCAGACGTAAAAAGATAAGTGAGAAAAGAAAGCTTTAAGCGCGTCACACACGGTGAAGATACTATAATATTTTATCTTAAGATACTGTTATATTTTATATTACAGTATCTTAACGCATCCGGTATCAGCGTTCGGACCATCATTTTTCTTTTTGTCATTGCGTACTAAGACTCCTGTAGAACCGCCATCCTGTTACAAATGACCCACAAAATTTCGCGTCATTTGTAACAGGATGGCGGTTCTACAGGAGTCTTAGTACGCAATGACAAAAAGAAAAATGATGGTCCGAACGCTGATACCGGATGCGTTAAGATACTGTAATATAAAATATAACAGTATCTTAAGATAAAATATTATAGTATCTTCACCGTGTGTGACGCGCTTTATTCTTGCAACTGGATTAATGAATGACTATCTATTATTATTTTATGATGTCAATGACATTCACAAACATTTTTTTAAACAAACGTAAATATCGCTCATATAAAGTTTTCATATATCTGTCCTATATAGAATATCCACTAATTCGTATAAAAATTAAACGTTTTAACGAATTAATTGCAAAATACTTAAACAGAATACCCTAAAGTTCAGTACACGACACCATGAGGTAGCCAGACGTTATAAAAAATTAAAAACAAAAAAAAACTCCAACCCTACGATATAATACTGCTACACCTATGATATCTACCAACTACCTTACATCATGGTTCGTATTAAAAAAGCTAATCAACGCGTTCGCTACTTACACCTAAAACTTGCCAATGAGAGCGTTTCACTAAATTTAAATTAACGTCGGGTTCGAGCGGTGGCAGCCCTTACAATAACCTTTTCGATATCTAAAACATAAAAAAAATCTATAAATAACTCGAGTATACGGCACCTAAATCTAACGAGCCGATGGCTCAAACAAAATCTACCCTTAAAGTACGAAAATACGATTGAAATTTCATTGTATCCCTTTCGTCTCGTTTAGTTATAAAACGTTATACAATCAGTCTTCCAACTTCATTCCCAAACCATCATTCAATTTAGAAATTACAATATCAAAGTTCCATTACCGCAAAAAACATCAAAGAAAATTTATCAGCGAGCACTGTTAAACAATTACTTTAACGTTGCATTCGCATCTAGGGGCGAGGCCACAACGCAAAAATAACATCGCAAAGCAATGCGATGCGATGTCGCAACGCAAAAATTTCATCGGATACGACATCGAACGAAAAGACGCTAACCAACGTTTCAGTTTCTAGTGAGACATGGATTTACATAGATTATATATTTACGATAGATTACGATAGATTTTTACGACGCGACGCCGCAACGCAGTGTTGTGGCCTCGCCCAAATGTTCCAAATGAAAATAATTACCTATAAATTTCCATCTTTACCTAGCTCATTCCGCAAGTTTTCACTCGTCATGAAAACGTTCGAATCGCGCGGACGCAAACCGCGCTAATATATCACAGCCAAAATGGCCGCCACACGCTCGTGTACCCTCCGCATTAGGGCTAGTTCTCACAGCGAGTCAACAACCAAGAGAATTTTCTGATTTCGATACTGAAATCCAATTGGTTATTTCAACAATTCGCCGTTATTATAATAATGTATAACAGCCCTTGCATCGCATGCACGCATCCACTTTCTCGTGCGTCGCCATGCGTGCGTGACGTAATCCGACGCTGTCTTAGAAATAAGCTAATAAGGCTATTCATATGTGCCTATATCCGATCTAAATTGACCTCTAATACGATGATTATAAAGTGGATAATAGCATTGTGAGAGCTTAGCTAACGATAATTCGACTCATCGATTTTGGCTAAAAGCCGGTGTTCTGTGAATATCCTTGATTCTAAATGTCATTATTGGTATCCGCTTTCAATTCTTAAACAAATAGTAGCCAATTATACATGTAACATCGTAAATTCATTTTGGCTGTTAATTAATCGTAATAATTATTAAGGACAAATGCCCATTTATTATTTTTGTGTACCATAAAATTTATAGAATATATTTTATGTATACTTATACGAATATGATTTTTTTTTATAAAACCGTTTAATGACGTCATAATTAAAGCGACATGCTACATCAGTCATACGAACACGTGCATGACATTTGAAAGTATTTTCTCCTACATAAATGCACGGTTACTTTATACATGAATATTATTAATAAATATCGTATTTATTTCATTTCCTTGACTTTAAAACGTAGACGCTTATCTTAGATAAAACGATTGCAATCTTAAAATATGCACAGAATACCGGCTTGCGCTGTATTATAATATTTTAACAATTATTATATTATATGTATATTGGGTATTGAAGTATATAAATACTTATATATAATATGCTCTAGCGATTATACTTTAATATACTAGATATGTACCTAAAGGATAATACGAATAATTTCCTGAAGATTTAAGACACTGTCATTTAAAACCTCGCCTTTTAACCGCACTATATCAAATTACGAAACGCAAAGACAATCTTGTTATTTAATTAGTATATTATAGTATTATATATGTATAATTTATATGCGTTAAATTTATTGTATATTTATATGAATATAATAAAAATGTGTTTGTCTGTCTATTTGAGATACGGTACGATTAAACGGCTTCGCATCTTAGGCACGATTATTACAATAACGTTGTATATTTTGCTTCGATTTATATTTAGAGTGAAACTGATAGATATTTTAGTAAATATTTTTAACTAATTTATTTATGTAATAACCCATGCTATTAGTATTGTATTAAAAAAAAGACGGGTTGCACTCCGGGAGTGCCGGCAGAAGTGAAAACTTGATTATTAACGTTGAGCATAATTGATATCCATCCGTCTTACGCTTTTTCGATCAGGTCACGTATCCTGACGCGAGTTTAAGATTTTATACCCATTACAGAAAAAGTGCTCAACGCCGCTAAAGAAGTTTTCACTTAAAAAAAAACGAATAATTGAGAATTTCATGCGGTCTTGTTTCTACCCAAATATAATATATTGTATGTATTTATATTATAATGTTTATGTAGCCTTCCAGTATATAATAATGTAATATGTTTATTTTATACGTTTTAAATATAAGTATTCTGCAACCAGAATAATGTTTAATTATACACAGTTCATAGAACAATGCAAACAATTATTTATGTTTTTAAATATCCTATGTATTTTCCAAAATAAATTAAATTATTTATTGTATCAAATGATACTTCTAAATGTTTTGTGGTTTAAAATAAATAAAACTATATTGTTACGTGCGTTGAGACAATATTCGGAAATGAGTAGTATAGTGAAATCCCATGTCCCCAAGTGTGGTAAGGGGCAGATGCATTATCCATACATCTGTTTCACTGATCGATTTTCTTTAGGGACAAGTAAGTGATCAGCTTTCTGTGTCCTGCCAGACTGAGACATTTTTTTCTTCATCTCCACCGGGAATCGAACCCAGGACCCCTCGGTTCTACGCTCACGCGTTAACCACTGTTCCCAGGAGACGGTCAATTCGGAAATGAGGGTAGTTAGAAATTATGAATTCTCTTAGGATAAGTTCTAATTCAAGAAACATGGAAATTCATTATATACAGGCATTATAGAATTGTTTTTTGTCCCAATGCAAGTGATTGTTATAAACTTTATTATTTTTAATATAACTAAACAGTATTCCGTTGCAGAATCGAGTAATAATTATAAATTTAACAACCAGAGTACACTATAATATATTACTTCTAACGAATTTTCGACTTTAGATATTCGCAATAATTTAACATCGAGATTAAAAATAGAATATTTCTACAGATAATAATTTTAAGTTATGCCAAAGATTTAAATATAAAAGTATCTTTAATATGAATAATAATAATTTTGTAACTTTACACAAAATCATCGAAGCATGCATGTTTAATGTCGAATATACTTTACTATATAACTTCCTCAATATTTCATATTATTAAGCTTATAATAATCGTTTATTACAGTTAAACCAAAGCTCTTAACAACACTACGGACCCGTTTCACAATAGTCAAGTAATTTAAATAGTATTGCTATCTCTTTCATTTCTTTTTAGTTACATGAGATAGCATTATATTTGTTTAGAAATACTTGAACATTGAAAAACGGGCACAAATCATATTCGAATCAAACTCGTCTTTGAAATAGAATGTTCGAACGTTCTAGAATCATTCAAAATCGAGTTCAAATTTTTAAATTTCGAATTTGTAAGCGCACAAAACGAACCGGCCAAACAGCGTGCATCACGATCACTGACACTCGTTATACTAAACTGAGCTTTATTCCATACACTTTGGAGTTCAGTTTGCAATGTATGGTGAAATATATCAGCTATATTTCAGCCGTCGCACGGATGACTCTGTTATAACACTAAACTGAACCTTATTCTATACGCATTAGAGTTTAGTTTACATTATCTGCGGCATGTTTTTCGACCGTTGTTTTTTCTACGTCACTACAGTCAGTTGATACACTAAACTGATCTAAATTATTTACACATTAGAGTTCAGTTTACAATAACTGCGGGCTGTAGTTCGACGGCTGTCTTCAGCCGTCGGACGAATAAGTATCAGCTGTTAAAACTAAACTGACCTTATTCTATACGCATTAGAGTTCACTCTACAATGTATGCGGAGTATATTTCGACGGTCACGCTCAATCGATACACAAACCGGACCTTATTCTATACAAATTAGAGTTCATTTCACAATGTTGGTGGATGTGTTTCGCCTATCACTCTCAATCGATACACAAAACCGACCTTATTCCATACGCACTAGAGTTCATTTTTCAATATCTGCGGCATATATTTCAACAATTGTTTTTATCATCACACTGCCAGTTGTTACACTAAACTGAGCCTTATTCTATACGCACTAGAGTCCACTTTACAATGTCTGTGGGGTATATTTCGACGGCTGTTTTTTCAGCCGTCGCACGGATCACTGTCAGTTGTTCTTGTCAAAGTTGTGGAACGCCCAATTGAAAGACGTCGTCCATGAATTCTTTTGCGCTTCCAAGAATTTCATACGGAAATGCTCGATCGCTTTCTCTTCGGAGAGATCCATTACCTGTGTGATTTTTAGAATGTAAAATGCGCTTGTTTTCTCAGCAAAATGTAAAAATAATTTAACTTTATAATTTCATAAAGGAAATAATGGGACCATAAGTTATAAAAATAATAACATAATTTGAAATAACTAAAACATTTAATATCTAATTTTATACTTTTATAGTCTTCAGTTATCTTTATGTAAAAATGAATCCCTATTTCCCTTGGTCACGGCATCACGCGTGAACGGCTTGACCGATTTCGATAATTCTTTTTTTAAGAACCTTTCTTAAGGTTCTTATGGAGAGAAAAAGAAAAATGTACCACGGGTGAAGCCGGGGCGGACTGCTAGTATTTTATAATACAACAATATTAACAAATGTATTCACTGTATATGAAAATTAGAAGAAGAAAAATATCTCACCAAAGTCTCTCGTAAGTATTGCAAGTCCTTCTCTGAACTTAACTCCGGCAGTCCAGTTGAGATCATCATAGAAAACAGCGACAGTATAAGGTGACCGTGTTTTCTGAGTATTTTAAAGGCCTGCAACAATAGAAAAATATTAATTTCATAGCAATTTTAATTTTCGGCTCTTTTTTATTTGAAATTTGAACAAATACACAGCTGTGATTTATTTTATAAGATGATTTTCTTTAAAAAAATATTTCTAAGTACGTTTTTAGTAGAAATTCATCACCCAAAAAAAGTAACAAAATATAATAAATAAAAATCACTTGACGTCACGTCACAAAAAAAATATCAATAATATTTACAACATCCGCATGAAATTTTAACCAAAATTTTTGCTATTTTCACAAAAAAGAACACATTATTTAGCCATTACATAGATACCATCTACCATACTCACAGTCTCACACAGCTCTTTGAATATCTTGAAGTCCAATTGTTCCCCCACCCCTCCCCTTTGTCCCTTATTGATCACGTGTATAAAATCGTGCGTTAGTACGAACGGCACGCGTTCCCGCTTGAAGCCGTATTTCTGCTTAAAGTGGCCGAGGAAATGGCCGAAGTCTATGTGGAATAACTGTAAAGAGGGATAAATTAGTATTTTTGATAGATTATGATGATATTATACAATTATTAGTTGGCTAGAGAAATTTGGAATTACTCAAAAAATATATTTAAAGTGAAACTTTTATTACATCGTCTCAAACTTTTAGGTCTGTGTAGCGCATGTCGCGTGACAGTCGGCTGCCGAGTAGGTATAAAGCAGTGTTCGGAAAGTTTCACTTTTACCGTGGTTTCATAAAACCACACAACATTTTTTTTTAGGATCTATGACAAGATTTTAAAAACAATTTCATTTAATTCTTTACTAATCAGGATTGGCCTTAAAAATTTAAATTAAATATTGACGCAAACGCAAAAACGGTTATGTGCAGAACTGCGTCGCACAAGTCTTTGTGACGTCATGTACTCGTCAATAAGTAAACACAGACAACAGATTTCTATGTAGTAAGTATGCGAATTACGCATACTTAAATGAAGTGTAAAGTAGTGAAACAATAACACAAATTGAATTAAACACATTCCAAAACAATTTAAATAATACTCTAATTCTAAGTTTGAATCGTACTATACATATTCTTATTAATCCTACTATTTATACAGAAAGTAACAAAATTTTACACAAATTAAGTGCACAAACACTGACCTGACCAGTCTTTTTAACCATAATATTATCTGGATGTCGATCCGCAATACCAAGCACGTAAGTCGCCACGCAGTAGCCCGCACAACTCATTGTGAATTCTTCTACCGCTTTGTTTAGTGCGCTTTCACTTTGGTTCTGCTTGCGAAGCCATTCTGTTGGAAACAAAGAAATATTTTTACTAATGAATTTAGATATAATTATTATTATATGTTGACATTATAGAATGATACAGTTAATGAAACAATAAAAGTTCATAAATAATTACACTTTGTCTATGTCTCACGTAGCAATAGGGCGATTTTTATAGTAACATTTCTGTATCTGGAGACAGAAGACTAGATAATGATTATAGGCTACTTTTCACCAATTTAATGGGTTGCATTCCCATGAAAAATTTAGATAATTACACAAAAATACCACCAACCAAAAAAACCGCATCAAAATCCGTTGCGTACTTTTAAAGATTTAAGCATACATAAGGACATATGGACGTAGGGACAGAGAAAGCGACTTTGTTTTATACTATGTAGTGCAGAGTGATTCAACTTTTTAATTTCCTTTTAAAATGGGTAAAGCCGCGGCTTAATAACTAGTAGTCAAAAACAAGGAGCCACTACAAACTCACGGAACAAATTCGCCTTAGAAATCGTGGATGCGGCATTGAACAGCGCGCTTTGTTTCTGTATATTCGCTACTGTCTCAGCCTCGTCGACCACTTCGATCATACCCACCGCGTATTCCATGGATATGCAGTTGTATGGGTTCAATCTGTGGAAATAAGATAATTATTGAGCTAATCACGGACATAATAAAACATTTTATATCTGAAGGAAAATAAAATAAAATTATTGAGCTGATAAGGAATGTTAATGATATACATATTTAATAATATTTAATAAGCATTGGTCGTGAAATTATGTTATTAAATGGTAGCTGTTGACTTTAAATAAACAAATAGACACACAATCAAGTTCAAAAATTGTCCGAAGCAAAACTCTGCCCACGCGTGTTTTTATCTCGTTCTAAATAAGCGACATAATACAGTTTGAACATTACTGCCATAAAATAAGGTGCTAATTTCAATGAATGTTTTATAAATCGACGTTAGGACATTTTTATCTACTTTCTAATACGAGAGTGTGAATATAGTATGTTGATGATGGAAAATTTATCCGTACAATTAGCACATTTCTAAAACAAGACATTACAATATAGTTCAGTGACTACTAATATAGAATCGAAAATACTTTCTTAAAGACCTTATCTGCTATTTGGTCTGTTTTATAGTACCTGTGTATAATAAATATCACATTTATATTTATAAATAAAAAAAGACGTGTGGCACTCGGGGACTGCCGCGGTAAAGCTATTGCATGCTATGCCTTCAAGCCACACCTCCGCGCCCGTCGGAGTGGGGAGCGTGAGGTTTTTCGTTACTAAATTTCTGGATTCGGTCCCCGCGCTCAAGGCCCGCGAAGGAAGCTATGCAATAGCTTAATAATTACCTAAAATCATAACCCGCGTTCTTCCATATCCTATCCATGATCCTGAGCATCTGTAACGTGAACATATCCTGTCGGAGATCATCGCCGATCTTCAATATGATCCTTATGTCCGTACCGGTAGGGTCCAAATTCTCAAACTCGAGTAAAAGTGGCCGCATTTTACTGTCTTTTACCGTGCATCGGTCTGGCCTGTAATCAAATTTAGGTTAGTAAGTTAAGTTAGGTTAGTAAACAGGCCTTGCAGTACCTTTTTAATAGACAATAATTTGTTGTGATAATATATCAGAACTGTTATAAATCTGTAAAATATAAATACGTATATATTATGTCGAAATTGTAGTCTAATTTCATGCTATCAAATTTACATCATAGCTAGCTTATTTTCTTTTTCTGTTTAAATTTTAACTTGCGTCTTGTCGAACTGTAAAACATTTTATTTTATCATTTAATGGTTTATCTAAAAAATTAAAACATTTTATGAAATTATTTTTTATTATACCCCTTTTAAAACACAGATAATAATAAAAAAATACTCACTTAATCCGCTTACAAACAAGACTAGGAGTTAACGGAGACACAAAATCACAGAGCGTCTCCATACAATGCGGTTCTTGTAAATGCTGGTTGAGCGCCGCTCGAGCTTTCGATATCTCTTTCTTTTTGCGGATGCATTGACTCGCCCCTGTGTGAGATAAGTATTGTGTTAGACATTTTGTACAAAAAAAAAAGACGGGTTGCACTCCGGGAGTGCCGGCAGAAGTGAAAACTTGATTATTAACGTTGAGCATGTTTGATATCCATCCATCTTACGCTTTTTCGATCAGGTCACGTGTCCTGACGCGAGTTTAAGATTTTATACCCATTACAGAAAAAGTGCTCCACGCCGCTAAAGAAGTTTTCACTTCAAAAATGTGATGTGTGTTGTGTATTAAAAATGACAACTTAAATATAATCACTTCGAATAATGGAAATAAATTAAAATGTTGTTACATGTGTACAAAAACATCAAAAAATCTTCGCAAATATGAACTAGCACTAATCTTAAAAATATTTCCTAGATAATAATCTATGTTATTTATCATTGCACCAATCATCGTTAAATTGTAAATATCCCCACACATCTAAAATATATAAAACCTCCTTTCTTGCCAATAAAAAAAAGCAAAAAAAAACCAACACTTGAGCTTATCCAAGCACGTGATCTGCCGCATGAGCGTGTTGATGTGGTCCTGGCAGCCGCGGCAGTACGCCTCCAGCACGAGACCGAACCGCACGCATACTGACGGCACGTGCATCTCCGAACTGTGGAAAAAAATTAAAAACATTATAGTAGGACATGGTGTGGAAGAATTTATGGTACCAAGATAAACAAACATTTTAAACTAATATTTTTGTAAGGTCAAATATAAAAATCAGCGATTAATTCAATAGAAAAAATTTGGTTGTCTGTAAAGTCGGTTTACTAGTTGAACGTGACAACGTCCGATTGTGCTTCTTTGTCGCTCGTTCCGCGCTCTCGCTCACACTTCAAGTCTTACATGGAACGCCTCAGAGCGAGGTAACACCGCATGAGTCATTTATTTCATGCGTGCAGCCGGCTCTATCGAATTATAAGACGTTGTCACGTCAAAAATATAAATGTGTAAGTTATGGCGCCAAGAATAAAAAATAATAAAGAAGACAAGAGAACTTTGCTAAAAAAACATAGAATTATTCGTCATATAAATATTGTAGTAGTTAAAACAAAACATTACTAATATTTTGCGAAAGGTCAGGAAATATTATAGTAATAAGGGAAATTCTAAATCAGGATAAAGTCAATGTTTTCAACATAAGAAATTTAACTGTGAAAAATTACATTTCAAAACTGCAAAATTGTCTTTCAATGATGACCCGTCCAGCGACACTTCTCAAGCCATTCATACTTTAAGCTATTTCTTAACAAGTTTACAAGAATTCAACATATTTTACTTATAACAGATAAAAATAACACTTGGAGAAACTTCTTCACATAACAATAATAAAATTAAATATAATATACGATTTATAAAAAGACTCACCGTAAATGCCAAAAGAGGTAGTGTCCAATGGTCATGTTTTTGAAAGCCCTCTCGAGGAGAAACCGGGCGAGATCACACGTCAGGTACGATTCGTGTTTTAACGCTTGCACTAATTGTAATAAATATAATAATAAGTCTTCGTCACTGTAACAAACATGTTTTGTTTAGTAAAGTTTCCTAGCAATTTTTATTCCTAGTTACTAGATTTAAATATATGTTTTGAAGGTTATATGACAAATTTAAACAAAGAGAGTTCTTATGTTATATTTTAATAAAAAGTTGCATACATAAAAGTAAGAAAATAATGGCGAAAAGCCTCTTCATGAAAATTTTAGTACGGCAATTTGACGAATTTTGTATTAAAATATTTTTATTCCCATTTGGACAAGATGTACAAATATCTAAAAAAAATAAACAAGTTAGTTTTTCGCAACTATATTTACTACCGACTACAACAGTAAATGAAATCAAGAATTCAGCAGTTTTATTCTACCTAACCATGATTAGAATACTATATTACTTTTTCATTGTATATACACACAGCATACAATCACTTATTTACCAAATAAATGAGCACTTTACCTAATCTTAGCCAAACACTCCACCGCGAAGCTCCTAACAGCCGCATCCGCATACGCATAATCAAGCAGTTCTAACGCAGACTCCACCCTTAACATGGGCCAATTTGACAGCATTTTGGCCACTCGGGCCACTTCTGCCTTTTCTGTCCATTCGACACATGAGAGGAGCTTGGGTAATAGTTCTGGTGCTTGCGTTTGAAAGTATTCTCTGGAAGAAGGAAAATAAAGATAAGGGAAATTTAAGACAATTATTAAAGGAACAAAACATTGTTTTTTTAGGTCTTCAATATACAATTGTAGACAATAAATCTAATTAAGAAAATTGTTTGATAATCTTCTTCTTTAATATCGGAAATTAAATTCAATATGTCTGTGAAAAAATGGCATAAATTTTAAGTGTTCAATTAAAAAATATTTGCAATTCCTGTAATACAAAAATCTCAAAAAATTTACTCTACAAAATATATATTTTTTTAATATATGAATACACATACCTGGCAGCCCATATATCTTTCTTGTCTTGTTCGTGCATTTCATACATAGGATCCTTTTCCGCTGTAGTTCTAAGTTTCTCAAAATCATCTGTTAATCGCGCCATTTCTAACGAACCATTTTCTAATTGATCAGCGTACGATCTTATTGCCTCTTGTTTCGGAAATAGGATTGGATGTTGACAGTCGTAACTAGAAATAAATAGGATATTGAGAATATCACAATGGTGCTGATCATTGAGGTTATCTCTATACTTCATTTTAACACAGGATCAGAATTTCAGCAAGATTTTCCTATTGCAAGAGTGTATGACGGCTCCAAACACGTATTAAAATTCAGAGATTTCATGGGTATAACGCTGCTTTGTATGTCATAAATTAAAGCGGCTCGTCGGAACACAGTGGGGTTTTAGTCGGTAAGATTCCGGCATAACCCACGGCTTCCCGGGGGCTGCAGGCATCTATGCAAGATTTCCCAACAAAAAAAGAGCGGATGTGCCGAACACACGTGTCAGAAGTGAAACTTCTATGGCAAGATTAAAAAATAACAAAAACGTCGCCTTACTCCATGACGTGACGGTTTGTCATGACACGAACTTGAAATTTTACTCTCAATGAAGTTTCACTTCAAAAGTCAATGCTTCGTACGTAGCTGGTCTACCAGGTCAATGCAAGATTTCCACCCTATTTTAAAGTCTACCTATAGCAAAATCAGTATCTTATCTGTACAGCCTGAAAATCAGCGCTGCTTTTGTGCAGCATTTTGCTGAGGCTGTATCCGTTTGCCTAATTGTAAGATAAATTATATAATGCGTTTGGCTGTTTTTTTTGGCAATAAATTTCTTTTCTTTCCTATGCTTCGTGACTATTTGGTCTACTCACTTGGAGAACCTGACTTGCAGCGCGGCACACGAGTCCGTGTTGGGGTTGGACAGCACGTGACTAGCTGGTCTACTCACTTGGAGAACCTGACTTGCAGCGCGGCACACGAGTCCGTGTTGGGGTTGGACAGCACGTGACTAGCTGGTCTACTCACTTGGAGAACCTGACTTGCAGCGCGGCACACGAGTCCGTGTTGGGGTTGGACAGCACGTGACTAGCTGGTCTACTCACTTGGAGAACCTGACTTGCAGCGCGGCACACGAGTCCGTGTTGGGGTTGGACAGCACGTGACTAGCTGGTCTACTCACTTGGAGAACCTGACTTGCAGCGCGGCACACGAGTCCGTGTTGGGGTTGGACAGCACGTGACTAGCTGGTCTACTCACTTGGAGAACCTGACTTGCAGCGCGGCACACGAGTCGGTGTTGGGGTTGGACAGCACGGTGCCCAGCGGGTGCAGCAGCACGTCGTCGCCCTGCGTCTCGTCCGCCACGTGCGTCCACATGAACAGGGTCACCGCGTCCGTGCGGAGCTGCTCCTTGTAGTCGAACACCATTGTGTTCACCCACGCTAGCCGGTTTATCGCGTCCTGAAAACGATATGTGATTAGATAATTATGTAGCAGAGCCACGCTTTGCTATGGTATGTCTATACTAATATTATAAAGAGGAAAGGTTTGTATGTATGTATGTATGTATGGTTTTCACGCATAAACTACTGGACCGATTTTGATGAAATTTGGCACAGATAATCTTTAGATCCTGAGAAAGAACATAGGCTACCTTTTATTGCGAAATTTGTACCACGGGCGAAGCCGGGGCGGACCGCTAGTTTTTAATAAATTTAATCTAATTAAATATTTTTGTAGAATTATTAAGAAATACTTTGACATTAATTTGACATCATCATTACAAAAAATTCGCATCTACTAGTTGTAAAATAAAAAAAGACGCGTGGCACTCGGGGACTGCCGCGGTAAAGCTATTGCATGCTATGCCTTCAAGCCACACCTCCGCGCCCGTCGGAGTGGGGAGCGTGAGGTTTTTTCGTTACGGAATTTCTGGATTCGGTCCCCGCGCTCAAGGCCCGCGATAGAAGCTAAGCAATAGCTTAAAATTCGCATCTACTATTCATAACATAAAAACACCTACCTTATTATCCTTCCCTCTCCGTTTATTCTTAGCCTTGGATATTTCATAGATAACAAAACAGAGCCTAGCCATGCGTGGTACATTGCACACTTTGATCGGAAACTGTAACTCCTCATCCCATTGAGCCTCCCCCTCTTTCGATACAACCGCGACTTTCGTCTTTTGGGGTTCGCATAGAGATTTACCACCGTGATATATACCAGCTTGGCAGACAACCTAGAAATATCAAAACGATTTTATTAAAATCTAATTAAATTTATAATTATAGCTTATTATGAGCATAGCATCAGTAAAATTTAATCGCGGTAATGTTTTAATTTACGAATAAAATTGAAATACATGAACATATATATTATAATTTTAGTTTGATCAAAATTATTGATTTTGAACTAAAATTATTTATTAAATAAGCATAATAGAAAAAAAAATCAGAAAAAATGACTAAGAATAAGTATTATTTGTACCTCTACAAGTCGTCCTGGATCAACGTTAAGGCCGCCAACAGTCTGTACCATACAAGAATAATTCCTATCTATTTTCCATGACGATTCGTGGTTTTTCTTCTTACGTATTGTATTTGACTGTTCAGATGTTAATCGTCTTCGCTCCGGTAAAGCATAGTATTGCATATCACAGCCTATAAAATAAGTGTCAATGTATTAAAAAATGTATGCAGTATATTTGTAGAAAATAAAATTTGCCATTTATAATTTTTTTAAAGAAACACACAATTCACTAAATGTATCGAAACCGGTCGTTCAATACAAAGTTTAAATTTAAATACTGAAAGTAAGTATATTATTTTTTATTGATGTTTTTGTCCTACCTAGTTATTTTATTATTAATGTTAAATCGAAAGTAAAGAAAGGCAAGTACGTACAAATTCATTGAGTATTCCCCCCCCCCCCCTATTTCAGAAAAGTCGGTTAAAATCAAACTTAATTAAACATAACAACCATACGTACACGTAATCTTATCCATACTGACGGTCATGACCTGCGGCACGCCATCCTTAGCTAGCATCTCTTGTATATACAGGAACTGTATGAGCGGATAGTCCCCAAGCAAGTACTCCTCGCGCCCGCACACTTTGAGCACGTAGTTACGCGGTTGTTCCCCCCGCATGTTGAGCGAATTCGCTTTTTTACGGAATATCGTATCTACGTGCTGTTGGGGGGTGAGGTTCACTGACACGTTTGAGGTGAATGAGATCTGGAAAGAATTAATAAATTTATTATGGTTAACGTAAATAAACAAAAAAAAATGTGTGCGTGTACTAGTGTACACACGTAAGAAGTGAAACGTCTTTATGACCTTATTTTTCAAAAAATAATTTACTATGTGCAACTTTACAGAAATACGTCAATCACGCGTGGTAGGGATAAAAACAAGATGGCGCGTAACGAAAAAATGTTACACTAAATTTTTTTCCAACCACGATAAAGAAGTTTCACTTCAATAAATAAACTTAGGCCCTTATTCTACACACTCTTGAGAATAACAATTACTGCAGATATAGTTACGTAAAAGTTTAGATGAGTTTATTTTTGGAAAGCGACAACTAACCAATTCAGAATTCATGTTACTACTATACACACAACTATACAACAATTTTAATAAAATCCATACTAATATTATAAATGCGAAAGTAACTCTGTCTGTCTGTCTGTTACTTAACCCGGCGTCATTGAGGTTGGGTCAAAATGACCCGGCTTGTTTATAATTTACAATATCTTTGTAATTACGTGCACGATTGTGCTGTTCTTTGTAGTAGCTGGAGCTAACAATGTACATTAAACGTTTTGGAAGTGAAATCCTTTCCACGTCGAGTGTACTGGGAGCTACACGCGTGTATTTTGGAAAAAGGTAAATATGACCCATCCTCACAATTGATGTAACAATTTCGCGCCGTGGCTAAGTTATCGATTTTTACTGTTGTGTATGATTTATTGGTGTCTGCAAACATTTTTTTTGATTGTTTCTGTGAATTTATGTTTTTGTTTGTCCAACAGGTACTTATTATAAAATAGGTACTATAAACGGATAGAATAGAAAATATTACGTATCATGGCGGGTTTAGACTCTTGTCTGACTCAGACTTACCTTATTATGATGATGAAGTAGAAGAAGAGGAATCATGTTAGAGTGCAGAGTGTGTTTCAAGCGGAGAAAAGCGAAAACCCGAATTCAATACCTTTTACAATAAAACTAAATATGGGGTTGACGTCGCTGATGAACTTTGCGCCTCATATAATGTGAGTCGTAACTCCAAAGGTGGCCCCTGACAATTTTTATGCCAAGTTGGATACACAGGAATTAATGCTCTTATAATACGTCACATAAATAAAAACAAACAAAACGATAAGCGACGTAATTTTATGAAAAACTTAGGTCTTGCTCTGGTCTTAGAACATTTGAAAATTCGCCAGGAATTGATCGATAGCAATGACAAATGGGCAAAATAATCAGAGAATTTATTGGTGGATCATCAGAGGAGCCACCTGCAATTCCCGCAAAAGATTTTAAGTGTGTCCGGAAATAAAAATAGTAAAAAAAAAACATTTTTGTCAAGCTTGCCCTAAATTTATTTGTCCTGAACGCATCATGGCTTTCTGTATTGATTTCATTTACAATGAAGATTCTAATTAGCTTTGTTAAAGTTTTTTTCTAATATATTAGACTTAAGTTTATAAAAATGCTATTTGTAACCAAAATTACTAGTTATTAGCGTAGGAATGACATGAAAACGTAAGAGGTCTATATTTTGTTCCTATTTTTATGAGTTTATGTCAAAGTTGATTAAAGTGAATAAAACGTTGGTTAATTATTATTTTTAATTTATATTATCAAAACCAGAATACCTATAACCTATAATAATAACACAGAATACTAATTTTCCTAAAAAGTTTAAAAATAACAACTATAAAATATATGGGTAATATTGACCCACCTCAACGTTCGCGTATCTGTTTTCTACCACAATGACGCCGGGTTAATCACGCCTAAACTACTGAACCAATTTGCATCAAATTTGGTATGGAGATATTTTGATACCCGAGAAAGGACATAGGCTACCTTTTATTGCGAAATATGTACCACGGGCGAAGCCGGGGCGAACCTCTAATATTCTATATTTATTATAAACTAGCGGTCCGCCCCGGCTTCGCCCGTGGTACATATTTACGTTTTCTCTACATTAAAACCATCCTCGTACTTAACTTAGTAATAAAAAAAGAATTATCGAAATCGGTTCAGCCGTTCTCGAGTTATGCGCTTACCAACACATTTTGCGATTCATTTTTATATATAAGAATTGCATGAAAATAGCACCTATTCACAATACAATCAAAAAAATAAAACCTTGTCAAGATTTAACAGACTCTAAGTCAGTCTCGACATTGTCACTACAACAGTAACAATGTTAAAATCGCATTTCAATTTACAAAGAGATGACAATGAAGAAGAAATTGAAATAGTTCCAGAGGAACAAACATATCATGAACACGTTGGGGAGGAAGCGGTTCCTGACGAAGAGCCGATAGTACGAGCGCCGGAGCGTGTGCTCAATCGATCTGAGATAAGCATTCGATTGAGTGTGCTAGGAAAGACTGCGGCCGGCGATGGGTATGTGTATTTGAAACTCTTGTCGGAATGTGTTGTTTTTAATAATTACAAGGTGTAACTCCTTAATACATAATCCTCCCTCCTCCCTCCTTAATATTGCCAAACTAGGCGATAAACTAGCCCACCTTCCTTCTGGAACAAAAGCTTTTTGGGCTCGCCAAAGCCGTTCAAGGCAATTTCTGTCGCCCATCTTTTCCATCTTTACACATGAGAAATGACCCGTTTACCTTTTTAGCTAGTTTAATCGAACGATATTTCAATAAATGAAGAAATAGTATTTCTGATAGATAAGAAGATACGTTACGTATTGAGAAACTCCGAAAATATAATAAGAATGCACTGCATGATGAGCATTCGGTTTTTTTAAATCAGTTTTATTTATCTCCGTTTAAATAACATGCCTAAAAATCATTTTAATTTATTCAATTCCAAAATGGCTTTTCATTTCAGGTACACATATTTGAAGGCAACTTGCACAAACATGAATTTAACAGAGATTTCAGCTTTAAAATCATTCCATCATCTACAATACATAGATGTGTCTAACAATAACTTAACTTCAGAGAGCTTACAAGTTTTATCCGAACTACCATTTTTATTATTACTGCACGCTGATAAAAACAACTTGAATTCAGCTTATTTAAAAAGGATGAAGTATCTACAAGTTATAATTTTCAATAACAACAGAATAACATCTGTGCGTGATGTATACCATCCAGAAATGAGTACTGTTGAAGTGGGCTATAATAAAATACTCAATATATATTTCGAAAACCGAATGCCGAATCTCAAATGCCTTGACTTCCGATATAATTCCATACATGATATCTCTGATATAGACTTTCCTAATTTGGACAGTCTTTATTTAGCTGGCAATAGAATTACCAGCCTTGTTGGTATAGAAAAGCTGCCAAACTTAAGGATTCTGCATGTAAGAAATAATCCTATTAAATTGCTGAATGGCTTAGACCCAGTTCATAAAAAACTGCAGTATCTCAACTTGAGGAATACCAAAGTCACGACATTGAAGCAAATTAAAAAATTAAGGGTATGTTGATTTGTTTATAATAATTAGTCATCAGTTTCAAAATTTTTTACTAATAAAATAGATGTTCAATAATGTAGCATGTAGCTTTATAAGTATTGTTATCCTTTTTATTAATTTTACTAGATGTACAACGCGGTTTTACCCACATTGCTCCACTCCTAAGTCCTAATAGTCTTAGCGTGATGATATATTATAGCCTATGGCCTTTCTCAGTAAAATATGGGCTACCTAACACCGCAAAAAAAGTTCAAATCGGACCAGTACTTCCTGAGAATAGCGCATTCAAACAATCAAACTCTTCAGCTTTATAATATGTTTTATTATTATTTGACTTAATTTTTTTTCATAAAATCTCATAATGTTTTTTTATCAGGTACTTCCTGCACTAGAAACATTAATCATAAAGGGATGTCCATACATGGGAGGCACTGGTGAAGAAGATGCCGAAGTGGCTGACGAAGAAGAAAACCCTGAACAGAGAGTGGAAGTGCTGGCTTCGTTGCCGAGACTTAAACGACTGAATAAAGGAGTCATAACTCCTGAAGAAAGGTTAACATTAATCTATGTTTATAGATTAAGTCACTTTCTCTGTCCCTATTGTATGCTTCAATCTAACTATGCAATGGATATTGATGCAGTTTTTTTTAATAAATAGAGATATTAAAGAGGAAGGTTTTAGTATACAATTTATTAGGTTTTAGACAAAGCAAGCGAAAAGCTAGTAAAATATAATTTTCACTACTTATGATTGGTTTTTATATAGCATACAATATTAAGTGCTTATTATTTAAATCAAAATTATGATCATAGTTCATTCATTTGATCAGTTATTAGATACAAAATAACAGTATATTCATTCTTTTAATATTTTCTCTCAGAATGTCAATTTTTACTTTATTTCAGAACTGAAGCTAATGACTTGATCAAACAGTGGATAGAAGAAGGTGAGAATGATGAAGAGGAAATAGAAGATGAGCACAATGAACTGGAGTCAAATGATGAAAACTAACAAGCATTCTGTTCATTAATTTAATTCAATATAAGCTTTTCTGTTTTATTTTGTCAGATTTGAGTATCAAAAACACTAATTAATAATTGAATTTATTATTTATTTTCCATTAAAAATATTGTATCAGATTAACCTCGACCAGTAAACAGATTGTAGGATGTAAATATACTTTTTCTAGATTTGAAAACATAATGTTACCTAAAATTATTTTTCTTTTTAGCAACATAGTTAATTAACATTAACATTGTTGACTACATAACAGAGGTATAATCCTTTTTTTACAAACCATATGACAGGAAAAAATAATGAGATTGAATACAACTAATGCACTTTTACTATAAAAAAATTAAAAAAAACAACCGTAACTCACCTCTGTATTGGCAACCTTAGTAACAAGTATAAAGCAATTATTATTTAAATGGCTATTAAGTGTAGCAGGTACGGAAGAACTGTCGGCCAGTCTCGGTGGGCAGTGATATCTTAGTCTCTCTAATCTTGTACTTTGAGCTCTTTTGAGTAGACTCTCTTCAGCCAAACATCGCATTCTCATCCGAAAGTCATTTACTTCTGAACTTCTTAAACTATCAAATTCATTTAAACCTGGAATGAGATAGAAAATAATATTGCAGATATCACCATAATTCAATCACTGATTATAAGAATTTTAAAGTAGGTAAAATGCAAAATATAACACCAAGAATTACAATTAAAGTCCAATTCCTTTTGAAGTAATGCTTATCTTAAAACATTGTTGTATTTATTATAAAAATTAAAAATATGAACAATCGGAATCAAATTCAAATTCAAATTATATTTATTTGCAAGAATGTAGTTACAAATTATAGATGTTTTAATTACAATATTATGTTGCTATTACATTCTACCCATCAATTGGGTGTGCAAATATTAAAATAGAAAGCTAATCGTGAAAAAAATAAAAAATAACATCTTTTCTTTTTTTCTTCTTTCTTTTTTCTTTCTTTCTTTTAAGAAAAAAACATAAGTAATCCTCACAACCATTAACTACAATATATGGATGGATATTCATACCTTTTCCAATTAAATGACTTATTTGTGTGTTCAACAAATGTTCCCCAGGCCTCTCAATAGACCTTTCTATTATCATAAGCACACCAAACACAGGCCTGATGTCTCGCACTCTCTTGTTCTCATCGTTAACCTCTTCGGGAACTGACAGCGAGTTAATGAATTGGAACACATAGCCATTCATCTCATGCAGCATCCCAAAGAGGGGCATTTTCCCCGCCATGTCCCATAGCTCCTAAAATGTGTATTCAATATTTAGTTTTTGTATCAGCAAAATGTACGGTAGAACTTGAATAAGTTTAAAAAATTTATAAGAACATTGTAGACCTTAAAATATATCCTTATTTTTATCTTTATTATATTAAAAATCCCTTTACATTGTGTAATACATTCTTAATAACTTATATCACTATCAAATCAATAAATCTTTCAACCAAAACATAATTGTAATAACAGTAGAAGTGCAAATCTCGAGATGTAAACAAAACTCATAAATCACGATAGCTTGGGGATGCAATGATGTAAACAATGTGATCCACTTTCTAAAAAATAAAAGTCACATATCTTTGTACACATTACACAATAGATTGACCCAGTTGTCTGGAACGAATGTATCAATATGTACCGAGTCGTGACTCATGGTCTCATCGGGTAACCACTAACCTCCTTGACATCTTGGAGAGTTGCATCCCAACTGACTGTTACAGGCAAGTAAATGGAATTCGGCATCAAGCATGTCAACTCTACGTAGTCGGACGGCGTGGACGTCCAATAATCCCACGTATATGGGCAACTCGGCGCAGGAACCATTGTTTGGTTTATTCTTTGCCTGATTACACAAATATTGACGGTGCTCGACACATTTTAACAACTCACTGAAAAACGTTCTCGGCGCCAGTCGCGCCTTAGGGTTCCAACTGAAAATGTAGGTATACGGAATACATTAGTCATTGTTATTGAATTCGCGATGTTGAATCATAACATTTCCTGGTATTTTGATTAGTAGGGGACAAATCGCCATTCGAAAAGAAACTGTCAATGATATTACACAAACAATATTATTTTCGGAAAAAAAGTTAAAATAATTGTAGCACCGTGTTTACCTTAACGTGAAAAATGAACATCGTTTAATCAATAATTCAAATTAATTAATAAAATCACCAATAATCACTTCGATGATAAAGTAAATAAAGAAATAGAGATTTCGTTACGTGCAAGTAGGAGTATAGTTATAGACTATAGTTTAATAATAGAGTATAAACTACCATAGTATAGAATATTAATCACCATAGATGTACTACAGATTAATAATTGTTATATTTTATCAATAATCAACTTATTTTATATGTGATTTTTTATTTTATATTATAGTTTAGCTACTATTATGTATTCTGTGATTAACACAGGTGATTATAGTGTTGGCTATTGGTCAGCATGATGATATATTATAGCCTATAGCCTTCCTCGATGAATGGGCTATCTAACACTAAAATAATTTTTCAAATCGGACCATTAGTTCCTGAGATTAGCGCATTCAAACAAACAAACTCTTCAGCTTTATAATATTAGTCTAAATATTTAAGAAAATAAATTCGTTTAAAAAATAGTTTCTGCATCTTTAGTATTATACTTACTCCTCTTTGGTTTATAATCTCTCGATCATTAAAATTAAGAAATCACTTTTTTATCACTTCCCTCACGTGTGGTGCTTGTGATTCTTTTCCACAGTTATTTTCTATTAAATATCATCGTTGAATCAAATGATCAATGTTTATAATTATAAAAACTTTACAGTATTTTGTATTCTTTCAATTAAGTAGCCGAAGTAGCCTAAGTAAGTAGCATTTAAAAATGCTCCTTAGATGAGAATTTATTATAGAAAAAAAAATCCATCGTGTAGTGGGATTTCGGATTCGAACCCAATTTCTGAACGACCATTTGATTTCAATTTTCAAATCGGTGAGGTTATTTTTTTGACATTGAAGTTTGTCTCGTGATTATCATTGAGAAAGCGCGATGCACCTTTTTTTAAATTAAAAAATGTTTGAACACTCCGTTCGAGTACCAAGAAATTTTAAAATATCTGCAAATATTGTAAAGAAAGTAGCTACTGAAGGCGGCGGTGTAAAAAATTTATTGTACGATAGCAAGCTGCGACATTTCGTAAGTAAACTTTTTTATTTAAAATATCTGAAATATACAAGTTTATTAACTTAGAACACGTAATTACAGAGAACTAATGTTATATATGCGCTTATAACGGAAACTATTAAACATGCTGCTCATATAGACAAGCTCTTCGAAGCTACTGGCATTTTAGAAAAAGAACAGCGCTTAGATCCATGGCTAGCCCGAGTTTTAACTACAGAACTGTTGTTTGGCAAAAAGGAGTTGCCTGGGCTCAGCAAACCCGAGCAAACTATTCTGAGTTACAAAGAACAATTCGAGAAAATACCACTACAACTTGATGAAGTTAAATCTGAAGGTAATATTTCTTTTTTTCAGATCTAATTCTACTTATCAACAATGGCAGAGAGCACTGAAACGGGGCCCTTAATTCCGAAACAGACAAAGCAAGCGGTGTTTGTTTTGGCGAATTTATTTTTATATAGTGTTGCTATGTTTACCTTACCTTTTATCGCTTTCTTTGGAATGCGGCACATACTTACGGATTATTATCCAGTTGATCCATTTATAAGGACCGTCTGGTCAGTAGTGTCTGCTGTTGTTGTGGTAAATTTGATTATTTGCTTATATGCATATAAAGCATATCATGAAAAAGAATATGACGAGCATGGCAATGAAATTGATCAGCATTCATATCAGACGCCAATAACAAAAGAGACCGAGAAAAGTTCATTAAACTTAAAACAAGATTAACATGCAACATTCCAAAGAGTTGGTCCAGTATTACGCTAAGTTTGTAAATTGCTAGTGTATTTGTTACTCTTTAGCAATAATAAATATTTAAAAATAATCTTTGTTTTATTCATCTATAGTCCTTGCAGATAGAACATTGTCAATTCAATAATGAAGTATATCTTCTAGAACTTTCAATGCAACAATAACTTAATTGAACAATAAACTGTGATTATTACTTTAATCTTCACTGAAAAATATACACTATGAACTATTCAAAGCATTATCAAAAATTCCTTTTAAATACCATTTCATCTGACATATACTACACCTTCTAAACATACTAATTTAGCTCCTAAAAACCTTTCAGTTCGTAGACCTCGCTATGTAAGGATAAACACCAATCTCTTGACCACGTCAGATGCCATTAGAGCCTTCCAAGATGAGGGCTACAAGTTCATCAGATGTACATCAGGATCATACAATGATTACTTGCAACAGATACAGGGTTTATCGGAATATGATTTCACGCAGGACTATCATGTGAAAACAATGTTTGTTTTCCATCCTGGCTCCAAGTTCCATGATCATGATTTGTACTTGGAAAATAAAATTATACTGCAGGATAAGGTAAATTGTACTTTCTTTTCCATATTGCAATTATATGTATTTGAAATAAAATGCAGTAAAATAAGCTCTGAAAAGTCTTCATTTTTTAATATAATTTAATGACCAGATCAAACATAAAAGTACATCATATCTTCTGAGTTCTATCACTATTTAATGAAAAATAATTTTTAAAACAGGCATTGCTATTGTTATAATCAATAAAAAAATTATAAGTTTCCATATGTTTAATGTTCTCAAAAGCAAAATAAGTGAGATTGACATAAGTTAATTATTTGGGTCCTATTCTTTTAAAAAAAATGTTTACAAATTTACCTATGATCTATACGTCTATACTATTATTATAAAGAGGAATGGAATGGAAAAGAGGAATTATGTATGTATGTATGTATGGTTTTCATGCATAAACTACTGGACCGATTTCAATGAAATTTAGCACACATATAGAGGGTAACTTGGATTAACACATAGAGGATTGGAGGGTTTTATCCCGGAAATCGCACATACGCAGGTTTTTCTTTGAAAAGCGGGTGAAGCCGTGGGCGGAAAGCTAGTATTTCATATAATAAACATCTATTATGTTTTAGGCTACAGCTTTACCAGTGCAACTGCTTGCGCCTCCACCAGGCAGTGTAGTTTTGGATATGTGTGCGGCACCAGGCATGAAAACCACACAAGTCGCCGCTTTTATGAGGAATCAGGTATATTAATTGTTTTAAAAAATATTTCGGAACAAAATAATTAAAAAACTAAGGGAAAATGACTTTATCGTCAGAGTGTATTACATATTATGTGTATTCATTTATTAATTGTGAACCAAAACATAGATTTTACGTTGTCATTGTCTTGTTAAAGTATTGAAATAATTATCATTATTTTCTATGTTATAAAAAAATAATTTTTCAGGGAAAAGTATATGCTGTTGAAAGAAATGAAAACAGATATCAAACGCTCTGTGATTTTGTTGAAAAGACCGAATCTAAATGCGTAACCACAATGCACAGAGATGCATTGGAAATCAAAAAGGGGGAGTGTGATGATGTAGAATATATTATTTTGGACCCAAGTTGTTCTGGATCAGGTAATAATTAAATTCATTTTCTATCTTCCATATATTATGTACTTACCGAGTCCTAAAATTTTCTAAAGCTTCGCTTTTAAACATTTGAATTGGGATATTTGGAATAGCTGTCACACAAAAATATTATCTTACTAAATTAATCAAGAATGAAACTATATTATGAAGAAAAACATATTGGTAAGTATATTAAATTCTATAAAGTTAATTCATTAGTCTTCATTAATAGTAATAGCTAATTAGACGCTCTTAATCATAATAGTTTATCACATTAATAGCAATAATTTAATTATTACTTTTAGAACAATACATTTATTCAAGTCAATTTAAAAACAGGTATGCAACTCTCAGTACACAACTACGTGGAAGACGTTAGACTCGCTCGTCTAACATCCCTACAAGAGAAATTCCTAAAACACGCTATGAATTCGTTTCCGAAAGCCAAAAAAATTGTTTACAGTACATGTTCCATATTCCCAGAAGAAAATGAAAGAGTTATATCAAATGTTGTTAAATCTTCTCGTGCTAAATGGAAAGTTCTAAATGTTAAAGATCTGTTGAAGGAACAATGGAATAATTATGGTTCAGGAATGTATGGTGAAATGGGAACACGGTGTTTATATGCACGACCAGAATCGGATATAACTACGGGATTCTTTTTAGCAGTGCTAGAAAGAGATCCTAAACAAGTGGATAATACAGAAAGCAATGAAGCGGTAGATGAAGAACTTGCTCAGAAAAGAGAGAAAAGGAATAAAAAACAGACAAATGAAGAAACAACACCAGAAGCGGAAAATAACGAACAAGATGGTGATGAAAATTCCGAAAATCAAAAGAAAAAGAAGAAAAAATCAAAGCATAAAAAAGATATAACAATAGCAGAAGAAGCAGAAACCACCGTTGTTAATGAATCGAGTGAGGATATAAAATGTAAGAACCAAGCAGTTGAAGCAAGTTCTGAAAATGGAGTAGATTGTATTGAAGTAAATACTGAAACAGATAGGGTAAAACAAAAGAAGAAGAAGAAGAAAAAACGAAAAGATTTGAGCGAAGTTTCTGAAAATCATGAAATTAATTCGAATAATGATGAAGTGGTTGGCACAGAGGTTAATTCGGATGAAACTGAATTACCCAAAAAGAAAAAGAAAAAAAGTAAACATAAAGAATTGATAGAAAATGTTGTACAAGAACAAACTCAAGAAGATATTCATAAAGACGTTGAAACAGAAACATCAACAAAGAAGAGAAAAAAGTTAAAACATTCTCTCGAAGAGGTTCCGGAGAATGATGAGGTTGAACCAGTTAAGAAAAAAAAGAAAAAGCATAGCAAAGAGTAGCATTTAGCTACCGTATTTTGTATGTTTTTTAATAAATTTTTATTGACTATTGTCATTTGTTTTCATTTTCCTTAATTATTGTAGATCTGGCTTAATTTAAGTACGCTTAAAGTATGCTAGAAAATATTTACAAAAATAAAATAGGCGTGATGCGTTTCATACGTGAATGCATTAGTTAGAATGTTTGGATGAAGAGATGTATGGACTTTTGGTATTCACAAGACATATCAACAAGTCATCTATCAGATAAGCCACAGAGATAAGCACATAGGCTACTTTCGACCCAGGTACTACCCGGCTAGGTCGCGAAAGAATTCTAACAAATACCCGCGGCCCCATCATTAAAGCGGCTCGACGGAACACAGTGGGGTTTTAGTCGGTAAGAATCCGACATAACCCACGGCTCCTTCCCCGGGGGCCGTGTATCTTTGGAAGATTTCCCCACTATAAAAAAAAAGGTACTACCCGGAGAAAAGCCGCGTGTTATTGTTAGTTTGATAATAAATAAATTTCGATTAGACACAGATTACATATTTACTTTCAAAATTAGTAGTTATCTAATTATTATTAAACATACTCGAAAAAATTATTAATTTTGTGAATACGCATCGTCGTGGACAAACCAAAAACAATATTAACTAATCTTGTGAAATTAATATTTGTCTAGCAAACCACTTGTCGTACATACAAGAAATATTTATAAACTAGCTTTCCGCCCGCGGCTTCGCCCGCGCAGTCAATGAAAAACCCGCATAGCTCCCATTCCCGTGGGATTACTGGGATAAAACCTATCCTATGTCCCGGGGTAAAAAGTAGCCTGTCCTTTCTCGGGTATCAAAATATCTCTATACCAAATTTCATGCAAATTGGTTCAGTCACGGACATATATCAAGATAGACTAAGCGAGTGTATGTACTTCCCGTGTCCAAACTACGATTATGAAACTTACTTGACGCTGGCCTACACTCAGTCCGCGCTTGCAGTTCGCCAAGGAAAGACGTGAAGCTGAATAAAGTAAAATGCCGAATTACGCCGTTATAAACTGTAGAAACTCCACAGCTGTGAGTGGCCGAGTTAGCAGAGATGTTTCCTTCCACCGGTAAGTAATTTTCTAATCAGAATATGCACTATTTATTTTAAAATCAAATAAAGAATATCTGTGGAAAACGATCGTGACAAACACGGATACCAAATCATACGAAATGATTCGGAATACATTGCGGCTTTTACTTGGCACGGTAAAGATCGCGTCGTATGATAACAAGCAATGAATAGCGTCTTCTCATTTTTCTGTTCTCATTTTTCTGTCCAATTTTGTGGTTAGTGATGTTCATTTGATGCAACAGTTCTCGATTCTAATCGATTTTATAATCGAACAGATAAATGATAATTTGAAGGAGCAATTTTTCAGAAAAAGAGGCATAGATTTTTTTTGTCATTTAATACGACTTGACCTAGAACTTTTAAGTATTTTAATACAAAGGTACTAAAAATAAATATTATGACATGGACGCCATTAGTTAAAGTGTCATCTTGGGAGTTTTTTAAGAAAACTCCTTATTGCTTAGACTATGTTTGTTTTTTCAGTTTTCCAAGTAACCCGAACATAAAAGGAAAATGGATCGATGCAACGGGACATAAAGATTGATTGATTGACAGTTTCATTACTTTCTTTCGATGGCCTCTCTAGTACGTAGTACATGGTAACTCAATGGGCATATGTAAGAAAAAGCTAAAACACATTAGTTTACTTGTTAGAATATTAAAAGGTTTATAACTTTATTTTATCATCCCTCTGTCTATGGTAATTATCATTTTTCTGTCTTGAATCGATTTAGTAATCGATTACGATTCATTTATTTGACTACCTCTTAGACATAGATCTAGTTTGATCTGATTTCTTTCGATTTACTTCGATGGGATAGGACGATACTAGAATCGCCGCGCGAGTGGCGGCCTAATCGATTTAGCGTAAAATGAAATTAACATCACTAAAAAGCGCTCGTGACGTCATAACGCGTCAAGGTCAGTACAAAAAATATGACACGCTTGGTTTTCATACAGATCGCGGTACTTGCGTTGTCTACTTATATATACATGTCTGTGGGTTCAGTAGTTAAGGCGTGATTGAGTAACAGACAGACAGACAGAGTTACTTTCGCATTTATAATATTAGTATGGATTTGTACCTACATATTGTACTAAGTAACGCATATTTATATAAAATACGTTTACGATTGATAAATTGGCTATAACCGTTGCATTGCACGCCAGACCGTCACGAACTGTGTCGTGCGTCCTTATTTTCAACACCCACTCTTACAAAAAATATGTAGGTACTTTTCCTATAAATGACTCAAAGAAATGCATATATAATAAGTGGGTACCATGTAGGTACTCCACTTTTTCATTGTGCCTGAAAGTCTAGTCTAGATGTATTATTATGTAGTATATAATTATCATGAATGAGTGAATGGGGTCAAACTACAAAAACGACCGTTTTGACGATTGTAGCACAAGTGTGTTTTCCTTTTTAGGGAAAAAGCAAGAAATCCCTGATACCCTGACATACCTAGTAGCTATTAATATACCTAACGTGGATGACAAAATATTTTTCTCGTCCGTTATATTTATATTTAACTAGCTTTCCACCCGCGGCTTCGCCCGCGTTTTCAAAGAAAAACCCGCATAGTTCCCGTTCCCATGGGATTTCCGGGATAAAACCTGTCCTATGTGTTAATCCAAGTTACCCTCTATATGTGCGCTAAATTTCATAGTAGCTAATCGGTTCAGTAGTATTTGCATGAAAGAGTAACAAACATATATACACATACACATCCATCCTCACAAACTTTCGCATTTATAATATTAGTAGGATTTAGCTTACACATTATAGCACTTATCGCATTACAACTGTCTACAACACCACATGAAACGTAGTTACCTAGAACAAAAAATGAATTTATGTATTGAGTACTAAGGTACTATAACAGTAACGACTACATGGATTTCATTATTCCATTTACACACCAATCGTGACGTGTTGCTATTTGGGTTAATGTGTCCTTCAAATGTTACAATTTTACTGATATCTTGTAGCCTTGGGCTAAATAGTGCGTAAAAGCAATTGAGATAATATTTATAAGTTTATTTAGATGGCCTTTCATAAGCTCAATTCCCTCGCTCTTGTACCAAATATTTCCTTCGGCATTAGAAGAGCTATTACGTTATAGGATTACCATCTGAAAGTCAAAACTTTTCGAAAACGTAAGTTTCTTAATTACAACAGAACAACACAAAATTTTCCTTGCTTCTAGAAATAAAACATACATTTATGAAATAAAATATTAGTTATATAAATATTTAAATATTATCACCCTTACCAATTCAATACCTAAATTCGTTATTTCACGTAGTGTTATTTCTAAGTTTAGTTTATTTAGACGATAAAAATGTCGTCTACGTAGCCGTAAAACAATAAAATTGACTTATTTTCTTTAACGAAATCTTTTACTAACACGATCGAATCGAAGCAATTAGTAAATCACCATAAATTTGGTTCAAAGAATTTAAGTAGGTTTCAATAACTTTGGAATACAAAATCATTTAAAGATTATAAATAAAGTGTTTTATACATACCTACACAAGCGGTCCGCCCCGGCTTCGCCCGTGGTACATATTTACGTTTTCCGGGATAAAATATAGCCTATACGGATTCGGAAGAATCCCTCTAACTCTAAGAGCTAGCGCGCACGAGCAACTTTGTCTCCGCAACTATTTTGTCTCCGCAACTATTTTGTCTCTCCCACCTATGGCTAGTATGAAAGTGCGCGCACGTAGCGACGCAACTCCCCATACAATTTATGGGAGAGACAAAATAGTTGCGGAGACAAAGTTGCTCGTGCGCGCTAGCTCTTAAGTAATGGTAAAAGAAATTTTGAAATCGGTCTAGTAGTTTTTCAGCCTATTCAATACAAATATACAGGGATGAATCATTGGATGATTACGTTGCCTAGCAACGCTGTTTTTCTCGGCCTAGGGCGTACCATCATTTGGGCGGCGCCTACATTTGATCTAGTTTCAGCCAATCACAAGCGGAAACACTCTATTATGACAGTCCTGTCACTCAAATAATCATATAGTATGATACTTTTAAAGGCAAAATAAATCATGTGTCTTTACAATAGAGTAGAATTTCGCTTGATAGCTCTTGTTTAATGAGCTTCCGTTATTGAACTGACGACCGAGTGGCGGCACTCCCAATGAATGGTGTAGGTATTTATTTTTATAGGTTCTATTTTTCAACAATATAGATATTTAATAGTTTATAAATATTTCAAAGTAGGAAATATGAATCAAATAGCATAAAATAATAAATATAATGTTTATAAGAGTGCTACGATATTCGTAGCACTGTGCTACGACGCAGTTTCTTACGTCCTTAAAGATGATTTAAGTTTAATTGACATTTTAATTTTTAATTAAATCGAATAAATAGGTTAAAGATTTTATTTCTTTTGCATAAATTACCGACACAGTGTATGAAAAACAGTAATAATTGAAAGCAAGGTATAATTTATATAATAATGACTGTTGAATGTGGGTATAAAATCTAGAAATATAATTTATGCTATACTCATGCTCTACTTTATTTAATTACAGTCGCTAACTGTAACCTGAAATTATATGGACTATAATTATTCATTTCCTAAGGAAAGACATTTTTTTTTCATGAATGACCATCACTACATAGTATAAAACAAAGTCGCTTTCTCTGTCCATATATTCTTCTGTATGCTTAAATTTTTTAAACTACGCAACGGATTTTGATGCGGTTTTTTTTTTCAAACAGTGATTCTAGAAGAGGATTTTAGTATATCATCTATTAGGTTTAGACAAATTGGGAGATGCCGCGGACGGGCGGTTATGCTAGTTTATGATAATTCTGGAAGATCGAGTAAGGCTCGAGTTGTCATTGCTACAATGTTAGTGCCTTTATGTATCACATAATTACCTGAAAAGTTTTGAAACAACAAGTAACTTTGTATTGTTTTAAAAAATAGCGTAAAAAATATTTCATAATTTATGTAAATTCATGACGCAATTTACATAAGCGATTGTGAAAATGCTTACACGTCGAGTATGAAATATTTATCAAGGAATTTAACATCATTACCGCAGAAAATAACATATAATTGCAGTTTAGTGTGCTTACAGTACTTAACTCGAGTAAATTCGTGAAATTCTAAATCCCTGTTTGCCGTGAATCGTTTTGAGGTTAGGACACACGTGGCATCGTTAAGTATTACAGTACGCATTTTTTAAATTTAAATTCAAAACAGAAGTTTATTATAATTTACCTTTAGTACATAGTTTTCAAAAGGAGTAATTCTGAAAGGATGCTTATAAAGTTGCTGAGTATTATTTAAGAGCAAAACTTATCTAATAATATAATATGGAAGACTTATTTTTCAGTAATGTTGTTGGTGGATGTTTACAAAAATATTTTAGTGGCGTGTGTCCCTTACCTTTATCAGATAGGTTAATTTCCTCATTTGATTTTATTACCTGATAAATTACTTTAAAAGTGTGACTAAATCAAATAAGAACAATCCTGTTGTAGGTAATATCAATCCTCCTTCCTTGTTTTTAACGTCTCTCTATTTTAAAGTAAGTGTCTTAATCGTTATTGTTGTAGGTTGAAATCGAAAAAATATTCTAAATTAACTTTATAACCGTAATAAAACAAATATCCATTTATAAGCCTGTAGCCTGTAGGCACAGAAACTTCTAGAAACAATATATATGATTGTTTTGCCAAGTCATTCGCGTGTTTCATATCGATATTGAGCTCGCATTCGTCTCAATTAAGCAGCTTATTATATTGAAATAATGTTCATTCGAACACTATTTGCTCTAAGTTCAATTATTTTGATTATTTGATTAATGATTCGTATTTCATATATCTGAAAATGGCCAAATATGTAATGTTAAGTATTGTTTATTAACAACAAGATAACAATTTAAATTAACGTCTAAAATTCCATTATATTATCATATTCACATACTAAAATTGCAAGCTCAACACGGCACCCTATTTAGGTTATTGATTATTATGTCCTGTTTATTGTAGCCTACGTCAGGTGAAAAGTTCCTGAAAGCTCACGTAAGCTGAAATATATCTTGGCTTATGTTGGAAGGGCTATTTTGACCTATATTGAATAATAATTGGGGAGAGCGGGGATGAAAGTCACATTTTTAACTTTTTTTATGTAACTTCCAAAATACGTTGTTTAGGAATGATATTTGTATACCAAAAGATAGTGTAATTATTCTGTTACAAAATAAATAAACGTATTTTTGTGTAATATTATCAGTTGTAGAAATATTTTGTATTTTCACTCTAAAGAAAAATGTGACTTATAACCCCGGGTCAGGCATGGTTGTCACAATGCCTAGGGTAGGTAGTCACGTACTAAATAACAGGCAATTTATAAATAGAAAGTCACACTTTGGTCTTATAATTTTACGGAATAATTTTTAATTAAGAACTCTTAACCAAATGAAACCGTGTCTACGGTCTTTATTTCAGTCTGAATATTAATCAATCACAATTTTAGCAAACAATAATAATCGTGAGTCAATATAGAGTCATCAAGGACAGATGGACTTCCAGCAGGTTTGTTAGGGTTATTTTCCGGTGTTGATTGAAAATTTACGGCTAAAACAAACAACCTCAAAACGCAATTAAAGTCATCTCGCATACAGGGGGCTGGTTGATAGGTGACAACCAGCCCCCGAAAATTTGTGACAACGAGCCCCATAACACGTTTTATGAAAATAAAATTGAAAATAAATTCCGATCAATGAATATCTAAAAAACTATACTACGATATTATAAAACACATTTCATCATCATCAAATGAACTGAAAGATTATTACTGTAAAACAAGAACGTATAATTATGAGGTTCGACACAGCAGCACAAAAATTTACTTTTGCTGTGCGAAAACAATAAACACGTGTGAGGCCCTCACGGCAGATCGGAGCGGTCTGACGCGAAGTTGGGACAGCGTTTTCACTGTATCGCTCTTGCCACGCTGTTCAACAGACTTATTCGATAGTTCAGTTTTGTGTTAAGACCGCTGTGACAAACAACCCGTGAGACAACCAAACCCGGTCTCCCTACGCACAAATTCAAATTACAACGATAGGTATAGGTATAAATATATATGTAAATCAAAACTACTACTAATTTCGCTATTCTTATCTTACATATTTACTTAATTTTCAAATCTATAAAACACTTAAATCACCAACAATAAGTGTTTTAAAAGAAAGCTCTATAAAACATGATAAAAAGTTAACTTTGCTCGGTATAGAGAATAAAAAAAAATTAAAGACGAATATGTATTTATAAAAATTAATTTACGGAAACATGAATTGATAAGTCCTCTGTATGGATGGTTATTTACTCACAAAAATAACACTGAAAATTTATCTTGACTTTCACCGTTTTACAAAACATCCGCTTTCGGCCATAATTCAGTACGGAAATGGCTATTAACCAATTATAGTCTTTATAAACATCGCAAGGAACGAAAAACTTTAAGTTTCTGTTGAGGCCTGTAGCGCTAGGTGTAAAGTGTGCGTTAGGTTAGCGAGACTACATCCTGGCCAAATGGAAGTTAAATACAAAGAAGACTCACAAATGTACAATATTTTTTATTAAATTCAGTATATTCACTTTATTCTAATGAAAAAATGCAAAGTGGCTTGCTTTGTAGGGCAACTCCATCGTACGATCTTTTACTTTATCTTTATAATTACGAATATTTATAAAGCACATGCAATGCTATAACATAAAACATTAATTGCATTTTAATACGCTAACAATTTCAAAGCATAACCATTTCGTGTTACCACAACGCACACGGGTGCGCTGGCCTGACCACCCCGCCATACCGCGTACAATGGCGAACGGTCACTCGAACGGTCTCTCAAAACATAACCGGTCGACTACCGTTCCATTATAATTACCCATTTGCATATACTTCACTCAAGAATAAACAACTTATAAACATTTTCAATTAACAGACAGTGAATACTTTTATGTGTCATTTATTTTCCCGCGCTTTTCTGTCAGCGTACAGATTAAAAATTGTTTATTCCGCGTAGAATGAATCGTGCGTAGGAACTTTAAAGCAATGTTTTAATTGTGTTTTATATTTTTTTAAATATCGACATGGCATCAGAAGAGCCTGCTGCTGCAACTGTGGTAAGTGCCTATATTTTTAAACTAAGAAAATAATAATAAATAGATATTTAAAAAAAATATATAGGTCAAACCTTTTAGTTTAATTTCTTGTGCTTGTATTCTTCTTCTACTTGAAGTAAAAAATAATAACCAGTTTTAAAATATTAGTATTTAATCAACAATGCTAATTTTTGCTTTGCTTTCATTCAGAAATCCAAGAATGCAGGTTATAACACAGCCAATTAAGTACAAATATTTTCTCCTTAATCATTACTCATTAATCTCAATAATTTTTAAAGTACAGGTAACAGTTATTACATTAAATACTCAGATATACATTGGAGTGTTAATTATTCCAAATTTATTTGCAAAAGTAAAGAATATTTTTTCATTTCATTTCATTTCATATTTTAATTGCTTACTCTATAGAACAATAAAATGTATTTCATGAATGAATCATATTATTATTACAGTATTTCTTATAACTCGAAGTCCGCTCGAACCCTCGTGGTCATGCTTAAAGTTACTTAGTCACGCAGTAAGCCTACAACTAGTTAAAGTTATCAAAAAGATCTATTGATTACTTGACGTTAGGTTAACTTGAAAAATTGCAGTGCTGACCTAATATTAACATAATTGGACATAATTTTACATTTATAAATGTCTAAGTTTCTTACTCACGAATCTTGTATAATTAAATACAATTTGTACTGTATACGTATTTCAGTTCGACACGTGTTACTACATATAATATAAAAACTTTGAAAACTGAAGGTCATGCTAGAATTAAATAGCATGAATGAGCCTATCTATTTCATGCGTAGTCGATGGAGTAACCGCAACGTCACTGACCACTCATTGCCCAGTCGACCGCTGAATTTTCGCGCGTAATGTCGCGTCGTCTGCAAAACAAACCGCGTCCAAAACCACGCACTCGTTCGCAGGTCGCTGAGCCGCCTCCAGTGGACCCCGTACCCCAGGAACAAGACCAGCAGGCAGCTTCTGACGATGAAAAGGAATCAGAATGGCGCGCATCACGTCCGGCGTCTCCACCGCAAAGAACAGATGATATATCTGAAGGTTCCGAAGCCACTGTACGACCAGTTAGACCGGAACCGGTCAGCCGATACGCAAATCTCAATTACTGGAAGGCCAGACGGGTGACTTTCTATCGGAATGGGGATCCGTTTCATCCCGGCGTAGAATTCCGATTCAAGCCGGGTAGAGACTTGGTGTCCATGGACGCGTTGCTAGATAGATTGTCAGAGAGACTGGAGCTTCCACGTGGTGCAAGATTCATCTTTGGGATGGACGGTGATCGGAAATATAGACTGGAGGAGTTAGAAGACGGGGCGTCCTACGTCGTGTCGTCGTACAAGACGTTCAAAGTAAGTATTTCATATCTGACCTCGTTTTATTTTCTTGGTAATCTTATATATAAAAATGAATCGCAAAATGTGTTGGTAAGCGCATAACTCGAGAACGACTGAACCGATTTCGATAATTCTTTTTTTATTATATTCCTTGAAGTACGAGGATGGTTTTTATGTAGAGAAAACGTAAATATGTACCACGGGCGAAGCCGGGGCGGACCGCTAGTAGGTTATAAATTAAAGGTAAGTTGAAATAATTAGTCATGAGCACATGTGCCGTGCGTGACCCGTGCCAAAAGAAGTATATAAGTTAACGTGGCGCGATACGATCACACCATTTGCTTTACTTCTAATTTTTTAATAACACGCAGTAAATAATGCCACGTCCTGTCTCATTTGTTTCTACTTAATTTTTGTATTTTATAGCCAAATTATAAGCCTTGAGTTTTTTTATACAGGTAGATACAAAATATTAGGACGTTAGTACCAACAATATAAATAATGCGATAAATTGGCTTCATAAAAAATAACGCTACTTAATACGCATATATGATAATATCAATTAATTTTACAAAAAAATATACAAAGCTAACTTTATCATCTTGTCTTCATAAAACAATGCAAACAATGTCCTATATGAGCTAACTCTCATCAATCCTCATCATTTGGCCCTCATCAAGCACCCAATGATCGTAATTGTAATATTTAGGGTATTTAGTTTAAATCATTCCGTTCGAGGCTACGTCCTTGCCCAGATTTAGGTCACAGGATAAGGCACGCACCGTTTGAGTCCTCACTATTTGCATTTTGATTACATAACCAATTTTCTTCAATACAAAAAACTAATTGCAAACAAATTCAACCTAAACGATGTTATATCGTTTAAGGAAACCGAATAATTACGCAGAACCTAATGTTTGTTGTATTCGTTTCTGAAAACTCTTGATTGCTCTGATTATGTATTATTATATTTTTATTTAGTTGCATGGAAAATTGGTGCGGGTATACAATTCTGCAGTTTCTTTAATTACATAACAGGGCACGTTTTCGTGAATAACTTTTACAGAATATAATTATGATATGTTACCAGACAGTATACACGACATCGTACTAGATATATTTACATTTTTCATTATTTACTTTTATCTTTTATCGAGGACGAGACGTATCTAACTAAATAAACAAAAACATTGCTATCTATTTTATCTTAAACTAGCTGCTCCGCGCGGTTTCACCCCCGTGGCTCCACTCCTGTTGGCCGTAGCGTGATGATATACCTATAACCTTCCTCGATAAATTAGCCATCTAACGCCGAAATAATTTTTCAAATCGGACCAGTAGTTCCCGAGATTAGCGCGTTAACAAATAAACAAACAAACTCTTCAGCTTTATAATATTAGTATAGATAACAAAAACTTGATATCCTGTTTCAATAAGCTATATCCAATTCCACCTTTTCCAAGACAACACTAACGTTCAAAACGTTAATTATTTAAAACTTAAGTGAATAAATGAATTCAAACTAAGCTGTATATAGAATATGAACACAAGCAAGCGGCCGGTTGGCATCGTTTCAGGGGGCAATGCTCCACCTTGCACTTACAATGCATCACGGTAGAACCTTAACATCTAATCTTTAAACGCATGAGCTATTGCCGCAATGAAATTAATGCTTTGTGTTCATTATACGTCCTGTGGAATGAAATGTTTCTTTGTTTAAAACACGTTGTTTGTGTAACACAGTTTTAGTGGCTTCGGTTTGATAACAATATGCTTGATTAATTAAAGCTTTTTAAAGTTGTAAAATGTTTATGTTAAAATTTGGAACAGCCACGAGTACACGGACAAAAGTATGACGTCCATGATACCAAATCGGTTCAGTTTTCATGTCTTTTTTATGTCTTCAAATCTATAAATTATCTCAATTAATAATTCTTACTTATTTTTATTTATTTATTCCTGATCTCAATACAAACTGTTAATTATAATTCAAATTTCATTTAATTACAAGAATGTAGTTACAAAAAAGGTGTTATTACAATGTTAAGGCGCTAATACATTCTACCCTTATGGGTGTGCACTAACAATTTATAATTTTATTTTATATATATATAATATATTAAATTTTAATTTATATATTGCTTGTTTGGCGACCCTTTTAATTAAAACTACTATAATTAACGTATCACGTATGAAATTTTCATAATATCAATTACTAGGCAAATGAAAGAATCATGAATAAAACATTACCGAGTGAATAATACATAAATCTCGTTTATTCAAGTTGCGTAGCATATTCGTAGCATCGTAGGTGACCGTAGCGTTGTAGCGGCGTAGAGTCGTAGCGCCTCATATCCGCGTATTCTAACTTGTAGTAAAGGTTTAGTAAATCGACGGTTATTATAATAAAATATGTGATTATTATAAATAAAGTGATGCGAGTGCTATCGTGCCTAAACTAACAATGGAATATATTTATCGATACATGGAATTGGAGGAAGATGATACATATTTGTTATGATTTTGAATTGTGAACATTAAATTACGTTTATTTGTTACGTTTAATCGATTCTTACTCTTTACATTAAATATACCTTGCCTAATATACATTGTGTATAGACATATATCGCGTTCAGTATTACCAAGATAACATGGCATAACCAGTCAACAATAAATAACCTCTAGGTTATTATATTACTTTAGTAAAAGCCTTTCACACCTTAGTTATGTTAAAGTAAAAATGCGGCATCTTAACGACCAAGGCGTGCCTGTGAAGTCATGTTGTAGATACAATTTCGATCAAAGCTATTATTTAAGGTGATTGCAACGATCTGTTCCCAGCCAATATCCCGCTAGATGGCGCTGAATTCTACATTTCTAGTTTATTTGAGTTTTTGCGTAATTGGAATAGTCATCAAACCTAGGAATAGTCATGGCGGTTACTGAATATTATATTTTATTGAAATATGTTATATCATTGCCTTAAAATCCACCCAATTCGGTAAAATTATGCGTTTTAACATCTGTCATTGCATACAGGGTCGTTTACACACACAGACGTATACAAAAATGATAAAGATTTAACTCTAGATGGCGTGAATGTAAAGCGCGTCACACACGGTGAAGATACTACCTATAATATTTTATCTAATCTAGTAATATTTTATATTACAGTATCTTAAGGTATCCGGTATCAGCGTTCTGACCATCATTTTTCTTTTTTCGCTGTAGAACCGCCATCCTGTTACAAATGACCCACAAAGGAGAATGACCACGGGTGGTATCGGTAAAATTTTAGTTGTGCCACGTATTCGTTATATTGTTAATTCCTATTTGTATTTATAATGATCATATGTATCAATATTAAGTCTTAATTAAACCGGATAAATTGAAATAATAGTAAAAGTAAAAGTTTTTCTTTTGAAACATGTATGAACTTTCGCATTAGTAGGAAGTAGGATTGTTATAAAAATAAAAGTTATATTTGTTGGCGTAAACTATTTTATTGTAATTTTGGGAAATAAATAATGTCAAAATTGATTACCTACAATAAAACGCAGTTTTATTTTATTACCTACATTACACTATTGTTTTTTTTTTATCAAAACATGTATTTGAAGTAGCAAATATGATATTATGCTGATCCAAGCATTTTCACTCAAAACTAATATCACTAATGATTTGTAAAAGTAAATTATTTCAAAATACATTTCATAACCAACAAGTAAGAATAATTATTCATACAACAACAAATCAAAAACACTATTTACTATGGAAAAAAAACCAGGAAGGTGAAAAACATATTTACGATTTCGATGCACTCGACTTTTAGTAAAATAATAGGTAAAAATATTATTATGGTTTTGATCACAGACATATCTGTGGTTTTGATTTTAGCTACTAGTATCAGAAAGCTGCGTGTTCAATGCACGTCGGGGTCCCACAACTGTGGAGGAATGAAGGTAGAATACCTCCATCGAATAAGTGAAGTTTCTCGACATACTCGATTTGCCGGCCGGCCTCAATGAAGATTGTCCGAAAGTTGTATATGTGCTCTGTAACGAAAAAATTTCGCTAGCGCGATTCAGAGTGAGGTGTCGTACAATATACCTAATGAAGTTTTTCATCTTTTTATTTTACTACAAATACAAAATAAAAATTAAACAATGGTAATGTAAATTCTAGACAAACTACTACCAAAATACAATTAGAACAAAAATCATTTGACTTGTTTATTTCACCCAGAGGCCAGAGGCGGCTCGTGACAAAATTGTATAGGTGTTCACTTGAAATAAAACAACGAAAATACAATAGCGTTCGGGATGATTTATTACAAAAAAATGAGCACCACATTTTATAAATGTCTATAACACTAAAAATTACAAAGTACAGGCTATTTCAAAACGAATTCAATGACTAGGTATCAATAATTAGTAAATCACCGAATTTGCATTCGCGAGCGTAGGTATCCATAGTGTTTGTCACTGACGGTCACTGACCTCTATAACTTATAGTTATAGAGGTCAGTGGTGTTTGTTGTGTAAACATGTATGTATTTGAGTAGTTAGTAGCATATTATATTCTGAATTTCTGATCCATGCCTATTCACTCAAAACTAATAACACTAATGATTTGTAACAGTAAATTATTTCAATAGGTAGGTATTTGAACATTTCCCAACAAGACGTAAGAATAATTATTCGTAGGTATACAAGATACAATAACAAATCTAATACACTATTTATTATTTTATTATTTACTAGCGGTCCGCCCCGGCTTCGCCCGTGGTACATGTTTACGTTTTCTCTCCATAAGAAGTAATAGCTAGAGAGCTAGCGCAAAGCTACCTGTATGTATTTGACCAGACCTGGATTTTTGTGTGTTGATTCCCCTATACCTACTATACATGAGATGAGGAGTCACTAAGCCCAGAGTGGTGGACGGGGCGCGCGCTTAGGTAAGACAGGTGGAAATTTTTGGCGAACTTTGAAACCATTTGACGACGTCTGCCATTTTGATATTTGAAAATAGATTATTATTACTATCGGAAAATAACAATGGCAGACCATTATCACGCGGATAACATTCTGGCAGACACTTATGAAAGTGCTGAAAAAAATACAATTTTGAAAGTATTTGACCAGATCTGCCATTCATATATTTTATTTATTAGGGTCTTAAAAACTTATTTTCGAAACGGCAGACATTTTCATTGCGTACAGACTTCAGCAGACAACAAAACTTTACAGACTTGACGCATGCATTTATGTTGAAATGTTCATTCATCATCACTATCGTATGGCGTTGTGTGACTCGTCTTCATAATCCATTGAATCGGATTCTGTAAAAGTAAAACGTAAATTATATAATAAAAGAAATGAGTCATTATAAACTTACCTAGTAAGGCAATGCCTTTGATGTCGCACGATGCCGCCGCGCCGCCAGTGTAGGTACTTCTGCTGCTACATGAAAATATGCTAGGGTTGCAACAAATGGGAAATAAAACAATTGTGATTATTACTATTATGATGTAATCATTTATTCATATTATGTACATTCAAAACAATTGCTATTATTAAATCTGATGTAATTATTTTTTCATAAATATATAATTATTATTAATTACATAATATATTGCACTGTGAAATATTTACGTATCACTTTATTTTTGATGTTCTTAATTGTCTTTTATAAAATTTAAGTGACGCATTCGCATTGGGATCAACAATCCGATAAGAAAAGAATGGAGACAACATATACATAGCTTTGATTTCAATTCTACAGATACAAAATATACAATCTATCTAAAATGATACAACGGATGTTTCCTGCGTTTTCTCGTCAAAATACCGAAACAACGTAATTATTGTATAGTAGTTGGGCGTGAAAGTAAAAAAACAAATGAAAAGTGTTTTCCATATGATTATTTATTAAATTTACGCGATTAAGAATAATTTCAACGATACAATTTAGTAACCGAGAATTCAGAGGATTAAAGAAAATACCTGCCTGATCATTTTATCAAACTCTAAAAGAATTATGGTTATTTCGCATCACTCGGTTTATTAGTTTGGTAATAATTATTAAAGGTAGTTACAACCCTAGCCATTGAGTCGAACGGTAGGCAACACAATATCGACTTTGTGCGGGTACATATGGTACATTTCTTCTTGCTGTGAAGCGTAATTATTATTATTAAGATTTTTTAGGCTATTTTGAATCAGCTGTTCTAATTTAATTCTAGAAATTTATTAAAACGTGATTTTTTTAAAAGTATATTATGAGTTTATAAATACCTCAACCAATAGTTATTGTGTCCTATCCTCATTTCTTTATATCTTGGTAGTTAACTAAAGTGTTAAATTTACATAACCTCAACAACAACATTTACACTGCCACTGCACTAAAACTAAACTAACTAGCTCTCTAGCTATAAGAACCATCCTCGTACTTCAAGGGATATAATAAAAAAAGAATTATCGAAATCGGTTCAGCCGTTCTCGAGTTATGCGCTTACCAACACATTTTGCGATTCATTTTTATATTAGACTAGCGCAGCGGTCCGCCCCGGCTTCGCCCGTGGTACATGTTTACGTTTTCTCTACATAAGAACCATCCTCGTACTTCAAGGAATATAATAAAAAAAGAATTATCGAAATCGGTTCAGCCGTTCTCGAGTTATGCGCTTACCAACACTGCACATTTTGCGATTCATTTATATATATATACTAGCGGTCCGCCCCGGCTTCGCCCGTGGTACATAATATTTACGTTTTCTCTACATAAAAACCATCCTCGTACTTCAAGGAATATAATAAAAAAAGAATGATCGAAATCGGTTCAGCCGTTCTCGAGTTATGCGCTTACCAACACATTTTGCGATTCATTTTTATATATAAGATAAGATTATGTGAAAATAACCAGGAAGGTGAAAAACATATTTACGAAAACATAGTAACATAATATGGCTGTCGCTACAATAATTATATTTCAATTTTATCTTTTTATACCTAGTAGAACTGGCCGACGAATAAAAAAAATCGTATTAGAATAAATACAATAAATTACGGAACAAAAAAAGGATTGTAACTGAATTAGGTATGTTTGTTTCTGGGCGCACCGTTTTCGACGACGCGACGCGCGACGTAAGCGTATAGGTATAGGTACCTACTTTGCTAAAACAAACTAATAAAATTGTGTGTCTGTCTGAAAATTCGGAAAAGCATATTTTGCAAGTTTGTAATTACTTTGATAGTTTACCGATTTATAATAATTGTAATTGTAATTGTATAATATATAATTTGCAATGTGGTGAAATTTCATAAAAATCACGGGCCAATTTTTTGTTTTGAATCCCACCGAAAATATAATTGCGTTATTAGAATAATTAATTACTATACCTACCCACGATCAATTATTACAATATAGTCTCAAATGCATACTAGAGAAATATTGCAATTTGATTCAATTAAAATGCATAGCATACAAAAATAAATTCACAACACAAGAAATTCCGCGCGCAAATCATAGCGCGTGTCAATGAAATCAAGAATGTTTTATATCAAGCCGACGCGGACGACGACGCGACGCCGAACAAAAGTACCTACGACGGACGACCACGCTTCGAGTTGCCAAACAACATGAGTAATAAATTGTTTACAAAAAAAACAAGTTTTCCATTTTTCTGTATGAGTAGACAGAACTTCAAAACGCCACCTGCTACGGTTTATATTATGAACGATTGTTATAAAAATAAAAGTTATATTTGTTGGTGTAAACTATTTTATTGATCAATAATTTTGGAATTTAAAATTGTCAACATTGATTACAATAAAACGCAGTTTTATTTTATTACACTATTGTTTTTTTTATCAAAACATGTATTTGAAGTACCATATAATATTATGCTGATCCAAGCATTTTCACTCAAAACTTATATCACTAATGATTTGTAAAAGTAAATTATTTCAATATACATTTCATAACCAACATGTAAGAATAATTATTATTATTCCTACCTACAACAACAAACCTAAAACACTATTTACTATGGGAAAATAACCAGGAAGGTGAAAAACATATTATTATTTACGATTTCGACGCACTCGACTTTTAGTAAAATATAGTAGGGAAACATAATATTATGGTTTTGATTTTTGCTACTAGTATAAGAAAACTGCGTGTTCAAACTACTTGTTTGTCTGTCTGAAAATTCGGAAGTACTTTGGTAGTTTACCGATTTATAATAATATTGTATATATCGTTGTTTAAAAAATATTCAAACACAATAAAATATGATATATGTACTGATTTATCACTGGTTTCAGTGATGAACTGATGAGTCAATTATAGCCACTATACTTTCGTCATACGTGTGTATGATTGATGTGATTTGCAACGTGGTGATATTTCAGAAAAATCACGGGTCAAATTGTCCCACCGAAAATATAACTGCGTTATAAGAATAACTATACCTACGATAAATTATACATAATACAATATAGTCTCAAATGCATACTAGTGAAATATTTTATTTGAATCAATAAAATAAAAAAATAAATAAAAAATAATAATAATACAAAAATAAATTCACAACACAAGAAAATCCGCGCGCAAATCATAGCGCGTGACAATGAAATCAAGAACTTTCGAGCCGACGCGGACGACGAAGGAGCCTAACAAAAGTACCTACAATCATAGGCGGCTCGTGACAAAATTGTATGGCCGTGTTCACTTGAAATAAAACAACGAAAATAGGTACCTACAATAGCGTTAGCAGTACAAAAAAAATGAGCACCACATTATAAATGTCTATTTATACACTAAAAATTATAGAGTATTTCAAAACGAATTCAATTATTATTTAGCAATAATTAGAAAATCCCCGAATTTGCATTCGTGATCGTATTCATAGTGTTTGTCTACACTAATATTATAAAGAGGAAAACTTTGTTTGTTTGTTTGATTGTAATGAATAGGCTCATAAACTACTGGACATTTTACCAATGTTTGCAAGTTTGTGATTACTTTGATAGTTTACCGATTTATAATAATTGTATACTTATATCATTGTTTAAAAATATTCAAACACAATATGATATAGGTACTGATTTATCACTGGTTTCAGTGATGAACTGATGAGTCAATGTTAGCCACAATACTAATCACTTTCGTCATACATGTGTATGAACTATGATTGATGTGATTTGCAATGTGGTGAAATTTCATAAAAATCACGGGCCAATTTTTTGTTTTGAATCCCACCGAAAATACATATATTACTAATTGCGTTATTAGAATAATTAATTACTATACCCACGATCAATTATTACAATTTACAATATAGTCTCAAATGCATACTAGAGAAACATTGCAATTTGAATCAATTAAAATGCATAGCATACAAAAATAAATTCACAACACAAGAAATTCCGCGCGCAAATCATAGCGCGTGTCAATGAAATCAAGAATGTAATTTTATATCAAGCCGACGAGCGACGACGCCGAACTAAAGTACCTACAGTACCATTTACCTTCAGTGTACAATACAGTTTACAGACCTACGACGGACGAACAATAATGAGTAATAAATAAAAAAAAACATAGTTTCTAAGGTCATTAGTTTTATTTTATTTTATTGTTATTTTCTTTGAACGATTGGAAATGAAATTACTCAATTTTTACACAGAACTTTGATTTATTAGAATTATGCTCATTATGCATAAGATAACGAACGCGAATGCACGACATCTAGCGCGTCAATGTCTAAACATCGCCTTTCGTTTAGACATTGACGCGCTAGATCTGTAATAAGTATATAGTCTATGCGCTAGATGTCGTGCTTTATGTCGTGTTTCGCTTGGCAAAAGTCACGCACACTACTGTAGAAGTGTCAAATTTTTCCGGTATTTTACTGTTGTTTTTCTAAGTAAATATTGTAAATTATTGATTAAAAAGGTCGAACGCGCACACATTTCATTATAGAGAAGTGATAAAATGATTAGTTTTAAAGAAATAGTGTCTGTGTTAAGTGTTTAGAGGTAATCAAAAATGTATGGAGGGACGGTCGGAACATCAACCTTAAGACTGAAATTTAAGCATTTAGTAGCCAATAGAATAGATTAAAAAAATTAAAGACATAGCATATCGCATAGACGATTAAAAAATGCATTTCTAATGTTCACTCAACAATTATTAGTTACATTTATATTTAACTAGCGGTCCGCCCCGGCTTCGCCCGTGGTACATATTTACGTTTTCTCTACATAAGAACCATCCCCGTACTTCAAGGAATATAATAAAAAAAGAATTATCTAAATCGGTTCAGCCGTTCTCGAGTTATGCGCTTACCAACACATTTTGCGATTCATTTTTATATATAAGACTAGCGGTCCGCCCCGGCTTCGCCCGTGGTACATATTTACGTTTTCACTACATAAAAACCATCCTCGTACTTCAAGGAATATAATAAAAAAAGAATTATCGAAATCGGTTCAGCCGTTCTCGAGTTATGCGCTTACCAACACATTTTGCGATTCATTTTTATATATAAGAAGAAGAAGATTATACCACCACTGTGGCAAGGTAACATAAAAGAAACCGACTGTAAAACATATACACAGGTATATAATATCTATTTACTCTACATTCATAAAAGCTTCCAATAAATAGATTCTCAGTAATATATAATTTCAATTACTTAACTATTAATAACTTTAACTGTAGGTCAAATACAAGGCGGTTAAAGAAAGCACAAATATTTGTTAATTGAAGCAGAGTCATGCGTCACAATATTGCTCAAAACCTTAACGCCTACTCCGCAATACAATTAACATTTTTGTGTCTTGTTATGGTTATAACAAATCCTACTAATATTATAAATGCGAAAGTTTGTGAGGATGGATGTTTGTTACTCTTTCACGCAAATACTACGGAACCGATTACAATGAAATTTGGTAGGTAAGTAGCTGAAGACCCAGAACAAGACATAGACTACTTCTTATCCCGGAAATCCTACAGAAACGTGTGCGGAAATCTAGTCATAATATATAATTATCTTAGGTTACTGATTTTCTTATGTAATACTGCTCCAAACGTATAATTGTAAAGTAAGGTAATTTTTAATATTTATTTAGGGTAAAATAACATTAGTCATTGGTAATGAGGGTGTTCTAATTGAAAGGTGGGGTACAAGAGAACTCGGTAATACGGTAATACGGCTTTCGGTTACGTAAAAACGACGTCATATTATATTATGATACTGAAAGAATAAACAATCATGTCTCTACCTCTAGATAGCTTATAAATGCAATGCTTCAATGATGAATAACTACACACAACAATTACCTACTGAATTCGATTGCGACAATCTATGCAATGTAACCAACTGGGCATTTCCCAACAAAAACCTTATACATTCAATCTTATAAAATAACTAAAATGAATCCCTTTATTGAGAAGAGCATGAAAATGTTACAAAATATACCTATCGGACATCCTCTATGTAAAATGAGGCTCTCCAAACCTAACCCATAGGAAAACGTTTAATAATTCCTTGAAATTTAATACGTTATCGATACAGATTGCATGGCAATGCATAAACTGCATTTTCCGGGCTCGGAGCGATCGCATTGTATCGGGCAGGGCCTGTCGAAATTAGGGATTTAGGTCAGACGTCCGAACGGTCAGTAAATCGCGATGTAAGGCTGTGAACACATATATTGATTAATTATTGTATTATTATAATACTTAATGTTTTTAATGCACATTTCAACTAATAAAATGTATGAAGCTTAGGCTGACAGGAAGCAGGAGTAATCCGTGTGAACTTTTCTTGTAGTCAAAGCTTTAGAAAATTTTATCATCTCGTCGTAACTATTGCTAATTCTCACTTAATTACCATGCGTCAAACGCAAAATAAACTAACAAATGTGCTTACACTCTACCTATAATTTATTTTCTAACAAATTTACATTGTACAGAAATAACAATTTTAACCAAATTTATGTGTCTCAAATCCTTGGTTTGGTAAAATTGCTCTATTAACCTATATCAACCCGAAATTAATTTAGGTTAATAGAGCGTTGTAACTGAAACGTATTTGTTTTATTTCCCCACGTCATTAACAATAACTGCGTATTTATTATTAGAGCAAATATTATCACGAAAACCAACAATATTTCATTATGTCACAAGCACCAAATTAAAAAAATGGATCAAGGTCTCTCCAACCTTCGCCTAATATTCTTAATTTCGTTATGCGTAATCTTAAGCTTATCGCGCGGTCCCTTCGTGACATTGTGGCTCTTAGTTACACGTGAGACCTCCATAAAGGGGTTCTAATTGTATATCGTCGATGTGTATCAGGCTTTACTTACGGTGGGCAGTATAACTTGCGTGGACTGTAGAGAGCGACCTTGGACAGAACCAGCCCCTCCCAACAATGTATTCAAATCCAAATAGTTGATCGTAACCCGCCGTCTCATTCGCATACCTCGTAATGGGAAATAGGAACTCTATTTCATTAGCATAAAGTTTATTTCCGCGTACGTGATGTTGGCGCTGAGTGCCTTCTGTGATAAGTCGCGGTGGCTTTGTTTTGTTAGTGCGGTTCTATCAGCTGTTGTGGGGCCTAGTACCCCATATGGAGTCTAGGAACTACGACGTTTCTTTTATATGGTCTTAATTGTTCGATAGAGCTCGGTGCATTCAGTGTCTTAGTGATAGTGATAAAAGTCTTTACGTCTATAAAAAAAACCTTTAGCCCTCGTATACCAGTATAATATATAACGGTTCTTAATAAGAATTTGGAAATTTTAAATTAACGTAACGAAATTCTTCATACTTCATAAATATTTAAGCTTCCATTGCTTGAAATTCATACATTATAGCATTCGTTCGTTCGTGAATTCATTTTGTTTACGAGCTCATATATTTGATACAAACAATATTAAATTAAAAAGCGAATGCATGGTATCATTGAATCATATATCTTTTGATGTGAAGTTGCACTGTATGCAAATTGTTTCATTTGCATTGGACCCACGTCATATCCGTTTTATGTTAAATACAAAAAAGTTATCATTATACTAAACCCATGATCACATAAATATGAAAATAATAACGACTGTTATATCTATGTTTCTCATAGGTATAATATATCTCTCTAATAATAAAATTCCAAAAAGTTTCATCCAAGATTACATTTACATCACGTGACCGGGATATCTATAATCTAAATTATAAAATACACAGAAAAACTGTTAATAAGACAAGAAAAGCACCTGATAATAGTAAAAACAAAATTGTAATCAGCTAAGAATCAATCGCCAATAAACTATTTAAAAACAATCGTTAAAGCTTAGTCGCTAGAGAGCTTTTCTTCGAGCAACAGACATATATCCATCTTCATAAACCCTACGCTTATATATGTAGAAGAAATTTTAATCTTTCAGTATAAACTTAGTGTATTATGAACAAGGCTTTACTCAGAGCATGATAGCTAGGTACTTGAACTTGAGTGGAGGTACTGAACGCGAGTGACATTTAAACGAGTAATTAAATAGTTATTTATTATTCAGCCAAGTCGGTAAATACAATCTCGTGTTGTAAAAACATTTTGAAATTTAGACGATGAAAATTCGGGGTATTTGGTGTAATACAATATAGTAAACAAAATAATGGTATATAATGTGTATTTAAAATTGTTTCATATTTTAAATAGGCATATAGATATGTGATTTTTACCCTCCTCCCTTCCGGAGTCATAACATGAAAAACACTTTTAATATTCGTAAGATTTAAAGATATACCTACAGCTTAAATATTTTGGTAAGATAATCTTTAATTTTCTTTTTTGTTAGGAGCTATTAATTAAAGTATCTGAAATCATTTTATTGGAATTATTGTTAGAGTTCGAATCTTTGCGTAAAAAAACCTAACTATAGAGAGGTCGTTAAAAAAATAAGAGTTATTCAAAATATTTATATGAAAGCTCGCGTGTGGATTTATTTATACACTAGATTTCCGCCCGCGGCTTCGCCCGCGTTTTCAAAGGAAAACCCGCATAGTTCCCGTTCCCGTGGGATTTCCGGGATAAAACCTATCCTATGTGTTAATCCAAGTTACCCTCTATATGTGTGCTAAATTTCATTGTAATCGGTTCAGTAGTTTTTACGTGAAAGAGTAACAAACATCCATACATCCATACATCCATACATCCTTACAAACTTTCGCCTTTATAATATTAATAGGATGAAGAAATATTTTACTTTTATGTAATATTGAAGTATGAAGGCATTTCTAAAAGCCCAACGTAAAGACTTTATTTACAAATGATTTTTCTAGAAAGCTTTTCTCTGCTCACAAAATTTATATTAATATTTGCAGTTTCAAAATGCACTTTCGTTAACTACCTATTTTATGAAATTACAAAACTTTCCGATGTGGTATAGTTATCAATAATTATACTATAATTAACCAACATAAAAATCGATTAGGTATATAATAATAATAAATAAATAAAAATCATTTATTGATCAATTTGTGGGTTAGGTACAAACATGTAACATTTGGACCCCAAACTAGGACAGCCTGTATTTTGGGGTCCATATCGAGACGCATCTGACAAAAGTTACCAAACTTAATAATAATTTAATCTAGAGAAATAAAAATTATCATACGCCATACACACATAAACATATACTCACTACATCTACATTCATTTCATACAATACATTTCAAACACGCAGTATTTTGGCTGCGCACGCACATAAAAACATTTTCATTTAATAACTACTTATAAATCAATTCATACCTATCGTTGTTGTCCCATTCACAGAACCCCAAAAACTCTTTACCTTAAACAAAAAATTCAGCGTAAAAGCGCTTGCATCTAAAATTACTAGACAATTGCAGCGTAAAAAGCGCTTAACCGTGTATCTTAAACCACGCAAAAAATCCAGCGTATAAGCGCTTGCATCCGAAATAAGAGATTTGCATCGTAAAAAGCGCCTAACTGTTTGTCTAAAACCACGCAAAAATCCAGCGTAAAAGCTCTTGAATCCGTTATAAGAGATTTGCAGCGTAAAAAGCGCTTACATTAAAGACGTTAGTTATCAAAAGAAATAAACGTGTGGCGCCCAAGCAGATACCGCTGGTTAGCTAATTCGATGGTGGACAGCGACGACGACGCCTTCACCGTCATTTCACTGCCAGTCTACACGCCACCACCAGTAAGTTGTATTTTATCGCATACATATCACATGTAGTTGATGTATAAAACCACGTAGATTGGTAATATATATATATGGGCTTATGGTGACAATAATCACACATAAAAACACTCACAACAGACTGTATGGTATTCAAAATTTTAGGGAAAAAGCGATAATCGGCATTACATAAACGCTTAGCTAAAGGCTTAGCCTGTTATAAAAATACAAATTATTCAAAAATAAGACCCGGCTTTTCCAGAGCGCCTAAGCAATGCATGCAGTATATTGCTTTTAACCTAAGATATTTTTTCATATACTTTAGCAAAGGGAAATTAATTACCGCCTTATATGAATACAAATTATAACCAATTCTATGTTTTATCTAGTTATATATAAAATCTTTCGAGAGTAAATGAAAAACAAAAACACCTACCAAATGAAGCAATTAAGTTATACAAAAACGAAGATCTTAACGATCTTAATTGTTTCTATACTGTGACACACAACACAAAGAAGTCAATTAACTGATATACCGAAAGTATTAATCGCGGAAAACACCGCAGTCCGTTTTCTATGCAGCAATTTCTGACGTGACCTCGCTCGCGACATATTCCCTCATCGCTTGTACACGCTCTAGACCTAGAGTACAAAACAAAAACCACTACAGAAGACCCTTTGAGAGAAACAAAGCATTCTTAAAGTCCACCGAAAGTTTTTACGTGACGGGTACCCAGGGGGTCATTCGGGTTGGATATTCTAATTGCACGCGTGAAAACGATAAGCTTTGTCCTTGAGGTACGGTCGGCTATCGGCCAAGGACTTATCCAGTCGGATTTGTTTACCCCGGCCAGTGGTCAGTCGCTCGCCGTTCCCTACACTAGTGCAAAATATCACGAATAAGGATCCGTTATTACGCGAAAAGTGCGGAGAATTTGAGAATCACTGACAATCTCACGGTGAGTTTTTAAGAGCAGCGGTGTATTATGTATTTTTTTAATTTTTAATAAACATTTTGAAGTTTATTGTACACATAATGATTACAACACTTAGGTTATTTTTGAAACCTATGCTGGTGGGATAGATATTTAACATAACAAGCCAATTAAATATAATACGAAGATACCTACCATGAACATTGAACTTAGGTACCAATCACATCTATTTGAAAATGTTAACTATGATCATATTTTTTAAATTATTTTTTTATCTATTTATTTTAAACATTTAAAAAAAAAAAAACATTGAAAGTGGTAACTTATAATATTCATAATCCTTTAAAATTTGCCAGTATCAATTAAAACGATCTCTACGTAATATTCAATCAAATTTTATTTTTAATTATTTTATGTGCGCAACCTTAGACCCAAACCCTCTGCGCAAACACACAAAACATTATCAACATCGCAACAACAATTCTTTAAAAATATTTTTCGCAAAATATTTTGTCGTCTTTCTTGCGGGGTAATGAACATTCCTTCGTATAATTTGCTTGGAATTAGGTTAAACAATCTGGGTTAAAAGCCGTAACGTTGAGAAATTACAAAAAACATCAGAAATGTAACAGCAATGTTTCCATAAGGTTATAAAATTTCTAATGAACTACGATAAATGTGTTACGTCCAAGTCGCACGCGCTCAATGGAGTATCGAAATGATTTACATAAAACTCACTTTAAAGGTTAATCACGAACTGTATACTGTAACATGATAAATTACTTTCACTTTGTTAACTATGTATTATATTATATTAGCGGCTCGGTTTCAGCAACCTTTGTTTTGCACTAAGTGACTTGGAAGCCTGAATTTTAATTAAAAGCTTGATGTTTCTTATTGAGTGAGAAGATACTATTCATAGATATACTAAGATATTCTCTACAATATTTTTATTAGGCTAAATTACTATATACTACATGCAACATGATACCTATCATCTGAATTACACTTATTTTCTACTTAAAATTTGTCTTTCAGGTACAAGTTTCAATGATTGTATGTTTAATTTTCAAAATTTATTTTACGACGATTCTATGAATGGAAAAGCCCCTTTTGTTAACTTTATTTTATTGCCACTAGATTATGCAATAATGCCTACAATCTCAAACAAAGCCACAAAACTATAATGTATGCTACGTCTAATTACTATTGTATTCACCAACAAACTAACATAAAATTCATGTAAATATAAAGCCTACTAAATAACACAACCTTTAAACATAAGAGTATATGCCTAAACTATGATAATAGTTTCTTTCTTCTTCCCACATTTAATAGTATTCTATACTATTAAATGTGGGGAGATAATAAGAGTTATTATTTAGATTGAGCCTCACAACACAGGGGATCCTAGTGTGGGGTTCAATGCAACATATGTAACATTTTTTTGAAACAAATAATATTTTTTTTATACCACCTAAAGCTCATATCCTTCTACAGGCCGCAAGCTACGGCAAAAAGAACGGCATGTGGTACGGTGGTACAAGCACAGCCAGCGGCTGGTCCCGCGCCGGCACTCGTAAGCAATCGGTAGCGGAGTCAGACGCCCCTCCCCCGGGGGGTGGCAAACCGTCGAGTGGACGAGTGATACGGATCATTAATAATATGGACCATTCTATACAGGTAATTTTTAATATGCTTTTAATTGCTGTATATTTGTATGTAACCGACTTGTTTGTGGGACCTCTTCACAATGGGCAGCGTTGGGCAATCACAAGTGTAGAGGGCCTAAATATCTATGATCGGCCGTCGTTGTAGATGTTTTTTTCATAATCGTCGTAATAGCGACAAACATAGACGATCATTTTTGGGCCAACGCTGCCCATTGTGAAGAATGCCCATTAGAATATATTTTGAGTCTCTTTAAAGCCGGGAAAGACTTAATACAAACTTTGTTTTATAAAGGCTGGTAACAACACAATAATTTCATGAGTTTAAGTGTGTGTTATGGATATTGATTGCTTTATTTGTATTTGAAAATTTATATCTTATGCTATTAGTTAAACTGAACTTAATTTTTAAGTAAACTGTTACATTCTAAGGAATAAAACTTTCTGCGAATGATAATGCTCAGAAGATACTAACTACCTATCTATTGTGGACAAAATGTGATATAAACTCATAAATAGAATTTGCCGTCCATAAATTCGAGCTTTCGTTGTTCGTGAATACTAGAAAACCAACATATTTTCATTAAAGACAATCCGTTCGTGTCTAAACATATTTCACAGCTTACGTGTTCAGACTTCATATGGTACAATTTTTAATTTTATTTTTACGTTAGAAACTTCAAGAAACAAATAGTAAATCCAGTGTGCTGATTAAAGGTGAGACGTCAGAAAATAACCAGTTTCAATGAAACAGCTTGGATATGAAGTCCTATTTATAATAAGCTAGCACGAAACGATTAAAATTTGATTAAGTAACGTGTACTTTTCTGAGCCCTTATCGCTACTAAATTGAAGGGTGTAGTGGCGCTAAACGCGAAGCCAAACTAAGGTTTTCATACCGTTTATTGGGACGGTTTCAATGCAAAAACCTTGGCGATAAACTACGTGAAACAGTTTCAATTTCCACATTTAGGTCATAAATTATGTGCCGTATAGTTTAGGTTTATGGCCTTGGTAAATGATTTTATTAAAGCCCCACTTTTGATATTGTTTTGATGATTGAGGAATTAAAGTTATGATTGAAAAATTTAGCGCTCTTGTTATGAATGTTTTTATTATGGTTTCTAGAGCCTGATTTTTTTGCAGTGTCGCGTGCTATTAAATCTAAGGACAACACAACCATTCGAAGAGGTATTAGAAGATCTTGGTCAAGTATTGAAAATGAGTGGAGCTAAGAGGATGTACACTATTAACGGACAAGAAGTAAGATTACTGTTATCTTTATTATTTATCCAAATACAACAAGAAATAATTACTTATATTTAAATCAAAGCGAAAAAGCTCTACCTAATAACGCGATATATTTAAGGGCAGATGCATTTCAAAACTGTTTCACTGATCGATTTACCTATTGGGCAGATTGACGTTAATTTGAGTATATTTAGATATCATCTTTCGACACTTACATGTTTTCTTTATACATTTTTACTGCTAATATATTTGTTTACTAGCTGCTCCGCGCGGTTTCACTCCCGTGGCTCCACTCCTGTTGGTCGTAGCGTGATGATATATACCTTCCTTGATAAATGGGCTATCTAACACTGAAAGAATTTTTCAAATCGGACCAGTAGTTCCCGAGATTAGCGCGTTCAAACAAACAAACAAACAAACTCTTCAGCTTTATAATACAGTGAAACCTGGTTAAGTGAGACATCAAGGGACCGGCAATGTCGTTTCGCTTATAGAGGTATTCCACTTACCCAGTGTCTCAGATATACAGGTATAAATAAATTCATTACATTACATTTACAGAGGGTCCCAATAATAATTTGACATTTTTCAAATAAACATCTGTATGATAGTAAAGCGAAACTAAAATTGAAGGTAATTGAAGCTCAAAATTTGTACTTACGTACTTGGAATTACGTGTGGAATTTGTGGGTAGAATAAGAATGAGTAAACAAACAATGTTATCTCAGTTACAGAGGTTTATGCATATAAAATTTACTCGCTGTCTCAGTTATAGAGGTAACTATGATGATAAATCGAAAGAACAAATCCCAGATATAGAGGTTTACCTCGTTCCACTAACAGAGGTAATTCAGTGCCAAAGTGTTGGGACCTCAGCATGAGTTCCAGTTATGGAGGTTTCTCACTTATCCAGGTCCCACTTAACCAAGTTTCACTGTATTAGTATAGATTAATTAAATGTTCTACAATAGGTGCGAAGTTTCTCCCAACTCCGAAACGAGTTTGCTGACGTGGAAACATTCTACTTGGGGAATGTGATGGTTCCACCTGCTCTGAGTCCTGGAGTAGCAGCTCTGCCTATAGAATCACCGATACGACGGTAGTATATAATATTATTTATTTTTCTTTGTATTGTATTGATGACTAAATAGTTAATGTAGAATGTTTTAGCAGTTTTGATGAAATTCGATTGAGAAAGTTCGTAGCATACGTATGTTCACAGTAAATATTCGTTTTCTTTTTGGTCATCAATTCATGTTTTTTGAAAAGTTGCGGTTTCAAAATAGATTATGTTAATGCTCATTACTTTAAATAAATTACTTTAAATTGCATAAATACCTTTCTTCTGTCGGTTATTACAACATGACGTAAATTTTTATCCCGAACTTTGTGTACCAGTGGTCTTTACACAGAAAGATCACTTGCTCTACCCAGCTTACTACTAATAGTGTACTTGCTGTGTACGATAGCGTTAAGCCCTTCAATTATGATATTAAACTTTCTATAAGCTAATTATTAACTGATTTTTTCTTATAAATTATTTATACGCTAGATCCCGTTCAAGGGCGAACGTAGCAGCGATCCCGATATCAGACGACACGCGCGGGAGACGCGCTCGCAGCAAAAGCAGACCACGCGTACTGTATGCGCCTGAGGGAGAAATTATCCGGAATTCTGGTCTGACTATTTATTTTTTATTTGTTTTTGGATTTTATTATTCTGACTTCATTATTATTATTTATTTTGTGAATAATTGTTGTGTCTATAGAATATCCTGATGTTCGTGTTTATCTACTATCTTTATTACTGTGTGTTATTTTGTAAAAATTGTTTAGTTGTAAGAACTTATTATTCAAAATTATAGTAGTTAGAGATTCTAAGAATGTGATTCATACCTTTATGTTTTGAGTTTATATTACTAGTTCAAAAAAATTTGCTTTATTTCGTAATAATTCTTACTTCCACGAAATGTTAGAATTTAGTTTAGTGTTTCGATAAATGTTTTAACAATTTCATACGATATCAGTTTTATGGGAGGTTCTTATTAGAATCGTCACCGCCCATTTGCGTGACAGACGCGCGGTGTCTGATTAGTCCCTAACATGTCATACTTTACCAGTATTGGCTATCGACATAAATAGTGGTTTTTATATACTTACTTAAAGTGTGTTTTTGAAGTGAAAACTTCTTTAGCGGCGTTGAGCACTTTTAATAATGGGTATAAAATCTTAAACTCGCGTCAGGACACGTGATCTGACCGAAAAAGCGTAAGACGGATACCATTCCAAAATATCAAACATGCTCAACGTTAATAATCAAGTTTTCACTTTTGCCGGCACTCCCGGAGTGCAACCCGTCTTTTTTTTGTTAATTTATCTGTCTTTCATGTCGCAACACAGCGATTTTATAGTATGATTATTCTGAAAAGTCGGATAGTCTACTTTTTACTGCGATTAAACTGAAATGATGATGGGAATTTCCCTGAAATGACATGGTCGAAGCTGCGGGTGGAAAGCTAGTGCTAATAAGGTTCAAATAGTATTATAACCTAAACAAAGTCATGTAAATCTAACCGATGAAACCGTGAACTGTAATACTTATGTCTGTCACAAGCATTATGAAAACTATATATTTTAGACTACACCCTCTTGGAAGTATTGAAGGAAGAACCAATGCGAGTGACGATCCGTGGTTTACGACGAACTTTCTATCCGCCCATACACCATCCTCCTATAGATAACTCTCCACCCGATAAGAAAATGCAGTTAGACTGGGTGTAAGTAGAATTTTAGTAGATTTTTTTGTTATTTATTTAGTGCCGAAAATTTTTCATTAATAATTCATTAAACATTAAAAACGTTGTATTAGATTTACCGAATGAATATAGACCTTATTTCATACTACAGTAGGCATTTATTCTTAATTCTAAGTTAGGATTGGTAGAATTTTGACGTGACAACGTCTTAAATTAGGTTGCGACTGGGAGTCACTTATGAAAAAGTGTAACGCTCGGTAACGTTACGATGAGTCACCGAACGAGAGAGAGGCCCGCCGAATGCCTTGCGTCTCTCTCCCACTCAACTATGATCGAGAAAAAGACGTTGTCACGTAAAATCTTCGCCCGTAAAACCGACTTTACAGTGACGTAAAAGAAAATTCATGTGAAATAATTTGAACGAAAGTAAATTTTATTCCTTTCAACATATGTTCCAAATTTTATTAGGAAGCCTAAATTATGTTGAAGGTTTTTACCATATATTAATTATGATTTTTAACTGACATACTTACCTACGTGATTTAGGTACCGAAATAATAATAATCTAAGTCCTTAGGGAATACTATAGGTAATAAGTGCGAGAACAACCTATTCCTATAAAGTATTTAAAAATTAAAGTAAAACGTATTAGAAGACCCATTGCTTATGATACGATCCCTATTTCCCTTGGTACCGCATCACGCGTAAACTACTGGGCCAATTTCGATTTTTGATTTCTTTTATTTTCTGGAAAATAATCTTATGCAAGAGGAACTTCAGAAATGTATGCCTAAGAAGACCGATTTCGCAAATTATTCTTGAAGAAGGATCTTATGCAAAATAATCTTAAGGAAAATATGCCTAAAAAGAACGCTTGAAAAAAAAACTTAACGGCTATTTGAACTTTACGCTTTCTACAAGTTATGTCTGTCGGATTAGCTAGTTCATTAATATAAAGAAATGAGAAAACTTAACAACTGTTTTCTCGCGTTTCATAGTTCGCCCGAAGTCAAGACAACCACTTCATTAATAACTAATTAAATAATAAATTATATCAAAACAGGTATGGCTACCGAGGGTCAGATTCCCGTAAGAACCTCTGGGTCCTTCCCACCGGTGAACTGCTATACTACGTAGCTGCAGTGGCCGTTATGTATGATCGGGATGAGGACTCACAGAGGCACTATATTGGTCACACTGAAGATATTATGTGGTGAGATTTAGATTATAATTTTTGATTTGTTTTTATGTTTAAAAGTGTATTTTCATAATTTTAACGATGTGATTTATTTTGCGACTAAACTGCTTTTATTAAAAAAATTGTTCTCCTTTCAGGAATCGAATCTATTTTTCGAAAAAATAAAATGCATTATTTCTATTTAGATATCGATTGTTTAGATTTTTGCTTTGTCTATCCCACCCTGCATGAGAACGGTAATGAGAACGGTAATAGTTCTCTCCTATACTATACAGGACTGTAAATTTATAAAGAATAGAAAAAATTCGATCACGAGGCGGGACTCGAACCCGCACCCTTTCACGCCAATCCGGGGCGGACGCTTGACCAACTCGGCCCCCCGTGACCCGTCAGAGCGATCGAATTTATTCTATTCTTTTCAGTTTTATGTGTCTAAGGGACACACCGCGCGCCATCTATTGAGATAATTAACATCTATCTCAACCAATACGATAAATTTTTCAATGATTACAATATTAAATCGATGGAACATGACCTTTTTGTTGAATTTTATATTTTATTATAAAATTATATTTATAAAGCATTTGAATGCCGAAAAACCAAAAATATAAAATTATACTGGACTTTCAAACTTTGTACATTATCAAATTGTGTCGATGCTAATACAAATTCTCTTCGACACTTAGTATGGAACTCCACCCCTCGCGCGAGCTAGTAGCGAGCGGTCAGCGAGCAGGCCGCGGGCGACGGGCACAAGCGCACGTGCGCATCTGGAGCACGGACACGCTACAGACGCTCCACGTGTTCGGCATGGCCGAGTTCGAGGCGGGCGTCGCTGCTGTCGCCTTCTCGCAGCTCGTGAGTGTTATAGCTCCCAGTGTGACCGACCCTTAGCTATGATATAGTAACTAATGTATTAAGCTAACGTGCACAAATCCAACAAACCAAAAATCGTTTAAATCCCTTCTGTCGTTTTTGAGTTATAACTCATGTAATTAACACTTTGACTTTCTTTCAAATATACATGCAGATATCTCATATTTTTTCTGTATTTCTCTCTTATATTATCCGGAATTTCCATTTATTATGTCAACTCGTCAAACGTACAAAATTCCTTTTCTTTTAGAACGGAGGCAGTTACGTCATGGCGGTAGACAGTGGACGGGAAAGCATACTGTCTGTGTGGCAGTGGCAGTGGGGACACTTACTTGGAAAAGTTGCTGTAAGTATTCACATTAAATACGCATTCATTTTTGACGTGACAACGTCATATAATTCGATAGAGCCGGCTTCACGCACGAAAAAACATGACTCATGCGGCGTTACCTCGCTCTGAGGCGTTCCATGTAAGGCTTGAAGTGCAAGCGAGAGCGCGCAACGAGCGACAAAGAAGCACAATCGGACGTTGTCACGTTCAATTATCGTCAACCAATATTTTGTCTCAAAATATAACTTTTTAGCCTTTGACTATGCCTATATGGACACTCAAAGATTACGCTTAAATAAAACTTCTGGGATGAATAAAATTCCATTATACATAGTATGTATAATGTAATGTTCTCGATTATTGTTCCAATCTATTTTTATAGCAATGCACTTTCACAGACATGTAATCAGATGATAAGCGACACACGCCCATTTCAATAATATGTAATATTATTTTACCATTACGATATAATAATAGCTTATATTTAGCGATATCACGAAATTACACAATGCATTCCTATCAACATTCTAGATGATTTATTTCCAAATAAATAACAAACAATGACGTGATCAAAAACCTTGTAAGTCTCAAGGTTCACCGTAAACTTAGATTAAGCTTGCGATTGTCGCCATTGTGCACTTTCGCTTGATCACGTGATGTGTCGTGAACATAATATAGACGAGATATATATTATTACTAGCTGTGCCCTGCTGTTTTACCCGGAGTGCTCCGCTCCTGTTGGTCTTAACGTGATGATATATAGCCTATAGCCTTCCTCGGTAAATGGGCTATCTAACACCGAAAGAATTTCAAATCGGACCAGTAGTTCCTGAGATTAGCGCGTTCAATCAAATAAACAAACTCTTCAGCTTTATAATATTAGTATAGATTATTATGTCCTTAGTTAAAAAACCTAGTTAGTAAAGGTTTCGGAAAACACTCTTTAGGAAAATACAATATTAAACTATCCATAGAAGGTTGTCCTAAAACATAAGGGGGAATTTTTTTTCGCAAAATCTAATACACGTAGTCTATCGTATATCATATTGAGAACCACGCAATCCTAAGGTCAAAACAGAATTGTGCAGTAATTTAAAGTTCATCGCGAACAGTCAGACGGGGTGGAAGACTTTAGTTTAGTTCTTTACTTCATTTTTTTATTAATAATAGCCTTAACGTCATAAGTATTATGCATTATTTACAGAACTTATAGACTATCGCAGTGTGGGCTGTACTTTTGGAATTATGATAATATATTTGCTTGCATTTCATACTTACATGCAACACAATCCTTACCATAAAAATCGGACATTGATAAACCAACCTATGAAACGATATACAAAAAAACATAAAATACAAGCGTACTGCACGTGTACCTTAACGCATTTCAAACAATAAAAATGGCAATTTGATAATGAAACAACGAATACTAAGAATTAGTTTTCTGATGTGTCACGCGACGCCTCGACAAGCGACCTCCTTCTTTATTGAATTTATTTGAAACATACGAAATAAAAGTTGGACAGTCATGAACTTTAAATGAAAAAGCATTGTACCTTTTATCATGAACTCACGAAAATAATACCTATATTCAAATTTAGTGTCCTGTGTCAAGTAACAACCTCAATTTCTTTTGTTTCTCTGGGAGCTTTTTGGGAGATAGTAAGGTTAAAAAATTAAAACGAGAAGTCCTGTCAATATCTTGACTTACTTCAGTGGTAATATGCACAAATTAGTTTACTCTTTGGAATGTCATCATGTAAACTTCAAAACACCCGCTTTACATTTTGTTTTTTCGCGCATTATATTTCGCCAATATTTCTACGTGGATCATCAGCATATTCTTTACAGACACTTCAAGAAGAGCTAACAGGAGCGGCTTTCCATCCTCTCGATGATAACTTGCTCATCACGCATGGTAAAGGACACCTCGCATTTTGGAATCGGCGCAAAGATGGATTCTTCGAACGGACTGATATTATCAAACCTGTGAGTATTATAAATTAAAAGGTGTATTAGCTTAAAGACCTTTGCAGTAGGTAGTTAACTAGATATCTATTGAAATGGTGGTATCTTCTAACAAGAAGAAGAACTTCAACTAGTCTAGAAGAATCATAAAGGATATTAACTAAATTCCAGAAGAATCTTCGTAAGCTAGAACACAGAATAGAAAAAACCCTATTGAATTTTTCATCTATTTTTCTTTACTATTTCTTTATGGTTAAATATTAACCTATTTACCTAATACCTAGTAGTATCTTACAATGTAAAATAACTATATTTAGTGTATAGAAGCAATGAATATAGAAGCTCTCGATTAAAATCAGATTTAATAAGAAGTAGAATAATTTTAATCAATGTGAATATTATAAAATCGCTTAAAATTTCAGCCATCTCGAACCCACGTGACTGCACTACAATTCGAACAAGATGGCGACGTGGTCACAGCTGACAGCGACGGCTTCATCACTATTTACAGTGTAGATAGCGATGGAGCTTATTTTGTTCGTATGGAATTTGAGGTAAATAAATATTTTTATGATGGTCTCATATTTTGTAAAATTTAATATATTAAATGAACTTATGACGAATGGTCCACCTAGTATTTGACTCTTTCAGTTAAAGTTAGATCACAAATGAATATAATATCATTGTTTTGTCTATAAATTCAAACTATGAAAACTGAAATGGAAAAAAAACTTTTTATTAAAACTCCTTTTTTAATGTTTAAACTTGTGTTTCAGGCTCACATAAAAGGCATTAGTTCACTGGTCATGCTTTCTGAAGGAACTCTGATATCCGGGGGCGAAAGAGACAGAAAGATTGCAGCATGGGATTCGTTACAAAACTATAAGAGAATAACAGAGACAAAGGTATAACAATATTCTAGAATCTAGTCTATTAAATTTTCTTTGCGAAAATAAAAATAAATTCATAACTAAATATTGCTCATGTTTTATTAATGGTTGTTAATTTTGTTTATCGTTTGCGTGTTTCTTTTGAAGTGAAATTTCTTTAGGTGAGAGTAAAATAATTTAAAGGTCGCGTCATGGTAATATCGTCACGACATGGAGTGGCGACGATTATGGTATCTTCGAATTTTTCTAACGAAATTTCACTTTTGACACGTCTTTTTAAATTGAAATCATTTTAACAAAATTATTATTTATTGGTTTTTAGCTCCCCGACTCAGCGGGAGGTGTTCGTACCATCTACCCTCAAAGACCGGGAAGAAATGACGGCAACCTCTATGTGGGGACAACAAGGAACAATATCATGGAGGGGTCCTTGCAAAGGCGGTTTAACCAAGTAAGTACATTTAAAACAAAAAAAAATGATAGTAAATAAAAATACAAATTGTAAAGATTTGTTCCATTAAAAAATGATATGGTAAAAAAATGGTACCTATGCTACCTATATATTTTTCCAAATTAAACTGTATGTGTATTGGTTGTTGGTTGTATTGTATTGGTTGACATTCATATTAAAGCAACATTAGATACACAATTGGTCTCTTCAAAACGTTGTAGACTAAGGGCCGATTTTTCAATGCTTGGATAAAACTTATCCGTCCAATAAAGTATTACACGATAATATTAAAATGTCACGTAAACTGTCAAGTACGGGCAATTAGAATACGTTTTTAAAATGGTAGTTTTATACATTATTCGACGAATAAGTTTTAACCAAGGATTGAAAAATCAGCCCTAAATAAAATAAACTAGCTATCTTTATTATATTAGCATTTAATGTGAAATATTTTAGGTTGTATTCGGACATTACAAATCTCTAATGGGTGTAGCGGTCCACCCTGATGACGAAATGTTCGCAACAGCCGGACATGACAAGAATATCGCCTTGTGGAAAGGACATAAACTTATGTTTGCTACACAGGTAATTATGTAATTACACACAATTGTGTTAACTGGTATTTAACTGCATTCTCTTAATCTATTTTGTCTCAGTTTCCCATAATATGTTGGTGGATGGATTTTGATTAAAAATCTATTTTTTTGCTTTCTCTTCTTGTACGCGTAAGCACAGAATAATAACTAGTAGCTAGCTACAGAAGCTTTTCTTCGCAATGGTTTTCAAAGAAATATGTACTCAATCTGATAAACAATATGATTTAATTAAGCTTCGCGTTCCAGTCGAGCACGTGTTCATTTACAAACCTATCAAATTCTTTTTGAGGGAATATAGGCCTTAATTCACGGGAGAACGGTTCATAATAAGTTATATATTATGTCGCGGTCTAGGGTTGTTTATGTGTGTGTAAAAATATCTGGAATTGTTTATGTTTCGGACTAAACATAAAAATTGTATCATTGTTACCTCTCAAGTAAATTAATTTATTACTTAACTGATCTCTTTTAAAATATGTAATTCTACTAATACATATTATAAACCGATTACGATGAAATTTTGTATGTATGTAGCTGAAGACTCAGAATAATACATAGGACATCAAGTTTTCACTTCTGCCGGGAGTGCCGGCAGAAGTGAAAACTTGATTATTAACGTTCAGCATGTTTGATATTTTGGAATGGTATCCGTCTTACGCATGGAATATAAGGGCTAAAAAAAAAAACATTCGTCTTACGCTTTTTCGATCAGGCCACGTGTCCTGACGCGAGTTTAAGATTTTATACCCAACGCCGCTGAAGAAGTTTTCACTTCAACAAGATAAAAAGTAAAACAACTAAAACCCAACTACGACAAAAAACGACGCTGAAAAAGTATAAAACAAAAGTTAAATTGATGAACTAATAAAGAAGCTATGAACGAAAAGACGTGAATTATATGCAATCAGCCCATGAATAGAGGTAAAGTCACAAGCAAATGCTTTAATATATATATATTCAAAATGTGCAAGTAAAAAGCTTTCAAATGATACCAAACACGGCATATTTATCTTAACTTTATTTTTTTACTCTGTATGTTTTGTCCGCTAGAGGGCGCCACATTAGATTTTGTGAAACCCCATATAGCCAATAACCAGCGGACAATTAAGACGCTTCTAATGATATGTCATTTGTCGAATTCTGATAAGTAGTTTAGAAGTTACGAGGGAACAGATGAATATACATACATACATACATATATACATACATACATACATACATACATACATAGCCTGTCAAAATCATAACCCTCCTTTTGCTTTGCCGTAGTCGGGTAAAAAAAATTACATGTACGTAGTACTACTTACTCCATGGTGACATGTAGAGGCGAGCGCCGCACGACAAACACGTGACGAGCGGCTGATGCGACGCCGTAGTCATAGATAATAGTGTTATAATATTGTTTCTGCACGAGATGTAGGCATTCGGTTGGCATAGTTGCTTCGGAAGAATTGTTTTTTCACTAATTGAAAGATCCCACATTACTGAGTGTTATAGACTATAATATTTTCTATTTCGGAGCTTTTTGTTTCCGGCGGAGCCGGATCGAGAAGTTGTTCTAGAGGAAACAGTTTTTATTTTTGACAATTCAACACATAAACCACTCGGCCGATTTACGAAATTCTTTAACCATTGGAAAGTTACATGTTTATCGAGTCATATACACCATTTTTGTATTGTATTATGTGTAATTATAAGCGATATTATGTCCAGGTTGGGTACGAATGCGTGTCGCTGAGCTGGCACCCGAGCGGCGCGGCCCTAGCGGCGGGCAGCGCGGAGGGGCACCTGGTCGTGCACAACGCGGACGCGGGCGCGCCCGTGTGCACCGTGCGCGTGTGCGGCTCGCCGCTCAACTGCTTGCAGTACAACACCGGTGGGTATAACGCGGAGGGGCACCTGGTCGTGCACAACGCGGACGCGGGCGCGCCCGTGTGCACCGTGCGCGTGTGCGGCTCGCCGCTCAACTGCTTGCAGTACAACACCGGTGGGTATAACGCGGAGGGGCACCTGGTCGTGCACAACGCGGACGCGGGCGCGCCCGTGTGCACCGTGCGCGTGTGCGGCTCGCCGCTCAACTGCTTGCAGTACAACACCGGTGGGTATAACGCGGAGGGGCACCTGGTCGTGCACAACGCGGACGCGGGCGCGCCCGTGTGCACCGTGCGCGTGTGCGGCTCGCCGCTCAACTGCTTGCAGTACAACACCGGTGGGTATAACGCGGAGGGGCACCTGGTCGTGCACAACGCGGACGCGGGCGCGCCCGTGTGCACCGTGCGCGTGTGCGGCTCGCCGCTCAACTGCTTGCAGTACAACACCGGTGGGTATAACGCGGAGGGGCACCTGGTCGTGCACAACGCGGACGCGGGCGCGCCCGTGTGCACCGTGCGCGTGTGCGGCTCGCCGCTCAACTGCTTGCAGTACAACACCGGTGGGTATACGCTGATACAGTGTTATAACGTGCAGAACAGATAGACAACGTGATACACATTCAATAATATAGTACCTACAGGCGAAGGTAGGTACATGATAACCAAAAAGAACGAGGTGTTAGGTACTAAAACATATCCAACATATTAACAAAGTAAACATATCACCACTAAAATTAGGTACTTTTACTGCTTTCTATTTAAATTATATTAAATAACAATTCTGTCTATTCTAGCCGGCGATGTGCTAGCCATCGGTTCACAAAACGGCAGTATCTACTTATTCCGAGTGTCCCGCGATGGCTTTTCATACAAAAAGTGGAATAAAATCCGCGGCGCGCAACCGCTCGTCCAACTCGACTGGAGTCTGGATGGCAACTACTTGCAAACGGTCACTGCTGACTATGACCTAGCATTTTGTAAGTACCCACATTTGATGATAATAAAAAAAATCTCCTTCACTTTTTTGTTATTTAATGTAAAAAAATGTTAATATCCCATGTTATTTAAGGTTCATGTAACTTTGAAGGATCAATAGTTTTCCTGAAAATTTCAGATGACACAAATGACGTAATTAAAAACATAACTTATAACAATTTTTTCGTCTTTTTAGGGGATATTAAAGCCTTATCACCAGAAAAAAGTCCAATGGCAATGAAAGATGTCAAGTGGTCTACATACAATTCGACCATCGGCTTCCTTGTATCAGGTAAATTTAAGCTTTGAATATACAATTTTGTTGTTTTGGTAGTACAAAATACATGTTATTTTTATTTCAACTTTTACAGGAATGTGGAACAACCGATTCTATCCAATGACGTCATTAATAACTACCTCAAGCCGTTCTGCTGCACATGATCTTCTTATAAGTGGAGATTCTGATGGTTATCTTCGATTATTCAGGTAAATTTTATTTTATTGCATATCAAGAACATCTCTAAATTGGACTCTTTGGGAATGTCCCAAAGATGATACCTTCTCTTATATAATTTTGCCAAAAATACAATTCTTTTATTAATACATTTCACACCAGGTACATTAATTTCACATACATTTCACACCCCTTCAATTCGTATGTTTAAGAAAAATTAACATTGTTACAGGTACCCCTGCGCCAGTCCGAAAGCGGAGTACAACGAGGTAAAAGTATACACTGGGTCCGTATACTCCGCGCGGTTCCTCTTCAACGACCGCTGCATAGTCTCCTCCGGGGGCAGCGACGCGGCCCTCATGCTGTGGGAGCTGGCGGACGACTAGCGGCGGGGCGCGCGGGTGCCCGCTGTTATACTCGACCCCCCCACTCCCCCCACTCCCACCTCCCCGCACGCACCCGCACCGTCCTACCGTGTGATGAATATGGAGGAACTGGATTGAAGACCGCGTTGAACTGGATTGAACTAGATTCCATTTATCGGTGAACTTCGACTAAATGCTAAGAGGAATTGAAGACCGTGATAACGTAGATTCTATGCTATATAATATGGGTGATAAAATTGAAGATCGTGAACGGATGGATGACTGATTGGATGAAATGCATTGAACTGTCAAACGTCATTGAGATATGAATTCCCTGGATTGGAGACACATTGAACTAGATTAATGATACCGGCACGTTCGAACGTTCTAATGCGACATATTGATGAAATCACGAACCTCGCCTGCATACTAGATATAAATGAATTAGATTAAAGACCATATCGGCAATCGAATCCCGGTATGGTCTTCTTCGCATGGTTTTCCGCATTATCGTCTAGAAATGTTGATTCTCAATTCGTTGTGCATTCGATGGTTGTCTATCCGACTGACAAATTCTGGCTTTGGCTCTGACTTTCATTTGTCATGCCGTACAGTGACTTGTTGTTATAGTGTACCTTTACACTAAAGTAAAGATCCTGAGAAGACATTGTTAACTACGTCTTATTTCGTTGTGCATTCGATTTCCTAGTATTCGACTAAAAAATCGTCACGATGTTGTTTCTTTTCGTTGCGTATTCATTTATTATATTGACTGTCAATAGGCAGGTTCATATAGATCGAGCTGCTTCGTGCGGTAATTGTTTCGCAAGGCTACTGGCTCTGTGTGGAACCGCCTTATACATATACGATCTTATGGATTTTCGATCCGTAATAAATAATATTCCATTTTCTATACTTAGTGAGATCTATTGACGAATTGATTACGTGTTTGTAACCATGACTCTACTTTAGGTGTTCTAGATAATACTAGAAGCAGTCGTACGATTCAGAAATTGCTATACAAATATTCACTTATAAAATATGTCGGTGTTACGATATTTTCTGCGAAGAGGGTTAGGGTAATGGTGAGTTATCGCGTATAATATGTCCCAATTGAGGAGTTTTTAAAATGTATATCTTAAGAATTGCGATCTGTCTTTGTGACTGAGGAAGACAAGAAAGGAATGAGATTTTCCTACCTTTACAATTGAAATATTGTTGATTAAAAAACTGTGTATGTAAAACAAGTGTACAATTGTTTACTGTTTAACATAAATTTTACTTACATTATCTATGTGAAAGATTGAGCGTAAAACTAAGCAATCATAAAAGTTTCCATACGAATCGTCTCAATTGCAATTGCAAAAGGCTCATAATAAATGCGATTAATTTAAAGTTCATTTAACTATGTATATGACTAAACTATATATGACTTGTCTTAAATCTTACAAAAAAGTCAAACACAAAATTTTTAGATCGAAATTAAATAATTTCACTAGGTAGGTACTAAGTATTTACTATAGTAGATCTTGGATTCATTGATACAAATAAAACATGATAAACAAGAAATAAACGAATAATAATGTCCCTAAAAAATACCATAACTAAAATTTCTTCGTATATAGGTATATTTTAGTTTAAAGATATTATTATTATTACTAAATTTGATTATCAAAATCAACACGTTTACACTGCCATTGTTAATTCGTGTACCTACACATGACTTCTTCAAATTCTACAAGGAAAGAGATGTTATTAGAACATTGTTTCTGTAAATTGTAAAATGGCAAGTCCATAAAAAAATATATCTTTCGAAGCGTAAGCTTTTGGTATTTTAATAAAATATTATAGATGGGTGCATACATAGCATCCATTTTTACATAAAATTAAAATTGTAATAAATTTTTAAACTAGATATAGGGAAAAGCTTAATTGCATTTATAATCTGCACAAAGAGGACGTAGAGTAGACATGCTTGTTGCAAACTGCAAAATGTGTAAAAACGTTACTTGAAAGTGGCAGGTCCACATTAGATATACATTGTTTTGAAAACAGTTTTTCACCTCAAACACTTTATACGATCACTTTAGTGATATAATTACACTTTACAGTACTAGATACATATATATAAAATTACTAGCGGTCCGCCCCGGCTTCGCCCGTGGTACCTACATGTTTAAACTATCCTATCTCTCAAGTTGGATCGAACTGCACATGGTGTGCGAATTTTATTATAATCGGTTAAGTGGTTTAGGAGTCCATTGAGGACAAACATTGTGACACGAGATTTATATATATTAAGATATGTGCAATAATATTATATTATCATTGTGTATTTATTAAATGGACCATTACAGCTATTTCTACTGAGGACTCATTACGGATATTCCCAAAACGAATTGGTCTTCTCAATTTGCAGCTTACTTTTCGTCCTAATAATATTTGGAATAAAAGTAGTTTACTTTTTTCAATTATTTAGGAGACATTTTAACAAAGAAAACAAAAGAAGACTCTAAGAAGACTCATATCAGCTATTCGCGTTATAATATATCTATGTACGTTAAATTCATTTCATCGAAGTCGAAGCACTGAGCAAATGTTCCAAATCCGAAATTATTATAAATTAATTAATTATTAACATTTTTTTTTATTTTAGTATTAATAGTAACTAGTCATTAGAGTAAAGAGTTATTGTTAGTAACTACAAAAAAATCTTGTCACTGAACTAAATTTTAATATGGCATAATTTCACAAAAGGTAGTATTAAATTATTATTGAAGTAAGTAAAAGAGCATATAATTTGATTTATTTCTAATAACACTATTTCTTAAAACTGGACAGCATTAGATATTTCTTTCAATATAATTATTTTATAATGTGAGAAAACTATCGGTATATCTATTTTTACTCAACGTTTCTTAAAAATGACGGTTCTCCCTTTGTTTGCTACAATATGCTATATTATTTTAACCCCATAGATTCGTTAATTGTTGTGGAAAAAAAGGAAATACTGTTGGTAAAACTAATGAAATACAATATTGTAAAAATAAACTATATTTTGTTTTTATAGGACTATGTCAAAGCTGTTACAAAGTCTTTGTAATTCTATGAAGTTGCAGTGCTAAGAAAACTGTGTTATGACAATTTTTCTTGGTTTCATCTTATATAGTAACGGAATTATATATCTGTTTCTTAATTCAAGGCAAGGAATGAAATGGGATTTAAAAACACATTTCCATTTTATAATAAATAATAATTATTATAAAGAATCCTGGGCAATCTACAACCTTTAAACATACATAATTGTGTACTTTACATTAAGCCATGCATGACAATCCAAGAGTATATATTATTGAAAATATATATAATGTTAACGGTTATTAAATGATAAATATTGTTCTTCAAAAGTTTGTTATAAGAATGTTTTTTATTGCAAATAAAGTTCATATAAAGTAACATTGTAGTTTTATTTAATAACTTGTAAAATAGTTAAGTTACCTATACACACGTACTGTCGAAGCCTAAAATTTGTAGGAGGGGGGGGGGGGGTTAAGTCCGTTATTTAGAGATTATTGCTACAACACACAACTTTATGACACTGATTTATACCAAAGAATGAAAGGGTCTATTAAGATAGTTGACTCCAAATGATATTTTTGTGTCATAAATACATTAAAAGGACATTAAAAAAAACAAATAGTGCTTTAGTTAGATAATTTATTCAAAATTTATAACTCACGATCATATTACACAATTTTTACATGAAATCACATTTATTTTATTCTATTGAGAAAATAGTAAGACAATTTATAATAATGGATTACGAAATGACGTGCCTTTGATTAAATACATAATTAACTTATTCTAAAAATTATACAACTCCTTATTAAACAATACCTATGAAATCCGCCACCCAACCAGTCCCACCGTTATTCATTGTAGTAGTGAATATTACCTTAACGTAATTATCTGGGCTTGTGTAGTCTGCAGGAGTTTCATCACAAAATGTGGATACTACGTTTCCATTTCTATCAACTACACTCAAATAATTTTGGTCACAAGCAACCCCTAGGTCAAATTCTGCGAAATGCAATAATAGACGTGTGTTAGGAGGCGTTTCTATTTCCCATTCACAAGAAGTTCTCTTCCTATATATCTCTGGATACATTGGACTAGTAAATCTTCCTAATTCATTCACTATCTTCCCACCACAACCTCGACCCTTATTTGTAATAACATAATTTAAATCATAAATAATCTGTTCGTTACTATTTATCACATGGTTATGCATTAAGACATATCTACCTGTTGAAAACACGGAACGAGATTCATAATCACCTTGAACTCTAATTAAAAGTGGTGATGTTGTCGTTTTACCATCAAAAATAGCCAAGAATGCTTGAGAGTTAAAATAATCTGGAAATATTGTTATGATATAGATTGATATTGTATAATTTTCTGGAGCGGTAATAAGTGTAAAACAATCATTAATATTATGGGGGTCGATGTTGTCACGGTATACTGTTTGAATTCTACCATATGATTCTGTATAATTTCTGCCACAATAACCTACCTGCGAAACTTGAATATCTACGCCTTTATGTTTTGATATAGATTCAGGAGACGTAATTAAATTTATACTAACGCCGCCATTTACGTAAAAATCTAATGATGAATTGACTCCACACAAAACAAATTGCTCTGGAAAACTTAAAGTCGAATCATAAAAGTATGCATGACTAAAGAAATTGTCTGCGTATTTATTTAAAACATAATTTGAACCTAACGACATATTATGTATTTCAGTAATACTTCTGATTATAAGTCTATCATTGTCACATTTGTTACCGTTTCCTGGTTGCAAGTCAAGATGATTAATTCTTAAATGTACGGTTGCATAAGTTTCGGGACCATGTAAGACATATGTACAATGAAGTCCTCTTGGTATTACTCCTGTCTCAAAACCAGGAGAACGGATCGATTGAATATTGTAATTAACATTTAAAGATGATTCACCACAAGTAGAACGCTGAGCGCTTAGAAGTAATTCAAACCCAGAACTGACAATCTCTCCATCAGTTGATAATCTAATCCCCATCAAATTGCTAGACGATATTATTTCAGGCGGAAGAGTATGGCCGCAAAATGTTCCAATAACCAAACTATCAGGATTAATACCATCTTTTATTTCAACGAAATCACAGTCACATTTACTTATTCCGATAGCGGTTTGATTAACTTCGGCACACGGTGATACGTGGAAAGAAGAAAACCTGACTTTTACTACGTAATCTTTCGGTGCTCGTATTGACCAGTGACAGTCTAAAAAGTTTTCATACACCACTGCTCTTCCTATTAACGGGGATTTCAATGTATATTGAGAATTAGGTAGTAGATTTACAGATCCTCCACAGCCGACAGCTTCAGAATAACTAAAAATAATCTGGGCCTGGAAGCCTTTATAACTGAGGTAGGCATCTGATATAAATTGAACAACCGCATTCCTATTTTTGCTCTGTATTACAGTACTTGAATTGATATGACCACATAGCAATGCAAGCTGCTTATCAGTGTCTATTTTAGGACCATCATACACTGAAATATAATCATTAAGGCAATTTTCATGACTCTCTAAATCAATATAAAAGAATTTAACTACTACTACCTTATTAGTAGGAGCCTCAATCAACCAAGTACAATTCATAAGATCATAATAAGTGTCTAATAGACCAGATTTTATTGTTGAAGGTTTAGTTATTTTTCCTCCACAGGTATAAATTGAGTATATAAGTTTAAACCCTTTTCTTTGTCCTATTCTATCGGTTTGAAAATGTATGGTAACTTCGTCAAAACTTTCTAAGAGGGGTGGCATATTCCTTCCACAATAAGTCTCAAATAAATAATTATAATCGCTCTGTGCACGTATAGTCACATTATCGAAACGACAATCAGGATATGTCCCTTCAAGGTCGAAATCTACAAACTTCACCCATAATTTTCTGTTCGAAGAGACTATCTTATAAGTACAATCTAAAGATGGTCTATATTCATCGGTATAGCCCGGACTATACAGAACTTGTTCTTTTTCTGTCGCTTCAAACGTTCCACCGCAAATTGGAGACCACTGAGCGGAGAATCCATCAAGATTTACGTTTGCATCTGAACGGAAAATAACTTTCATTCTATTTAAAGATGAATTATATACTGGTGGAATTGTACGCCCACATAATCTTGCAATTTCACTATACGTTTCATTTTTCCAATCGTAAATAATTACAACATCTTTCGTGCAATTAGCTGTATCTTCTACTACAAAACGGTTTATAAACGATAACGATACTCTATAGCCTATTTCGGCACTAATGTCCCACACACACTCTTCATTTTCCTGATAATTTTTAGGATAATGTGGAGAGGTAAATATACGATCGTACTTAGTCAAATACCCTCCACATTTATCACTTACAGTTTTTGTTATTAGCTTAATATTCGATGTCGGTCCTTTAGAATGATATTGAATATACGTATACTTATAAGTGGAAATGAACGAACTTTGAGGCATATTCGTTTTGCAGTAATTTAATATCGATTGGGACTCCGTCAGACCTTGACTGATTTTTATGAACTCATCCGAACAATCCAAGTTAAACTTCCCTTCGACAGTAGTCTCTGTTTTAGTTCCACTCGGTGCGACAATAACCCACCCACAATCTAATGTGCCGTTATATGATGTAGGAAGGGTCACATTTTTTGTTTCTTGAGCAGCATATACAACTCCACCGCATGGTTGCAATTTCCATTTAATGTTAAATATAAGAGGTTTTTGAGCTAATTGTATAGCTTTAAGGGTCATTGATGTCAATGGAATACTATAAAAGCTTTGTGTATTGTTACCACACAAGGAAAACATCAAATTTCTTCCTTCATTTGTTATCGGGGCATTTATCATCAATCTTGAAAAACCATAGCGACATTTAGAATTTATTGTACTACTATCTACCGATAAAAATAAAGTATTATATTCTGATGAATTAAGATAATCGTCTGTTTTAATATTGTACGTCCATTTACATACATATGAACTTTGAATATCTGGAGCCGATATTTCTCCGCTATTTCCTTCAAGAGGGCCGCCACAAAGGGTGGGTTCATTTGAACTAAATTTTGCTTTCATACGATGTGGACGATTCTGTTTTAAATAAGTTTTAACAAGTAAATAGACACCGAGTGTGTTTCCTGTTGATTCATATATAATTGAATTAGTTCTATTTTCAACAACATTAATAGGCGACTCAAAACTAACGTCGTTATATACTCCTATTCTATCATTTTCATTGTGATCCATGATTTCAAATCTTACTCTACGCGCCTCGTTTGGAACAATAATAATCCATTGGCAATAACGTAATTTCGTTTCACGTGGATAACCTGGTGTTGTTATAAATCCTTCGGATTCTTTAATTACACCACCACACGTTGGCCTCGTTGAATTAAATGATAATTTAAATCCTCTATATTCAGAAACTTGATTCCAAGGTCCAGGTTTTCCTATGTAAAGTTTAACGACAGCTTCATTAGTTAATGTCTCAATTACGCCATAGGCTATTTCATCACTACATAACTGTTTTAATACGACGCTTGTTTTATTAGCGGGCATTATTTCTTCAATTGTCAAGTTTGTTTGACAAGATTCTTCAGACGAAGGAAGATTAAAATCATTTAAATTAATTTTTATTACATGTCTGGTCGGAGAAATTATATGCCATTGACAAAATGTTCCACTTGGTAACGTCAACATGTGTGGGTACCCTGGTGATACCAACTCTCCAGTCTCAGCTACTATTGTGCCGCCACAAATATCAATCGATATGTTAGCTTTAAAACCATTCCTAGGTTCCGCTAATCGGGTCTTATACTTTATGTATAGAGCATTACTATCAGTCTTAATTGTACCAGGCTTCTCGCCACAAAACAAGCCTTTGCTCGGAGAAAATTCCGATGTGCCATCACGTATTTCAATAGACTCAAATTTGCAGTCTCCTTTGCCATCAACATCAAATCTCTCCATAAAGTCAACTCTCAATATTTCACCTGGTGGCGCTGTAAATATCCAAACACATTCCGAAAAGGGCATAGGTATAGACGGATAATTCGGTGAGCTTATTACTTCCCATTTATGGCCGCTATCCAAAGACGAAGTTAAGCCACATTCGATATTTAATTCCTCATATCTCAATTTGAAAGTCATAAATTTACGGGTCGAAAGTACGCGATTGTTACTAAAATAACTTACGTGCACAGCGTTACTTGTCGATATTAAAGCGTTCAAAGTTTCGTGTGGATATCCGCAGTATTTTCCGACTCCTAATATTGGAGACTCTATACTTTCTCCATTCCGTATCATTACATATCTCGTGCACTCGTTTTCATTTGTGATGTTAAAATGTTCAAAGCTTAGTTTAATAATACGCCCCGGTCGCACTTTTATAGTCCAATTACATCTTTTGTTCATCTCAAACATGCCTCCCCTATCCTCCCAGGCTAATTCAATGACGCCAGACTCGCTATTAAGAATTCCACCACACTGAGTTCGCACCGTCGCTGTAAAACCTTTGCGAGCTGTTGTTGAGTCAGATTCAAATATAACTTTTAAAAATTTTGACGTCTCCATAGCCTTAGTTAAATCCTCCTTTAAGCAAACTTTTTGTTTTAGCGGTATCCACGCCTCATTGTTATTGCGCGTATAAATTGAGATATAGTCGGCATAACAGTCACTAGTTTCTTCCAACTCAAATTGATCAAAAGTAAGGCTCAAATGATAACTTGGTTTAGCTTCGAAAACCCACTCACAAAGCATATTATTGTCGTATTCCTCTGGATAATTTGGTGAATGAAATGAAACGCTACGTGCATTGGAGACTATTTGTGTTTGATTATAACCACAATTCTTTTTAAGCCTATTTTCGTTATAATCGTCCGCTTGCGACCATTTCAGGTGAAAAGTAGGACTCATATGTCGTTCTGTTATTACAAACTTGATGAACACAATCGAAGAAGATGATTGTAACACTTTAACTTCATTTTTCAAAAACCCACACAGCACGTCGAGAACATTTGCGTCTTCATCGTATCCATCATATATAATGAGCATACTGTCGCAGGATTCTCGTCGCTTTTTAATAACAATCTCATCGATTCTAATAGTGATACTTCTCGAGCCACTCCCTATAATGCGCCATGAAAATTCACCAATTTCTTCATATGCAAAGGGATAAAGTGGAGATGAAATTTCACCATCATCTAAACCAGTTATTTCATTGTTATGTGAAATTCCGTAATGTATTAGAAATCCATTTCCAGCTTCTTTATTGTCACTGTGGAACTTTAAATAAATCCTTGTACCTTTCGTCGTATTTGCCGGTATTTCATTTCCACAATACACCCCTAACAAAGTTCCAGCACCGTCGGTTTCCCGCATTTCTAAATAGTCCTCGTTACAGCGGTCGGAATACGCAAGGTCAAATTTTTCAAAATTCAAATACATAGAGTTGCCCGGAGATGTATTAATAACCCATTCACAGTCCATTGCGTGCGGATAAGATAGTGGATAATTTGGTGAAGCTATAGAACCTTCTTCAGACGATAGAGTTCCCCCACAGGCGGTCGAAAGAGAAGAGTAATGTGCAGAAAAATATCCACTTAGAGTATCGATATATGTGCCATGTACAACAGTGAGTGCACTACCGTGACTAACGATCATAGGAGGTACCTTTCGGCCACAATATTCTCCGATCAGTGGAGCATTTACATCGTCACCATCAAATATTTTAAGAAAAGAAGATGGGCACTCTTTGTTGGTTACAATATCCATATCGCGAGGTAGTGAAATATGTTCCAATGTAAGTTTAATCTTTTGATCAAACTTTGGGGACTTTATAACCCAAGTACAGTTATGATTATGATAGCTAATATATTTATCGTTAGTGATTATGCCATCGTTTTGGACTTCTAAAACGGCACCACATGTCGCTGAGAAATTAGCTTTGAACCCTTTTGCTGTGCCATAGTTGTCAGTAACAAATTGAACAATTATGTTGGGAGAATTAGTTATAATTTGCGACAAATTAGATGTTGGACAAATGAGATAAGAGTAATTAGAATGCAGTAAATCAGTACCTTCGTATATCTTAATATTGTCGCTACAATCTTCTTCGTCATTGTTGTTATCTGTATAAAGGTCTAGATCTAATATATTAAGTTCAATTCTATGATTTTTCGGTACAGATATATACCACAAACAATCCATGTTATCATCATAATTTTTTGGATAATTCTTTGAATGAATCTGACCGGACTGAGTTATAAGGCGGCCACCACATCCAGATGTAAGTGACTGAAAATTACCCGCAAAATAAACATCCTTCAGTGTAGATTTTTTGATAAATTTCAATAACATTACATTACTACCAGCAGCTTGTAAAGTATGAATATCACGATTACATACTCTAGCTAACAGAGGAGAAGCAACATTCGGTCCGTTATAGATCTCAATTGCATCTATTGTGCAATTTTTGGTTTCTTCTAATAACACATCTGTGAGTCTCAAATAAACATTTGTTCCTGGAGGAGTGACAATGGTCCATTCACATTCTATTTCAGTGCCAAGATACCTTAGATTGTTTGCAAGTGTTAATACCCCAAATTGTTTACGAATAGTGGTACCACATCCATCTTTAACCCATTCAAGCCGAAACCCCCTATCAGAATTATAAAGTCCACTTACAAATTTTATGTCAATAGAGTTACTTTTTGATTGTATTGGCGATGGTAAAATCGATCCGCAATACTTTTGAGAGAAATTGTCTTCGTTTGCTTGCTTGAATTGTAAATAATCAAATTCACATGGATTTGTATATCCTCCTCTTCTTATATAAGAAAAATATGGATATCTGCTTCCTCTCCTATTGTAATAGAAAGGGAGTTGTATAGGTTTAATACTAAAGTGACTAAAAGTAATGTTGATTTTGTTACCTTTGCCAACCGTTATCGACCATAAACAGTCTATGTTCGTAGGATAATTACCAGGAAAACCAGGACTTTCTATAACACCAAAACTACCGCTTATATTAGTGTGACAGATAGTTTCATAATTAAATAAGAAACCTTTTCCACCGATCAAAATATCTGATCTAAATTTAATGAATGCATAATTACTTGACGTCTCTACATCAGTCAAATTCGCAGTCATCGAACAATACTTGCCCAGACTAGGAGAATATACATCGCGACCATCAAATATTTCCACATGATCATCTTTGCAATGTGTAGTTGTTTCCAAATCTAAATCTACAAATTTGATTCGAATTCTTGAGCCGCTGTTTGTAACTATTTTATAAAAACATTCCGCATTGTCATAGTAATCTTCGGGGTAATTTGGAGAAGCTATAGATCCGCTGATGCCAGTTAATAATCCCCCACACCCTCTTATGGTTCCATCCCATTCGATTTTAAATCCACTCCCGGATATATAAAAATCAGAATAAAATCGCAAATGCAATTTATGAGAAGTCGAGATAATCTGTTTCGATTTAAACTTGCCACAATATTTTCCAATTAGTGGTGCATTCTGATTCCCACCATCCCTTATTTCCAAATAGTCACCTAAATCACACTTTCCTCTTATAGGTATTTCTAAATCAAAGTCAGTTATGTTAAGAGATATCTGTTGACCTTCGGGCACTGAAATTGTCCAAGTACAATCACGATTAGCTGGGTAGCTATTTGGCCAACCTGGAGAGTATATATATCCATGAGTTTTGACATACAATCCACCACATTGCGAACTTTCATCCAGAAATGCATATGACATAGAGAATCCTGAACCTTTTATGCTATTATCAGATACAAATTTTATCAAAAGTTGATTTGTAGACGTTGTCAGAGCAGGCGGAGCAGTAGCGCCACAATATTTTCCTAAAGTGTTGTTTTTATTATCTGTCTCAATTTCTACAAGTTCAACATAGTCGAATTCACATAAACTCTGTTTTTCTATGTCAAATCTGTTCCATGTTATTTTTATAATCATTTCTTCGGGTGCAATTAATAGCCAAGAACAGGACTGATCATTACTGTATAACCTTTCACCGTTACCCTGTGATGAATCAGTATCCGGATAATTTATCAGACCAGATGTATTTCTAAATATCCCTCCACATGCTGTATTTAAACTTGTATAATTTGCATAAAATCCAGAACCAGTGACACTAGCGTCTGAATGGAACCCAATATACAGATAATTATACGTGGACGTCTTTGTTGGTGGTATTCTTTGTGATCCTCCGCAATACTTACCTAACAAAGTTGAATTGATGATAGGCCCATCTCGAATTTCTACATAATCGTACTGGCAATTAAAGTATACATTATCCTCGATATCGAAATCTTGAAATGTCAATTGTATTACTTTTCCAGGAGAGGTTTCGATAACATATTCGCAATCAGTATTTTTTGGGTATCCAAATGGATAACCTGGAGATTTTAATGTACCACTGTCGCCTGTAATTGTTTTGTGACAAATAGATTCATACGATATTTTGAATCCCTGTGATGATACGCTTTGATCCGATTTGAACTGAATAAATAAAGAATTTGATGTCGACGTGAACGTGTTGGGAACCGTAGTTCCACAGAATTTTCCAACGAGGCGAGAATCTGATGATTGGCCATCGTATATTGCAAGGTAATCGTACGTACATCTAAACGATCGCTCTAAATTAAAAGACTTCAGTGTTATCCGAATTTTTGTGTCGCCCCTTGTTTGTATTTTATAATCGCATAATAAATTATCTTGGTACTTATTGTCGTATAATGGAGGAAAGATTTCACCTCTCTCTGATGTAAAATATCCACCGCAACCTGGAACCCCTTCAATTGGAGCATATGTAATTTGGAATCCTTTACCGCTCCCATAGGCATCGGAATGAAAATGAATGAGCATTTCCGAACCGATTGACTGGAGAGGTGCGGGTTGCGATGAATTACAAAATTTATTAATCAACGCGTCTTTTTCGTGTAATCCATCGTAAATTGCTAGATAATCATAACTACAGTTTGCATGTGATTCTAAGTCCAATTCAAAGAAATGCAATTGAATCCTTTTACCCAATTTTGTAACTAGCCGCCAATAACAATCTCGATTCGGAGGATATTTTCCAGGTGAGCCTGGAGAACTTATGTGCCCATGGATAGTCGCGTTTACGTAGCCCCCACATTGAGGTCTTATGCTTGTCCAGTGTAAAGCAAAACCTTCCCCTGCTATAGTTTGATCAGATCGGAACCAAAAGTACAAATTGTTGTGACTCGATATAATATTACCGCCTTTTGGAAAATCGCTCCCACAGAATCTACCTATTAATTGACTAGCAGAACTTCTACCATCGTGAATTTGAACGAAATCGTAATGGCATTCTGCATTATGCTCTAAATTAAATTTACTAAAAGTAACATTAATAACTTTATCTGGCGAAGTATGTATAACCCACGCACAGCGTGTATTATGCCTGTACGTTGTATTAGTAAGAGGATATATTATACTACCTTCTTCAGCATCCAACACTCCCCCGCAAGGCTCAGATCTGAATTCACATGTGTCCCCTGTAAACTGTGCTAAACATTCACAACGATAGCCTCTCGTGGCTCTCCCGTCCGGTCTGCATGTCCCGCCGTTTAAACACGGATTACTCGAACAATAGTCACCTTGTCGATCACAATTAGCACCACTATAGCCTGGAGAGCAAATGCAGGTGTAGCCCACGTGAAGTGGATGGCACTGACCGTGTAAGCCGCACGGATTAGTTTCACAACCAGTATTATTATTCGTCGGAACAATATAACATCCATGTATCCCGATGCCATCGCCAGACATACCTCTAGGACAAACGCATTGCACCGCTTGTACTCCGAATCCAGGACCATCAATACAGAAGGCGGAAGGGTGACAACCACCTCGATTGATATTACATGAACCTCTCCAGGTACAAATCACACCGTCTCCTTGATATCCTGGTGGACAGGACCCGCAGACTCTTGAGCCGAGGGTGTTGTAGCACGATACCTTCGGGCTCAAGCTGCATCCACCGTTTGGCTGTGTTATACATTCATCAATGTCCCGGCAAATGAATCCATCTCCTTCGTAGCCCGGAGGGCAATGTCCGCATACAAATGACCCGGGGAGGTTGATGCACTCAACTGGAGGATTAATAGAGCATCGTGGCCCTTGCTTCGAATCACACTCATTTACGTCCGTGAGACATGAAATACTTGTCTCATTTGTAGTCCATCCTTGGTCACACATACACTTTATTCCAACTCCTGTATTTACTTGTAAACATGTTCCATGTCCGCACATTTCGAAATCATTTCCGGAACAGTTTCTTTCTTTTCGCGTGCAGTGGATTCCATACCAGCCAGACTTACAAATACATTCATAAGATCCAGGCCTGTTGATGCATGTTGCGCCGTTTTGACACCCCAAGTCAGTGCCTTCGTACATTTTACACTCGTTCACGTCTTCGTCACAATTTTCTCCTTTCCAATTTTTCGGACATAAACAATAATATCCACTGGCTAGATTCAAACATGTTCCTCCATTTTCGCAAGGGTGCGATTGACATTCATCTGATCTTCTCATATTATTTACAGTTGACTGCAGCGTGCGTACTCTATTAGCTAGAGTATTTATTCTCCTATTCAAATGTGTAAAATTTACAAGAACAGTATTTGGCACAGTCAAACTTACGCTTTCTAGACGTTCAATTCTTCTCAATATTTCACTTACATCATTTCGATCGTTGTTGTAATCCGAAGGCGGTATCGAAGGCGATAGTCCATTTTTATTAGTGATATTCAAGTCTAAGATATTGGTGTTTCCAATAAATATACCAGATCGAGGACCGTTCGGTTTAATGTAAATGTTTTTATCGTAAGCTGATTCCAAAATGAGATCTCCATCAGTAGTTTTAATTTTAGGCCTGTCTTGATACGCTTCACAATTTATATGCACAGAATATAATAGAAGTATTGTAAAATATATGACTAAATTAGTCATTGTCCACGACCACAACGATGAAAGAGTCAATTTGAACTAAATTCTGTAAAACATTAATAATATTGAAATATAACATTCTCTAAAGTAATAAGGGGGCGTTCCAACGCCCAACGTGAAGTGATAATATGGGCCATGTGGCTAAGATAACAATCATAATAGTCGTCAAAATATCAAGCAGGATGATTGAATAACATACTGTTTTCGTGAAAATCGGATTACTACAGTAACTAGAATAGGCATGACGACAGTATCCATAAATGTTCGAATTAGTGTCTTTAAGGGAAAATGTATAATATATAAATTAAAAATAGTGACTTAGAAATATTAAAAACATTAAGATTAATGAGATTATCAATAAAATAAAATATTGAAATTCTGCAGTCGGCCATTTTGACTGAAACACATGTGACGTCACGTCTACGTAAACTTTATCGACTCAGAACAGAAATATAATTGCGAATTCACGAATATGTGGTTCGGGTTTCTCTGCGTCAAATTTATACAATCATTTCATATTATTTTCTCACTTTAAACAATTACTAACACTTTTTTGGGTATTATTTTTATGTAGATTCACATTGCAATACTGCACACCACTTATTAACTTTGAAATTAGATTCTATAACACTTAATAATTAAATATTTGTTTAATTCTACTTCGCTATGCATACAGATAATTACGGATTTACGTAAGAGTGACGTCACGCCTACGCCATGACACCTGTGAGATGTTTTAGCACAGTTATTAAATATTTTTTGAAAAATGGCTTTTATCTTCGTTAAATTTAAGTATATTAGCGAAATATAGGGTTTTTCTTGTTTAATAACATTATGGAAGAGGTTTTGAAAATCTTTCGTCATGCCTATTCCATTTGTGTTAATTTTAGTTATTTAGGTACTGTCGACTTCTGGGATAACTAAAAGCCTGTGTTGTATTAACTATAATTACATCACCCACCCTTTACCCATTGTTAACACAGATGAATGTAGTGCTTTATGAAATTAATATGTTTTTGGTTACTTTGTTTTCTTAAAGATTCTGAGTTCTGACCACGCAAGACCTCGCTTGACTTCTGTTTCACATATTTCCCCCAAAAATAGCCTTTGAGCTTCTTGTACAGAGGTCGGGTAAGGCCGCCATCTGTAGGTACATTGTTAAACTTGTTAGAAAGTTTACTAATTGTTTCCTGTATGTTGTAAAATAAATAATTTTAAATTCATTCATTCATTTCTGTTTTTTTCATATCAAAACTGCTTAAAGTTTTATTGACTACTAGCTTTCCACTCGCAGCTTCGCCCGCGCAGTCAAAGAAAAACCCGCATAGTTCCCGTTCCCGTAGGATTTCCGGGATAAAACCTTACCTATTTCCCGGGATAAAAAGTAGCCTATGTCTTTTCTCGGGTATCAAAATATCTCTATACCAAATTTCATTCAAATTGGTTCAGTAGTTAAGGCGTGATTGAGTAACAGACAGACAGACAGAGTTACTTTCGCATTTATAATATTAGTATGGATTATGTCAGCTTTCCGTGGATGACTTTTGTAAATATTATTACTAAAGGATTTTATTATAATTTCACATCCTCGACATATCCTATTAGGCGCGGGTCAAACACAAGCGGCACGAGCGCGGCCCGCAGGCGTGCCATAAGCGCACCTGTTCAACCTGTTTTGCACCACGTCCTTCTTCTGCATTTAGTATGAAAGAACTTTGGAAATAGCCAATAGCGCACCCGATGCGCGCCGGCAGTGCGCCCGATGCGCGCCGCGCCGCTTGTGTCTGTCCCACGCCTTAGAGTTTTCGATGGCCACATGAAACCACCCTTGTCTCTGGAAGTTGCATGCTATTTAACTACACTTTTCTTCATTTAATGATATTAATGCTCCCATACATATTTTACACCGAATGCGATTTATCAAAGATGCTTGCAAATAACAGTTCAATATCCTGTTAAAAGAGATTGCCCAAGTCACTATGGCACTTGGTATCGCAATCAAACTTATTGTGTCAAGATGAAATATAGCTCAATTTAAAGCTTGATGTTAGTACTTTTAGAAACGATTAAAGTTTTTATGTAAATAAGCCGCAGTTTGCGACAATAAAATAAAACAATAGTGTATAACAATACTTTTACTATTATTTCAATTTATCCGGTATAATTAAGACTTAATAGTGATACATGTGTTCATTATAAATACAAATAGGAATTAACAATATCACGAATACGTGGCACAACTAAAATTTTACCGATACCACCTGTGGTCATTCTCCTTTTAAATTAAGAAGATGATTAAGAATTAAGTCGCTGTATAGCCTTAAACTTAATGGTCTAAGATCCGAATATAGGTCGACCTTCACCGGCGTGATAATAGAATGAGACCAATTTTATAATAAATGTAGTCTATTAAAAAATCTATTAAAGATGGGTTGACTGAAAAAATCCTGGTATCCTGAATACGGTTGAATCGCAACTTATTTGCAAGGTGAAATTGCTCCTTGTCTTGTAACTCTTGTAGATATTTGATATAATTTCACTCATTTTGCGACCCTTATCATCTATTAAAAATTGTAATATTCCAATGCGTTTCTAAAGAGCTTTAACATGTGTACGGCATCTAATAAAATGAAGATATCATCATTTGTGTTCGGATGTTTAGAATTCATATTAATAAGGTTTTTTGGTTACATCTTCGACAGTGTTAAATAATCTGAGCATTCATCGAAGGTCAAAACTTAAACTGTCACTTTGCTCCCATAACATAATTGAAGTTCCTGCGATACTAAATAGGCTTATTAGTGCCCAGTTTTTGTCAAAAAGTAGCTTAAGTATAGGTATTTTAAATCTTTTGTTTTAATGGCTACCAAGAAAACTAAAGCTCTGGTACATTCATATTTATAATCTGTTTGAACTTCTCCAACTAATTCCACATATCCAAAAGTACGTTGATTAGCTGGAATATATTCAACTTTTACTTATATTTATTTTCATCTCATCAAATATTAAAGAGCAAATCAATTCCACTTCCCACTGATCGGCCTTAATTTGAGAGCAGTTGATTAATTTGATACCATTTGCTTATACTTTTCATTGATTGACAAGTTTGAAAAGATTTTCTTACATAATTACAAACTTTCGTAGAATAAAAATTTAAGGATAAGGCAAATGTTCTTAATTCCGCTGAATATTTTTTTTTCTTACAATACATCCTTTTTAAATTGATTTTCTTAGTTGTCTCTGTACTAGTTCTTTATTAGTGACCCCAATTTTAATTAATAAATTCAATTTTTCTTTCAAATTCAGTTTTTGATTTTTTTACTTATTCAAACTCAAACTCAAACTCAAACATTTATTTATTCAATTAGACTTCTTCTAGAAGCACTTTTGAAACGTCATTAAGTACATATTTTTAACATTTACCACCGATTCGGAAAGCAGTATCTACGGAGAAGAATCGGCAAGAAACTCCATAGTTGCTCTTTTTAATCATGTCAGATTTACAATTTTACAAATTACCTAAGTAATATCATAATATATTATCATAATATGCCAAAGAACTGTCCTGTGGTTTTCACGCGACAACCCTCCATGGGTTTTTATCTTCCATATATTCCTTAATACTGTAATAGGCTCTCTTGACAAGTACATTTTTTATATAAGATTTAAATTTAGAACTACTAAACTCTTTAATATTATGAGGAATTCTATTGTAAAAGCGTATACCTTGGCCCATAAATGAATTTTTAACTTTAGCTAGCCGGAAAAATGGCATTTCAATTTTATTTCTGTTTCTTGTGTCATAACAATGTCTATCTCCTACTTTTGTGTGTAAGTAAGCGTTATTATGTACATATAAAATATTATTAAATATATACTGCGACGGTACAGTAAGGATACCAGTATTCTTAAAGAGATCTCTTAGTGAGTCTCGAGCACGCAAATTATATACAGAGCGTATGGCTCTTTTCTGTAATATAAATATAGTTTCTATATCTGCAGCCCTGCCCCACAGCAGAATTCCATAGGACATTATGCTATGAAAGTAGCTAAAGTAAACCAATCTAGCCGTTTCTTCATCGGTGAGATGCCTTATTCTTCTAACTGCATATGCAGCTGAGCTGAGCTTAGCAGCGGTGGTGGTAACATGGGCCCCCCATTGAAGCTTCTCATTTAATGTCAAACCAAGAAAAACAGTCGATTCCACAGGGTATAATACCTCCCCGTTTAAAATAATATTCCTTTTCACCTTTTTTACATTTGGGAGGATAAATTCTACACAATTTGTTTTTTTTGTATTTAATAGTAAATTATTAGCATTAAACCAATTGGATATGCGTAAAAGAGCAGAGTTTACTTCGTCAACATTTGTGTCATGTCTATCCACATTAAAAATTAATGAGGTGTCATCTGCAAACAGTACTATTTCACACATATCCTGCAAATAATAAGGTAGGTCATTAATATACACTAAGAACAAAAACGGTCCTAAGATAGATCCCTGCGGAACACCTATGTTAATCGGCGCACCGCGAGATTTCTCTCCATTAACGACAACGGTTTGTACCCTGTTCTGAAGATATGAAGCTATGAGATCCTGAGCTAAACCTTTGATACCATAAAAATTTAGTTTCCGTAATAGAGTGGAATGTTCTACACAGTCGAAAGCCTTAGAAAGGTCGCAGAATATCCCCAAAGCATTCTTTGAATTTTCCCATGCTTTGTATATATGTGACAAAAGAGCTACTCCGGCATCAGTGGTAGAGCGCCCCTTTGTGAAACCATACTGTTTGGCGTGCAGTAAACCATTTGATGCAAAATGACTATTTAATTGGTTTAAAATTAGTTTCTCGAAGACTTTGCTCAAAGTTGGTAATATGGAAATTGGCCTATAGTTATTACTGTCTTCTTGGTCACCACTTTTAAATAAAGGAATAACTTTGCTAAACTTTAGTAAATCAGGGAATATACCACAGTCGCAACACTGATTAAATATAAACGCTAGTTGATTGGCAATGTTTTCTATGATATTATTTACTAAATTTACAGACATACCCCAGAGATCACATGTTTTTTTTAAATTTAATGTTTTAAAAGTTTTAACAATTTCATCAGCAGTCACGTGTCGCAATTCAAATAATTTGTTACACTCAGCAACGTTATCCCTCAATAAAGACTCTGCAAGCGCTGAAGACGAATTTAAATTCTTAGTTAAACTAGCAGGGACACTACTAAAGAAATCTTCAAAAGCAAGCGCAACATCAGCACTTTTGTCAATGACCCTACCAGAGTTGACAAGTTTTATGGTACTATCGTTTGATCGGATTTTGCCCAATTCACCATTAATAATTGTCCAAACCGTTTTAACTTTATTGTCAGAGTTGCGTATTTTGTCTCTGATATACAAACTCTTGGCAGTGAAACAAACTTTTTTAAATGTTTTTGAATAATTTCTAACATAACCAAGAAATGACAAGTCTTTGTTATATTGTTTCATACCATATAACTCGTAAAGAACGTTCCTGCATCTGTGTATACTAGGAGTTGCCCATTGGCTGAATGGTAAATCCTTGGTAATAGTTAAAGATTTAATTTTAAATATTTTTCATATTCACTATGAATGAACTTAAAAAGATTTGTAAACATTTCACAAGGATTTTTATGAAAGGATTGATTATTCAGGTCAGGCAGTTTATTATCAATATTATTTCTAAATGTATGAATGCCTTTTCTAGTTATAGGCCTAACATTAATTTATTTATTATTATTTATTATTTTATTTTTTTATTTAATTCTAAAACTTTTCCACAGAGGCGTTTATATTGAAGGAATACTCTCGGTTGTATTTTTCTTCCTTTTAGGAGTCACTAGAAGATTTGCATTAGGAACGAATGGGACAGAATTGTGTTCAATGCATTGTTTGCGGTGCGTCAATTAAAATCAACCATATTCGTTTGCAAATGAAACACAAAAGTTAATTATATTTTCAATCTACTTCAAAAAAGAAGTAGATTCTTAAATGGACTGTATATTTTTTCGGTTAGTTCTTTTGTTTCGGTGAACCGAATTTCATGATTCATTTTCGATACAAATCCAAAAAAAAATCCAATCGAATTGAGAGTCTCTTCCTTTTTTAAGTGCGTTAAAAATATAAATAAGTTGATATTTCTGATATTTTTTTTTTATTACTTTTTAGGTACAATAATAGGATTATATTTTTACTGCATTTATCAAATTTTTAATAGTTTATGTCATTATGTCGGTTGTAGTGAGCGCTCCGAAGTCAACTGTGGTTCTTCACAGTTGCTTGAAAATATTCGATAGAAGGAGAAGCTGAAGAGATAGATAGTTAAGGTAATAAAAAGAGGACATAAGAAAACACAAAATATTATTTAGAAAATTTATTTAACATACACAAATTAATATTGGTCGTACAAATATTACAGTGTAATTGTTAGGAAATGTATTATTACTATTCTAGTAATAGGTACACTATCACAATGTAATCAGAATTATAATCAACAAATACACTCATGCTGTGTAAATAAAAAAAAAACATTATTTGACTTGATCATTTAAAATTTAAAAAAGTATGGTGATCGAAAAGTATACACCACAACCACAGGTATACACACTAAGTATACATATTCCACAGATAAACAAAAACACCATACAATATTTCACAGGGTAAAGTGAATATAATTAAACTTTTTTTGAACCTGTATTATCTTCCCAGCTGGACACTGGAAGAATTATACAAAACTGCCCTATACTTAAATTAAAAGTTCAATAAAAACAATAAAAATTACATAAATCGGTGTCATAAATAAATGTAAAACTATTTCATTTTAAGAACATGTGTCCGTTTCGCCACGTGTTGCTTAAGTTATTGATAACCTATTTAACACCTTTTGACGTAAATTTAGATACAGTATTCTTCGCCATTTTAACAAACAGATTAGCTGTACTGAAATGATTCCCAGGTTATGAAACGGGCTATAAAACTTCATGTTAAACAATACCTATGAAATCCGCCACCCAACCAGTCCCACCGTTATTCATTGTAGTAGTGAATATTACCTTAACGTAATTATCTGGGCTTGTGTAGTCTGCAGGAGTTACATCACAAAATGAGGATACTACGTTTCCATTCCTATCAACTAAACTTAAATAATTTTGGTCACAAGCAACCCCTAGGTCAAATTCTGTCATGCGCAGTAATAAGCGTGTATTGGGAGGCGTTTCTATTTCCCATTCACAAGAAGATCTCTTTCTATATACCTCTGGATACATTGGACTAGTAAATCTTCCTAATTCATTCACTATCTTCCCACCACAACCTCGACCCTTATTTGTAATAATATAATTTAAATCATAAATAATCTGTTCGTTACTATTTATCACATGGTTATGCATCAAGATATATCTACCTGTTGAAAACACGGAACGAGATACATAATCACTCTGAACTTTTAGTAGAAGCGGTGATGTAGACTTATCGCCATCAAATATGGCGAAAAATGCTCGAGAGTTAAAATAATCTGGTACTATTGTTATCATATAGATTGATATTGTATAATTTTCTGGGGCAGTAATAAGTGTAAAACAATCATTATCTATCGGGTCGATGTTTTCATGGTATACCGTTTGAATTCTACCATATGGTTCTGTGTAATTTCTACCACAATAACCTACCTGCGAAACTTGTATGTCTACACCTTTATGTTTTGATAAAGACTCAGGAGACGTTATTAAATTTAAACTAACGCCACCGCTTACGTAAAAATCTAATGATGAATTGACTCCACACAAAACAAATTGCTCTGGAAAACTTAAAGTCGAATCATAAAAGTATGCATGACTAAAGAAATTGTCTTCGTATTTATTTAAAACATAATTTGAAGCTAACGACATATTATGTATTTCAGTTATACTTCTGATTATCAGTCGATCACTGTCACATTTTTTACCATTTCCTGGTTGCAAATCAAGATGATTAATTCTTAAATGCACGGTTGCATAAGATTCAGAAGCATGTAAAACATATGTACAATGAAGTCCTCTTGGTATTACTCCTGTCTCAAAACCAGGAGAACGGATCGATTGAATATTGTAATTAACATTTAAAGATGATTCACCACAATTAGAACGCTGAGCACTTATAAGTAATTCAAACCCTGAGCTGACAATCTCTCCATCAGTTGATAATCTAATCCCCATCAAATTGCTAGACGATATTATTTCAGGCGGAAGAGTATGGCCGCAAAATGTCCCAATAACCAAACTATCAGGATTTATACCATCTTTTATTTCAACGAAATCACAGTCACATTTACTTATTCCGATAGCGGTTTGATTAACCTCGGCACACGGCGATACGTGGAAAGAAGAAAAACTGACTTTAACTACGTAGTCTTTCGGTGCTCGTACTGACCAGTGACAGTCTAAATAGTTTTCATACACCACTGCTCTTCCTACTAACGGGGACTTCAATGTATATTGAGAATTAGGAAGTAAATTAACAGATCCTCCACAGCCGACAGCTTCAGAATAACTGAAAATAATCTGGGCCTGGAAGCCTTTATAACTGAGGTAGGCATCTGATATGAATTGAACAACCGCATTCCTATTTTTGCTCTGTATCACAGTACTTGAATTGATGTGACCACATAGCAAGGCAAGTTGCTTATCAGTGTCTATTTTAGGACCATCAAATACTGAAATATAATCATTAAGACAATTTTCATGATTCTCCACATCGATATATAAGAATTTTACTACCACTACTTTATCAGTGGGAGCCTCAATCGTCCACGTACAGTTCATAAGTTCATAATAAGTTTCTGATAGACTAGATCTGATCGTAGTAGGTTCAGTTATCTTTCCTCCACAGGTATAAAGAGCATATATAAACTTAAACCCTTTCCTTTGACCAATTCTATCAGTTTGAAAATGTATGGTGATTTCGTCATAACTTTCTAAAAGTGGTGGCATATAACTTCCACAATAAGTCCGCATTAAATAATTATAATCGCTCTGTGCACTAATGGTTACATTATCATAACGACAATCGGGATATGTCCCTTCGAGATCGAAATCTAAAAACTTCAGTCCTAATAATTTATGGTTTGTAGAAACAATTTTATAAGTACAATCTAAAGATGGTCTATATTCATCGGTATAGCCCGGACTATACAGAACTTGTTCTTTTTCTGTCGCTTCAAACGTTCCTCCGCAAATTGGAGACCACTGAGCGGAGAATCCATCAAGATTTACGTTTGCATCTGAACGGAAAATAACTTTCATTCTATTTAAAGATGAATTATATACTGGTGGAATTGTACGCCCACATAATCTTGCAATTTCACTATACGTTTCATTTTTCCAATCGTAAATAATTACAACATCTTTGGTGCAATTAGCTGTATCTTCTACTACAAAACGATTTATAAACGACAACGATACTCTATAGCCTATTTCGGCTCTAATTTCCCACACACACTCTTCATTTTTCTGATAATTTTTAGGATAATGTGGAGAGGTAAGTACACGATCGTACTTAGTCAAATACCCTCCACATTTATCACTTACAGTTTTTGTTGTTAGCTTAATATTCGATGTCGGTCCTTTAGAATGATACTGAATATACGTATACTTATAGGTGGAAATGAACGAATTTTGAGGCATATTTGTTTTGCAGTAATTTAATATCGATTGGGTCTCCGTCAGACCTTGACTGATTTTTATGAACTCATCCGAACAGTCCAAGTTAAACTGCCCTTCTATGGAAGTCTCTGTTTTAGTTCCACTCGGTGCGACAATAACCCACCCACAATCTAATGTGCCGTTGTATGACGTAGGAAGGGTCATATTTTTTGTTTCTTGAGCAGCATATACAACTCCACCGCATGGTTGCAATTTCCATTTAATGTTAAATATAAGAGGTTTTTGAGCCAGTTGAATAGCTTTAAGCGTCATTGATGTCAATGGTATACTATACAAGTTTTGTGTATTGTTACCACACAAGGAAAACATCAAATTTCTTCCTTCATTTGTTATCGGGGCATATATCACCAACCTTGAAAAACCATAGCGACAGTTAGAATTTATTGTGCTACTATCTACCGATAAAAATATGGTATTATATGCCGATGAATTAAGATAATCGTCTGTTTTAATATTGTACGTCCATTTACATACATATGAACTTTGAATATCCGGAGCCGATACTTCTCCGCTATTTCCTTCAAGAATGCCGCCACAAAGGGCGGGTTCATTGGAACTAAATTTTGCTTTCAAACGATGGGGGCGATTCTGATTTAAATAAGTTTTAACAAGTAAATAGACACCAAGTGTGTTTCCTATTGAGTCATATATGATTGAATTAGTTCTATTTTCAACAACATTAATAGGCGACTCAAAACTAACGTCGTTATATACTCCTATTCTATCATTTTCATTGTGATCCATGATTTCAAATCTAACTCTACGCGCCTCGTTTGGAACAATAATAATCCATTGGCAATAACGTAAATTCGTTTCACGTGGATAACCTGGTGTTGTTATAAATCCTTCGGATTCTTTAATTACACCACCACACGTTGGCCTCGTTGAATTAAATGACAATTTAAATCCTCTATATTCAGAAACTTGATTCCAAGGTCCAGGTTTTCCTATGTAAAGTTTAATGACAGCTTCATTAGTTAATGTTTCAATTGCGCCATACTCTATGTCGTCACTACAAAACTTCTTTAATACGACACCAGTTTTATTAGCTGGTATCATTTCCTCGATCGTTAAGTATGTTTGACAAGATACTTCTGATGAAGGAAGATTAAAATCTTTTAAATCAATTTTTATTACATGTCTGGTTGGAGAAATTATATGCCATTGACAAAATGATCCACTTGGTAACATCAACATGTGTGGGTACCCTGGTGATACCAACTCTCCAGTCTCAGCTACTATTGTGCCGCCACAAATATCAATCGATATGTTAGCTTTAAAACCATTTCTAGGTTCCGCTAATCGGGTCGTATACTTTATGTATAGAGCATTACTATCAGTCTTAATTGTACCAGGCTTCTCGCCACAAAACAAGCCTTTACTCGGAGAAAATTCCGATGTGCCATCACGTATTTCAATTGACTCAAATTTGCAGTCTCCTTTGCCATCAACATCAAATCTCTCCATAAAGTCAACTCTCAATATTTCACCTGGTGGCGCTGTAAATATCCAAACACATTCCGAAAAGGGCATAGGTATAGAAGGATAATTCGGTGAGCTTATTACTTCCCATTTATGGCCGTTATTCAAAGACGAAGTTAAGCCACATTCGATATTTAATTCCTCATATCTCAATTTGAAAGTCATAAAATCACGGGTCAAAAGTACGCGATTGTTGCTAAAATAACTAACGTGCACAGCGTTACTTGTCGATATTAAAGCGTTCAAAGTTTCGTGTGGATAACCGCAGTATTTTCCGACTCCTAATATTGGAGACTCTATACTTTCTCCATTCCGTATCATAACATATCTCGTGCACTCGTTTTCATTTGTGATGTTAAAATGTTCAAAGCTTAGTTTAATAATACGCCCCGGTCGCACTTTTATAGTCCAATTACATCTTTTGTTCATCTCAAACAAGCCTCCTCTATCGTCCCAGGCTAATTCAATGACGCCAGACACACTATTAAGAATTCCACCACACTGAGTTCGCACCGTCGCTACAAAACCTTTGCGAGCTGTTGTCGAGTCAGATTCAAATATAACTTTTAAAAATTTTGATGTCTCCACAGCTTTAGTTAAATCCTCCTTTAAGCAAACTTTTTGTTTTAGCGGTATCCACGCCTCATTGTCATTGCGCGTAAAAATTGAGATATAGTCGGCATAACAGTCACTAGTTTCTTCCAACTCAAATTGATGAAAGGTAAGGCTCAAATGATAACTTGGTTTAGCTTCGAAAACCCACTCACAAAGCATATTATTACCGTAATCCTCTGGATAATTTGGTGAATGAAATAAAACGCTAAGTTCGTTGGTTACTATTTGTGTTTGATTATAACCACAATTCTTTTTAAGCCTATTTTCGTTATAATCGTCCGCTTGCGACCATTTCAGGTGAAAAGAAGGACTCATGTGTCGTTCTGTTATTACAAACTTGATGAACACAATCGAAGAAGATGATTGTAACACTTTAACTTCATTTTTCAAAAACCCACACAGCACGTCGAGAACATTTGCGTCTTCATCGTATCCATCATATATAATGAGCATACTGTCGCAGGATTCTCGTCGCTTTTTAATAACAATCTCATCGATTCTAATAGTGATACTTATCGAGCCACTCCCTATAATGCGCCATGAAAATTCACCAATTTCTTCATATGCAAAGGGATAAAGTGGAGATGAAATTTCACCATCATCTAAACCAGTTATTTCATTGTTATGTGAAATTCCATAATGTATTAGAAATCCATTTCCAGCTTCTTTATTGTCACTGTGGAACTTTAAATAAATCCTTGTACCTTTCGTCGTATTTGCCGGTATTTCATTTCCACAATACACCCCTAACAAAGTTCCAGCACCGTCGGTTTCCCGCATTTCTAAATAGTCCTCGTTACAGCGGTCGGAATACGCAAGGTCAAATTTTTCAAAATTTAAATACATAGAGTTGCCCGGAGATGTATTAATAACCCATTCACAGTCCATTGCGTGCGGATAAGATAGTGGATAATTTGGTGAAGCTATAGAACCTTCTTCAGACGATAGAGTTCCCCCACAGGCGGTCGAAAGAGAAGAGTAATGTGCAGAAAAATATCCACTTAGAGTATCGGTATATGTGCCATGTACAACAGTGATTGCACTACCGTGACTAACGATCATAGGAGGTACCTTTCGGCCACAATATTCTCCGATCAGTGGAGCATTTACATCGTCACCATCAAATATTTTAAGAAAAGAAGATGGGCACTCTTTGTTGGTTACAATATCCATATCGCGAGGCAGTGAAATATGTTCCAATGTAAGTTTAATCTTTTGATCGAACTTTGGCGACTTTATAATCCAAGTACAATTATGATTGTAGTAGCTAATATATTTATCATTACCGATTATGCCATCGTTTTGGGCATCTAAAACGGCACCACATGTCGCAGAAAAATTAGCTTTGAAACCTTTCGCTGTGCCATAGTTGTCAGTAACAAATTGAACAATTATGTTGGGAGAATTAGTTATAATTTGCGAAACATTGGATGTTGGACAAATGAGATAAGAGTAATTAGAATGCAGTAAATCAGAACCCTCGTATATTTTAATACTATCGCTACAATCTTCTTCGTCATTATTGTTTTCTGTATAAAGGTCTAGATCCAATATATTTAGTTCAATTCTGTGATTTTTCGGTACAGATATATACCACAAACAATCCATGTCATCATCATAATTTTTTGGATAATTTTTTGAATGAATCTGACCGGACTGAGTTATAAGGCGGCCACCACATCCAGATGTAAGTGACTGAAAATTACCCGCAAAATAAACATCCTTTAGTGTAGATTTTTTGATAAATTTCAATAACATTACATTACTACCAGCAGCTTGTAAAGTATGAATATCACGATTACATACTCTAGCTAACAGAGGAGAAGCAACATTCGGTCCGTTATAGATCTCAATTGCATCTATTGTGCAATTTTTGGTTTCTTCTAATAACACATCTGCGATTCTCAAATAAACATTGGTTCCTGGAGGAGTGATAATGGTCCATTCACATTCTATTTCAGTGCCAAGATACCTTACATTATTTGCAAGTGTTAATACCCCAAATTGTTTACGAATAGTGGTACCACATCCATCTTTAACCCATTCAAGCCGAAACCCCCTATCAGAATTACTTACAAATTTTATATCAATAGAGTTACTTTTTGATTGTATTGGCGATGGTAAAATTGTTCCGCAATACTTTTGAGAGAAATTGTCTTCGTTTGCTTGCTTGAATTGTAAATAATCAAATTCACAAGGATTTTTATATCCTACTCTTCGAAAATAGGGAAGCCGACCATACACAGGATATCTACGTCCCGTTCCATCATAATATATAGATCGCTGAATAGATTTAATATTAAAGTGACTAAAAGTAATGTTAATTTTATTACCTTTGCCAACCGTTATCGACCATAAACAATCTATGTTCAAAGGATAATTACCAGGAAACCCAGGACTTTCTATAACACCAAAACTACCGCTTATATTAGTATGACACATTGTTTTGTAATGTAAAAGGAAACCTTTTCCACCTAAGGAAATATCTGATCTAAATTTAATGAATGCATAATTGCTTGACGTATCCACATCAGTTAAATTTACGGTCATCGTACAAAATTTACCAAGACTAGGGGAATATACATCACGGCCATCAAATATTTCCACATAGTCCTGCCTACATTGTGGTGTAGTTTCCAAGTCTAAATCTACAAATGTAATTCGGATTCTGGAGCCACTGCTTGTAACTATTTTATAAAAGCATTCCGCATTATCATAGTAATATTCGGGATAGTTCGGAGAGGCTATAGATCCAGTGACACCTGTTAATAATCCTCCACAACCTCTTATTGTTCCATCCCATTCCACTTTAAATCCTCTCCCGGATATATAAAAATCAGAATGAAACCGCAAATGCAATTTATGAGAAGTTGATATAATCAGTTTTGTTTTAAAATTGCCACAATATTTACCGATAAGTGGTGCATTCTGATTCCCACCATCCCTTATTTCCAAATAGTCACCTAAATCACACTTTTCTCTTATAGGTATTTCTAAATCAAAGTCAGTTATGTTAAGAGATATCTGTTGACCTTCGGGCACTGAAATTGTCCAAGTACAATCACGATTAGCTGGGTAGCTATTTGGCCAACCTGGAGAGTATATATATCCATGAGTTTTGACATACAATCCACCACATTGCGAACTTTCATCCAGAAATGCATATGACATAGAGAATCCTGGACCTTTTATGCTATTATCAGATACAAATTTTATCAAAAGTTGGTTTGTAGACGTTGTCAGAGCAGGCGGAGCAGTAGCGCCACAATATTTTCCTAAAGAGTTGTTTTTATTATCTGCCTCAATTTCTACGAGTTCAACATAGTCGAATTCACATAAGCTCTGTATTTCAATATCAAATCTGTTCCATGTTATTTTTATAATCATTCCTTCGGGTGCAATTAATAGCCAAGAACAGGATTGATCATTACTGTAAACCCTTTCATCGTCACCCTCTGATGAATCAGTATCCGGATAATTTATCAGACCAGATGTATTTCTAAATATCCCTCCACATGCTGTATATAAACTCGTATAGTTTGCATAAAAACCAGAACCACTGACACTAGCGTCAGAATGGAACCCAACATACAGATAATTATACGTGGACGTCTTTGTTGGTGGTATGCGTCGTGATCCTCCGCAATACTTACCTAATAAAGTTGAATTGATGATAGGCCCGTCTCGAATTTCTACATAATCGTACTGGCAATTAAAGTATACATTATCCTCGATATCAAAATCTTGAAATGTCAATTGTATTACTTTTCCAGGAGAGGTTTCGATAACATATTCGCAATCAGTATTTTTTGGGTATCCAAATGGATAACCTGGAGACTTTAATGTACCACTGTCGCCTGTAATTGTTTTGTGACAAATAGATTCATACGATATCTTGAATCCCTGAGATGATACGCTTTGATCCGATTTGAACTGAATAAATAAAGAATTTGATGTCGATGTGATCGTGTTGGGAACCGTAGTTCCACAGAATTTTCCAACGAGGCGAGAATCTGATGATGGGCCATCGTATATTGCAAGGTAATCGTACGTACATCTAAACGATCGCTCTAAATTAAAAGACTTCAGTGTTATCCGAATTTTTGTGTCACCCCTTGTTTGTATTTTATAATCGCATAATAAATTATCTTGGTACTTATTGTCGTATAGTGGAGGAAAGATTTCACCTCTCTCTGATGTGAAAAATCCACCGCAACCTGGAACCCCTTCAATTGAAGCATATGTAATTTGGAATCCTTTACCGCTCCCATAGGCATCGGAATGAAAATGAATGAGCATTTCCGAACCGATTGACTGGAGAGGTGCTGGTTGCGATGAGTTACAAAATTTATTAATCAACGCGTCTTTTTCGTGTAATCCATCGTAAATTGCTAGATAATCATAACTACAGTTTGCATGTGATTCTAAGTCCAATTCAAAGAAATGCAATTGAATCCTTTTACCCAATTTTGTAACTAGCCGCCAATAACAATCTCGATTCGGAGGATATTTTCCAGGTGAGCCTGGAGAACTTATGTCCCCATGGATAGTCGCGTTTACGTAGCCCCCACATTGAGGTCTTATGCTTGTCCAGTGTAAAGCAAAACCTTCCCCTGCTATAGTTTGATCAGATCGGAACCAAAAGTACAAATTGTTGTGACTCGATATAATATTACCGCCTTTTGGAAAATCGCTCCCACAGAATCTACCTATTAATTGACTAGCAGAACTTCTACCATCGTGAATTTGAACGAAATCGTAATGGCATTCTGCATTATGCTCTAAATTAAATTTACTAAAAGTAACATTAATAACTTTATCTGGCGAAGTATGTATAACCCACGCACAGCGTGTATTATGCCTGTACGTTGTATTAGTAAGAGGATATATTATACTACCTTCTTCAGCATCCAACACTCCCCCGCAAGGCTCAGATCTGAATTCACATGTGTCCCCTGTAAACTGTGCTAAACATTCACAACGATAGCCTCTCGTGGCTCTCCCATCCGGTCTGCATGTCCCGCCGTTTAAACACGGATTACTCGAACAATAGTCACCTTGTCGATCACAATTAGCACCACTATAGCCCGGAGAGCAAATGCAGGTGTAGCCCACGTGAAGTGGATGGCACTGACCGTGTAAGCCGCACGGATTAGTTTCACAACCAGTATTATTATTCGTCGGAACAATATAACATCCATGTATCCCGATGCCATCGCCAGACATACCTCTAGGACAAACGCATTGCACCGCTTGTACTCCGAATCCAGGACCATCAATACAGAAGGCGGAAGGGTGACAACCACCTCGATTGATATTACATGAACCTCTCCAGGTACAAATCACACCGTCTCCTTGATATCCTGGTGGACAGGACCCGCAGACTCTTGAGCCGAGGGTGTTGTAGCACGATACCTTCGGGCTCAAGCTGCATCCACCGTTTGGCTGTGTTATACATTCATCAATGTCCCGGCAAATGAATCCATCTCCTTCGTAGCCCGGAGGGCAATGTCCGCATACAAATGACCCGGGGAGGTTGATGCACTCAACTGGAGGATTAATAGAGCATCGTGGCCCTTGCTTCGAATCACACTCATTTACGTCCGTGAGACATGAAATACTTGTCTCATTTGTAGTCCATCCTTGGTCACACATACACTTTATTCCTACTCCTGTATTTACTTGTAAACATGTTCCATGTCCGCACATTTCGAAATCATTTCCGGAACAGTTTCTTTCTTTTCGCGTGCAGTGGATTCCATACCAGCCAGACTTACAAATACATTCATAAGATCCAGGCCTGTTGATGCATGTTGCGCCGTTTTGACACCCCAAGTCAGTGCCTTCGTACATTTTACACTCGTTCACGTCTTCGTCACAATTTTCTCCTTTCCAATTTTTCGGACATAAACAATAATATCCACTGGCTAGATTCAAACATGTTCCTCCATTTTCGCAAGGGTGCGATTGACATTCATCTGATCTTCTCATATTATTTACAGTTGACTGCAGCGTGCGTACTCTATTAGCTAGAGTATTTATTCTTCTATTCAAATGTGTAAAATTTACAAGAACAGTATTTGGCACAGTCAAACTTACGCTTTCTAGACGTTCAATTCTTCTCAATATTTCACTTACATCTTTATTGCCATTTCGATCGTTGTAATCCGAAGGCGGTATCGAAGGCAATAGTCCATTTATATTAGTGATATTCAAGTCTAAGATATTGGTGTTTCCAATAAATATACCAGATCGAGGACCATTTGGTTTAATGTAAATGTTTTTATCGTAAGCTGATTCCAAAATGAGATCTCCATCAGTAGTTTTAATTTTAGGTCTGTCTTGAAACACTTCACAATTTATATGCACAGAATGTAATAGAAGAATTGTAAAATATATGAGTAAATTAGTCATTGTCCACGACCACAACGATGAACGAGTCAATTTGAACTAAATTTTGTAAAACTAAAACAAAAATAAATTTAAAGGGGCGTCGCAACACCGAACTAATGGTGACTAACTCGGGCCATGTGGCTGAGATAAAAGTATAGCTATTGTTGAAATAATATCATGTATTGTAAATTTATATTATCATTGATCACACAAATATTTCTATTATATACATCTATATCTATATATTATAATACATCATTTTGCACGCCTCATAAGCGAAGCGTTGAGGTGGGTACTACTGTCACTTCGCGCAAAACATCTGATTTTTCAAACTTAAAATGTCTTTATGTATCATACATTGCACTTGTAAGATAATACATACACACACATATTAAGAAAAAACACTATTTTTAACGTTCATGATATTTTTGATGTCATTTTTGTTATTTAAACTAGTTAAAAAACAGTTTAAAAAAGTTCTGTCTTGGACGTCCGTGTGTCTGTATGTGCGGATCCTTTTTCTTGTTAACACGATAGCGACCGAAATACTTTACTAATCGAGTCTTTTTTTGCACGCCTCATAAGCGAAGCGTTGAGGTGGGTACTACTGTCACTTCGCGCAAAACATCTGATTTTTCAAACTTAAAATGTCTTTATGTATCATACATTGCACTTGTAAGATAATACATACACACACATATTAAGAAAAAACACTATTTTTAACGTTCATGATATTTTTGATGTCATTTTTGTTATTTAAACTAGTTAAAAAACAGTTTAAAAAAGTTCTGTCTTGGACGTCCGTGTGTCTGTATGTGCGGATCCTTTTTCTTGTTAACACGATAGCGACCGAAATACTTTACTAATCGAGTCTTTTTTTGCACGCCTCATAAGCGAAGCGTTGAGGTGGGTACTACTGTCACTTCGCGCAAAACATCTGATTTTTCAAACTTAAAATGTCTTTATGTATCATACATTGCACTTGTAAGATAATACATACACACACATATTAAGAAAAGACACTATTTTTAACGTTCATGATATTTTTGATGTCATTTTTGTTATTTAAACTAGTTAAAAAACAGTTTAAAAAAGTTCTGTCTTGGACGTCCGTGTGTCTGTATGTGCGGATCCTTTTTCTTGTTAACACGATAGCGACCGAAATACTTTACTAATCGAGTCTTTTTTTTCTCTTACGCTTGAGTATGCTCAGGAATAGAACCCTTTCATTTTTCAGGGTCTGATTCGATGTGGTTTAATTGTTATTAAATAAACAAAAATAATAATTAATAAATATTTATTAAAAAAAATTATGAGGCGTGCACTTTTGGATTTTCCAAATTATTTTCTCTTAGAGCGTTTTCACATTATCCGATCCGATATCGGATATCGGACGCTGATAGCCGATATCCGGTATCGGATACAATTTGCCCTTTCACATTGTCCGATAAAATCGTTCCGATATCATCATAAGTGTTGCCAGAAATTTTTAGAGAAAACTAAACTAAATTGCCAGTTGATAAAAAAAGGTAAAATTAAAAAAAAAATCAAATGTTATAAATCATAGTTGTACATGTACATGACATGTACATTAAAAATAACTACGATAAAGAAAAACAACTTCAAAAAAGAAAAGTAAAATGTAAAAAAAGATTTGATATCACAAATTACTGCATATTATTTAGATGTGCTATTTACTAAATAGTTTTGCTATCGGTCATTTGTATAACATAATATACTTATGTTAACACATTATAAATTAAATAAATTTATATCAATATCTATTATCTACTACAACCTAGTATTAGTAATACATATTAGTAAATACCTTTCAAAATCTATTAAATGTATTTTTAGCAAGACGTACCTAGTCATTTAGTCATTTTTTCACTGCATACATTTATAAAAGTTCATGTAGTACCTATGATAAATTTATTAAGTGATACAATCTTTGTTCACATTTTCTTTTCTTTTTCTTATTACACTGTAATATCCTAAAATAATATTGTCACTCGTTCAGATATATTTGTAATATGATTGTTGTAATTTCCTGTAAGTAAAGATACATAAATTATTTTATTCTCATAAACAATTATTTTAGAATTAAGAGTTTTCAAACTTTGTATTCTTTGTTGTAAATTCAAAATAAAAATAAAATCTGTGTGAAATCTCCTCCTTTTTTTGAAGTCGGTTAAAAACAAAGCACTCAATGACAACGATACAATAAACAGCACAACCAACATCCGAGTTGGAGGAGGAGCGAGGCAGAATGATATAAAATAAAGATGATAGACACTAATGTTTTCGAAGATAGATATTTGAATTTAAGAACGCAATATATTTTTGTTTACTTCAGTTCAGCCAATTGCCGTATATTTTAATACGGCAAATAAAAATACCTGCCGTATAAATCGTATTTTAAATGCCTATAAATACTTAAATGTGTGTTTTCTTAATAAAAAAAGGTTTCTTTTAATAGAAGGGGTTTTAGGTTAAAAGCAAAGAATTTTTTTAAAGATTGAGCGCGCTATAAGACTGAAAATACACAAACTAGTGCTTTTTTGCTGTTCGTATACTGCCTTTTCGAAAATTGAGTTGGCAACACTGAACATTATCGTCCGATAGCCACTGGGAATATCGGTGTCGGCTCCGATATCCGATATCGGACCGGACAATGTGAAAGACAGGCACATATTTCATACATTTTACTTCCGTCCGATATCGGATATCGGCTATCGGCTTCCGATATCCGATATCGGATCGGATAATGTGAAAACGCTCTTACGCTTGAGTATGCTCAGGAATAGAACCCTTTCATTTTTCAGGGTCTGATTCGATGTGGTTTAATTGTTATTAAATAAACAAAAATAATAATTAATAAATATTTATTAAAAAAAAATTATGAGGCGTGCACTTTTGGATTTTCCAAATTATTATTATTACTTACATACATTATTATAGAGAAATTCCCGAATCTTCGATTGATCCACGACCACGATACTAAAAAATAACATAAGGGAAAACATCATTGAGCTACAACGTATAGAGGAGACACCATGAACAAAATCTGTGCTGCAAGCGCGGCGGCGCGGGGCGGCTTGGCGTCATAAATTAAGCGATATCATCGACTCACCGCTATAGAGGCGAAACTTTGTAAATATTTTGCCTATTACTTATCAATTAGGAACAATCAATGAAACAAAATAAATATATAATTAATCTAATATAAATTATTAATAAACTTATCAATTAAAAACAATCAATGTAACAAAATAAAATGATGCGTAGGTAATTAATTTTCATCTTTCATGTTTTAACCTTTTTTCACATAATATCCACAGTACAATCTTTTCTAAACGTTTAAAATTATTTTATAATCAATTGAAATAAGAAAGTCGCTTTGCAACCACAGTTGCACGAAACAAGATTTTCGATCGTGTTATTGCAACTGTGGATGCACGTAGCAAAGCAAGGGGTCATTTTTTTTTCTCAAGCATATGAGCGGGTAAGGAAGTTATATGTGTGCTTTGAACCAACGGATGCAGAAATTATCTAACAATTAATTCAAGATCCTTTTACATATTATGTAATAATTCATCTCGTGACATTGATAATTCAAAAAAAAATTATAACCGCATCTAACAACACACTCAAAAATCTGTCACCGTCTCACCGCTAAGCAGCAGAAAAAAGTAGGTAGGTACCATGTAGGTACTGTCTACTTACTTGACACTGGCAAATAGCTCAGAACAAAGAATCCTATGGAACTGCCGTAATTGTTCAATTTGACGCGGAAATAATAATGATATACCCATCTCTTTCTCACAACAGTGGTTTTACCTTAGAAAAAGCATCTACACTCTTTTTATTAGCGCTCTCTTCATTGGCATCGATGTACCTTTGCTGCGCGGACGCCATCTTAGTATACGGTTTTGTTTACATGTGAGAAGATGTAATTGTGAAATTTTTATGATTTTCCAGTGTTTTTCGACCATAATCGAGTGTAATAAGTATAATTGAAAATAATAATAGGTACCATGAAGTGTTCTATAGTAGGTTGTGGCCTATGCCAAAGCAAAAACAGGCCGAATCTAACCTTTCAACGGTAAGTGGCTAACATTTTGTTAAATTGTTGCTTATATTAAAGTGTATTTATTATCAAGTGTATAGAAATCTTTTAATCATTTTACATTTAATCGTCTTAGTTATTATGAGCTGTAGAAACCCGCAATATTCTCCTTATTTCATTTGCATCGAAAACATAAACATGAGTGCTAGTGTCGAACATCATCGCATAAACACCTTATCGATAAATTATTAATTTGTTTATTAATTACGTGCGAAGTTATATATTGTTGTATATTTTCTCGTTTTAGTTTACCAAGTAACGAATCCCGGCGAAAGGCATGGTTGGAAAAGATTGGCATAGAAAATATCCGGCCAGGAACTAAAAACATTAATGTGTGCTCATTGCATTTTGAAGAGAGCGCATTTAATAAGACTTTAAACATTGTTTGATTGAGAGATGATGCTATGCCAACAGTATTTGCAAAGGTAAATAATTCATCAATCTTTTTATTAAACAACTAGCTGCTCCGCGCGGTTTCACCCCCGTGGCTCCAATACTGTTGGTCGAAGCGTGGTGATATATATTATATACCCTATAGCCTTCCTCGATGAATGAGCTATCTAACACCGAAAGAATTTTTCAAATCGGACCAGTAGTTCCCTAGACTAGCGCGTTCAAACAAACAAACAAACTCTTCAGCTTTATAATATTATAGTATAGATTTTATTTAGCTCATCCTGTTTGTTTTTTTTAGGTACAAGGTAGTAATTGAAATTGTACCCCCTTACTGTTGACCGATTAATCTAATTGCTATATGCTTCACAATATCTTTTTTGACATAATGCTCTAGAGACCTAGACTGTCATGAGACAAGTGGTGTGATGACTGGTACTTAAAACCTACTGAGTTATTTTTTAGTTTTTAAGATATTACCTACATTATTAAAATCTTTTAAAGTGAAACTTTTATTACATCGTCTCAAACTTTTTCTATACTTAATATTGTAAAAAGGAAAGATTTGATTGTGTATGCACAAAAAGACCTCAAAACTACTGGTCCAATTTTTTTAATTCTTTCGTTGTTGGAAAGCTACACTTTCCATAAGTATATAATACACTATGTTTGTTCAATAAATTATTTTAATAAAAAAAAAATACTAAAAGTTTTACAATTTACCAAACATTGAGTCCATGTTTCTGTAGCAATCTATTTATTATTACTTGGGACCATATCTAATGTAACATTTTTATCTCTTTCAGGCAGACCATCCATCTCAATTTGCTTTAATTGACATATCAAATACTACTGATCAACCATCATGCTCAGGTTATTCACATCCACAAGATGCCAAGGATCTTGAATTGGTAAGAGCAGTTCTTGAATAGAAAACCTATATGAAATAATTCTTGTTTAAAAAAAGGGAACTTCAATACGTAACTTTTTCATAGTCTTAGTCATACATGCTGAGATTCATGTGTATAATTATGAGAACTGTTATCAATAATTAAAATTTATTTAATGTTTTAGGCTTCAGCACTCGAAGAATGAAAAAAATAGAAGAAAAAGTGGAGAAACAGAGAAAGAAAATTAAATGTTTAAATGAAGTGGTCCGTCAACAAATTTCCACACTGTATATGGCCAAGCTCATTTGCCGCATCTGTGACTACTGTCGCATGTACCTAAACATATATAGTAACCACTATAACTTAAATAAATTATTTTATGAAAAAATTGTGTTTGTTATTTAACTATACTTGCCCTTGAACATCTGCTTGAGTCACTCACATGTATTTTAGCCAGCGGCTCTGCTCTTTTTTATTTTCGTACATGCGAACGAAGTCGCGGGTAAAGAATGCTCTTATGATCGAATGGGTTGCTTGGAAGAAATTGCTTGGAGCAATAAAGCCGCCTTTTGACTAAATATGTCCTATTAAGTAAAATTTGTATTTTCTGTTTGTGTGCAATAAAGCTTATAAATAAATAAATAAAGTACCCTATGGATGGCTCCGGTCAAATAAAACCCGATGTTAAATTTCATCAAAATTGGCTTGTCCGTTTTAGCGTGAAAACGGAATATACATACATACACACTTTCGCATTTCTAATATTATAAAACCTATCTTATGTGTTAATTCAAGTTACCCTCAATATGTGTGCTAAATTTCATTGTGATCGGTTCAGTAGTATTTGCGTGAAAGAGTAACAAACTTACACATCCATCTTCACAAACTTTCGCATTTATAATATTAGTAGGAAGTGATAGGATAGGATTAGTGAGGATACATAGGTATATAAAGAAAACCCTGTCAATCGCGAAAAAAATCAGCTGTTTCATATAAAACTGCAGAACGAAAATATCAAAATGTATTGATTACACACTACAGCCACAGTATTACAATATTATTTCCTATAGGAAATATGGTAATACTGTGCTACAGCTATCCCTAGTAGGTAGGTACAATTGCAAAATGGTTAATCCGAATCACGAATTACCGAGTAACGATTGCCCGATAGAAGTAGTTATCTTTTTTATTTTGTTGAAAGAAGTACCTCTTACTAGGTAAGCACCTACTGCATACTTATCATTCAAAAAGACAAAATTCTTATTACCTGAATTACCCATTCTTAACTCTATCATCAATCGATACAATATTATCGACTAGACGAACAAGTGAACGTCCCTAGCCCGCCATGTTTGTACCCCGATTTGTTTACTTAGGTATGCAGGAAAAGTACATGCATATGGCAGTTCCATATGATCGTTGTTCAGAGGCAAATAGTCACATCTTCTTGCTAAGTCTTCTTGCCATGAAAAGCAAAAGTGACAGCTGTCAGTATTTTGTCATTATTTTTTTTTTTTTTTTTTTTTTTCTGTTATGGCAAGAAGCTAAAACTATTTGCCAGTGTCAAGTAAAAGGTAGGGAATCCATACACGGGAAAATAGGATAGTACGATATTTTTCAAGGTGATCAGAAGAGTTAGGCCAAAATTAATACAAGTTACATTATAATATTACATATTATTTACATAAACTAAATAGATTAAATATAAACTAAAAAACATTACAATTTGACGTGGTTACGGTTTGGTATCACGCTTCTGCAGTTCCACTGTATTATTTTGGAATCCATGATTACTAAATAAACTATCAATTACTTTATGTAAAGTGGCAACGTTGGACGGTTTCAGGGTGTTATTTTTCAATAGAGTGTTGATTAGTAAAGTAATTATATCCATTATCTGGGAAGTTTCAGATCCATTAGGGGCTACTTGATAACCGCAGCCATTTTCAGGCGTAGGAATCTGAGCTTCCCTAATAATAGCATTATGAGCATTTTTATCAAAACCCTTATTAGTCTTAGGAGGCAATTTTGGTTTTAAAAAATAAGTCTTTTTGTAGGATGAATTTGAACTATTTACATTCAATCTATTTGTGGTTGAATAAGCAGATGAAGACATTAATACATCCCCATAAGACTTTGATAGGTAAAACTGTACATTATAGGGCGTGGAATTTGGGGGTAGTGGGGGGTGGAGAGAGGGGGGGTGGGTACTAGGAACTTCCCCTGTAAAGGGGGGGGCGCGAAAATTAATAGTTTTCGAGATATTTACAAATTAAGTTTTGGTCCGCCTAAAGCAAAGGGGGCGCAAAGTAAGGACTTAGAAAATTTTTGATCTAAAGTGAAAATTGTATAGGAATCATAAAATACATAATTTTTATTCAAAACGCTAAAATAAGCATGTTTTATAAAAAAAACTTTTTCTCTAAAATTATTGATGATTGATGATAAAACCTAACCTAACCCTTTCCCTATCTCCTCATGTCTTTTTTATATTGTCTCAGACACTGCCTTAGCTCCGGCGCTACGGGAAGTGCAGCCCTTCCGCCCTTGCGTGACAAAGCACGGTCGCCCGTACTCCACTTCGCAGCTTCAGCTTATTGGTCGCCTTCGGCGACCAGCCTCAGCCGCTCCGCTCCGCACGGCTCCCGAGCTTTGTCACGGCGGGCGAGGGCTGCTCTCCCTCCGCGCCTCCGGCTTTTTACATACACTCTAGGGGTAGGGCAGACAAGACCACGTGGAATTCGGGGTTGACAGCTTCGGTTCTGTGGCAAGTCTTATGATAATGCAATGCTTATTTTAGCGTAACGTTTTTTAGCTAGATTCGGACTTTCGCAGCTTAATATTGAATACATAATATTCCATCATTGAAAAAATTTACATTTTACAATCCGTCATGTATCTTGGTAATTATCAAGTTTAGAGAAAAGTTGCCCCAACAAAACATGCTTTTATTAGCGTAATCTTTACGATAAAACAACACACGTAGGTATTTGATTTTTTTTGCGCGTCGACGGAGCCCCGCTTCGCGGGGCTCCTATTTCTGTGTAGTTTTTTTTTTAAAGAAACCTAACCTAACCTAACCTAACGGCTAACCTAACCTAAACTAGATTTTTTTTTTGCGCGTCGACGGAGCCCCGCTTCGCGGGGCTCCTATTTCTGTGTAGTTTTTTTTTTTAAAGAAACCTAACCTAACCTAACCTAACGGCTAACCTAACCTAAACTAGATTTTTTTTTGCGCGTCGACGGAGCCCCGCTTCGCGGGGCTCCTATTTCTGTGTAGTTTTTTTTTAAAGAAACCTAACCTAACCTAACCTAACCTAACCTAACGGCTAACCTAACCTAAGCTAGATTTTTTTTTGCGCGTTGACGGAGCCCCGCTTCGCGGGGCTCCTATTTCTGTGTAGTTTTTTTTTTAAAGAAACCTAACCTAACCTAACCTAACGGCTAACCTAACCTAAACTAGATTTTTTTTTGCGCGTCGACGGAGCCCCGCTTCGCGGGGCTCCTATTTCTGTGTAGTTTTTTTTTTAAAGAAACCTAACCTAACCTAACCTAACGGCTAACCTAACCTAAACTAGATTTTTTTTTGCGCGTCGACGGAGCCCCGCTTCGCGGGGCTCCTATTTCTGTGTAGTTTTTTTTTAAGAAACCTAACCTAACCTAACCTAACCTAAAGGCTAACCTAACCTAACGAATTGAGGGTGAATATCTCCGCCATTTTTGATTTTAGAGAAAAGTTGTTCCTATAAAACATGCTTATATTAGCGTTATCTTTACGATAAAACAATAATAACTATGTGTTAAAATGACACCAACTCCATCAAAAGTCCTGCGCCCCCTTTGCTTTAGTCCAACCCAACTAGCTCTAGTGTTAAAAGGTTATCTAGTAATCCGAATAATCGGACGATAAAATTATTTTATTCATCCGGTAATCGGACGACTAATTTATTTTATTCATCCGTTTAGGGGACGACTAGACACTTCGATTAATATTTTTGTTAAATTATAAATTGCGAATATTAATAATTTTATTTTATTTAATCTATTTTACAAAAACTATACTTAATAATAATTATTTTTAATGTTGTTGTTAAAAAATATACAAATTTCATAAATAAAATTTAAATTATAATATTTTTTTTGTTAGATAGAAATGTTTTACCTGAAATGAAACGCGTTTGACAATCGCTGTAGGTCAATTTGACACTGTCATAACAGTAAGTTCGCGTTTCAAAGATAAAATGGAGTAAAATTTTCCGATTTTCAAAAATTCGTGACTCAAAAACAAAAAGTTTTCGCGCTGTGAAATTTCAGATTTAGGTTCCATAGGACAATAGCTAACCACAAAAAAAATTACGACTCTCAACTCCACGCCCTATAATGTACAGTTTAGCCCTTTGATACATTTGGGTAAAGTTTACTTGCTTCCCCGTAAGATATATTTTTTTCAGACATACTTATTTTAATATCCTTTTGGCGTTTAAATTCTGGACAGATTTTATTAGTTGCGAAATGGAAGCCTGAACATAACAAACATGATGCACAATCTTCTTCGACTGTACAAGCGTCGCCAGAATGATCTTGACCACACTTATAACATCTGGGTTTTGAACGACATATATTTTTAGTAGCTTCAAAGAGAAATCGTTTCCGTAATGTTAAGAGATCATGAGAGTAGTTAATGTATGGATACATATTACATATCTCTACACTGCACTGCATCCTTGGCCAAGCTATCAGCCCTATCATTTCCGTGGATATATAAATTGAAATGATTGAAATATTTTTAAAACTAATGCCAACACAATTTACATATTTATTATTGTGCGCTGGTAATATTAGACGTTTAAATTGTATTGACCTCAGGTATTGACTTTTTAATAAGTATGGCAGCACCACCATACCCATCAATTCTGTCAATTGTCATCACGAATACAAATTACAAACATATTGGAAATTGGAATTCGAAAGAAGAGATCAGGGTTATACCCAAGTCTCATTTAGACTTTAGAGCAATTAAAAAAGGATTGTGCTTATTTATTATGGGAATTAGATCTGACTTTTTAGGTACCACGCTTACTAAACTAGATTTTTTTTTGCGCGTCGACGGAGCCCCGCTTCGCGGGGCTCCTATTTCTGTGTAGTTTTTTTTTAAAGAAACCTAACCTAACCTAACCTAACCTAACCTAACGGCTAACCTAACCTAAGCTAGATTTTTTTTTGCGCGTTGACGGAGCCCCGCTTCGCGGGGCTCCTATTTCTGTGTAGTTTTTTTTTTAAAGAAACCTAACCTAACCTAACCTAACGGCTAACCTAACCTAAACTAGATTTTTTTTTGCGCGTCGACGGAGCCCCGCTTCGCGGGGCTCCTATTTCTGTGTAGTTTTTTTTTTAAAGAAACCTAACCTAACCTAACCTAACGGCTAACCTAACCTAAACTAGATTTTTTTTTGCGCGTCGACGGAGCCCCGCTTCGCGGGGCTCCTATTTCTGTGTAGTTTTTTTTTAAGAAACCTAACCTAACCTAACCTAACCTAAAGGCTAACCTAACCTAACGAATTGAGGGTGAATATCTCCGCCATTTTTGATTTTAGAGAAAAGTTGTTCCTATAAAACATGCTTATATTAGCGTTATCTTTACGATAAAACAATAATAACTATGTGTTAAAATGACACCAACTCCATCAAAAGTCCTGCGCCCCCTTTGCTTTAGTCCAACCCAACTAGCTCTAGTGTTAAAAGGTTATCTAGTAATCCGAATAATCGGACGATAAAATTATTTTATTCATCCGGTAATCGGACGACTAATTTATTTTATTCATCCGTTTAGGGGACGACTAGACACTTCGATTAATATTTTTGTTAAATTATAAATTGCGAATATTAATAATTTTATTTTATTTAATCTATTTTACAAAAACTATACTTAATAATAATTATTTTTAATGTTGTTGTTAAAAAATATACAAATTTCATAAATAAAATTTAAATTATAATATTTTTTTTGTTAGATAGAAATGTTTTACCTGAAATGAAACGCGTTTGACAATCGCTGTAGGTCAATTTGACACTGTCATAACAGTAAGTTCGCGTTTCAAAGATAAAATGGAGTAAAATTTTCCGATTTTCAAAAATTCGTGACTCAAAAACAAAAAGTTTTCGCGCTGTGAAATTTCAGATTTAGGTTCCATAGGACAATAGCTAACCACAAAAAAAATTACGACTCTCAACTCCACGCCCTATAATGTACAGTTTAGCCCTTTGATACATTTGGGTAAAGTTTACTTGCTTCCCCGTAAGATATATTTTTTTCAGACATACTTATTTTAATATCCTTTTGGCGTTTAAATTCTGGACAGATTTTATTAGTTGCGAAATGGAAGCCTGAACATAACAAACATGATGCACAATCTTCTTCGACTGTACAAGCGTCGCCAGAATGATCTTGACCACACTTATAACATCTGGGTTTTGAACGACATATATTTTTAGTATGACCATATCTACAGCATTGAAAACATTGGATGGTAGGGAAAATGTAAAGATTAACTGGCAGAGAGTTATAACAGGCATACACACGTTCAGGAAGAACTTGACCGTCAAATGTAAGAACAACAGATTGTGTTGGTCTCCAAGATATGGAACCATCAATAATAACCTTATAATTGATCCTTCTAACTTTTATAATTTTTCCACAGCCAGCTGGAGTTGAAATATTTTCTATTATTTCCTCTTGGGACCATTCAGAAGGTATTCCTTTAACAATACCAATGCGACTTATGTTAAATGTTGGTATTTTTGCACTTAGCTTATTTAATTCTAAATTTTTATTTTTAATAAAATCATTAGCATCCTTTGGCGTTGAAAATGCTACAATACAACGATTTCTCCCTATTTTTTTAACACTACCAGATACTATATTTTTAATATTGTTATTTTTTAAAAATCGACCAAAAGTAATGGGATGCAATGTTGTTCCATCGCCAGGTGTTGACTCTGTACGCTGAACATGAACAATATAAGGGAAGGAGTCAGTAGATAGGTATTCTGAACGTAAATTTGGTAAAGCCGATTGTTCATTCATATTATTATTATCATTCTTAAAGGATTCATTAAAAGTAACATCAGAATTGGACTTTTTATTAGGCTCAGTGCTATCACTGTCCTGTTTCCTTAGCCTGCGTTTTTTAGGAGTGCTTTCCACCCAACTATTTTTTAATGCAAAATCGTTTTCACATTCTATACTTGGAATCGTAATATAACTAGCTACTTCAGGACCAAGTTGGAAACTTGGTCCTGAAGCTATAGGGTCGGGAGGATCGTTCATCGATCAGCCCGCCAAAATTTAAGTGCAAAAATTTTTTTACATAAGTACTAAGTATAAATCAGAATAAAATAGACTTACCAATAAAAAAACTACTAACTACACTAATTTACAAGTTTATATATAGGAAACAAAAGATATATACAAAGCCAAACTCAATTGAACATTAATTTAAATTTTTTTCATGTTAAATTTCAAAAATTACACCCGGCTCGTTCGAAGATTCCCGCGCTTTTTCGTCATTATTTTGTCAAATCAAATCCTGAATGTCAATTGTCATTTGTCATTAATGTCATAATGTCATATATTTCTTTTTAGTTTTTAGTTTTATAAATTATTTTGAATGAAAAACGTACCTAGTCATGTTGTTCTCTTTCAAAGAACAGTTTATATAAATTATTGAGTAAATATAATCAAAATACATAATGAAGCCTCGACCCTGCGGCTGCAAAGGTTGTCGAACCTGTTTAGTTTGTGAAACTAAGTACGGTGCTGCAGAATTTAAGCCAACAATAACACTAGACAAAACAAGAGGTTATGTGTATTGCCCTTATTGTTGTAAAGCTTGGCCTGGATGGGATATCGATTCGTATAAAGAACATCCAAATCATAGAGGCGAATCATTGAGTTTTCCGGGAGTGTTTATACAATTAGATTTTATATCGGAAGACGAAGAAAATGAACTAATGAAAGCAATTGATGAAGTACCTTGGGATGTATCACAAAGTGGCCGGCGAAAGCAGAATTTTGGACCAAAAACAAATTTTAAAAAGAAAAGAATAGTACCAGGTAATTTTGACGGCTTCCCGCAATTCTCTAAATATTTGCAAGACAGATTCGAAACAATTGAACTATTGAAAGGCTACAAAGTTATAGAACAATGTTCTTTGGAATATAATCCAATCACAGGTGCGTCAATAGATCCACACATAGATGATTGTTGGATCTGGGGAGAGAGGGTTGTGACTGTGAACTGTTTATCGGACACTGCTTTAACCATGACTGTATATAAAGGTGATAAAAATAAATATAACTTATTGTCTGCTGAAGAATTTCCACCACTGGTGCAACCTAATGGTTATATAGATTTAGAGTTTAAGAACAATAAAAATATGTTGGCATCATGTAGACCAGTCATCAATAGTGATGCAATTGTAAGGATACCTTTAGTTCGGTAAGTGATCACTTCATAATGTTGTGCAATATCAAATTATGTAAATACATTGCTTCTTCTATAAAAAACTATCTCTGACATTGAAACATTCAATGACACATTTTGATATTGAAGGCAATAAAGTTGTGCAAAGTTTCTCAATATATTAGAGATACAAAATATGAGAAGGAACCATAAAAGATAAAGACTGTATTTAGTAAAAATGAAGAAGTTTGTGTATTTACCACCACGCTAAAATTTACATACTTTAAATTAGAATGTTGTGAAATGACCCGTAATAAGGACTAATCCATACTATCCATACTAATATTATAAATGCGAAAGTAACTCTGTCTGTCTGTCTGTTACTCAATCACGCCTTAACTACTGAACCAATTTGCATGAAATTTGGCATAGAGATATTTTGATACCCGAGAAAGGACATAGGCTACTTTTTACCCCGGGACATAGGATAGGTTTTATCACGGGAACGGGAACTATGCGGGTTTTTCTTTGACTGCACAAGCGAATCCGCGGGCGGAAAGCTAGTAATAATATAAATACTATGTTTGATTATTAAAATTATTTAAAATTTAAATATTTGTAATTATCATTTTCACATGTTGTTTTCAAGTGCGTGTTTTCAAGTGTTGTTTTCCCTGCAAAATTTTTATATCCACCTTATAATAAAAACATCTTGCTTTTCACACACGCTTGTATTAACAAGTAATTTTCAACTATTTTCTTTTGCAGGCGTTCCTTGACCGTGTTGTATGGAGAACCAAGATACCATTGGGAACATTGTGTTCTAAGAGAGGATATAAAAGAAAGAAGAGTATGCATAGCCTATAGAGAGTTCACTCCTCCATACATGCCTAACGGCTCACACAAAATCATCGGAGATGAAATAAGAAATAAAGCCAAACAGTTTTGGGATCACAGATCGAGATATAAGAACCAAATAATTGATTGAAGACTTGAATAATTGATTGAATAAGCAATACTATTTATGTTTACCTGAATAGAAATTTTGTTATAAAAGAATTTGTTTTATTTCTTCTTAATTTCATACAACATTATTATTTTACTATGCCAATATCTCACTTTCATTATTCAATAATTTGTTAATTTTAAACAAATTATTCATTGTGTAAACTTAATAAGAGACGGCGCGCGGCCTAGTAGGCTCTTTTTATAAATATAAATTACTAGCGGTCCGCCCCGGCTTCGCCCGTGTTACATACTTCGCTATAAAAGGTAGCCTATGTTCTTTCTCAGGGTCTAAAGAATATCTGTGCCAAATTTCATCAAAATCGGTCCAGTAGTTTATGCGTGAAAAGCATACATACATACATACAACCCTTTCCTCTTTATAATATTAGTATAGACCTGTGGTATAGACTAGCAATGCCCTGCGGTTTCACCCGCATAGATAGCGATATCGTGACAGTGAAAAGTCTACTATAGGTCGGACTATAGGTTTAATTTTTAATCACATGAAAATCACCTTCACCCCGTCCCGCACTACGACTGCTCATTATACCTACTATTTTTTGACACTTTTAAAAATTCGTTATATCTTTTGAATGGAATATCCAATTTTTTTTATTTAAAAAGTATTTTGCTGGTATTGAAACAGTCTATAATAAAACGATAAGGATTAATATATGTGTATGGATAACATGGTTTGATTACTGTCGGCACTTCTATTTACTTTGAAAACGTAAAAAAGTTGTTGTAGTAACATAACTACTGAAGATGGACATATGGTATCGCGGACTTTCTTGTAGATATTGATCCATTCTATAGGTACTACCGTAGAACATTTTTTTGTTCTATCTTCAATAGATTCCGCAGCGCACGCGATGACAGCATTTTTATTAAGGAATTTTTTACACCTTGCCCCTTGGGTTACATTATTGCATTTTTGGTAAGGATCTCTAATTTTTTTGAAAATGCAATATAGCCTATGTTGCTCAGTGAAGATGCAGCTTTCTAATGGTGAAAGAATTTTTGAAATCGGTCCAGTAGTTTATGCGTGAAAACCATACATATACATAATTACAAACTTTTCCTCTTTATAATATTAGTATAGATAAAAAAAGCTGTCCAATTTTGCACGCCTCTTATGCGAAGCGTTGAGGTGGGTACTACTGTCACTTCGCGCAAAACATCTGATTTTTCAAACTTAAAATGTCTTTATGTATCATACATTGCACTTGTAAGATAATACATATACACACACATATTAAGAAAAAACACTATTTTTAACATTCATATTTTTGATGTCATTTTTGTTATTTAAACTAGTTAAAAAACAGTTTAAAAATGTTCTGTCTTGGACGTCCGTGTGTCTGTATGTGCGGATCCTTTTTCTTGTTAACACGATAGCGACCGAAATACTTTACTAATCGAGTCTTTTTTTTTCTCTTACGCTTGAGTATGCTCAGGAATAGAACCCTTTCTAGTGGAGCGCCGTAAGGTTTATACCTCGGAATCCAGGGCCAGTCAATGAATCTTAATATAAACCTTGAAAATATGTTTTTAATAGTATATAGAAAAATGTTAAAAAAAAATTTTTTCGCGCTCTCAATTTTTTAAAAATTATTAGTATAAACAATTATTAATTTTTTGGAGTTTTCATTGATTTATATTAGTCAAAAGTCATATGTATTTTAAAAAGAACAACTATTACAAACTTGAAAACTTGATCTTGGATCTTTAGGGACTGCAGATATACCGATAAAGGTCGGGTTGGAGAATAGAGGGGATAGCAGCAGCTGTTCGGTATTGTTCTGTGGTATTGTTCATGGCGGGCCCTCACAGGATAGTACACGACGTTGTAACTTGCTAGACTTAATACGTAGCTGTTGTTTTCGTTCCAAAAATATTTATTTCAGATTTTTGTTTATTAAAAATTAATGTTTATATTATTGTGCAGTGAGTGTGATAAAAGTTAATTACTGAACATTACTGAGTTTTAAAAACTTTGAAAATAGTGGCATAAATTGTAAGTATTTGTTTTTCATTTATATTACATGCTTTTGAAAACAGTTATAAATATTTTGTAATAAATCGATGTTAAAAGTTAGAATATAATAGTAGAATTTAATAATATAAATCATTAATTATGTAAAAGTTAGTTATTAATATTACTAATATTTGTTGTTGCAGCCACGTGTCGCAATGGGTGAACCATCCAGTATTGATGTACAAGCAATGATTGCCTCATTTGTGATAAAATCGGATCTAGTTCTGAATTAAGCTCTGAACTAGGAGATATTATAAAAGTCACTAGAGGCATATCATCATTAAAAGCTGCATCTGCGGAAAGAGGGGATGGACTTTCTCAGTATATAAATACTCGCGACTTTGTCTACGTGCATTCGGTATGCAGACAAAAATATATTAATTTAAATTAAAAAAAAAGAACACCACATCTGCATGCTCTCCACCTAAAAAAAGCTTCGAACAGCTACTTCAATTGATTTTGATTGGAAAACTAGGTGCTTCTTTTGTGAAAAAGAAGCACCAAGCTCATGCAAAACAGGATGTGGAGCATCTTGTGGGTGCAGGAAAAGTGGATTAAACTGCACCGCAGCTTGCTTAGAATGCAATGGTGACAGCTGCACTAATCCTTCACCTACAAATTACAATCTATATCAACGAGATCGACGACGACGAAAATAATGTACAATGATGTAACAATGTGTATAGTTAATGATAAATTTTTTTTGTAACTTATTTTTTACGATAATCTAATAAATTAACATAGAAGTTACTCTGCACATATAATTTATTACAAATAAAATTAAATTTTTCACTATAAACACTTTTTTCCGCCTCTCATTTTTCAGTAAATTGTTGTTAAAAATTGTTGTAAATCGAGATCGGTCAATTTTTTTTTTTTAACTTTTTTATTTGAGGTTTTAATAATGCAGTCTCATACTTGATATACAGATTCATTGACTGGCCCTGGGTTCCGAGGTTTGACCATTTTTATGCCTTACGGCACTCTACTATTCATTTTTCAGGGTCTGATTCGATGTGGTTTAATTGTTATTAAATAAACAAAAATAATAATTAATAAATATTTATTAAAAAAAAATTATGAGGCGTGCACTTTTGGATTTTCCAAACTATTTTTTATTTTTTCTAGGTACAAAATATCGCCGTATTTTTTTTTTATTTATGCGATTATAAAATGAATAGGTCATAAATAGCGAAATGAATGTACTTAAGACAAGAAAAAAGTTGTATAAAATATATTTATAATACAATGATTAATACAATAGTATATTAAACAATAAAACATGACTAAGTAGGTATTATCATATTTTCATAATGATGAATTTATTATTATAGATCATTGAGTTACTAATCGATTGAGCCTGATTGAACCACATTGAAAAATAATTGAATTGAAAATTAATTAATAACATCTACACAGATAATATTATAATACTGAACTAGAATCAATAAAATATACAATGAATCCACACGAAAAAGTCGAGAAACGGATAATAATAATAATTAGCATAGGTAACTGTTGCTTGCTTGCTATTATAATTAAAGTGTGCACACGGTGTGCAATGTGATTTATACACAGATTTATATATTTCTGATTTATTATCTATGGTCTATGCCGTGCTTGAGTCAGGTTGGGCAATATAGACTGTGTTATTATCACAAGACGTGCTGTCCTCCGTTTTTCGCGCCATTATCATCTGTTCTTTGATTGTCCACAGCATTAAAGCCCTTTCGCTTTTCATTTTTCGGATGCAGCGAGCTAAGAGAAGCGCAAAGATGATACCGAGGATCTGTAATGTACAAATAATAACATAAAATTATTAGATATTTATACAAAATGAAGATTGAAGGCCACTAAAAATATTGGTCCCTATCATTGAGATAATATTAATAGGAGACGACACCGCCTACATCACTTATGTTCCACTCAACATACGTCATATGACGTATGTTGAGTGGTATTTTTTAATGGTTTTAAAGTGAAACGCATCAAACATGCCTTCGTGTGTGTTACGATATTGCACAAATAATACAAATAATACGGAAAAGTGCAAAGGAATAACTTTCATAGTTAAGTACCTAACTAAATAATAATTTTTAAAACTTAGAGCAAAAAAATGGCGCACAGATTTTGTTCGTGGTGTCTCCTCCATACGTAGTAATATTATCTCAATGGTCCCTATTTATGTTATACGAGCATGAGTACGAGGTCAATTACTAGGCTTATGCTAAATGGTAACAAATTTACATTTTTTACGTAGGTACCTAACTATGTACCTACTAGGTATCATGAGCAATAAGATTAAGTTAAAAAAATATTATCTAATCCATATTTTAATTTTTTAATCCTCACTAATAATATATTATGTAGTTGATATTAATATTTATTGCAATTTGCAAATCCCTACGACTGACTATCACGCTATAATAAAAAGTTTGTTTGTGTTACTTCTACAATTTCACAATTAGGTAGGTACCTATCTACCGATAACATCATTATTTATTCCGATAGCGACGAATCTATGTTTTGGCCGTTATCTGTGATTATTGATCTATTATAATTGATGATCTACATTTTGTAGAGCCTTTAGCTGTGGAATTTTTGAATTTTGGAAAACAAAATGAGTCTAAGAAATGAGTATCCATTTTTTTAACTTAGTAGGTACCTACCTATCATTCTTAACTTACTATATTTAACTTAGTACATTCATTTAAATAACGAAATTTCATTACATTTCCATTTAGGACAAAACCAACTCACACTAATAAAATAACTTACCTACTTCCACAGCCCAAATAAGCGAAAACAAAAAAAAAGACGGGTTGCACTCCGGGAGTGCCGGCAGAAGTGAAAACTTGATTATTTAACGTTGAGCATGTGTGATATCCATCCGTCTTACGCTTTTTCAATCAGGTCACGTGTCCTGACGCGAGTTTAAGATTTTATACCCATTACAGAAAAAGTGCTCAACGCCGCTAAAGAAGTTTTCACTTCAAAAATGATAAGAAACATCCTTACCTGTATAAAAGTGACAGACACTCCCAAAACACCGATCACACTAGAATTCTGTATAAGCATGTTGACCAAGGCGGATTTGCACCCTGAAGCTCTCAGTCTAGTGCAGTACACCTCGCCAGTTGTGACACAGCACGTCGCAGGGACCACCACAGAGTCTGCATACGCGCTGGCTATTATAACAGTGGAGTCTTCGCTGGTGAAGTTCATGCCAGCATAATCGCGGTAGGATGTACTGCCGCAACAGTTCAGCTGAAATCAAAGTGAAGATTAGATTATCCGATTTACATCTTTAAATTATAAATAATTATTTTCTTTAGATTTTAGAATATTTGAAGCATAAATGTATCGTCTCAAATAAAGAAAGTACACTCAACATAATATTATGTTTTTTTTTTAATTACACTGGCTGAAACGTCTGAGGGGTGCCTCATAAGTCATAATATTAGTTATATGCAAATAATTTTGTACATTATTTTTGTACGTTATCACCTTAATAAAGTTATCACAAATCTGTCTGTGACAAATTCTGAATGACGCGTAAAATAAAACATTACCTACTCATACTAGGTATATAAAATAACTATAATAATTATTCTGTTTCCCTTTCAGTCCATAACCACTAAAACAATTTTGATAATATTTTGTAGTAACCTAGCTAGGGAAACATTGGCTTGTATAAATTGTTTTGGTAGCCTTTTATTTATATAATTATACAATTTTACATGAATATTAATTGTATATTGTAATAAATTGTAATTGTATGTATGTGTGTTTAATAATATATAAAATTTGATTTGAAAAAAATTTGATTTGATATTTGGAACAGAAACAGACAAACAGTCCTTTCACGCGGTATCATAGCCATGGGTGAAAAGCTATCTAGTAAATTACCAAACATAACCGAAAGCCAATTGAATAATTAACCTAGGTACTTAATACTTATCTTTAAATAAGTAATTTGTACACTTACCGTATTTTGTAAAATATCAATTTCCACTTTAATTTCGGGGTCGTTGACGTAATCTTCGACGGGCACACTCACATAATTCAATAGTTTGTCTGCACTCAATGTGAACGACATTATTACAAGCACCAGTTTTAAAATCACCATCAGGAACAGGAAAAACGCATACTGAAAACGAAATATACATCAGCAAAATCATCCAGACATTTTTAAATATTACCTACTTTACGAAACTGTGATATTACTTTACGAAATTCTGACGTTATAAAGATTACGCATAAAATTTCAATTTCAAGGTGTGAAAAAGGTGTCAAATTTCCTAGTGCCATTTATTTTTTTAACTGTAACTATCTACCTATATTGATATATTTTTTTTTCCTACCTACCTATTTATATTTAAATAACAAAGACGCAATATTTAAACTATGCCATGACAAACAACATACACATAATTATTATAAGGCGCTGACTTACCAAATTAACCAAGCATGTGCTCTGCTTCAGGCTTCCAAAGAAACCGAACAGTGTGATGATGAAGAGCATCATCCCAAACAGGACGCACATCAACGAGGGAGTCAGAAACCTGCCACTTTTAGCGGCTTCATAGAAAAACGTGAAATGGTGATAATGCGTGTATACTGTGATACCCAGTACTATCATCAAACCGGCTATTATCTGAAAAATAGAGGCATTACAAAAAAAATGTTAATATGTTATTAGACTCATGCTACAAATGGTAGACGCTAGATGATTTTTCAATATACTAATAGTTTTTCATGCTAGATGGATTTGATTCAAAAACTATAAATAAATTTAACCTGAGGAGACCCTCATAAAATGCAATTATCCGCGAATAAGAATTACATTTAAAATAAGTAATACATAACACATAAAAAAAGACGTGTGGCACTCGGGGACTGCCGCGGTAAAGCTATTGCATATAGCATCACAGTATTACAATATTTCCTAATATTGTATTACTGTGATAGCATGCCTTAAAGCCACACCTCCGTGCCCGTCGGAGTGGGAGCGTGAGGTTTTTTCGTTACGGAATTTCTCGATTCGATCCCCGCGCTCAAGGCCCGCGATATAAGCTATGCAATAGCTTAGAAAACGAATGTTAAACGCGAATTGTTATCACAAATCTGTCTGTGACAAGTTCTGAATGACGCGTAATGGACGCGTTATCTCAATAATGGTGAAAAATTATAATCAATCAGTGAAGCAATATGTGGATAGGGCAAATTAACTGCTTCTCGCAATTTTATACTTCATCAATCATCACCATGTGGCGAAATAATTACCTACATCCGGCTATATCCTTATATATTAAAGTTTCTCTCAATTTACTTTATAACATATAGATATAATTAATAATCCCATACCTAATGTTAATCTTTAAACATCGAAGTTCATAGCAAATTTGTTGATAGGTAATGCTCTAATTATAAACAAAAACATAGAGCGAGGAAGAACCTAAGACTCTACTAAGTTTACCTACTCTACTCTAGTAAGTTACCTTTCTGTTTTTCTTGTATTTGCACTTCTCTATAAGTCTGTAGGATTAGGTATTGGTTTATTATATTGTTATCTTTAAACATCGTTACATGCTAATTTACTATTTCTAATAATAATTTTAATGCACACGTTAATGATTTATTTATATTCATCAAATGACAACATTCATGCCGTTTATCTATCAAGTAACGGTGCATTTACACCAAATTTACACCAAAGGAGCGAATGCTCATTCTAACCCCGCTATGTCAAAATACATATTTAAGTGTAAACAGGCGTAGAGCATTCTTTCGTTGTTCTTAGTGCATTCGAAATAGTTCTATGCAATGTTCCTACTGAACAACACTGAATACGAGTTTTCGTTAACACTAAAAGATCACGAATGAATACTCTTGCTCTTGGTAACCTATTAAAAACTCGAATTTCTATTACCCGAATCTTAAAACCCCGAAAACGGTTGTTAGAACTTTTAAAAGACAGATGTAATGAATGACAAATTTTTAAAATTCCTTTTTTAATTTCCCAGATGAATCAATTTCCAGATGCACCAAAACCAGATTTTTAAAAAGTATTTTTTTGTTTCCCGTATTCTCATAATACAGATCTCAATATACCAGATTCTCAGAATACTTTTTTTTGTTTCCCATCGTACCATTTTCCAAATAAACTATTGCCAAATTTTCATAATCTTTTTATTTGGTTCCCATATAATCGTATAACAGATAAACTATTGCCAGATTTTCATAATCTTTTTATTTGATTTCCATACAATCGTGATTATACCTTTACTATCGACTGAAAATAAACATTGTCAGTAAGTAAATTTATTGTTTTACTTGTCCATTACAGACCGGTTTTAGTGTCAAAGTCGACTCAGTATGTTAGGTTTGAACTACGACCCCCACGCTAGAACTGACTCGCTATTGTTTTACTTGCCCATCACAGAAAGGTTTAAGTGTCAAATTCGACTCAGTAGGTTAGGTTAGGTTTGAACTGTGACCCTCCATGCACGAGCCGAGCGAGCGAAGCGAGCGTGCCGCGGCAGCGGCCGGCGAGTGCCAGAACCGACTCGCTATTGTTTTACTTGCCCATTACAGAAAGATTTAAGTGTCAAATTCGACTCAGTAGGTTAGGTTAGGTTTGAACTGTGACCCCTCACGCACGAGCCGAGCGAGCGAAGCGAGCGTGCCGCGGCAGCGGCCGGCGAGTGCCAGAACCGACTCGCTATTGTTTTTCTTGCCCATTACAGAAAGATTTAAGTGTCAAATTCGACTCAGTAGGTTAGGTTAGGTTTGAACTTTGACCCCTCACGCACGAGCCGAGCGAGCGAAGCGAGCGTGCCGCGGCAGCGGCCGGCGAGTGCCAGAACCGACTCGCTATTGCTTTACTTGCCCATTACAGAAAGGTTAAAGTGTTAAAATCTATTCAGTAGGTTAGGTTCGGTTCGTGCTGCGACCCCCTGGAAGGATTTCGTTTTGCTGGATATCGTTTATTTGAATTTAAAAAATCTGGACATTGTTTGTCTGGATATCAATTAACTGTATTTCAAAAATTTGTGTTTTAAAAATCTGGCTTTCGTGCATATGGATTACGGTCATCTGGATTTTGTGCATTTAGATTTCGTATGTCTGGAACTCATTCGTCTGGATTGTAAAACGTCGTACAAATAAAGAAATGGGCAAATGAAATTCGGAGTTGCGATTATATGGCAAACAAAACTTCGAAATTTTAAAATTCGGGGTTATGAAAAAATGTCCAAACGTTTTCTGGATTATGATATTCGGAATATTAAAATTCGAGATTAAGATAGGTAACCCTTGCTCTTGCTCTAGCTCTATGTTCGTTTGATGTAAATGAACCGTAAGAAAAATACATCTTTTCCTATCCTACTAAAATTATAAATGCGAAATTTGTGAGGATGGATGTATGTGTATGTGTGTATGTTTGTTACTCTTTCACGCAAATACTACAGAACCGATTGCAATGAAATTTAGCACACATATAGAGGGTAACTTGGATTAACCCATAGGATAGGTGTTATCCGGGAAATCCCACGGGAACGGGAACTAGGTATGTGGATTTTTCTTTGAAAATCCGGGCGAAGCCGCGGCCGAAAAGCTAGTGTGTTTATAATTGCGACGGATATTAAACAGCATCAGTAAATTGTTTGTATAAAACCTTTATCTATATTGTCATCTAGTTTGAAATGAAACATTCCATGGCATCGAAATGAAAGAGATAAGAGATTATACATGACAATAGACTTGTATATTTTGTTGTACAGTTGAATAGTTGTTGTTAAAGTTTCATTAATTGATGGAATGTTGCAAAATTGCCAAATAGAAAAATATACTAAACCCATGTGGTTGCAAAATCGTTAAAAAGAAAAAAATACCAAATGTGTGGTATGGGACATATTTTCAGGGGCAAATGGGCGTGAATAGCTATACCTACATAATTAAAGTCTTCTAAGGTTTGTGTTTTTTATCGTATTTAAATATTTTATCGACCGGATATAATTATTATCGATAGATCCCCTGTAAATAAACAATCAAATGGATCTAGATAATATCTTAATAATTAATTAATCACAAATAAAAGCGGATATGCAATAAAGGTACTGGATTATGAAATTAAAAAGTCTACTTAATTTATTAAGATGTTCGTCTGTAAATAAATTCTCAAGTAAATAAATGATAATAAAAGAAATTCATAGTTCGTTAGTGTACGCTGATTGATAAGTAATACCATGGACCAATATACCTATATCAAGATTGGTCTTCTTCGTCAAGCTTGATATTATATATATTGGTCCATGGTATAATACCCAACAATTTTCTCTTAGCCTAATTATGTACCTACTCTATATCTAGTTTCGTCCACAAGATATACTTGCACGAGCAATTTCTAACCACAAAATTGAGAAAGATTACTTTTATAGACACACACTATAGTTTTTAATTAACTTATAAACATTTTAAACACACACAAAGTCACATTTCCATTCATATGCTAAATAACTACTTACAATAAACATAGTAGTGATAGTCAGCAGTAGAAACCGTATGGATTTCATGTTGTATTCCGATTCTGTTTTGTTGAATTTCATATTTTGTGTACCAGCTGTGGCCACAGTCATTTTGTACAAGTATACGCTCTGCTCCACGCACTCTAGTATACTGATTATTAAATGGCTAAAACTGTAGGTACTGATAAGGTGATGATTTGATAAAGTTTTCGGATAACAATAGATTTACATATTAACATTGTGAATGATTAGCAGAAAAAACCCTTAAACTTACGTATTTAAACTATTATTGGCGTATACGAAATAAAACATTAGATAATCTGTCTGTAGTTTGATTAAAAACATTGAGAAATCATTTTACACAAAATTGCGCAACTTTCGATTACACTGTCTCATTATTTCTTAGCTTTTTTAATTCTTTTCTTCAGGCTATGTAAAACACATATCAACTACTTTTGACCCTCATTAAAATAAAGATATTATAGTGTTCCGCTTGAACACAGGGATGCATGAACCTCAGATATTCATAACCACAGGGTTAAGTTAAGAAGGGCTAAGCTAGTCAGTTACCACAATGAAACCGCAAAATCATGCATTAAAATGCCTGACTCAAATATACCCCCACAACCATACGAGCATTTGCTGGGGCAAAGTTCGTGGCTCTAACATAAACATCTTAAATATTTTTTATAAAAAACTAAAAAATAACACGCTATAATGATAGAGTCAACTGAATGTTAAAAATATTTAATATATTTATTGTATTGCACGCCTCATAAGCGAAGCGTTGAGGTGGGTACTACTGTCACTTCGCGCAAAACATCTGATTTTTCAAACTTAAAATGTCTTTATGTATCATACATTGCACTTGTAAGATAATACATACACACACATATTAAGAAAAAACACTATTTTTAACGTTCATGATATTTTTGATGTCATTTTTGTTATTTAAACTAGTTAAAAAACAGTTTAAAAAAGTTCTGTCTTGGACGTCCGTGTGTCTGTATGTGCGGATCCTTTTTCTTGTTAACACGATAGCGACCGAAATACTTTACTAATCGAGTCTTTTTTTTTTCCCTTACGCTTGAGTATGCTCAGGAATGCCTTTCATTTTTCAGGGTCTGATTCGATATGGTTTAATTGTTATTAAATAAACAAAAATAATAATTAATAAATATTTATTAAAAAAAATTATGAGGCGTGCACTTTTGGATTTTCCAAATTATTTATTACTTACTTTAGCAGAATAAATAAAGACAAACTTATTAAATTATTGTATTGTCATCGGTCTACAATAAGTGTGCAAAGCTTGAAAATCTGTCCGTTATAAGTGAGTCAAATTCAGCCAAAGGAGTTGGTTAAATACTTATATATAATTCCTAGCTAGCCCGTGGCTTCACCCGCTTTGTCTAAAACCTAATAAATTATATGCTAAAACCTTGCTCTTGAATCACTCTATCTATGGGACAGAGAAAGCGACTTTTGTTTTATACTAGGTAAATATGTAGTTTACGTCACCTATACTCGAACATCAAGTCATCCTTCCAAAAACTTTTTGATCTGACTCAAAGATAAGCGCAATTAGTACGTTAATAAGTATTAAGTACCTATATCTTTAGAGTCAAATCGAATGCGATGACCGACTATTTAGTATTTTGTACACAATAGTACTTGCTTTTCAGAAAAGTTCTAAGGAACTACTTGATGTTGTCATACAATATAAAATAGAGATTTCATTAAGATATTTGAGTGACAATTTATCTTCAAATCATCTTAATTTAGAACATCTCTTGTCTACTTCATGTCGCAGTTATCTGGTTCAATCTGCTATTTGATTGAATTACTAGTGCGTTCATTGAATAAGAAAAAAACAATTCGCCAAGTTGTTGACGCTTGTTAACGTTCGGCCTAGTCATTCATTTGAATGGCGTCATTCAATGAACGCGCTAATCATTAAATCAAATAGCAAATTCTAACAGATGACGGCGACATAGGTACACACTTATAATATGTGCTACATTTACATATTTTTGCTTTTGTTTCCAACATGTTATGTACTTTCTGATATAGGACATTATCTCTGTGATACGGTTTATCGTTCTTATCTATTATAATCCGCTGAAATGTTATCAAACACAGCACTTTTTATAGATTGACGAGCGATGATATATTTTTTCATATATTCCACTTTCAATAATTTCCCTACATTGAACAATACATGTGATCTTATTTATTTATTTTGGTAAATTTGCTCTACATATACAGTGTGTCCGGACATGACATACCGATATTTGAAGGGGCTATTCTCCAGGTATTTATATCGACAATTCAACCCCTCTACAGTCCCCTACCTCACCCCCCTCAAAATGGCAAACCTATCAATTCGGATAGTGAATTTATGAAAATTGTAATAACTTCGAAAGTGAGTGTCACAAAATACTAAATTTGGTTTTATTTGAACAATAACAAGTTATTCTAGGGACCACTAAACAAAGGAGACGATTTTTTTTGTTTGGAGAATAGGCCCACCTAAATTTCCTAGCGTATATTAATGAAAAGTGTGTTAATTTGTTCCTTGAAGTCCCCAGATTACAGTGGTGACATTACTTTTACATGTTTTAACCGGAATCTTTAGAAACACGATATGCAAACATTTACCTCATTCCTACATAAAAACTAACTGATAATGAGCGATTTGTCTTGTGTGACCCATCCGAATCATTGGGTACAATATATTTAAATGAATGAATAAATAAATATTAGAAAACATCACATACATTGTCACGATTCCAAGCTCGGAAATCGGAAACAGCGAAGTTACCACAAACAGAGACCCGATTTGGTTATAAATAGTATAGAAAATAAGAGATATAAGTGTGTGCACCTCAAGTTTCTTGACCTTATGCGATTTTAGCGAATGGGAAAACTGATTAAATAAGAAATTATTAGTTAAGTAGGTAGGTAGGTACGTGATTTATGAGTAGGAGTAGGTACATAATATTAGGATAGGTAGCCATTTGCACAGCTATGCTATTATTCATGTTCTATTGTAATATTAAACGCTCTTAAATTGTAGCAATTACATTTTAAAATATAGGCAATAAAAACATTGTATATGTTAAAAACATTACAACTGCGACAGGAAGAATCTGACGTCTATCAAAGCAGCCAATAGATGTAACGTTTCGTTACACGGATTTTTTTAGCTTAGTAGAAACAAATTGTTTTATTTGATTAATTACAGGATTTTAAAACCCTATCAATCACATTCTTCCATATAATATACGAATAAAAACAGTTTCTAAAGTGATTTGTTTAAGGCAGTTTTTTTCGCTTTTTGGTTTTATTTTCATTCTATGGATAAAAACGTTTCGTTCCAGTTATTTTTAATGTTGGCCATTGTTCTTGGTTTCTAGACAGCACTACAGCAGGGATGATAACAAAATAAAGCTTTTTAATTCGATTTTATGATTCCGGTTTCGTTTGTAAAACAACGTAGCTTCAAAATTCATAATATAATTTTATATTTTTACACGTTTTTTTTTTATTACTATACGTTACCGAGTCTTGGTGGGCCCACAAAAAATAGTCTCCTTTAATTGATAAGAGTGATGAAACATACTTAATACAATACTTAAAAATCGAAAACCATTTTGAGGGGGGTGAGGTAGGGGACTGTAGAGGGGTTGAATTGTCGATAAAAATAATCATAATAATCATAATCATTTATTCACCATAAATATAAAATTAAATACTTACATAGAAATCATTATCTTAAATTAATTAAACATAAAAAAAAAAATACAACAATATTATAATAGGACCTGATGATTAAAAGATAATATGACCTGCAGGCCTACACTAAGACAGCTTGTATAAATACCTGGAGAATAGCCCCTTCAAATATCGGTATGTCATGTCCGGACACACTGTATATTTTTTTTCATGTACTTAGGTACTTATTTATTTTGTTTTATTAAAATATATTTTGCTGAATACCTACGGAATTTTTATAAAATTTTAAAAGGGAGAAAAAGGAAATATGGGCAGAAATGAAACGAGAATAGTTTACAAAATTTAAATGGCTTTATTCCTTAGATTAATTTTATAATAAAATACATTAAAATATAAATATAATATTAAAAGAATCATAGAGCTTATACTTTTGAATTTCTATTTCTTTGGGTTTATAGCTCAATTATTATACTATGTATTTAACCACGTTTAAACTTATATTATTAAAGACTTAAATAGATACTTCATATAACTATACATAAAACGTGATTTATTTCTGCAATTTCGTAAAAAATTACTTTTAAATAAAATACTAAGGTTAGAACGTAGACTGTGCTTTATAATGTGCTGATCCCATTTGGCGGGAAACTTTTTGGCAAAAATAAATCACAGATTAGAAATGTCTATGCCGTGGTTTGTCCGTGGAACGGGACATAGACAACTGGTTTCTTTTCAGTGTCCGGATTCAGAGAAGTGTAGGCGTTGATCATACGCTCTTGAATCTCCCAGCGACGGCGTTCGCGCTCTGTCTTCGCTTTGCGGATCGAACTGGCCAGCGAGAATGAGAACACTATGCCGATTACCTGGGAAAAAGATTAAACATGAGAAATTAAAAATAAATAGGTGTATTAAATAGAAATTTGTTGGCCTTGTGAATAGAATATTGTAGCTGATTAATATTTAGTCACATCCATTTCAAAGAAAATTGAAAATATTTATTAAGTATAAATAATAGTGAAGTTAGCTTTCAAAAGCAATTGTTAGTTATTTATTAATAACATTTTTTGTCATTTTAATTTACTTATCATGATAATTTAATTTATGATAACCTTTTTCTAATTTTGCTATTCAAAATATTATTCTTATAATAATGATTGTATTCACATTTCACAATTATATTCTATCAGGATAAACCATGGATAAACGCAATGGTTAAAGCGTCAGCGCTCAAGAGTCCCGTGCTCTTACGCTCTTAAATTACGTAGGTACACCAATTATTACGTATTCCTTGGAAGACATCCATTAGCTGTATAGCTTCTCGCACTCCTACACCACATCACACCAGAAGCATCTTACTACCAATACAAACCTGAATGAACGCAATAGTCATAGCGCCAGCGCCAAGAAGTCCAGCGCTTTGGTACACCAAGTACGTGATCCTGGGAAGACATCCATTAGCGTACAGCTTCTCGCACTCCTCAACTTCCAGCTCGCCAACAATTTGTGTACGGGTTTGCGCACAACAGCTGTAAGGGACTGTGAAGTTGGACACCGCGATGCCCTCATTGGCGGGCGCGTTGTGGACCTCGTTCCAGTCCAGATAGCTGTCCACACCGCAGCAGTTTAGCTGAAATTTTATTATTAATTTATCCATTTACAAATTGCGCCATCCATTTACTAATGTTATTAAGCTGAAGAATTTGTTTGTTTGAGCACGCTAATCTCAGGAACTACTGGTCTGATTTGAACAATTCTATGGGTGTTAGATAGCCCATTTATTGAAGGCTATAGACATCATCACGCTAAAACCAACAAGAGCGGAACAATGCCGGTAAAACCGCGGGGCACACTTTGTTTTTTATAAATTGAGTTGACAAAATGTAAAGTGCGGCTAAAAAAGGGTAAAATAAATTAAAAGAATTTGTCGTTTTCCACACCTCAACTCATCAACTGAAGAATCTTTCAGTCTCGTCGCGGCGTTCGTGCGAGTGGTCGTGTTTTCTTTGTGGATATTCTTTTGTTTATAAACTCGGACGCGCTCGAGCGTGACGGTGCACAGCGCACGGCGCCAGCATGTCGCGGGCGGAGAGTGTGTGTGTAAGTGAAGAGACGGTTTCGAGGAAAGACTTTATTGATGGTAATGATAGTGATATTTTGCCGGACGAAAGTATGGAGACGGCTATAGAATTTTATAAGAAATCTGATGATATCGAAGATGATGGTATTATGTAGGGAATGCAATCCGGATTACCCGAAATCCGATAAATCCGGATTTTGCTCGAATTTAAATAGGCTTTTAAATCCGGATTTAAACAATGGAATCCGGATTTTTCGAACATATTAGCACAGTATTACAATATTTATAGGTTCTAATGTTTCTTGCGTTAGACGATAGATGGCACTGTAAGTGCATCCCGTTCCCGCGCAAGCAGTCGAATTTGGCGCGAATCGCGACACGTCGCGAAGCGGGCCTAGAAATAATACGTTTGAATTTAGATCTTATCACATTGCATTACTGTTGACTTTTGTTTACAACAATTTATCACCATTCGAAGCGTCGACTGGAACGCATTTCAGCTTACGCAGCTTCGAGTATTCGAGTGAAAACAGGCTAAGTAATGGAGTAGCTTCCATTTATAATGTTTTATTTTAGCTATGATTAATAAGATTTTTTTTTAACTTTGTAGAATCTTGTTTATTGAAGTTATACTTTGTGTGTAGTTGTGTTCATGAAAATTTGAATTTTGTTATTACTGATTTTGATAAAAATAAGAACTCTGATGGAAAGACTGTCATCATTACTAATTAAGAATGAAAAAGCAAAATAGGATTTTGCTTACTGATTTAGAAAATTGAAGCTGTTTCGTTTTAATAGGTTTGTATATGATGAAAACTCTGTTTGCAATTTATGTTGTTTCTATTATCTAAGAAAATATTAAATGTTTTGTTATAATGTTTATGTCTGATGGATGTGACAAGGAGTCTGCTTTATGTTTTTTCTTTACCAAAGTGTAAAAGTTTTTATTTTATTAGAATTTTAGAGTTTGTCTAGTTAATTTCTAGGTATTGAAAAATATAAATACATTTGATTAACTAAGATTCATGTTTTTTATTGATTTTACATAATAATAAACGTTTCAAACGGAAAAGTCAAATTTTTCATTCAAAATCCGCTAAATCCGGATTCTCCGGATTATTGTATAAATCCGTTTTTCAAAATCCGGATTTTGTAAAGTAAACGGATTTGCATTCCCTAGTATTATGGGAGTTCGACGAGAGAGAAAAAGGGAGAGAGAAAAGGATGAGAATGAGTGGCTAGTTGTAAAAGGGAAGGAAAAAAAGCAGAGAAATACTAATAATGAGAAAATTGAAGTCTATGTATCCCACCCTGATAAAATGCCGAAGCAATTCGAACTGGCTAAGCTGTTTAAAGAGCTGAATATATCTAATGTATTAAGAATCAAATATCTGAATCCGTATCGTATTCGCATTGAATTTACCGAACATTCCCATGCTGATAAAATATTATCATCAACGTATCTACAAGAAAAGGGCTTTAAAGTACAACAGGCCATGGAAGTTAGCTATACATATGGAGTGATACGAAATGTTGAATTGAAGCTAAATGATGAAGAAATAAAGAGTCGAGTACAATGTGATTATCCAGCCCAGCTAGTGTCTGTTCAGAGATGTAAGCGGAGAGAAGGAGACAATTGGGAACTCTGCGAGACCATTCGTTTGTGTTTTAAAGGATCGTATAGACCTCCCTGCGTTTATGTAGACGGTTTGAGGGTAGATGTAGAAAAATACGTACACTCGGTTTCACAGTGCCGAAAGTGTTGGAGACTAGGTCACACGATTAAAAGATGCCCGTCATCGAAAGTAGTGTGCCCTAAATGCGGTGGGTATCATGCCAATTGCGATATAATGGAGTTCAAATGCATTAATTGCGGTGGTAAGCATATGGCGCTTTCTAAAACTTGTCCGATGTATATTAAAGAACATAAAATACGTGACATAATGGCAGATTTTAGTTGCACTTACAGAAAAGCTCTCACGCTTTACGTTGCACCCGAAACAGCGATTGAACCCCCAAAAGAATCTGAAGATCCTCCACCTGACTTAAATCCTAATATTTTTTCAACACCGATTAAAGTTTCCGACAATACTCCTTCATATGCCGATATTGTTAAAACAAAAGTTGAAATTCACGAACAAAAACAAGAGAAAGTTATACCTAAAAAGAGAAGAACAAAAACCAGAAATAATTTTCAAAAGAATTCGGTATTGGATTGGGATTTTTCATCATCGGCATCGGAACAAGAGACTAAAGACGAAAAACCAGACGATCAGGCGGCATCTAGTAATAGAATTAGCTTTAGCGAGTTGTTATTGAAACTGAAAGATATAGTATTTTTGAGTAAACTTAGTTGGCAAGCTAAAGTAAGTAATTTGATAAAAACATGCATTGAATGGATTATACTTTTGATGGTAGAGAATGTATCAGATTGGCCGTTTGTTAAGAATATTGTAGATAGTGTATTTAAGTTTAGCAATGGATAAAAACTGTAATTTAAAATTAAACGTTATTCAATGGAATTGTCAAAGCTTAAAACCTAAGATTGTTCTATTAGAAAGTTTGCTTACACAAGAAAACATACATATTGCAGTAATAAATGAAACGTGGTTGGAGCCGGATGAAGTGATTCATATTAAAGATTACAATATATTTCGTTGTGATCGAAGTGATGGTTATGGGGGGGTAGCCATTCTGACTCATAAGTCGATTAAGGCAAGCGTAAGGCCTACTTCTATTTCTAATGAAGGTATTCAAATTTTACAAGTAAGTCTTTTTAACTGTTCATTTTTGAAAAATATCGTGTCGGTGTACTGTCCTTCATCTGTAAATACTGATTTACATGATTGGATGGAATTGTTTTCACGGGAAGAAAGTAATGCACTCATTTTGGGTGATATGAATGGACATCATAGTACTTGGTCTTATAAAACTGATCGTAGAGGTAATAACATTTTTGACGCATGTTGTGAAAAAAATCTTGTAACGTTAAATGATGGTAGATCGACTCGTTTCAGAATGGTCGATGGCTTTTTGCAGCAATCATCTCCAGATTTGGCTTTGTCGACGTCGGATATTGCAATGCATTTCACATGGAACGTTCTCAATGAATCCTTAGGTAGTGATCATTTTATAATTAAACTCTCTTCTGGCTTTGTAAATTATGCATTCAATAATATTTATCGCAGAAATTATAAAAAAGCTGACTGGCCTATGTATAAAAATTGTCTTAAGGACTTATTTGGTGAGTTCAAATTTACAAATAGCTTACAAAATGATTACAACAATTTTGTTAATTTTATTGATATATCAGCTGATCTTCATATTCCAAATTATAAAATTAATTTAGATCCAAGCCGCAACTTTAAACCCAAACCTTACTGGAGTGCCACATTATCTAAGGCAGTGGCAGAACGCCGTTTAGCATTGGGATGTTTTCGTAGAAATCCTACTCCCCTTAATTTTGATAAGTACAAAAATGCTGTTGCAGTAAGTCAAAAGCTTATACGCCAAGCAAAATGTGAATCGTGGCAAAAATTTTGTTCTGATTTAAGTAGCAATATAAGTTCAACTGAAATGTGGCAAAGAATGAGATGGCTTAAAGGCTTTCGTAGACCAACAACATATGTGGACCGGAAAACAGCTGATACCTTATTAAACAATCTATGTCCTGATTATGTCAGTAACTTGAAACCAGATTTTTACTCATCGAATTCACATATTGAAACCCCATTAACGATACAGGAACTTGAAAATGCGATTAAATCTAAAGATAGTTGTCCGGGTAACGATGGAATATCCTATTCCATGGTTAAAAATCTCCCTGATAACGGGAAAGTTATATTGCTTGAACTCTTTAACCGCTTTTTAGGGTTCCGTAGCCAAAATGGCAAAAACGGAACCCTTATAGTTTCGTCATGTCCGTCTGTCCGTCTGTCCGTCTGTCCGTCTGTCACAGCCGATTTACTCGGAAACTATAAGTACTACAGTGATGAAATTTGATGGGAATATGTGTTGTATGAACCGCTACAAAAATATGACACTAAATAGTAAAAAAAAGAATTGGGGGTGGGGCCCCCCATACATGTAACTGAGGGATGAAATTTTTTTTTCGATGTACATACCCGTGTGGGGTATCAATGGAAAGGTCTTTTAAAATGATATAAAGTTTTCTAAAAAACATTTTTCTTAAAGTGAACGGTTTTTGAGATATCAGCTCTCAAAGTCGTAAAAAGTATGTCCCCCCCCCTCTATTTTTATAACTACGGGGTATAAAATTCTAAAAAAAATAGAGGTGATGCATGCTAATTAACTCTTTCAACGATTTTTGGTTTGATCAAAGTATCTCTTATAGTTTTTGAGATAGGTTGATTTAACTGTAATTTATTATATTTGCTGCTACGGAACCCTTTGTGCGCGAGCCCGACTCGCACTTGGCCGGTTTTATTTTGTGAAGGTTTTGTTCCGACAGAATGGCATAATATTAATATTTTTTCTATACCGAAAGCCCAAAAGAACTCAAACTCCGAAACTACAGTAAGACCGATTTCTCTTATATCTTGCCTGTGCAAACTTTTTCACTGTATCTTGAAGAATAGGCTCGAGTGGTATCTTGAATACCATTCCATGTTTAATGATAGTGTAGTTGGTTTTAGGAGGACGAAATCTTGTTTAGATAGTCTTTCTAATTTAATCACCCAAATTCAGATAGGTTTGTCGAAGGGCTCCGTAACCATTGCCTGTTTCATTGATATTGAAAATGCATACAATAACGTGGATATTACATCCCTCTTAAGAATTCTAGATGAGAACGTAAAAGCTGGAACTAAAATATGTAATTACTTATGGAACTTTTTGCAGAATAGGAGACTTCGTGTTATTAATTTTAACAATGATGTTTATAGATATACAAACATAGGGCTCGCACAAGGGGACCCGCTTTCGCCTTTATTATTTAATGTAGCAACAATAAATGTGTGTAAAGAATTACAATCTAGAACTTTAGGAATATCTCAATATGCGGATGATTTTGTTTTGTTTGTAACTAATAGTAGTATAGGTACGGCAGTTTGTGAATTACAGACAGCTTTAAATAAGTTTTCAGTTCTTATTCAGTGTTTGGGATTAACAATATCAGTAGCTAAAAGTAAAGTGTGTCTGTTTAAGTCTGGTTATAGGAGGGATGTTGTTAAGTTAACTGTGGAGGGGACTGCACTCGAAGTAGTTGATAACGTGAAATATTTAGGGGTATGTTTTGATAGATCTTTGAGATGGTCGAAGCATATCGATTATGTAAAAGAAAAAATGCTCAAGTTCACTAATATATTTAGAGCTCTTCAGGGTGCAGGGTGGGGAGTCCATCCAAAACATCTAAGACGATTGTATATATCTCTAGTTAGGAGTAGATGTGACTATGCTAGCTTTCTCTATGATAGTGCAAGTACGTTACAGTTGTCTAAACTGGATAAGGTACAGAATGTATTTTTGAGGATTATAGGAGGCTTCATAAAAAGTACGGCAATTCACGTTATGGAAAACGAACTCCATCTGAGTCCATTGCATATTTGACGTCGATATTTGGGAAGTAAGTTTTGGTTGAAGTGTAATTCATTTACAAATAATAAGACTATTGAGTTAATTAATAAATTGGCCGAAGTTGGAAGTAATCGGTATTGGAGAAACAAAAGAAAGCCGTTGTTATTATCTATTCATGAAAAATTACAGTCGGTTTCTGTAATAAGGAGTGTTAAGTTAGAACAGTTCCAACTTGAAACTTGGGTAAGCAATCTTGATATAAGTAATTTAGTTATACCACATATAAAGGAAATAGACAAACCAAAAACTTATTATCATCCTTTAAGTCTTAAATTTGTAAGTGTTCAGTTTATAAACCAAATGTATGGGAATTATGGTAAAATATATACAGATGCATCTAAGACTGAGAGTGGAATTGGAGTAGCATTTTTTAATTCAAGTAATAAAGAGTGTATTAGGCTGTCTATAAATAATAAAAATATGTCCATTATGCACGCAGAATTATTAGCTATAGCTGAGGCTTTATCGTATGTCGATTCGTTAGGAGATGGAAGATATGTTATATTGACAGACTCAAGAAGTGCGCTCCAGCATGTGACTCTTTGCACCTCTGGTCGCCGGGGCCTTCCGGTAACTTACATGATACTTAGTTTGGTTTGTAAATTGAACACAGATAAAAGAAGGGTAGTTTTGCAGTGGATTCCTTCCCATATTGGTATTGACGGTAACGAAAAAGCGGATCAACTAGCCCAAGAGGCTTTTGAATACGGAGAACAAACTCAATTTATACCATTTTATACGGAATTGCTTAGTGAAGCAAAAAAGGATTGTGTTAACTTGTGGAAAGAATACTTTGATGAAAGATCACTCTCAAAGGGAGTTTGGTATAAGACCATACAGAACACATTAGCAAAGTGCGCTTGGATTGACAATGCCAATATGGGAAGGAAAGAAGTTGTTTTAGCCTTGAGGTTACGATCTGGACACATTCCATTAAATAGATTTGTACATCTCATGAAATTGTCGGATTCCCCTAATTGCAGCCTATGTGGTGTAATTGAAGATACGTATCACATTTTGATGGAATGTGGCCGGAATGAAGAAGAGAGGAAGGAATTATTTGATTGTCAGTTCAATTTAGGCCTTTGTAATAGTATCTTAGCCCGTCCGACTTCAAATGAAGCGAGAAAATTAATTAAAATTGTATCCTTAGGTTTAAGTAGACGGTAGATAATATTATTTTGCTTTACTGTTAGAATAATGTACTTTGTTTTGTTTTGATTTTATTTTTGAGAGTGACATGATCAAGTATGATCAAACTCTCGTATTAAATAAAGAAAAAAAAAAAAAAAAAAAAGAATCTTTAAATTTTACTTATACATTTATTTGCGTATATACCTATCAATTTAACTTTTTTACGAACTCGGTTAAAACTTTATGCACCTATTAACAAACTTTTATTTAATTTGTTAAATCACTTAAATTAATTCATGAAATTCCCATTTCAACAATAAATGTGACCGCAAATTTTCTCTGCATGACTGAAGACTAACAGTATTTAATACAACTTTTTACTTTTATTTAATTTATTTTATTTACATTATACACTCACTCTGCTCTGAATGAAGTCGAAGCTGCCAGCGACTTCAGCATTGCTGTAATAATACGGCATGGTCTCTCGAAGGTTCTCATCAAGCATGCCTGTGACTTGAGAACGAAGGGTGTACGCAGCGATCGCAGCTGCCAATTCCAATACAAGCACCAGACTGAGGATTACTGCGAACTGAAAATTACGATTTGTAAGAACTTTGTGTTGATCAATCAAATCTATATTAAAATATTATAAAGCTGAAGAGTTTGTTTGTTTGAACGCGCTAATCTCAGGAACTACTAGTCCGATTGGAAAAATTCTTTCAGTGTTAGATAGCCCATTTATCGAGGAAGGCTATATCACAGTATTACAATATGTGGCTATATGCTATACATATATCATTACGCTAAGACCGGAGCGGAGCGGAGCCAGTGTTTTATAAATGAGAAATTTTTGAGAACGGGATTCGATTTCCGCCTCGTGATCGAATTTTATCTTTTCTTAAAAAAATGCTTAAGGGTGCACTCACACACATCAGTCACCGTCAAGTCACCGATGACTGATCGGTGACGGTTTGTGTACGTATCCACAAACACCAGTCACCGTCATGTTGTCCGTCAGTCACGTCGCCGGTTTGACTGAATCATTGAACACATACATCAGGTTAGTCAGTGATTAGACGTGTGTCACGCTAGAGAACATGTAGCAATTATTGACGGTAGCACGACGCTGACTGAACTGAGACGTGACGGCACCGGGTGAGTGGGGATAAAAGTATGATACATGTATGGAAAGATTATTTGACGTGCCTGACCGGTGACGTCACTGGTAGATTTCGTGCCGGCGACTGTCGTGTGGGAACAGAGTCATACTAGAACTATTGATACATATTTTTTTTTAATCCTGTCCGGTGACGTGCCGTGACGGTGACTGATGTGTGTGAGTGCACCCTTAAAAGTTCAACTAATTATGCTTTGGTTTAATTTTTCCAACTTAATTGAATCGAATTTGTTTTATTTATTTAATTCCAGGTTTTTCGTATTCAAGTTTGTTTTTACTGTTCTGTGTATTCAAGTTTTAAACCTTAATTAAGTACCCTTCTAAAATAATTGATATTCGTTAAAATCAGTTGTTACTTTAATTTAAATTCCGCACTAGGTGGCGTTGATATAATACCTATAGGTACTTATATAAATGTGTTTTGTTAACAAGGAGTCATTGTTTAAACCACACGTTTAAATGAATATGTAATTAATTATATCCAATATCATAACAAATGTAAAAGAACTTTCTGCCTAGCCGTAAGTCCGTTAGTACTAGCATTTTTATCTTTAAATTTTATATCGTACATGATTGTCTGTAGACTAAATTGCGAAGAAAGCATATTGTTTCGTTACCGTGTAATTGATCGTGGTGTCTATTATCGATGTTTGGCACAGAGTATGCAAACAAAGGTTGTCAAATTATTTTGCAACTGTCATGCACCACGACACAGTCGACAGTGGTCGACACTTGTACTTCCGCATTCGATCGAGCCGCTCCACAGTATTTTTTTTACCCTTCTTTTGCGACAGCCTAATTTTATTGAATGATCGTATGGATATATACATGACAAACTCAAGAGTAAAACTCCCATGAAGCTCACTATCATAGTTTTCGAAAAAATGCAATCTGAATAAAAAGTACCGGTTTTTTATATAATTCAATTTTTATTTTTTATTAATTTTTCTATCATTATAACACATTTTTTTGCATTGCGAGCGTCAAGGCTAGCCATAGGGCCAATTTTCGAACCATTCGGGGAAGAGCTGTAACTTCGCAATTTCGAGATAATCGCATAAATAACAAAATTTCATTTCTTTTTTTGTGACTGAACTCTTAAGAGTAAGCGGATTATTTTTACTTTAAAACATAGTTATATGTATGGACTACTTCCACAAAATATACCGATCGCGAAAAGAGCGGGACTCCGGAGATATTAATTTCTGAAGAAATACCGATTCCTTAACGATTTTTTTGTATAAAATCCTAAATCACACTTTATCAATATCTTTATTTCATACTTTCATATAAAGGTAAGTAGGTACCCCAATTACTATTTTTTATTTATTTATTTATTCTTTTTGTTTATAACTTTTTATTTTTTATTTTACGGTAAAAAGGTAAAGTTATACAATTCAATTTACTAACAATAATGTCTCATCAAATTTTCTATAGTATTCCATCATCTGAGAAACGCAACTCTTTATGTAAGTTCAATTTATATTGTGGATTTTATAAAAAAAAATCGTTAAAGTACCGGTATTTTTTCAGAAATTAATATCTCCGGAGTCCCGCTCTTTTCGCGATTGGTTTTTTTTGTGGAAGTAGTCCATACATATAACTATGTTTTAAAGTAAAAATAATCCGCTTACTCTTAAGAGTTCAGTCACAAAAAAAGAAATGAAATTTTGTTATTTATGCGATTATCTCGAAATTGCGAAGTCACAGCTCTTCCCCGAATGGTTCGAAAATTGGCCCTATGGCTAGCCTTGACGCTCGCAATGCAAAAAAATGTGTTATAATGATAGAAAAATTAATAAAAAATAAAAATTGAATTATATAAAAAACCGGTACTTTTTATTCAGATTGCATTTTTTCGAAAACTATGATAGTGAGCTTCATGGGAGTTTTACTTTTGAGTTTGTCATGTATATATCCATACGATCATTCAATAAAATTAGGCTGTCGCAAAAGAAGGGTAAAAAAAATACTGTGCGCTCCTCTGCTGTGTGCGCGCGCGGCGGCCATTAAAACACGTGTATCGCATCGGATGATTGGGCGCAAATTCATCGAGTGCTGCAGCATCTCCAAGGTACGTGGTGCATTGTTTTTGCTGCTCACTATATTCCGAACATCGATTTTGTGTTAACGTAATTTTCCCTAATGTAGTAGAAGCCACCCGCTATTTCGGCTTGGTGCGATTCTACATTATTTCTGGTGCCGAAACCCGGGAATTTGCGTATCAATTATCTTATTCAAAGCTTATGGTATTACTGGTCACACGTAATTCATAATCTAAAATCAAATTCAATTCCGTTCGTATTAGGTTCTTTGTTTAACAAAGTAGGAAGTTGTTATAAGATCTATTTAAGCAAACACTTATTTTATCGGTGCTTAAATTCAACCGGCTTAAAACAATTTCATATTCTAAAACTTAATACATATTCAGAAGTACAAGTCAAAGTGTTTAATTATTGTAGGAACTAGTTAAGCAATCACATATTTCATCGGTGCTTAATTTTTACACAGGCCTATAGTAATTTCACATTCCAAAACATAATTCATTCACGTTACAGTTTATCCTAACTACATAACTAATATTAAAACGTAATATTAGGCTAAATCGTAATATAAAATAATTTCATTTTATATTAACACACTCGGGGGTAAATTGACAATCGAACGTCGAACATTCCAGCGGCTCGCGCAGCGCATCATCACTTTAACTTGTTATTGTAAGTTTTAATCTGTATTCATTCACATTACCGTTTCATGCGATTTTCATCCTTAACTTCATATGCGTAAAGGTGAAATAATAATTTCATTGTTTCATTTTATTTCATTGTTTGAAAAATTACATCGAAGATTAACTTTGTTATTTAATTGTTTGTGTTTAAACGTTTTTACATTTTGTTTATTCGATATATAAATTTAAATTTAATAAGATGTCTTTATTAACCAAACATTCAACTCGGAAGTTAGGTTCTTTGAAAAAATTAAAATCTAAATCGGTGGATGAATATTATACAACTAAGGACTTATCGACATTGCGTAGAAAACGTACCATAGCGCTTAAAAGATTATCGAAGGCGTTAGAAATAGGTAATGCAGCTTTGAGTGATCGTTCACAATACGACCTATTTTTATCGTATCATCAGGAAATTAAACAAATCGTTTCAAATTTCGAAAATGCTCATTTTAATATACTCGATCTGTCGGACGACGCGGATAGTGAAACTGAAATTGAGGAACAATTCGATGAATTATATTTTCAGATACGGTCTATTTATATTAGTTTAACTAAACATGATACAAATAATTCGAATAACTCGAACATCAATTCATCGAATATCCGTTTACCTAAAATTACATTGCCACATTTTTCGGGCAATATCAAGCAGTGGCCTGTGTTTTATGATACGTTTAATTCTTTAATTCATAACTCAACGTCAATTTCGGACACGGAAAGGTTTCATTATTTAATTTCTTCTCTTAGCGGGGATGCGTTATCGGTGGTTAAGGCGTTCCCTATGACTCACGAATATTATCACGACGCGTATGAAGCTCTTATTAATCGCTATAAATGTAAACGAACATTAGCTTTTACTTGTTGGCGAGATATTTTAAACACTAACTTCATGCATAACAACGCAACTGAGTTTCAAAAGTCACTCGACTTATTCGATGAAAATTTAAATATTTTAAAATCTATTGAGTTACCGATAGATCGTTGGGATTTTGTTTTAGTTTACCATATTTTATCAAAATTAGACAAGAACTTACGCCGCGATTTTGAGGAGAAATATTCTAACGTGGAGTTGCCGTCTTATGATCAATTAAAGGGTTTTTTGCGTTCCAAATGCGAAGCCTTATTACGAGATACACATTTTTCTGGTGTGAACAAATCTTTAAAGCCTTCGACTACTCAAAATCAATCAACGAAGCGTTTCAATTCAAATGCACTTGTTGCAAAGAACAATCGAGGTAATTCAAACGATAAGTCTAAAGTTTATTCAAGCAACTGCGCGTATTGCCATAAGTCGCATTCTATTTTTTCTTGTCAAGATTTTATTAGTAAATCGATTGACGATCGTATGGCTATTGCCACTCAAAACAATTGGTGCTTTAATTGCCTGAAGCCATCACATCAATTAAAAAATTGCAAATCTATTTTTTCGTGTCGTATGTGTAAGCGTAAACATCACACCTTACTCCATCGCGATCATAACACTAAGATCGAATCAAATCAAATCGGGTCGTCGCTGGTGTCAAGGTCACATACGAATCATACAGTGCTGTTAGCCACAGCTATCGTTCAGGTTAAGGATGCTTCAGGTAATATGCAATCGTTTCGTGCCCTGTTTGATACGGGCAGTCAGAGCAATTTCATAACAGAATCAGCAGTAAAACTTTTAAATTTAACGCCGGCTTCAACAACCGCGGCAATTAGTGGCATAGGGGAAGCGGATGCACCTATTATCGGTGACGTCACTTGTTCTATCGGCACTAACGGTCGAATTCTATTTAACTTGGATATGCACGTCATATCTAAAATATGTGGCGATCAACCTATCGCTCAACTTAATTCATCAAGTTGGTCCCATATTAAATCGTTGCCGTTAGCGGACCCTGGTTTCGATATACCTGGTCCCATTGACATTTTGCTTGCTGCTGATGTATTCGCTGACTCTGTTCTTAATCAACATATCAAGGGAGGTGTCAACCAACCTACCGCGTTTAATTCAATCTTTGGTTGGCTACTTCTAGGTAAAACTAATATTTCATGTAGTAGTCTGTTGCAGACGTTGCCTGTAATCGATAATGATTTAAATTCATTAGTTCATCGTTTTTGGGAATTAGATTCAGTACCGCAAACTTCAATGCTAACTCCAGATGAGTTATTATGCGAACGTAAATTCGTTGAAGAACACACACGTGATGAATCTGGGCGTTATATTGTTCGTATTCCATTTAAGAATAATTCAGAACCTACATTTGAGGGCTCTCGCGAAGTTGCTTTGCGTAGGTTCTATGCTATCGAACGTAGGTTGTCACGTGACGCTTTGTTAAAATCGCAATATGTCGACTTTATGTCTGATTACATCGAAAGTGGTCACATGACAGTGGTTCCTGTAGCACAAGTTGGCACAGGAAAATACTACATACCTCATCATTGCGTTCTACGCCCTGACTCTGCGACCACACGCCTCCGCGTTGTATTCGACGCTTCTGCGAAGGATATGCATTCTAAGTCACTGAATGACACACAACTTATCGGCCCAAAGCTACAACCGAATATTTTAAATCTACTTTTACGCTTTAGGGAACACAACGTTGTCTTCATGGCTGATGCTCGTCAAATGTTTAGACAGATTGTAGTAGCGCACAAACATCGCACTCAACTTAATCTTTTGAGTGAACTTCTAATTCCTCGGCAACTTACCTGCACGGATGCTGTATCGTATGAGCTACATGGGTTTTGTGACAGTTCTACCCTTGCATACGGAGCTGTCATCTATTTACATGTTACAGATGCTGCTGGTAATATTCATGTTTTCTTCGTTTGCTCTAAGGCTCGAGTTGCACCTCTTAAACAGTTCTTCTATCAGATCTTTACAAATTTGTAAAAGATACGTATCTTTCTCGTATTCATATTGATTCTGTATATTTGTGGTCTGACTCAACTATCGTTTTGTCTTGGCTGCGTTCTCATTCTTCGCGTTGGACAACATTTGTCGCGAATCGTGTCAGTCACATACAGGATATCACCCCTACAGACTGGTGGCATCATGTATCCTCAGGTGATAATCCTGCTGATTTGTGTTCGCGAGGTTTATTTCCGAGTGAGCTTGTGCACAATGCCTTATGGTGGGCGGGACCGTGCTGGTTAACCCAAGGTAGTGATACTTGGCCTACGGATACAGCTGTTGTCACATCAAATGAGGAGAAGGTCGTTATGGAGAAGGAGCAACGGAAGGTAGCTCTTTCCGCTGAAGAGAGAGCTCCAATCGAACCAACAATAATTGACTCTTTACTTAATCGTTATTCATCATTTCAAACAATCGTTAACATTTTGGCATTTGTATATCGTTTTATCAATAACTCTAAAAACCCAGCTCAAGCTAATCGTAATAATTTCATTAATAACGTTGAAAGACATAACGCATTATTAAAAATCGTTAAACATGTACAGAGTCAGGTCTTTTCGAACGAAATTGCTAATCTTAAATCGAACAAACCTTTATCGAAACCTTTTCGAAAACTCAATCCATTTATCGATCGATTAGGTATTCTCAGGGTGGGCGGTAGAATTTCACGCGCAGGTTTAGAATACGAACAAAGGCATCCAGCCTTTCTACCGTCTGATCATCCATTAACGTTTTTAATTATCGACAACATTCATCGTAACTACTTGCATCCAGGCCATTTCCTTACCTTAGAGCCTTTGACAGCTGTCCCTGATGAAGATCTATCAAATGTTAATATAAGTCGGCTTCATCGGTGGCAGTTGTTACAATCATTTCACCAGAGTTTTTGGTCCAAATGGAAACACGAGTATCTTAACTCACTAACACAACGCGCCAAATGGACTAAGGATTCTAAACCGCTTCAGATAGGCTCAATGGTGATAATTAAGGATGAAAATCGTGCGCCACTACAATGGTCTCTTGCCAGAGTAGTGGATCTTTTACCCGGTTCTGATGGTGTAGCTCGAATTGCAGTAGTTAGAACAGCGAAAAATCATATAATTCAAGGACCGTTGGTTAAGTTATGCCCTCTGCCAATCGAGGACTAGCTTAAATCGTTTATCTTTCTTTAGTATCGTAAGGTATCTAGACATTAAGTTATCGTTAGCAATAAGATATCGTGTCTGTGTAACATCTATCGTGTTATACAGAATCAATTAGTTAGGTAACTAGTTTTTATCGTAATCAATAAGTATCATCAATAATTATACGGATCATTTTATCATTCTCGTTCCCATTATGTTCTATTTATCGTCTGACCAGAAAATGCCATAGGCATTTTGGTGGGCGGGATGTTTCGTTACCGTGTAATTGATCGTGGTGTCTATTATCGATGTTTGGCACAGAGTATGCAATGCCGATTTAGATTTTAATTTTTTCAAAGAACCTATCTTTGAAAAAATTAAAATCTAAATCGGTGGATGAATATTATACAACTAAGGACTTATCGACATTGCGTAGAAAACGTACCATAGCGCTTAAAAGATTATCGAAGGCGTTAGAAATAGGTAATGCAGCTTTGAGTGATCGTTCACAATACGACCTATTTTTATCGTATCATCAGGAAATTAAACAAATCGTTTCAAATTTCGAAAATGCTCATTTTAATATACTCGATCTGTCGGACGACGCGGATAGTGAAACTGAAATTGAGGAACAATTCGATGAATTATATTTTCAGATACGGTCTATTTATATTAGTTTAACTAAACATGATACAAATAATTCGAATAACTCGAACATCAATTCATCGAATATCCGTTTACCTAAAATTACATTGCCACATTTTTCGGGCAATATCAAGCAGTGGCCTGTGTTTTATGATACGTTTAATTCTTTAATTCATAACTCAACGTCAATTTCGGACACGGAAAGGTTTCATTATTTAATTTCTTCTCTTAGCGGGGATGCGTTATCGGTGGTTAAGGCGTTCCCTATGACTCACGAATATTATCACGACGCGTATGAAGCTCTTATTAATCGCTATAAATGTAAACGAACATTAGCTTTTACTTGTTGGCGAGATATTTTAAACACTAACTTCATGCATAACAACGCAACTGAGTTTCAAAAGTCACTCGACTTATTCGATGAAAATTTAAATATTTTAAAATCTATTGAGTTACCGATAGATCGTTGGGATTTTGTTTTAGTTTACCATATTTTATCAAAATTAGACAAGAACTTACGCCGCGATTTTGAGGAGAAATATTCTAACGTGGAGTTGCCGTCTTATGATCAATTAAAGGGTTTTTTGCGTTCCAAATGCGAAGCCTTATTACGAGATACACATTTTTCTGGTGTGAACAAATCTTTAAAGCCTTCGACTACTCAAAATCAATCAACGAAGCGTTTCAATTCAAATGCACTTGTTGCAAAGAACAATCGAGGTAATTCAAACGATAAGTCTAAAGTTTATTCAAGCAACTGCGCGTATTGCCATAAGTCGCATTCTATTTTTTCTTGTCAAGATTTTATTAGTAAATCGATTGACGATCGTATGGCTATTGCCACTCAAAACAATTGGTGCTTTAATTGCCTGAAGCCATCACATCAATTAAAAAATTGCAAATCTATTTTTTCGTGTCGTATGTGTAAGCGTAAACATCACACCTTACTCCATCGCGATCATAACACTAAGATCGAATCAAATCAAATCGGGTCGTCGCTGGTGTCAAGGTCACATACGAATCATACAGTGCTGTTAGCCACAGCTATCGTTCAGGTTAAGGATGCTTCAGGTAATATGCAATCGTTTCGTGCCCTGTTTGATACGGGCAGTCAGAGCAATTTCATAACAGAATCAGCAGTAAAACTTTTAAATTTAACGCCGGCTTCAACAACCGCGGCAATTAGTGGCATAGGGGAAGCGGATGCACCTATTATCGGTGACGTCACTTGTTCTATCGGCACTAACGGTCGAATTCTATTTAACTTGGATATGCACGTCATATCTAAAATATGTGGCGATCAACCTATCGCTCAACTTAATTCATCAAGTTGGTCCCATATTAAATCGTTGCCGTTAGCGGACCCTGGTTTCGATATACCTGGTCCCATTGACATTTTGCTTGCTGCTGATGTATTCGCTGACTCTGTTCTTAATCAACATATCAAGGGAGGTGTCAACCAACCTACCGCGTTTAATTCAATCTTTGGTTGGCTACTTCTAGGTAAAACTAATATTTCATGTAGTAGTCTGTTGCAGACGTTGCCTGTAATCGATAATGATTTAAATTCATTAGTTCATCGTTTTTGGGAATTAGATTCAGTACCGCAAACTTCAATGCTAACTCCAGATGAGTTATTATGCGAACGTAAATTCGTTGAAGAACACACACGTGATGAATCTGGGCGTTATATTGTTCGTATTCCATTTAAGAATAATTCAGAACCTACATTTGAGGGCTCTCGCGAAGTTGCTTTGCGTAGGTTCTATGCTATCGAACGTAGGTTGTCACGTGACGCTTTGTTAAAATCGCAATATGTCGACTTTATGTCTGATTACATCGAAAGTGGTCACATGACAGTGGTTCCTGTAGCACAAGTTGGCACAGGAAAATACTACATACCTCATCATTGCGTTCTACGCCCTGACTCTGCGACCACACGCCTCCGCGTTGTATTCGACGCTTCTGCGAAGGATATGCATTCTAAGTCACTGAATGACACACAACTTATCGGCCCAAAGCTACAACCGAATATTTTAAATCTACTTTTACGCTTTAGGGAACACAACGTTGTCTTCATGGCTGATGCTCGTCAAATGTTTAGACAGATTGTAGTAGCGCACAAACATCGCACTCAACTTAATCTTTTGAGTGAACTTCTAATTCCTCGGCAACTTACCTGCACGGATGCTGTATCGTATGAGCTACATGGGTTTTGTGACAGTTCTACCCTTGCATACGGAGCTGTCATCTATTTACATGTTACAGATGCTGCTGGTAATATTCATGTTTTCTTCGTTTGCTCTAAGGCTCGAGTTGCACCTCTTAAACAGTTCTTCTATCAGATCTTTACAAATTTGTAAAAGATACGTATCTTTCTCGTATTCATATTGATTCTGTATATTTGTGGTCTGACTCAACTATCGTTTTGTCTTGGCTGCGTTCTCATTCTTCGCGTTGGACAACATTTGTCGCGAATCGTGTCAGTCACATACAGGATATCACCCCTACAGACTGGTGGCATCATGTATCCTCAGGTGATAATCCTGCTGATTTGTGTTCGCGAGGTTTATTTCCGAGTGAGCTTGTGCACAATGCCTTATGGTGGGCGGGACCGTGCTGGTTAACCCAAGGTAGTGATACTTGGCCTACGGATACAGCTGTTGTCACATCAAATGAGGAGAAGGTCGTTATGGAGAAGGAGCAACGGAAGGTAGCTCTTTCCGCTGAAGAGAGAGCTCCAATCGAACCAACAATAATTGACTCTTTACTTAATCGTTATTCATCATTTCAAACAATCGTTAACATTTTGGCATTTGTATATCGTTTTATCAATAACTCTAAAAACCCAGCTCAAGCTAATCGTAATAATTTCATTAATAACGTTGAAAGACATAACGCATTATTAAAAATCGTTAAACATGTACAGAGTCAGGTCTTTTCGAACGAAATTGCTAATCTTAAATCGAACAAACCTTTATCGAAACCTTTTCGAAAACTCAATCCATTTATCGATCGATTAGGTATTCTCAGGGTGGGCGGTAGAATTTCACGCGCAGGTTTAGAATACGAACAAAGGCATCCAGCCTTTCTACCGTCTGATCATCCATTAACGTTTTTAATTATCGACAACATTCATCGTAACTACTTGCATCCAGGCCATTTCCTTACCTTAGAGCCTTTGACAGCTGTCCCTGATGAAGATCTATCAAATGTTAATATAAGTCGGCTTCATCGGTGGCAGTTGTTACAATCATTTCACCAGAGTTTTTGGTCCAAATGGAAACACGAGTATCTTAACTCACTAACACAACGCGCCAAATGGACTAAGGATTCTAAACCGCTTCAGATAGGCTCAATGGTGATAATTAAGGATGAAAATCGTGCGCCACTACAATGGTCTCTTGCCAGAGTAGTGGATCTTTTACCCGGTTCTGATGGTGTAGCTCGAATTGCAGTAGTTAGAACAGCGAAAAATCATATAATTCAAGGACCGTTGGTTAAGTTATGCCCTCTGCCAATCGAGGACTAGCTTAAATCGTTTATCTTTCTTTAGTATCGTAAGGTATCTAGACATTAAGTTATCGTTAGCAATAAGATATCGTGTCTGTGTAACATCTATCGTGTTATACAGAATCAATTAGTTAGGTAACTAGTTTTTATCGTAATCAATAAGTATCATCAATAATTATACGGATCATTTTATCATTCTCGTTCCCATTATGTTCTATTTATCGTCTGACCAGAAAATGCCATAGGCATTTTGGTGGGCGGGATGTTTCGTTACCGTGTAATTGATCGTGGTGTCTATTATCGATGTTTGGCACAGAGTATGCAAACAAAGGTTGTCAAATTATTTTGCAACTGTCATGCACCACGACACAGTCGACAGTGGTCGACACTTGTACTTCCGCATTCGATCGAGCCGCTCCTCTGCTGTGTGCGCGCGCGGCGGCCATTAAAACACGTGTATCGCATCGGATGATTGGGCGCAAATTCATCGAGTGCTGCAGCATCTCCAAGGTACGTGGTGCATTGTTTTTGCTGCTCACTATATTCCGAACATCGATTTTGTGTTAACGTAATTTTCCCTAATGTAGTAGAAGCCACCCGCTATTTCGGCTTGGTGCGATTCTACACATATAAACAGGGTATTACGATAATAACAAAGGAATTAAATTATTTATTAAACTTGGTCGTACCAATTTACAATATACATTAACACAACACAAAAGTGTATGTGAGTCAGGTGTTATCTATTGATTATACGCTTATCTCTGATTTCAGGAAAGGTGAAACATTGATAGCACAATGTTTTATGAAAACATTTTGTTCAATATTGCAAATGGGACATAGATTTTTTCTATTTTACGTTTTAAAGCCACACTTTATGAACGAAAATTACGACTATTATTGAAATGAATAGTGGCTAAATGGTGACAAACCTATTGGCTATTTACCTACTTCTACATAATTATTCATAGAAGATGATAAATATTTTTTTCATACTTTGATTTCTAAGGTTTAGGATTGAACCTTGCACTTTCTGCATTCAAATTATATCTAAGGAAAGAAAGGTATTCAGATTTTTACCCTACAAGTTCATTAAAAATGCTACTGAAGGAAAATAGCTAATCCGTATGAACATAAATCATCAAAATCGGCGTTTACGGATACGTTCCCACTGCTGGGTTACGGGTATGAGAGATATGAGAGTACAGGCCATAATCCACTATTATAAATACTAGAATATAATAGAAAGTGTGTTTGTTTGTCATTCCTACACGTCATAACGGAGAAAATTATGGTACATAGTTAGTAGACAACAGAGTGATATAGGCCTTTTGGCAACGACACGAGGGCCAGAGTTATTATAGTAGAAAAATGTACTCACAATGTTAACCAAACACGTGCTCTCCTTCAAAGCGCCAATGCACCCAAACAGGGAGACAAACAGCATGATAACACCGATGACGATGATGAAGGTGGCCGGCGAAAACATCTGGTCGTACAGGAAGAACGACACATCGTAGTATATCGCGTAGATCGTTGTGCCCACGGAGATTATGAGCGCTGAGGTTAGCTGGAACATAGAGAAATTAAATTAGAAGTAGAAAGACGAAGAAAGAAGAACCCTGCAATGACAGCAAGTACAAAAAAGTGTAAAGTGAATAAGTTATTACAAGAAATAATCACTGTGGTGTTACGTCATACGTCGCTTTCTGTGCTTTTTAAAAAAGGTACTCTGAAGCTGATAGCTTAACGTTATTTTGCACCAAGTGACTAATTAAGAACGTTTTAAGCACAATCTGTTTAAGAATTTGTACAGGTACATGGATCTTTACATTAGTTTATATCCAATTAATATTAGCTAGGTACAATTATATCCTTATTCATCATAAATACCATCAATTGATGACCGATTTAATAATTGCATAATGGGTCAAGTTCCCTTCTGTTGCTTCTTTAAAAATGTAGAGAAAAATTTCGCCACGTTTGATTTATTACAGTTCTAATAAAATAATAAGTAGGAACATTTAAAGCAAATGCTTCCACAAACTGAATTTAGTCTCTCATTAATATTACCTACCTACGTACTGCAGTAAGATTATAGATAGGGACAGGCAATGAATATGTAAGGCTTTCTAAAACACAACAAAGGGCTGCCAAACTATTGCACAATATCAAACATAAATATGCAAAAAAGAGCGTGTGTGCTGAACACACGTGTCAGAAGTGAAACTTCTTTGGCAAGATTCAAAGATACCAAAATCGTCCCCTTAATCCATGACGTGGCGGCATTGCTATGACGCAACCTTGTTACTGTCAACGCCTAATGAAGTTTCACTTCAACACAATGTTCGCAGAATCCTAGAGATAGCATTTCCATCCTGCATTCAGACATTTTATAATCCTTCTCAAGAACATTCTGTCTTAGATAACATGAGTTACTCTATTTAATCTCTGTCTTTAACCTGCAACACAATACGTATCGTGACAAGTTGAGTGACCTTGTGGTGCTGGCAAGGACAGTGGTTCTGCGGTCTCACATATTGTTATTGATTTTACACACCGTATACAGTATAATGTTCGCCTCATTAGACTTTATAAGCATGATACAGAAGTCGGAAGATTTCAGAAATTTTGGACGTTTTTTACAGCCAGAGAAATTTTTTCAGGTTCATAATGTTAGAAGGAATTCATAAAATTTTTATTAACAAATTGCACTATGTTGCAACACATTTTAGCTTTAATAATTTAAAGCATTAAACTTACAAAAACGTGATATTTTACCTAAATATACCTAATAATATACGTGACCTGACCCAGGAGGTATTTCGGCAGTACCTAATAATGTACTTAATCCCAAAGTTATTGAGATTCAGACAGTCACAGCTAACAGATTCGTATTCTATAATCTATCTGTAAGATGGCATTTATCACTGATCATCATATACAACATTGGTAACACATACGTCACCAACCAGCAACTCGTAGTTATTTGCATTCTATAAAAAAGTACAGTATCTAAAACAAAGGTTTTTTCAAATCGATTCTTCACTTCCTACCGTGTTTTTCAAACCTTTTCATTGCACGACCTTGTTTGTTGTAAAGAAACGGTATGTACTTTACTAATGATTTGTTTGGTTTGCTCATTTTATCAGAGATAACGAGGAAATAAAATTGTGAAACTTGTTCTTCTAATTTACCTTATCAACAATAAAAAATATCTAACTTAATGAAAGTACCTACCTATGCAATTTACTGATAATAGGAATAATCCTATTTTTTAAGTGAAACTTCTTTATCGGGGTTGGAAAAAAATTTAGTGTAACATTTTTTCGTTACGCGTGACATTTTTCCGTTACGCGCCATCTTTTTCTTATCCTTACCACGCGTGATTCGACGTATTCTGTATAGTAAATTATTTTTTTAAAAATAAGGTCATAAAGAAGTTTCACTTCTTACGTGTGTACAATAGTACATGCACACATTTTTTTTTGAAGTGAAACTTCTATATCGGGGTTGGCCAAAAATTTAGTGTAACATTTTTGCGTTACGCCGTACGCGTGACATTTTTGCGTTACGCCATACTCGTGACATTTTTAAGGTCATAAAGAAGTTTCACTTCTTACGTGTGTACTCTAGTACACGCATACATTTTTTATTTTAATATATATCTTTATGTACCCACTCTGAAAAAAGAACGTCTATCAATACAATATGATTTTGATTAGATACGGATTACTTTCCGCCAGTTACCTATATGAAATCTTGAAGTAATTTCGCTCTTAGAATGAAACCATATTAGTAAAGACGTACCTAGTTACATAGCATAAACTAGAAACTAATAATATAAAAGAATCAGTCTGACTCTGATATCACACCAATCTGTTTATCATAAAATAAAATGCATCAGGCTAATACTTCACAAGGTTACATTCAGTCTCATTAGCGTTTGTTTACACTATTTAAGGCACGTTTAAGTGACTTATAAGAGTAATTCTTAGTCTTACCTAGTATAGTATTATACTATGTATCTGTTTTCTTACTGTTATTTTTTTTGCGCGACTGCGACCGTAACCCGAACCACGAACTTGCGTGGAAACATTTGTACAATGTAAGTAGTAAGTACGAATGTTTGCCCTTATAAAAAATATTTGCGAATATAGACCTACACTGCGTATTCGTGTGAATGTGACCGACATATACGTGAAAATTTGCATGTATAACATGTTAATGTATCGTTTATTTCACGATTGATCTCAAGCAGTACTTTAATCATAACTGAATAGACATTAGATAAAAACAGATACAGATAAAAACTGCAATAGTTATTAGTTTCTGTGATCTGTGGTTATAGATTTTGTTGCTCTAATATGCCGGGTCCAGACTGGTGAAACGTAACATGCAATGTAACATGCAATGAAAGAATTCACCGTCCACATTGCTGCAATGTATCATGAAAGGTAACACACTTTGTAACAATTTCTCATAGTTTGGACGTCTTGCGCGCGCGAATTGTGCATTATGGCTGGTTCACACTTTGATTAGTGTGAGTGCAGGTGATTAGTGCGAGTGCAGGTGTGTAGTGCGAGTAGTGTCCAATTGACTGCGAGTGCAGGTGATTAGTGCGAGTGCAGGTGTGTAGTGCGAGTAGTGTCCAATTGACTGCGAGTGCAGGTGATTAGTGCGAGTGCAGGCACGCTGCGAGTGAGGGGGAAGGGAGGGCGCGCGGGACGTGGCTACTCGCAGTCCACTCGCAAAAAAATAGAACACGCTTCTATTCACTTTACTACACAGCCTACTAAACACTCGCACTAAACAGTCGCTGTCCACACGTAGTACTACTCATCACCTGCACTCGCACTAATCAAAGTGTGAACCAGCCATCACACGCGCATGCTACGAGCATTACAAGCCGCGCGCGGAGCGATCCGAAATTTGTCGGTTTTTCGACGAACACAAAGGGGCGCGTTGTGTGCGCGGAGCAGCCAATGTGGACGGTCGTTTGAGAACGCAACGAACATGGAGGACGAGACTGCGTGGAATGAGCAAAAGAAAGGGTCTTCGGCGTGTTTTCATGAGTTGATGTATTATTAATAATGAAGTACTGATAATCGTCATAGCAAGAACGTGGTCTTCGGACTCCATGCTTCGTGTGATCTACCGGTTTGACGCGCACGAAAAAAACGTGTATCGAAGGGCCGTGTTCGCGGCAGAATGGCGGAAACAGACGAACGCGGGATGTTCGTAGTGAATGCGCGTTATGAGCGCACTATGGCGCTGACTCCACGAGCGAGAGAATCGCGACGAGTCCGCCCTTATATCGTCGGATAATCTACACGAACGAGCGATAATTCCGCCGCGTATCGTCGCGAGTCGTAACGGAATCGCAGCGTTTCCGCGGCGACTCGTTACGGTATCGCCACGTTTCCTTGAAGAGAACTACGAGAAGACCAGAGGCAACGCTGAAATGACGCTGCGTTTGACAGCGGGCCCGCCGCGCGCTGGTCGCTAGCCCGCTGCTAGTCGCGGCGGGCTAGCGACGATGTAATGACGTTTCGCGCGCTCATTGCCACTCGTCGCATCGCGGCGATAATATCGCCCTGTGGAGACGGTTCCATAGAGAATGTATAGAAATACGTGGCACGACGATAATATCGCCGCGATTCTCTCGCTCGTGGAGTCAGCGCCTAAGCGTCCACACCAGCAGCGAACGTGCAATGAAAGGCAGAATGTTACATTGCATGTTACGTTTCACCAGTCTGGACCCGGCAATAGGGATTGTGGCGCGATTTTTTACAAATATCTTTAATGCACAGACATTTTTATGTATAGGTACTTATAACTTATCTTACTTCTGTATTCTTATATCATGGTTCTAATGGCTAATTCATGAGAAATGCACATTGTTCTCTAATGTATTAAATATTAATTAATACTGTGGTGTATTTCAATTACGTTAACAGTCTTACCGGTTGTTATTAAGTCTATCAGCGATTTCTTGATAATATACAATACTTTGTTCATTAGTCACATAGATAAATCCTACGAATGATAAAATAGTAAAAAATAAATTGTCGTTCAAACACGCAAAAGGTAGAACAAAATTCGTTGAAAATTAGCGCATTGATAGATTTTATTCTGGAATAACACAAAAGAGTAATATTTTAACGAAAGTCTTTCGCTCTCGCATCTCTCAAAAAGTTTTTCAAACAATTAGGTACCTACATCCATTTTTCCTGATTTCGTCTATATCCTTGATATTTTGTATTATCAAGCTATCCACATTCCATAAAACTAAATACAATTTTTCGCAAATTAAAGATTAATCGTTTTATTATGCGTATTATGTATTTATTAAATCAGTCACACTTAAGTACCTACACGTGTACGTATACATTATTAAGAATTTTTTTTAAATAAAGAATGAATATAATGTACGGTAATCAAATATCTGTAAGATTGTTAATCCCTAGTATTTATCTCGACCTCTTTTGTAAATGATATAAAAAATAGAGGACTATCAAAATGAGAAAGTTTCACCAAATAAGGTGTAATATATCGAGTATAAGCAGCTCCGATAGAATGGCAAAACAGTGATAAGCAGAGATAACGAATGACGTCATCATAATGTTTTTATTGCACCTCTATATCCCTTCATTTTCAAATCAAATACAATAAAATCCAGGTCCCCTAAGTTACCTGCTTCCCCTCACTTAGTTTGTAAATATAAGTTAGGTATGTAGGTACTTATTATGACGTTCAGTTGATATTGATAACAATTGACCCTGGGAATTTTTTATGTGTGTTGTCATTGCAGGTGTAATAATCGCAACTGATTTTCATATTAAATTAAATCTCTTTCACCCTCTTTCACATTTAAAAATAAATACTGACGTATGTGTACAAGAAACTTGAACAATTTAAAAACTGATAAGGAATTTTCGCATTCAGTTTTAGATAAACCCACATTTATGGGAAATTAGTTAAGGTAATTAACACTTTTGTACGCTATTCAGCCACTTGAAGATTACACAGATAATTAAATAGATAATTCAACAACGCAATAAAATTTAAACTCACCACAAATATTGCTGTAACACACAGCAGCATATACTTTATGCACTTCATCCCAACTTCTAGATTATTCTGCGCCATGCTTGAAACAATAGCACGTAACGAAATTCAACACAATACTGAACGATTTAAGTCTTATCTACGTTATCAAGTTATCGAACGTTCGTACTGCGAGTCGACAAAACACAAATGCCATGAAAACTTGTTTCTTTCAGCGTTCAGGCGGGCTCGTATGGCGTCATGCAAATTACTGAACATTATTGGCTCTAGTGTTGATTGGAACGTTTTAATTGGCCGTGACGTCACAAAATACCCGCACTACCTTGGTTATATGTTTTATAGAACCTCATTGTCTATGATTGATACAGATAAAAAATTCGAATGTTACTTTTTTAAATTTGAATTGCGCGGTTTTGTTGCCACTTTCTGTAAATCGTGTTATCTTTTCACTACGTCGAAGCAATTTCATGTCGACCTACTTTTGTTACTCAAGGTGGAATTATCTAGTTAGATTAGAATTTCAGGCCGTCTTTGGAATTTGAATATAAGAAGGAAAAATAAATAACGAATGATCTTGGTTTATTTATTTTACAAAACTTATACGGCTCAATGTTGTACATTGAACATATAAAATATGGATTGTGATGGTATTTTTAATTTTCTTCAATCATATTTCTCTGTGTATCTATGTACTTAGCACTGTTTTGTGTGTGCTAAAAGAATTCTAATGAAACAGTCTCAGACAAATAACTTTATTGGCCTGAGAAAACAGTATATACTTTAGATAATGCTCGTAGAATAAATAAATAATTGTGCCCTGCATTTCGCACTACAAATTGCAACATTTTTGGACATGCCATTTTCCTCACGATGTTTTCCTGGAAGAGTAGTGATGTGGATAATCCTACTAATATTATAAATGCGAAAGTTTGTGAGCATGTGTGTGTGTGTGTGTTTGTTACTCTTTCAAGCAAATACTACTGAACCGATTACACGAAATTTAGCACACATATAGTGGGTAACTTGGATTAACACATAGGATAGGTTTTATCCCGGAAATCCCACGGGAACGGGAACTATGCGGATTTTCCTTTAAAAACGCGGGCGAAGCCGCGGGCGGAAATCTAGTGTACCTATAAATTAAGTTTTAGCATGCTCGTCTCGTTCCAACTTCCAAACCGTCGACTTTTTGATTGAAATCCGTGGTCGTAACCACTAATCCACTGTTCGTCAGTCGTCATGAAAATAATCTAGGTAGGTAATTCCTGTGATATATTTGTAAACAATACTTATCCCGGCACGAAGCGATGTTTTCCCAATCTCTTCTGTGCAGTGATTTGTGACTAGATCCTTGGTTACTTGGTCTGCCCAGCGATACTTAGGGCGGCCGACTGGCCGGCCGCGGCGGCCTGAAGGACGTCCCAAGTAAGCCCGCTTAGCAGCACGATCATCTTCCATTCGCATTACGTGGCCTAACCATCGTAGCCTGTGCGCTTTCACCTCTCCTAAGATGTTCGGTTCGTCGAAAAGTGTCTCTAACTCCTTATTTGTTCTCACTCTCCAACTGTCGTCACCTGGGCCTTTAGACAAACGTACCTAACGCCATGGAATAGAAACTGCTAACGCTAATTATTGACATAATTTTAATCCTTAAAATTTTTCTTTAGAACCTGAATTTGAACAGTGAATTGCATTGTGTGGTAGCTATTATTAACAGTGATAATTACGATAACTATGTTATCGCTTATAAATGCTCATGAATTTTAATAAAATTATCGTGTATTTATCACCTAAAAGAAATAAGAGGGGTTGTGTAAAACAAAAATAATGTTAATCCTCTTGTATAGCATAGATAAATGTTATTTTCAAAGAGCTAGACACTATTAAATATGAATTATTTTAAGAATGTGTTCATAAAAACGGAATTATTTTAAAGTGAAACTTTTATTACATCGTCTCAAACTTTTTGGTCTGTGTATCGCGGCTGCCGAGTCTAAGGCCTTTAGACAAACGTACCTAACGCCATGGAATAGAAACTGCTAACGCTAATTATTGACATAAGCTCATGACATTTTGGTAATGATTCGGTCACACTACCAACGATGACGACGACCACGACCAAAATTCCAATCTTGCCGAAATTTGTTCAAAATAAAATATTAAAATTTCCCGTCATACTGGTACTCAGAAAGAAAAAAAATTGAGTACAGTTAATATAAAAATAGGTTTTTTGCGATTTTCGCCGAGACAGTAAGTTAATCAAATAATTACCTTTTACCAAAATTGTAGTTCATAAAATTATCTATAAAAACTTCAAATACATTTTTGTCTAGGAGCCACCGTTTCAACGAAAAATCTATTTTTTCATTCGTTGAGCTCAAAAAAAAAATTCCAATCACCAGAACGACAGGAAATTTTTAATATTTTATTTTTAAGTGTGTTTTTCACAATTTTGTTAAATTGCGACTGGATGAAAATTTTGTTTGTGGTCGTCTTCGTCGTTGGTAGGGTGAACAAATCCTTAGCGAAATATCGTACACTTATGACAATTAGTATCGCTAGCGGATTCTATTCCATTGCGTTTTGACGTTTGGCTAAAGGCTAGGTATACCTACTCGGCAGCCGACCGTCACGCGACATGCGCTACACAAAGCAGTGTTCGGAACCGTTCGAACAGTTTCACTTTTACCGTGGTTTCATAAAACCACACAACATTTTTTGTGACAGTGTTTTTAACTACTAAACATTATTCAGAGTGATTGCTATATATGTATAACTAAAATTAAAGGAAAATAATAATTAAAAATCTTATATATAAAAATGAATCGCAAAATGTGTTGGTAAGCGCATAACTCGAGAACGGCTGAACCGATTTCGATAATTCTTTTTTTATTATATTCCTTGAAGTACGAGGATGGTTCTTATGTAGAGAAAACGTAAACATGTACCACGGGCGAAGCCGGGATCGGACCGCTAGTACAAAATAAAAGCCGGAACGATATTGTAGACGAAGAAACTTATTTTGACACAACGCCATCTACGACATAGGTAGTTTGTCATAGATGGCGTAGTAGGGAAAAACATTTTCTTAAATGTAAAAAAGGTACTGACATATTTTATATTATTAGTAGATAATAATCTTGTACTTACCCAATAAACTAATAATAAGGAATTTTATATACCTACACGAAGAAAAAATGATATCAAACATCTGTCTTAATTAGTTTATTTACATTAAAATTTTAAAACACAACAATAATTTATATAGTGGAACACAGAATAGGGGGAATCCGGGAGACTTGCCCAGGTGGGAGAGTTGAACCACTTTCAATAACTTTTTAAATTAGGTGCCAAATTACGCCAAGTGGCAAACAAATGAACGAGCGTAACCCGCCAATCACAAGCAACTCAAAATTTTGAGTGATAACAGACGCGTTCGACCGTGAGTTCCGAAAAAGTGGTTTCATCGTCGCGGAGTGAATTTTTTTGGCTTTGTTGTTTTAATTGCTATGCACGCATTTATGAAGGTATATATCAAACACCTACGTTATTGCATTACTAGATTATCATATTTTGTCGTACGTTCAGTGTTGTTCTCCAGTTGATAGTGGATTTGTTGGAAAAAATCAAGATATGGCCTTGGGTCGGGTGCGGGAGAGTTGAACCAGTCTGCAGTCGGGAGACTTGAACAATGGTTTAACTCTCCCTTTGCAGTTTGTATAAGGTAACGGCACCAGTCGTGGACAAGCATCCAGTAATGGACAAAATAAATATTAAATTTAAATATTAAGACCAAAATTAACGTTATATAATTTGGCAATACTTAAAATAAAAGTTTGGTTCATAAGCTATCAAAATACGACATTTCATCTTATTCGGCCAAAATTTTTGAAGATGGCAGAACGTTATGTTTAGTTGCTGCGACTCGTTTCGAAGAAATCCGTTTTTACTAAGAAAATCCTTAAGGAAGTGAGGACACAATTTTGGTTATAAGAATTTTTGTATAAATGTCAGCAAAATTTGATATTACTTTTATTTATAGTAGTTAAGTGTACGAAATATTACACGATTTAGTATCATGATAGGTTATGTTGTTTAAATAAAATTCATCAGTGTCCATAACTGGATTTAATTCTATGGATATATCCATTTATGGACATATGTCGAAAATAAACTTTTTTTAAAGGTATTAATTACATGCGCTTTTCTGTATCGTCTTTTCTTTCTGATTAATAATATACCTATCACGACCATTTCAAACAAAGGGTTCCAATATTGTACAACAATTGTCCATGACTGGATTTGCTTTGGTTCCTATAATGGACAGTGATATTTTTTGTTAAAATTACACTAATGGGTCCAACAACATAATATCTATCTAAACATGAAGAATATATTTTAGAACAATGGGTCATTATGTGCTGTGCGACTCGTTCTCGGCTTCATTCTCTATCACTGCGTAGAGAAGTCGCATACTTATGCGTATTGTAATTTGTAACGCATCTATCATAGAGAGTTCTCTGATGAACTGTTTGGATCGTTGTCTGCTGCTAAATTCCACCACCATATAGCACACACGCTTCAATTTCATCGACACCATCTTGACAACAATTTAAAAAAAGCTTTTTGCCTCGTGCTAAAATTTGGAATCCATATCGATGGACCGATCAGATTTTAGGCTGCTGGCGGATTCAGATTGGCGATTCACTTCACGAGTATAGCGGAATGCCAGGAAACAGAGAGATATGGCGGAACATCGTGAAGCGGGTAATATCTACCCCCCTAGAGTGATATGACGAAGAAGAAGAAGTCCCAAAATGGATGGAATGGCAGTAATTTTTTTAGTTATATTTTTCATCCCACATGGCATAACTTTGATTCCACTTGAATTACGCGAAAAAATAAGTGAAAAGCGTCGCCTTCGTAGAGTTTGGCAGCTTTCCCGTAATAGCGAAGATAAGAAACTCCTAAACAAAGCTATTAAGGATCTTAAAAACCTCCTTCATGTAACTGCAAATGATTCCGTCAAACAAAGACTAGAGAAAATGTCACCTAATGCTCATGGAATACACTCCCTCTGGCAGGCCACCAAGAACTTACCTCAGCCCCAACAGTGTTCTCCTCCAATTAGGAACGGGAACACATGGGCTCGAACAGACGCAGAAAAAGCTGAGACCTTCGCTAATTATCTCACTGAAGTGTTTAAGCCTAATGAAGCAGTAAACCCTGAAGACCCTGAAATAGATCGTGTTCTAAATCAAGATCTACAATTATCTTTACCAATAAAACCGACTTCTCCACGGGAACTACTGAAAGAAATCGCCGACTTGGACTCAAAGAAGGCTCCTGGGTTTGACATGATTACTCCAAAGGTAATCAAAGAGCTTCCTAGAAAGTGCATCGTCTTTTTGACATCTCTTTTTAATGCAATATTCAGAACATCTCATGTACCTACAATCTGGAAAATATCAGAAGTAGTTATGATACACAAACCCGGAAAGCCAGTCAACGATGCCTCATCTCATCGTCCGATTAGCCTAACTCCGATCTTAAGTAAATTATGGGAAAAGATTACTCTCACTCGGTTACGCCCATTTATAGATTCTGACCAAGTCATACCTGACCACCAGTTCGGTTTTCGAAGGAAACACTCGACCATAGAACAAGTACATAGAGTCTACCACACTGTGCGACACTGTCTAGAGAAAAAAGAATATTGTTCGGCTGTTTTCCTAGACATCCAACAAGCTTTCGATCGAGTCTGGCATAAAGGGTTACTATACAAAATAAAAAAAAGTATTCCGCATACTTTCTATCCTTTACTAGCCTCATACCTCAGTGAAAGAATGTTTAGAGTAAAATATGGAGATGCCAGATCTGCTCTACATAGCTGCTATGCCGGAGTACCCCAAGGATCGGTTCTTGGTCCTACATTATATAACATATTTACTAGCGACCTTCCCCAGCTGCCTAATGTAACAGTAGCAACATATGCTGATGATGCAGCATTCCTCGCCTGTAACACCAACCCAGAGGAGGCGACTAATTTACTACAAGTTCAACTCGATTACACAAATGAGTGGCTTAACAAGTGGCGTATTAAAGCTAGCGTCCCAAAATCTCATCACATAACGTTCACCTTGCGACGCGGGAACTGCTCAGCGCCCAAATTAGGTAACAACACCTTACCACAATCAACCTGTGTCAAATACCTGGGGTTCTATCTGGACAGAAGGATGACATGGAGGGAACACATAAAAAATAAGCGAAATGAAGTAAATTTTCGATTCAGAAACTTACTTTGGCTTCTTGGGAGGCAATCGACCCTATCCCTGAGCAATAAACTGAGAGTTTACTGCTCGGTGATTAAACCGATTTGGACTTACGGTATTCAGTTGTGGTCATCGGCCAGCAAATCCAATATAAACTGCCTTCAAAGAACACAGAACAATATTCTAAGATCGATATCAGCTGCTCCATGGTACGCCCGCAATTCAGAAATCCACGAATATCTGGAAATGCCCACAGTCACTGATGAAGCAAAACGCTATACAGCTAAATACAGAGATCGTTTGACATCACACCCAAACCCATTATCACACATACTTTTACAGCCTAAAAGTATACACAGACTGAAGAGAGCTGATGTGCTTCCTAATTAAGACGAACTAAGGCACTGGCCTTACCTTCGTCCAATCGTCCAAATAAACTCAACCGACCTGCTTATAGTTGTTTGACTGATTGCAGATTTGTGACATCAAAAAAAAAAAAAAAAAAAAAATATTTTTCATCCCTGACTTATTGAGAAAAAGACCATATTGGTGTTTCTTAACGGACATAACTCGTATTTAACGATGCATTTGTCCATTTTTTGCCTAGAAAATGGAAATTAAGACTGTTTTAAATATTCTATGTATGCAAAATAATTAATAAGTACTATTTTTTATAAATACATCCCCGATTTATTGTATTCCAATCATCATTTTCAAGATTCTATTGATGACTATAAGTCTTCTCCAAGTGTAAATAACTGGAGAAACGACATTAGGTACAGTCCATAAATGGGTGTTCATAACTGGATGTTGTCCAAAACTGGGTGTCCATCATTAGATTTTTCACTGTCCAACACTGGTGCAAAAAAGTGTTTTTTTAATTTATAAATAACTTCATTATTTATGCATTGTAATCTTTTTTCTAACATTGGTCACGTTAAAATAACATAGAACTAAAGGTATTACTAAACAATATCCAATAAAGTTAAAAAACCTACGAGAAATTTGCAAAAAACTTCAATTTTTTCCTTAATCTGTACAAGACTGGTGCCGTTACGTTACTATTTAAGTTAGCTTTTGTTTTGTTTTAGAAAGAAAATGCCATTTCAGAATAAGCCTAAGGAAGGTAGTCGTCGCAGGAAACCGTTTACTAAGACTAAGATTGAAAGCGCAGTCAGAGAAATAAAGAGTGGCAAATCTATTCGTCAAATTGCAATCATGTATGGGATAGGCAAAACCACTTTTACGGTATTACCTCTTAGGTGAACAAAAGTTAACACCTTTGCAAGACAAGGGGAGCCAATACAAATGCTCCCGGATTTTCAATGTTTTAGAGAAATTGCTCGTTCGTTACTTATTGAAGTAGCCTGCAGTAAAATGCACTAGGTATGGTTTAACATATACGACTACGCCAAATTCCTCCAAAGTGAACATCCAAGAGGCAAATATTGAAGAAATAGGCAAATAGGCACATATTAATTAATAGTAAGAAATGTCTTTAAATTAGTTTTGTAGATTTATTAAGCAGTATATACCTCAAAACGAGTATTTAATTAATAAAAAGAAGCGAATGTTATGTTTAGGAGTTGCTCTGAAAACATTTTTCACTAAATTGTTTAGAAGATGATTATGAATAATCTAGTTATTGTTAAATGTGTCTAAATAATACATAACTATTGAATAATATGCTTTATTTGAGTCATTTCCCCTCTCTAAAAAGGTATGGGCAAGTGTCCCGCACCTGATGGGCAAGTGTCCCACCGGTTGGGGAGACTTGAATCAAAACTCATTTTTTATTACAACTTAGTTTGCTATCTTCTCCTTGCAACTTTTATTTTCAGAATGGTATAAAATCTTAGCCAGATAATAAGGCTTCCATATGGTGTAGATCTTAAAGCTCTCCAGGTCACTGATCAGATTTTATAGAGTTTTTAGTAAAAAGCGGTTCAAGTCTCCCGGACTCCCCCTATCTTTAATTTATTTCTAAATAATGACTAAAAAATCACTTGATTATTATTTATTAATAACGTCAACAATAATACCTACCCGACTGCGCTAAAAAGGATTATGTTTTTGAGTGTAATATATATGTATGTAAAAACATTTTTTTTAACATTTCAGAAGTACGAACAGCTTAGTGCAATTTCTTATTACCTAATTGTTTAAGAGTGGTGTATAAAAATCATAGACAAAGTAAAACATTTTCTTTTTAGTGCCATATGTCAAAAGTTTTCAAGCAATCGGGTTATATAATTATATATATTTATTTAAATAATAATTATTTTAATGAATTATAATCTACATATTATCTAATTAGGGAATTCTCTCTCTTGCCGCGTTATGTTCGCCAGCCATAACGCTCCAACCACCGCTAAAGCCTGAAAAAAATAATTTTTAAGTAAAAAAATTAAATTGATATCCTAATTACTAGACACCAAGAGATATCGAACATTTTTTATTTTTTATTAAGTAGGTATTATTATAAGAGCTAGCGCGCAAGAGCAACTTTTGTCTCCGCAACTATTTTGTCTCTCCCTTGAACTCTATGGGCTAGTAAGAAAGTGCGCGCACGTAGCGACGCAACTTCCTATAGAGTTGATGGGAGAGACAAAATAGTTGCGGAAACAAAAGTTGGTCAATCCTTCTTTTAGAGCTAGCGCGCAAGCTTAATATTTATCGCGAAAAAGCCGATGAGGAAGGTTTTAAATGAAAATTTATTTATGTTCAAAAATTAAAATAATCCAAATATAGAAGGCACTGTATTAGCTGATGACGTGTAAATTGTAAAATAAGACGTTAAGTCACGTGTGTGTATGTGTGCGTATATTATATGTAGGTATAGTAAATGTGCGTGTGTGCATCAATAATAATTAGTTAGCAAAAAATTTTTTACAATTAGACTATTAATAAAACAGAGATAATAAGATAAGGTTTTAAGTAGGAATTGGAAAATAGTATAAATTATTTATTTATTTCTTATAAATTTATATAATCAGTAAGTAGGTATGTACACATTTTTATACGCACTTCATGTTGGAATTTACTGAAAATAATTCATATTATTCGCAAAGGCAATTAAAATTTCCCTTATAATTGCTTAGGTATTAGGCAATTTTTGTCGAATTCCGCCAAAAAGTGTTTCCGAGTAACCTATTTTATTGCTTGAAACTTCAAAGTGAATATTTAAAGAATATAATATTATTATGTACATAATACCATAACTGTATTGAAAAAATACTGTTTTAGTCAGACTGAATTATTTAATTATAATAATATTACTTGTTGTTAGGTTAGCTAATAACGTAACAAATTAGGACAGAAGGAATAAATTATAAATTACCTAATAAGCGACTTGGTATATTTTTCAACTTTTTTGTAATCGATAAAAGAACTGCCTTGCTCGACTTGATTTTTTTGCAAGTGTTTTTTTTTATGAATCAAAACAATTATACTGACTAATTATACAAATTTTAATGTCTAACAAATCCAAAAAACAAGACCAACCTGCATCACCACTAAGAACACCCCAGCAAGGCCAATAGTACCAGCGTGCGACTTGACCCAGCTTCCAAACGCATCAGAGCATCCAACATTGTACGCGATGGTGGTATTACAGGTCAAGGTCTGTATGGTGCCGTATGGGTGCTCACAGCAGCTGACGGGCACACCGAGCGTGTCTTCTGTTTTCAAGTGCTGGATCCAGTCGCTCGAGTTGAGGACACCGCAGCAGGTGAACTGGAATCGTGTGTAATCCATACTTAATATTATAAATGCGAAAGTAACTCTGTCTGTCTGTCTGTTACTCAATCACGCCTAAACTGCTGAACCAATTTGCATGAAATTTGGTATGGAGATATTTTGATACCCGAGAAAGGACTACCTTTTATTGCGAAATATGTACCACGGGCGAAGCCGGGGCGGACTACTAGTGTATTATATATGGCAGCAAAACGAATTGTCGGTCATTTTTGGTTGTCAAAAATCAGTCAGAAGTCGTTTTGAATGGCAAGGAGTATGTTCAGTAATCCGCAAACTTAATGGCCGGACAGTTGGTACGGCATCTTGCTCATGCATGTAGTTGCTATAACTGTGGTGTAGTGGATATTTCGCACATAAAATAAAATATAACTTTATTTGTCTCTTCACATCATTATGTAGGTACATTGCTTGCAAATACATAGTGAGTGAGCACATTCGCATCAACTCTCACCTAACTCTAGCCCGGCCAAAAAGATTGATGAGTTAGGTACGTTTTAATTTTGGAAAACAGCGTGTTTAATCGATGTTTGACTAAAGTTTCAATAGATGGTGTGGGCAGAGTGCAGACACACATGGCGCGTGTTATCATATATACCACATCATGATCAATTTTTTGAACTATAACTACACGTGTAGTTTTAAATGTAGGCATGTTAAATGTTAGGAGTTTGTTTTATTCTTTAATCTTTATCTACAAATACTTAATATTTAATGATAGTAATTTGCTTGTGTTCAATTAGTTATTATTGTTATCATTATAAAGTATACATAGCATGTTATTAAAAATGTAAATCTCTTGGAGCATAGGTATAATATTATTATCGTTCTTTGTTTTGTTTCCTAACGAACTTTCATTCGCTCTTGATAAAAAGATATCAACAAATACCGACTCAGTTATTCATATATGTACTTATGTGTATATAATAAGATAGCAATGAATCACTAATGATTCATGTAAAAAAACTATTTTATTTAATGTTTCATATTGATTCATAATTTACTCCTTTACTACGCCGCGCCGTACCATGAGACACGATATGGCGATAAAAATAATAATATTTACACTAATAATATTTGTAAGTGAGTGAGTAAATAGAGATATTAGAATCGGTCATTTTGCTTTTAGAATGTTAATAGGGATGTACGAAAACTATCATATTATGATAAACGCAACTATACATACTAATAAAAGCAATTTTGTAGCAGCTGTTTTAATAGATACAGTGTTTCAAAAGGAACATTTATACTATACTAACGGTCCGCCCCGGCTTCGCCCGTGGTACATGTTTACGTTTTCTCTACATAAGAACCATCCTCGTACTTCAAGGAATATAATAAAAAAAGAATTATCGAAATCGGTTCAGCCGTTCTCGAGCTATGCGCTTACCAACACATTTTGCGATTCATTTTTATATATATAAGACTAGCGGTCCGCCCCGGCTTCGCCCGTGGTAGATATTTACGTTTTCTCTACATAAGAACCATCCTCGTACTTTAAGGAATATAATAAAAAAAGAATTATCGAAATCGGTTCAGCCGTTCTCGAGTTATGCGCTTACCAACACATTTTGCGATTCATTTTTATATATAAGAAGAAGATGTACGTATGTTACATCATACATGCCCCCGTGCGAAACCAGGTGGATCGCTAGTTGTTGATATGACAAGATATAATAACCTTATATAGACTATATCACAGATCACAGAAACTAAAGGGACTATACATATAGTTACAAATTTCAATGCTACTCACATCCTTCTGTACTTCATCCCACAGCTTGGTGACCTCAAAGTTAGGGCCGTATAAATCCATTGTGTTCAACAGTTCCTTCTGTACAAGGGCCACTGTATTTCCCTTCAGCACATAACCAGCAATGCATGCGGACAGTTGGAATACGAACATCACTATTATACCTCCAATGAACTGTAAACATAATAATATTGTGTATGTAGTTTATTTATTGCATTTTAGTAGATGACAAAATTGTTCATAGCCTGTGTTTTTGGCGCATCAACGTCAGGTTACAGGCTTCTTACCCTTTGCTTGCTCTGCCATAAAAAATGAATAAAATATTTGCTGAAAGTCATCGACCCAAGCAATAACTATCAAATATGTAATTTTACGATATTAGATATAATTCATTTTAATTTATAAGGGTCAAAAGTAATTCATTAATTGCCGAAATGCCGAGCCTATTGACAAAAAAGTGGGCTTCGCTTCGCCATATCTGCGCCGGCCCTAAATTACGTATTATAATCATCCTTGTAATTAAAGTACTTAAATTGCTTGCGACAGTAGCAAATTATTGGATTTCAATGAAATCCAACACGAAGGCTGAATTGTTTGGCTTCATGTACATTAACGAAACTGGGTTGATTAAATATTTACTATCGATGCCTGCGATATATTATTATTACCATCCTACGTTCTTCTTCATTATATGCACAAACTACTACCTACTGTGCCCGCGGTTTTACCCGCTTTGTTCCGCTCCTATCACAGGCTCCTATTGGTCTTAGCGTGATGCCTTCCTCGATACATGGGCCATCTAAGTTCTATAGGTAGCTGAATTTTTGAAATCGGACGGAATAGTTCCTGAGATAAGCGCGTTCAAACAAAAAAAACTTTTCAGCTTTATGTATTTAAATGATGCATTATTAATTTTTCTTCATTCCTCCCAAAGATTTGGTTTATTTTTATATAATCGATTTTTACTTAAAAATCCTATACTATACCTAATTGTATATACCTACTCGTATCTAAAGAAATACAGTTGAACCTCGATAACTTAAACCTCTGTAACTTCACAAAATAATATGTTCCCTTCCCATCAGAGCCCAAAACCTCTTTAACTTAAAAAACGCAACCTCTATAACTTAAATAAATAATCTCTGTATTGGCCCTCAATAACTTAAAGAAATGTTTCCACAACCTCTATTACATAAAATTTTTTGTCAATGAGTCATTTTGAAAGAGTGTCAAAACAAAAAGTTTCGGTATTTATTGCTTGCACGTGTGTACTATGTATTGTTAACGTAAACAATACATTACCTATTGTTTGCTTTATCGAAATTCTTCAAATCTTTGCGGCGGTTAGCTTTATGACAACGACTTACTTGCATCTTAAGTTTTTGATCGTTGTCCTGGAAACATCACTTTACTTACTGTGTGATAAAACTGGCTTAAAATTAGTCCAAAAAGAAAACTAACAACCCTCACCTACGCTGATAAATTAAAAGCTATAAGCAGTGAAAAATGGATAGACCCTTGATAACTTAAAACCTCTATAACTTAAAATATTTTGTGTTTCCCTTGGACTTTAACTTATCGAGGTTCTACTGTACATATTTTGAAAGGCAAGAGTACTGTCGCATAATTTAAACTAGGTACCTACATAATCGATTATTAGTGAGTTAAAATGTTGTAAACAAATAGATATTATATATTGACCTTGAATAATAAATAGGTTGTATTTTATTGGAATTTTTATGGGGACGAAACCAGCAGTTTCTACAAATTCTAAAGGATATTTATCAGCGTGGGTAATTCATAAACATTATAAACACAACGGAGATAAGAAATAATATAGTTTCTACTTTCAACCTTCTTTTAAACAAATTCTTAAAGCCAGAATTGTATTATCATTTATCACAATAAAACAGTAATGCCTAAGATAGGTACATATTACAAGCATATTACAATAAACATCGTCATAGAGATATTCTTAATAGTAATTGAAAATAGAATAGTCTGGCATTTAGAAATTGGAACACGCGTCAACTATTAACGTTCAATTATTAAACAAAATACCGTCTCATTTCACATTTGGAACCATAGATAATATTTTCATAATCTGTGGTAGCAGCTACTTACCACCATTATCACATAATAGTTTTCCATGAAGGCTCCATAGAACCCGGCGAAGGCGATGAGGAAAATGATGACTCCCGTCGCAACACAAAACGCGGGAAGGGAAAAGAACCTCTCGGATAAGAAATGGTGGTAGCCATTGTATGCAGATTGAACTGAGCTACCAACGGCCAAAATAATTATGCCCGTTATCTGAAACACGGTTGAATTCACTTCGTATATTCACTGGATAATTTTCACATGTTCTTCATTATATTTACACGTATCCACTTACCAAGAAAAGAAAATTCACTGAAACTAAAGTATATTTAACGGTAGTAAAGATTTTGCCTAACATTCTGACGTACGCTCGCAGCACCCTCGTGATAAGTAATAGACTATAGCTGTGTTTGGCTCGGATATTTTTATCGCTACAATAATCTTGATAAGGAAAACAAGCGGATTTATCTTGCCCGAGGCACCCGTTCTGTCGTTTGATTTTCCATAATTCGAAAACATATATCTGACGTAACCTTGCTTGGGTATCCTTGAAACGATATTAAACTTTTTAAAAATATTTTAAGACAATTTCTTGCAAATAACTCTTTTTTATTTTTAAGTGCTAATAAATTAATGAAGTCCTTAAATTATTAATTATTAAAAGTTAATATATTTCTATATTACGTTGTTTAATTAAAATACCGTATTCAAGGGTTCAAACAAGTATAATAAATGATATGATATAATATAATTGAAGACTTAACCGGTCTGAAATTATGCGTGTAGACAACAACACTGTAATAAACAGGGTTGTGGAATCATTATTTATTACGGAATCAATTTATTTCGTCGATTCGGTAATCCTCTATTACTAGGTACTCTATATTTTGCATAATTACAGAAACAAAAGAATTTATAGCAATTATTGGTACTTACCTTTATAGTGTAAGTGTCTTAATATATCTCAAATAAATCATAATTAATTTTATATATGAATCAAATAAAACACACACACTGCCACTTTATTTTGTGTAAACTTACAAGGCTACATCATGGCTACAACTAACTTTATTCAAAACAACAAAAATAATCTTCACATTACCACCATGAGCGGGGAAATGAAAATATTTTTTTTTATTTAATCGTTTAAAAAAAGAACGATCCTAAACTAAATCATATTTTTTACAATATTTAGATTGAGGAAAGTAGTTAGGTAAGTATAAAAATAATTTTTGTGTTAAACACAGACACTAGTCACAACATTAATTATAAAAAATCTGATAAATTTAGTAATATGCTGCGATATTGCTATAAATATTACCTAATTATTTACTAAATTTAAACAATTCAAGACAAATTTTTAACACTAGCATTTGACTGTAACTCTTAAGGAGTTAATGTATAATTTAAATTAGGTATGTCACTTTTCATATACATAATATATTAAGTATTACTAAATATGTAATGTACCTAAATGAAACTTTTACAGCACCCTAAACTTTAATAATTCGTAACCTACAATGTATTGAATAAATCGCCTTCCTGTAATACTTTTCATTTAACCGTGTTGTGTAATGTTAAAATTGCACAATTCTTGGTGTTGTACACACTTATTGAAGAAACATTTCGTTTCATATACTTACCGAATAAATATACAAATTCACTTCCGCGTGAATAAATAAATGATGATAATTAGAATTTATCAGACATACATATTTTATTAACCAAAAATATATAGATACCTAAATATGTATTACCTACACGAAATATTTCGATAGATCATATACTTCTACATATCTATAGAAACAAAGGTATTTAGTGTAAGTAAACCTTTAATAATTTTCGGGATTGAAAATATGGACAAATAGTTACTTAAATAAATTATTTATCTGTTTTAATTACACAAGTTAACTAAAAGAATTTTACAATACTTTTTAATGATTATTAAATAATAATAAATAATTTATTAGAAAAAACATATTTTAAGACTCCAATTGAACTTCTTCAAATTTTGATCTCCATGCTAACCACCCTGACATTGCCGTTAATAGCGCCTGAAAAAAAATCACACATTAAAATTTTGCACTCATCAAAATAAAGAAACAAAGATGCGTTTTCATACCAATGCCAATTAAAAAAAAACGTTCCATTAAAATTAAAAAAAAATCCCGCGCCAAACGAAACGTCAAAAGTTCAACGAACCTGTATGCATGTGAAAAGCGCGCCAATGACACCAATGGTAAACGCGTTCTTACTGAGAGAGCCGCCGAGTGCTATTGCACAGCCCGTGACGTGTGCGTTACTGAGGTTGCAGGTGAATGGTGATACAGTTCCATAGTCAATGTGGCAGCAGCTCACTGGGATACGACTTGACGCGAAATCATGACGGCCTGCAGCACCGCAGCATTCGTACTGTAAATTGTAAAATATGTTACTCATACTTATAAAATTGTAGTCCGTTTGTAAAGTCTATACTTAGAATGTTTTTGTAGTTCAGTTGTAATTAAGGCTGTTTTGCTAATCGCAACATGTAAAATATTATGTATTATAGCAGACAGCAGTTATTAAGAGAAAATTCCAACCGTTTCCCGTGAAATTTCCATCTTATAAGTACCTCCTCATTGTCTCCCTTTCAAGTATTAGTTTTAGAGACAAAAAAATGGATGCCAAGCTTTTGAAGCTCTATTTTAGAAAATCGTCCAAAATCCCTTCAGATATTTCAGCGGGAAATTCAACATTCAAACATATAAACACCTCATTATCTAGATATAGTTACCGGTATGTAACTTGACAACATTTTAGCGGAGTGGGCTTGCACATACAAAAACGTCCTAAAACTGATGCGCAAACTTACCCCCTACTCCCTATATCTTTTCCGCGAGAGAACTCACAGTTGTTCTTTATCTTTTAAACCTCATACTTACAGTCATTTGCATATCATCCCATAACTTGGCTACTTCTCGTCTACTCTCATACAGACTCAGACTCTGGGCCATTGGGTTTCTTATCTCGGCCACGGCATCATTGCGAAGGCCAAACGCGACGATCGTTATCGACATTTCAAATATCAATACCACTAACATGAATGCTGCGTACTGAAATAAAAATGTCGCATATGTATCTACCAATAAATATATTAAAACATAAAAACACTTTTTTGGCCTTTTTTTAACATCGATACTTTATAAAAATTAAAAATCTTTAATAACTAATGCTGAAAATTTTAATCTGTTATGAATCAGAGAAAATTAAATTTTAATATACCTAAATTTAATAAAAATTACACCTGCACTAACCTTCATCATATCTTTAACATTAAATTTTTAATACTGATTTTATTTTTTGATCAAAATAATCATTGATAAAAATTATTAAAATAGATGCGCCTACATGAATAAATGACGCTAACATTGCGTCACGTTATTTCTACTACCTATATATTTTCTAGTTTCAACGATATTCAACTTACTGCAGCCACGGCATAAAAGTGTTCTGTGAATGCTCCATAAAAACCAAGTGCAAATATTAAAAATATAAGGATTCCCGTCGCTATAACAAATGCTGGTAATGAGATAAATCGATTTGTCAATAAATCTTCATACGCCTTGTGATTCACCAAAAACGCTATTCCAATTATGAGGAGTATCAAACCTGTAAACTGGAAAAAATACACAGTTAGTACATGCATTAAAAATACAGAAAGTCTTGTTAGTTAGGTTCACAAGTTAAAATATTTAATCCATCAGTCCTCGGAATCACAGACACAATAGAAAATCTATTGTGTCGCGCCCCGATCGGGCCTTACGGTGGTCAATGGGTTAAATGTTAATAGAATCGACACATAAAAGATGTGTGCGTGTACTAGTGTACACATGTAAGAAGTGAAACTTCATTATGACCTTATTTTTCAAAAAATAATTTACTATATGCAACTTTACAGAAATACGTCGAATCACGCGTGGTAGGGATAAGAAAAAGATGGCGCGTAACGGAAAAATGTCACGCGTAGCGAAAAAATGTTACACTAAATTTTTTTCCAACCCCGATAAAGAAGTTTCACTTCAAAAAAATCTACCCTCGTGCGGATATCCTCGGCCTATCTTTAATTACTTCCGTTAACTATATTTATACGTCAATTGATTTTTATCGGTTTCCGTCAGTTTAAATTTGAAATTGTATTTTTTTTTTAGATTTTAAATATAATATGTAATCTGTAATCTATGAATGGTCATCATTATCATCACATTTCCAACAATCACAAAATGAGTATCTCAACTCTCAAGCTTATCACCGTAACCTTAAAAAATATTCACAATTACACTCCAATTGTCCATTTATACCATTTATTACTTTACTCTTTGATTTATACTGTTATACACATAAATAAAAAAACATCTCACCATAAATAACAAATTCACAGCGGCCAAAGAATTTCTCACTGATTTAAACATTTTTGGGGCCTTTACGCCGCCAATATTTATATTCATAATTCTCATCTCAAACAATATATTATAACGAACTAGATATTGTAACTGAAAAACTGAGATGTTTTATCAATCATAAACCAAGTCAATATCTCTCTTATCTTGACATGTTCATCTAATCTTAACCGATATTTTTAAGACAAAAATGAACTCATATTTAAGTAGTACGAAGATTTTTACTACATTTATCTCAAGCTTTTTAAATAATTTTCTATCAAACAAAAGGAATCAGCAGCTTTATTTAATTAAAAAAAATATTATATATTTTAGAAAAGAAAATGCAGATTTTTATTCAATGCTCAGGCAAAACCAATTGCAGAGAAGGATATGGACGAAAGGATTAAAGGAATTGAGTGTGTTTATCCTTTTGGATTATGTGTGGGAGTGTGGGAATGGTACCTTCCCGGTGGGAACTGGCCCATCGTGCCGAAGTGTGTTCGACTCTCAAGTCTCACATTGAAATTGAACAACAAAATCTATTTCATACATAAGTTAATTCATTTATATTTCGTCTTTAATTTCATACGATTCAAAGCATATACGAAATAGAAAGAAATGCAGAAATTTAAACAATTAACAAAAAAATAGTAACAAAGATTTTTATATCAAATACCACAAATCATAAATTGTATCACCACAGTATCACTGTCCAATAGACTAGTATCTTATCACTTTTTTCGATCATATTTTACTCAGTAGTAAAAATATTAGTAAAAATAAATAATATATATAACAAAATACTATTAAAGTTATTTAAAATGATATCAAAAACTAAGATCAATGAAATTGTAAGTCTGTAACACAAATATTATTTTTTTAACTGGTATCTCCCAAGCGAAATGCACAACAATCGTGAAGTTTTGAAAACAGAAGCTGTAAACCCAGTCAATAGCTGTTTGTGATCTGAAGTGGACTGTTATTGCTGCGCTCAGATTTTTCGACCACATTTTACTATTGGTAAGTGCTCAAAAATATTTAAAATACACTTCTTCTTATTCATGTTGTTATTAAATAAATAATGTTGTATTATTGATCGTATTCAACGCTTGTTTTCTGCATCATGTCTATCTCCGCGCCTGCCGCCTACCTGTGACCTGTGTCAACAACGCAAATCGATGTTTTCATGTCTTTGTTAATTTGTGATGTGGTGTGGATATAAAATTATCTCTTTTGTTCCAGATTGAATTTAAAATTAGAATTTAGAACAGTGTCAAAATGGCTATCGGAGCAGGGATGTCGTGTGTTAAATACCTACTTTTTTCTTTCAATCTGCTATTCGCGGTAAGTAATTCTAGAACGCAATTTTTCCTTGAAGGTAGATATAGAGAGGGATATGATTACCCTACTTAATTCTTAAATAGCTGCATAATTATAGTGTTACAAAACTAAACTCGTTTTTGTTCGGAGAAATTATTATAAATTTTCGCATAAAATTGCACAATCGACGGTTTTAATGAGTGATTTGCTGACATTATTGCAATTAATGGTTCTTGTGTCCGCTGAGTCACATGATAATATTAACTGCACTTATTTATTATGTTTTCTTTATTGTTTGCGTAGATACTGCACTTATTTATTGATAAATATATTTTCATGTTTGAGCAGTAGATATTGAAAACTCGTATAAACAACACAGTTAGTTGTACAGGCACTAAACAATTATTTTTAGTAGCCATTAATTTTTAGGAAGCCGTACGATATTTTCGGTCACAACAAGTTATTTTAGCTTTTTAATTATTCTTATTGCATGTAAACTACCACTTACTCCAAATACCTAGAAGGCCAAGGCAACTTTTTAAAATGAAAACCAGTTTTAAGACTGCAAGTTTTTTTAGTAACTAAATTCTTTTTGGTCACATTGTTACTCAATTTGTATTACTGCATACTGATAATATGAATATTTTCATAAAACTAAAGAATAGGTAGCTGGTATGTGACAAGTATTCTAAAAAATAACCAGATAATGACAGCATTTTATGGAGGAAAGCTGATCATTGATCAACTTAAAATATAACCCTTCTCTTTTATAGTTGTTTTAAAATGGGAGTTTGTTGACTTGTCCTTTAAAAACTAGTAGAGCCAATCTATTAAAATGTATCAAATAATAATTTCAATTTAATTAAAGCAAGGTTTAAAATTGATCAACAAACAGTCTCATTTCCTAAACTTAAAGAGCCATGTGAAGAACCAAAGTCCACAGTATGAAAAATTTCAACATGTTATGAAAAATAAATACTTACGGGCTCTATTTTATAAGCAGACCATTAATAATAAATGTGTTATACATGATACAGCTCATAATCAATATTTCATATAAATCACAGAAATAATTGATATATTAATTAGAAGGCAATCAGATTTTTAGACTATAATTTTCCTGGTGTAAACAGGATAACTCCAAAATAGTGAGAATTTAACATTTTGTGAATATTTTTTATCATTTTAGTTGAAATAAAAAATTTGAAAGAGGGATTTTGTATCCCAATTCCCAACCAAAGCATCATACATGTGTTCTTGTAAAATGTAAAATAGACAAGAAATTGCATGCTAAATAACATAATATTTCATTATTCAGCATACGCATCTTAGACACAATTTTGAATACTTTTGAAAACTCCTTATAATATATTTTTTTTAGATCACGGGCCTGATAATCCTCATCGTAGGAGCAAAGTCAGAGATAAACGCTTATCCCTATGTGAACTTGACTGACGAGAGCTTCTACACATCAGCTCCGGTTATTCTGATCATCGTTGGCTTGATTGTCTTCATCGTTGCATTCTTCGGCTGCTGTGGTGCTGTTAAGGAGAACCATTGCATGATTGTTACGGTGAGTTTTTTATTATATTGTTATAGTTTTTTAATTTTTATATGTATACTAGCGGTCCGCCCCGGTACATGTTTAAGTTTTCTCTCCATAAGAACCATCCTCGTACTTCAAGGAATATTATAATAAAAGAATTAATGAAATCAGTTCAGCCGTTCTTATGTGCTTACCAACACATTTTGCAATTCATTTTTTTATAGATAGGTAATAGTTTTAAGTTTTATTTTATTTAATACAGCAAAAATGTCAAAAATATGTACATATATAGTTATAGAGAGAAGATCTGTCTTCTCTTTAGTTTGGACTTTTTAAAATTATATACACCCAAAAATGTATAAACAACCACCTGTAGAATAATAAACAGTGAATATAATTTTTATATAGGTATGTCTAGATAAAATAACTAAGGGATTAACCCATAAAGATAAGAGAGCTTAATATTCCAAAGCATGTCATAATATGCACTATGATAATTTCTATTCTAACTTTGTATTGTAAATTGTAATATGAAATGATATTAGATTACAAAAAAACATAATTCAACAGAACCTTAGTAATATAGTCTTTTTGTCCTATTTTTAAAAATATACATTTCATAGCTTTCTTCATCGATTTCATACCTAAGTATAACTATATGTTCAGGAATTCCTTTATTGAAGTAGATAAACTAGTATATCATACAGAAGAAGTACATCAGATGAGTAAGCAGAAGACCTAATTACCAATTAAATTTGTCCGCCATTATTTATCTTGAACTAGATTCGTTGTTATTTGATAATTTTCAGCGATCTTAATCATTACTTTAACATACACCTACAATAGTTCTATATGTTTTCATGTGTTAAAAACAACTTTTAGGTATAAATATGTTGGTTGGTTATAATTAATATAAATAAAAATAAAAAATTAATCTTCTTCATCTTAATGAAGAGTTTGTTTGTTTGTTTGGACGCGCTAATCTCGGGAACTACTGGTCCGATTTGAAAAATTCTTTCGGTGTTAGATAGCCCATTTATCGAGGAAGGCTATAATATCATCACGCTAAGACCAACAGGAGCCACGCGGGTGAAACCGCGGGGCACAGCTAGTCACTAATATAAGTTAAGAGGTAAATCTGTTACGAGACTGGTAATTAGATACGAAAGTATATATTTCTCTTGATGTAATAATGTTATGATTAAGACGATACACAAAAAAAAATCCACTGCTTGGCGGGCGGAGTCTAATAGCTCGCTATCGCGAACGCGGGTGTGCGCGAAGTCATTCTTGCAAACTCGCCGCGCTGCCGCTGGCCGACTCGGGACAAACATGTATGGAGTCGTCATACAGTTATAATATTGTCATACATTTATTTAATTGTTGATTTATTGGTTTTATTTTCTTGCTTATAAACAAATAATCTTCTTTTTAACAACTACTTAGACATTATTAATAATTATTATCATTTTGTAATGTTTACTTTATTACAAAATAATACAGGTTATAAATAATCTTTAAAATAACAAAAAATATTGTTACTCTGAAAAAATGAAATGGTACTCAATAACGCGGACTACTGAATTGATTTAGATAGAATTTGATGCTGACGTAGATATTACATCATGCCCAGAAATGAAAGGTACTATTTCTGAAAGAAGTTATAAACCCTAATTCTTCTCAGTCAAAGTCAAGAGTGGAAGATAATATCACTAATACAGTAAAACTGATGCGAAACTTTGGATGTTAATTTGTATATTTTTTTGTTAGTTGTTACTTAATCACGTCAAGACTATATTACAAATTTTGATAAAATATAGCTAATTGCCTGGATTTACACATAGGATACTTTTTATCCGAACTGAACACTTCTGTGGGAAAAAACAGGATTCACGATATAACCTAATTCCACGCGGGCAAAGCCGCGGTCAGAATGATATTTTTTTAAATAAAAAAATTGTTTAAAAAAAAACACAAAATATATTGACGCATGTATTTATTTTTTGCACTATATTATAATTGTAATTATTCATTACAAATAATCAAAATAAAATAGCCAGAACAAAGTTAGGCCCTGGTAGGGTAGGTAGGCAGGTACAGCAATGTGAGACGAACACTGGCTTATTTATACCAATAATAATGTATTATAAACATTAAATTAAGTTTACAACAAAAATACATAATATTAGCTAATGTGAAAACGAATCAACCAATCATCCCACAACAATGAAATGTGCACACAAATATTCATCCAAATCGGTTCATGTGATTAGGAGGAGTGACTGCAGCGCCATCTTCCGGGCCCAATTGTGTTTCCAGATCACCCAGGAACTCAATTTAATATACTTACACAAAATTTTTCGAAATGAAAACTCACATTACTATGTAAATATGAATATAAACCTGTTTTAGTACTAAGCAATTTCCCGCACAGGTGTAGTAAGTATAAATGAAATAAATATCAACATCAAATTCTTTATACAACATACTTATCTACCACCTACTAAGAAATGTAATTCTTGAAATTTTTTCGTATTTTTTTTAAATATAATACTACTCCAATGAGCTCCTGTTCCATATTACGTCCTTCATACTTCCACTAAGTTCACCATGATTTTTTATTTCTTTGCACTTTGTTGCTTTTTGCTAAAAATGGAATCATGCAATAAAAAAAAGTAGAGCGTTGATAACATACATTTTTGACTGAATAAAGGTACTTACGAAGGAGTGGGTTCACATTGTGAACAATCAGTGGGTTTATTTTCCTTCTGCATTCCGGATTTCTGAAAAGATTATCTATGCTATAAATGAAAAAAATCTTACACATTCGTTATGTACTTAAAACAGGGGTACATATCAAACATCGTCTATAATACAATTATCATCAAATTTAAAATAAAACCAACTTACTTCATTAATTTGTTCCAATTGTAAGCATTCTTTTTCCTCCAACCTTTATGTTTCTTCTTCTTATTTTCTTTATTGTCCCCATTTGTCTCATTTTGTCTTATTGTGTTGTCACCCTTTTTTACGATGGCGCGAGCGACACAAGTTCCCCGTGTGACGGCCGTAGCGGGAATGACTCGTGCAGCGATCGGGGTAGGAAGGTACAGGGCGGCTCTCGCTATATTGGCTGGTCGCGCGCTAATTTCAAGTATTTCTTGTTTATTTCAAAACCATCGCATATTTCAAAATTCTAAATCGGTAGACGTATAGGTTGTATGTTTTATAGTTAATATCCAAAAAGTCGTAACTTTACGTTTGTTATTTTGAAGATGCCAGAGATTAAAAAAAAAATAACAATGAGAACTTTGTATTTTTTTTCTATCGAGAAAATATCATGGAATCATGTTTCTAAAACGGTAGACGTATTGTGTTACTATTGAACTTTCTTGTCAAGAATTTTCATCACGACAACTTTAATAATATAAAAATTACGAAGGTTTAAAAAGGGCCGTAAATGTTAGAAAAATTAATTCATCACCTTAATGATTATTTATAACACATCAATATTATCTTCGTTTGCGAAAATAATAACAATATGACATTCCAATGACGCTTTATAAATACATGCTCATGCATAATCGTTATGAACAAACAAGTAAAAAGTAAAGCATAATAATTAAGACTTTTATTCATTCACGTAATATGTATTATGAAAGTTATACGTTATTATTTTTATATAAAGTTAAACAGTACTAAGAAATGATGTGTTTAATTTTTAGTAAATAGTGGATTGATTTTGATAAAAATTTAAATAATACATATATATATATATATATACATTTTAATACATTTTAGGTTCAACGTAGGTATTCAATATTCATACGTAACATACCTATGTATTACGATTTCGCTCGTGTTGCACTGCATTAAAAGTATGTCACTCGTATATATTATTCAAGAGCATTTAGCCAACAATATATCCAATCCATATTGTTGTTTATATTGTATCAAAATACATATTGTATAGGTACTTAACATAATAAATATTTGAGTCCAACAAACATGATTTCGTTAAAATAAGAGAGGACTTACAGTCTCGGCAAATGTTTAGGGCAGTGCTGGGGCCGTATTATGACCTCTTATTTCCAGACAGTTTACGCCGTGAATTGAACTGAATGGCAAATTCATATTATGATCGCAATACAAGCCATAGTCTTTAACCATCAGCCCAAAAACATCCTCATTATTTTTGAACATTAACATGGTACTAATGTTATCCTTATTATTCACGGGAAAGTACCGTCAACAACAAAAGATAAAACAGCTACGTAGGACAGATGACGCATTTACCATTGTTCCTAACGTAATTAGGAACAAGCTGAAAAATTATAATTGACGTGCAGAAATGTACAGCACGCTATTGTTATTTAATCAATTGTGATTAATTACGTTTTCTTCTTTTGTTTGTTATGTTATTTATAAACAGAACAGTTTAAAGACAATAAATACTGATTGATGTTATGATGATTATTATTTTAAAATTTTACGTGACATGCTAGTCTGATCTAGATTTTCCAAAATCAGTTTCACAATATTACTAAAACAAAATTAACTAATATTTCATAATAATTCGTTTTTGTTAAGCACACTTATGAATAATTTACAAGCATTTCAAGCTTATCATCTGAATATTTGTCCAAAACCTGATAGGTATCACGAATAACTTACTCACCGGTGTTTTTATAAAAAATCCCAAACCTTATCACATTATTGCTTTTAACTTCCGCAAATGGTTTTTTCAATAAAATTAAGCATGACGTTTCTTGTGGGCGTATAATTGGATTGTCCAAGTCTGCGGTCGATAGATCGGTAAACGGGACACTTGGTTACTTGACCACTTTACCGGGGTGTGAAAAATACTTGGTCAACGGGGATGTGGGTAACTTTCTATGAATTATCAATTTAAACTTGTGCAGGACGTAAGGCTACTTGTAGGTTGAGTACTTTAAATATACTAAAATAGGATATAAAATAGAATCTAAATTCTAAATGATGAATATATACTACTACTAATATTATAAAGCAGAAGAATTTGTTTGTTTCCTTGAACGTGCTAATCTCAGGAACCACGGGTCCGATTTGTAAAATTATTTCACTGTTAGATAGTCCGCATTGCTTCGCTTCTATTGGTCTTAGCGTGATTATGTATGGCCTTTAGCCTTTCTCTATAAATGAGCTATGTAACACTGAAACAAATTTTCAATACAGCCCCGTGGTTCCTAAGATTATTGCGTTCAAACAAACACACTCTACAGCCTTTATAATATTAGTATAGATTATGTAGTAGGTATCGATGAAGCTTTCGTCATTTTCGCAAAAATGTACATAATACCTACATTATATAACGTAGCGACGGTCCATGACAAGAAATACAATTGCAATGGATAAGTGCCTTGTCCTCGATTGTAACAAGGTCGTTCATGGAAGGTTTTGGCGACATTATATTTTTATAATTGACGTTTCTTGATGATGTTAACGCTAAAACAATGAGTGGTCAGTGGAGTAGTAGAGTGAGTAGATACCAAAATTATACAAAATAAGATGACTCCCATATTTTGTTGAAAAATTACTTTTTATAGGTCTTAAGGTACGAACGCAGTCCACAAAATTATCATAAGTTTATATGATGAGTCACTTAAAAAGGTAAAATAGTAATTCGTGGTGCAGTGATTACTGATAACTAATACTTAAGAAAAACATAGCTTAATAAACATCTGAGAAATCCATTCGTAATGACGTTGCTTTAATGTGTTTTATTTTAGGATTTTCCAAAATAACTATCATAATTGATAAAATAATTAAGTCTCTTCGTCATGTCTTTTCCATAGCCAGTGTCAGAATAGAAGAAATAAATTACTTAAGTATATCATTATTACCTATGATTATTACATAAGTATCATTTTCTATTCTAATTTTTCTTTAATTTTATACCCTATATTAAACTAGCAACTAATTTATTAGTGCATTCGTCTGAAATTGAGTATGATTAATTAATCATATTATTTTATTAAATATCTCTAAAGTTTTCTCTAAACTTTAAGAGATATGCATACAATTTTTTACACAGAAGGGCAAAAAACTCATTGCATAAAATCTTCAAAATCTAGTTTAAATGTCATCCTAATTTCTTAACAATTGACTCAGCTACAATGAACTTTGACACGGCTCCTGCGTCTCACTAAACGAATACTTCCTTGTTAATTCGTTCTTAATAGACCTATCTCGATTGTACTCAGTTTATGCTTTTTAAGTTAATTTATTCGTACATGCGATTAAATAATTATATAGTTAAAAACAGGTTTGAAGTCATGAAATTATTGTAGCGTCACCGATCCTTGATAAGTGTACAAAGATTGAATTATATAATACTAGCGGTCCGCCCCGGCTTCGCCCGTGGTACCTACATGTTTAAACTATCCTATCTCTCAAGTTGGATCGAACTGCACATGGTGTGCGAATTTTATTATAATCGGTTAAGTGGTTTAGGAGTCCATTGAGGACAAACATTGTGACACGAGATTTATATATATGAAGATATATCTCTGTTTAAAATTAGTCGAAATCGAGTCTAAAGGAGTAATTTACATACAAACTCACAAACTTACATGTGAAGCTAATATAAGCGTAAGTATTAAAAAGTTGTAGAATGCAGTTTATCGATTAATTTTGTACAGCTGATAAATAAAATTACGAAAGTTTTTATAGGCCGCTCGAAGCAGACGCTATGTCAATATTTTCATAAGTTTTACTTTTTGTTTACTGCTATGAAGTAGGTAATCTATAAACCTAGATAAGCCCTAGAAAGTTCAATAAACCCACGGCAATAAAAATATATTGATTGAATTCTAATCAGTAAGAATATTTTTCTATTCATTTTTGGAACTTACTTCAGATCAAATCTTGCTCGAATTCATTTCATTTTTTTTTTCAATAAGTACATAAGTACATTATTTATGTACATTTTAAACTCCATGTTTTAATATAATATGTGTTACCATTAAACAAATGTATTCAGGAGGTAAATCCCTTAGATTTTATTTAAAATATTTCCTACAAGTGTTCCTTAATGAATCACCGATTGCACAATGAATGAATGCAAATGAATTGTCATATGAATGAATCAACAAAAGTGGTTGTGTAAATCCCCGCTACGTATTTCTATTTTCAAACATTATCCTCTGGTATTTCAAGCGTAGCGAAAAATCCTCTTCACTTATTATTAAATTAAAGTCTAACTGTACTAATAACTGGTTTAAGGGCCACTTTCTCAAATTGCATTAAGTCTATTAACTTTAACACTCATTAGGGATGCCTCTCTCATACTCAGAAATAACTGAAGGTCCAGTAGTTTTTGGTTTACTCACATACAATAATACAAAACTTTCTCCTGTACATATAATAGCACTAGCTGCTCCGCGCGGTTTCACCCCCGTGGCTCTACCCCTGTTGGTCGTAGCGTGATGATATATAGCCTATAACCTTCCTCGATAAATGGGCTATCTAACACCGAAAGAATTTTTCAAATCGGCCCAGTAGTTCTCGAGATTAGCGCGTTCAAACAAACAAATTCTTCAGCTTAATAATATTAGTATAGATTATAAGTATAATATTATGAGTATAGATTTTTATCTGTAATATACTGTTTTCAGTTCTCCGTGTTCCTGTTAATGATCTTCATAGCTGAACTGGCGGTTGGCATTGCTGGTTACGTGAAGCATCAGGATCTAGAAACTTCCATCGTGCGGTCTCTCAACGAGTCTTTGAAGCACTATTCTACAGATACCGATATTCAGAAGAACTATGACATCATTCAAACTGACGTATGTATACTTTTTAGTATGTAAAAAAATATGTAATTTGATGGTTAGACGGGTCATGGGAGCATTTATTTTAAACAGCAGAAACTAAATAAGGAATAACTGTAAAATACTCAACTTCATAGGGAAAAGTTACTTGTTCCATAAACTAAATTAATCTAGATTCGAAAAGGGTTAAGCCTTGGATAAACATATTTATATAAAATTCGTAGTTAGCTTTCGAATAATAGAAATATTTGTATGGTGATATAATTGACTAATAGACATCCAATTTCGTTAATACTCCACTGTTAAGTTTGGAAAATTCATACCAAAGAAAATAAGTGCTCTATAACACTGCATTTGTATGCAATTTCACGATATACAACATTGTGATTGTCAGTGCGATAACGTGAATTGTTAACATAATATACCATGATGTCCACATGGACCTTGCTTGTTTCCTGTTTAAAGCGCAATGTTTTTAAGATATATTACTATTGCACGCCTCATAAGCGAAGCGTTGAGGTGGGTACTACTGTCACTTCGCGCAAAACATCTGATTTTTCAAACTTAAAATGTCTTTATGTATCATACATTGCACTTGTAAGATAATACATACACACACATATTAAGAAAAAACACTATTTTTAACGTTCATGATATTTTTGATGTCATTTTTGTTATTTAAACTAGTTAAAAAACAGTTTAAAAAAGTTCTGTCTTGGACGTCCGTGTGTCTGTATGTGCGGATCCTTTTTCTTGTTAACACGATAGCGACCGAAATACTTTACTAATCGAGTCTTTTTTTTTCTCTTACGCTTGAGTATGCTCAGGAATAGAACCCTTTCATTTTTCAGGGTCTGATTCGATGTGGTTTAATTGTTATTAAATAAACAAAAATAATAATTAATAAATATTTATTAAAAAAAAATTATGAGGCGTGCACTTTTGGATTTTCCAAATTATTTTTTATTTTTTGTCATAGTCTCATTATCATGTTCTCCGTTTTGAAGTTACAGAAATACGTAAATATTATGATCATTGTGGTAATTTCAGCAAAACATAAACTTATAAACATTTTAATGGGGGGTGATTAAGTAGCTCACAAACAAAGACAGTCTAATGATGATATATTAATTTCAAAATAATATTTAGTATTTACATAACATTATCTCAATTAAAGCTTAATATTGTTGTTCTCTTTTCATCTCATCTCATTAAAATACAGCCAATCTGGTCGAAATTATTTGTGTAAATATACCTACACTGATAATACATACCTTTATTTATTTGAATATTAGCTTTTCGTCCGCTTTGTCTATGTCAAATCTTTTTCTTGAATCACTCTATCTATTAAAAATCGCTTCAAATGGCATTGCGTAACTACGCAAAAGCTTTAAAACTTTAAAGATTTAAGCATACATATCCATAATGTATAATTAAATGCAGAGAAAGCTACCTTTTTTGACTTTGTTTTATACTATGTATATACATGAATCCACTGTTCATTGTATATTTCAATTTACAAATAACACTTTTTACTCGTAACACGTACACGTAAAGAAAATCCTCATATAAATAAATAATTTACAGCTCCAATGCTGCGGTATCTACGGTCCCGGGGACTGGGCGAACAACAGCCTGCCGATCCCGACCAGCTGCTGTGCGGCTCGAGAGATCGCAGACAACAAGCCAGCGGAATGCACACCTGCGTCTCCTGACTTCCATAACGCGGGATGCTTAGATAACATACTGATACACTTGAAGGAAGTCGCTTTGGTACTGGGAAGTGTTGGCATGGGTATCGCCTTTGTACAGGTAAGTTGACGGTTTGGAAGGGAAAAAAGTTTTCAGAGGAACAGAAATTTCCGGAATTCCAGGATTTCGCATCTGCTGCACGATATTTTGCGGGTCCTGGGTGTTTTGCCCGCGTTTTGTGTAAGTTGGGCAACCTTAAAGAAAGGGTATCTTATGGTAAGTAGATGGAGTGTACACCTGCGTCTCCTGACTTCCATACCGCGGGATGCTTGGATAACATACTGATGCACTTGAAGGAAGTCGCTTTGGTACTGGGAAGTGTTGGCATGGGTATCGCCTTCATACAGGTAAGTTGAGGGGAAAAGTTTTCAGCAGAACAGAAAATTCGAGATTTTAAGGATTTTGCATCTGCTGCATGATATTTTGCTGGTCCTGGGTGTTTTGCCCGCGTTTGTTCATATTGAGCAACCTTAGAGAAAAAGGTATCTTACGGTAAGTCTGTCGATTGTACACTAGCGTCTCCTGAGTTCCATAACGCGGGATGCTTGGATAACATACTGATGCACTTGAAGAATGTGGCTTTAGTACTGGGAGGGGTTGGCTGGGCATCACTTTTGTACAAGTAAGTTGGAGAAAATCTTTTCAGGATAATAGAAATTTCGAGATTTCAAGGATTTCGGCACTGTTAGACGATATAGTGGTAGGTGCTTTGACTGCGTATGTAATTTATTATTTAGCACTAAGAAGGTGTAATACAATGAGTACTCATAATAATCGGCACTAGATTAGTCTCCTTTACTAATCCTCGAGAGTCAAAATAATTGAAAGAAGTAGAAACTGCAGCAGTCTCCATGCTCACTGTATTTTACATTTATACAATTACAATGTGATTTTTATAATAAACTAATTGTTAATTTTTCTATTCCAGTTGCTGGGCGTCATATTCGCCTGCAGCCTCGCTCGCTCGATCCGCAGCCAGTACGAGACTGTCTAAACTACTTAGCATTACGTTTGATCACAATTATACCTGCGTCTATATTTATTGTGATAAGGAAAAGTCCCATTCTGCATAGAGATAATTGTTATTTTGTTTAATTTTTTATATATTTTTTGTAATATAATTCAAGTGAATCTTTTTCCCGTAAAAGATCTCAAACTCGAATATTCTTTTTTATGATTTATTAATGTACAAGGAGCAGGGCAACAGCCGTGTGACGTTTTGGCGTGAAATGCACAATGCACTGATTGGATCTATTTTCAGCTTAGTGTGCTCAGTGTTAAGACTGATTTTCGAATAGAAATGGTGACGATTGCCAAATCTTTCTATTTGTCCCCCTATTTTTAAATTTACGCCGTGGACTTATAGTACAAAACTTCAAAACACATTTTTCATAATTATATTATGTATGTAGTACTTTCCGATTCTCAGACATTCCACGGTGTAAATATGTAATTAATGGATGTTATATAATCTTTGTCGAACTTAGAGATATATTTAATATTATATTTCGTATTTGATGTAGATAAGGTTGCTATTTTCTCCATAATTTTTCATTACTACGATACATATGACTGTTAAAATTCATTAAAATTAACACTTGAAGTACTGACAGTTTAAAAAAGACAAAATGGCAGCCTTTTATAGATGTGGTGCACTTTTTAGAAATTGTTTTGTGTAGATGCAAAGTGCGGTAGATGTACCAGTTGAGATTAACTTGCATCATATGAAACAATGTATTGGTGTTTAAATCTTTTCTGTAGTACCTATATTTATAATAAACTTCATACGATATATTATTGTGGTTTTATTTTAATAATAATTTATGAACCCATTGCCCATTGGAATGTTCTTAAAGTATGGATAAATTAATTACTGGATTAATATTTAATTTTAAACTTTAGTTTTGTAAAATTAAAATATTTTGGAGTTAAAACAACAGAAACAGTTGAAACTACAGGTTTAAACAAGAATAACAAATACATCGTGAATTTAGTAATAATTGTAAATTTTAGTAGAGGAATCCTTTTTATTATTAAATTTGACCTGTGTTACCTTGTCTTTGTTTTAACAAAAATAAATAATAGTAAAGGTAACTAAATAAATGATGGAAATACTTTTATCTAAGGTACTTAATATAACCAAGAAGTGCTTATCTATAATGTTGGTACTTGATTAATACTATTTCGTAGAAACGCAGAACCTTACATTCGAATATGTACAACTCTTTACTTAATACATCGATTTAATTGTTAAAATGGAAAACATTAGTAGGTACCTATCTAATCTCATATAGAGAAAGTTTATTTCCTTGGTTATGATTTTATTAAAACAAATTGACGGCTTTTCATACAAATATCACTTGAGCAAGTAATACACATATTTTCTGGATGATTTAAGGAAGACTACCTCTACCACTAAAGTGGTAGGTAGGTAAACCTAATAACATTGGATATACATATTTAGTATTTTCTATCTCCGCCCTCCGGTCAAACCGGGCGAAGCTGGTTTTAATAACACTAGTCTCAGACATTAGTACTATCTAGTATAGATGAGTGATTATCTGTGCTACTACTATACATAAATATTTGTATAAATTAATAACTTGCACATACTCATATGGCTTTACAAAAATAGTTTTCAATAAAAGCTCACAGGGATTGCCGTAGAGCTTTCGTAATCTCAATAATTATTTATGTAACTTTTTAAGAGATTCAATTCGTAAATTACCTATTTACGAAATTTAATCTGTATGGTCTAAATTGCGATGTCATAGGTAGGTACTACAATACTTATAATATAGTCGCTATTACAGTTACGTATCCAACTACGTAACTTCCAGTCACCAAAAATATGCACAAGTCAATACGAAACACCGCCAGTCACCACCAGGTGGCGCACGTCGGCGGCTAGGGCCGGTTGTGCGCACCGCAGGTTTTGTTTGAAAAACGGGTACTATTCACGTAGCGTACCTAGTTTTGAACAATTTCTAAATGAATGATACATAATTTCTGAATATTATATTATGATGATAGAGATACATAGCATCTTTATGAACAGAATATACGTAGTTTATTCCCATAATGAACACTTACCGTATGTGGTATTTCCAATACCTTGGGTACCTATCTTATATTTTAGGATTATTATTATTTTTTATTTAGCTGTGTTCCACACGTTTTTAACCTTTTGACCGCCAGAGCAAAAACGCATCGCCGTGCCCTCCACGCCAAGCCACAAATTCAATGAGATAACCTTGAAAATAGTAGGGAGTCCAAAATGTTATCGATAAACATAATAATTCACGTCTGAATATTTGAATAAACAGCTTATAACAAAAAAATAATATTTATTTAACCTCATCTCCTACTGTAAAAACTTAAGACCACATTTATAGCAACTATCAACAAAAAAAAATCAACCTTTTGAGATACAAAAATACATATAAAATTGCAGCAAGTTACAGCACTATTCTCTATCAGTTACGCCCCATTGGCATGTATACATGCCAATGGCGCGGGCAACCATCCTTTTTTTTATAATCTCTCGCTTCTGATTAGGGATGTGTAGCTGTATATTATTATAACTTATCGAGTTTATTTATTAAGTTTATATGAACTATAGGTATTATTGTGGAGTGTTTATTTGTAAATATCAAAACAACTATTACCTTTAAATAAAGGGAATTGCATTAAAACTACATATTTATTTTCCAATCATTTAGTTTAATACTTGAGTTATTACAAATACTAATTATATGTAGGTACCTATTTAGGTCAATTACCATATTTTGATATGACATAGCGACAATTTGTATCATAAGAATATTCTAATAAAGGCACTGATTAGACTTATTAGGTAATAAATTTTGAAAACTGCTCGCTCACTCGCCCGCTACTCGATAAAATATTTTTACAACTTTCCGCACTTAACAACACGGCACGCGCTTACGACGTCACCAGTCCGACATCTATTCATGTCAATGGCGCAGAAGGGATTGCATATCGATACTGTGCTAGGGATGCGCATGATTGGCGAAAAGGAAAATATTCAAATCAACAATATCCACAATATAGACAATATGGTATTATACCAAAGAATGTAGTATTTACCTTTTTTCTCAGTGACTAAGCTTATATATTTTTTTTGTAGTTATTACAAAAATTAAGCGAATTAGAGTAATTTCGCTGAAATTTTAATGAAGTTACTTGAATATTACACTACATCACTAGTAGGCACGTATACATGTCATTGGCGCGAGAGAACATGCTTTTTTAGCCATTAATTAAGTTATTTTTTGTCATCAAATATTTGAATAACTACTTGGCAATTTTGTTTACTGTGTACAATTATGTAATAACTGGGGATTCAGTTCATAAACTGTATAAATAAAACACGTAAAAGTAAAGGTTTAATATGTTTATTTTGTATTTATCTATGATCTGTTTCTTGGCATGTATAGGTGTCGTTGGCGCACAGGGCACGATTGCGCATGACATCTATAGATGTCATTGGCGTTCAAAAGGTTAAAGATATTATGTACGTAAGTGGATTAAGTACTTTTTTCTTTTTCAAACGATTACAGGTAAGGTACATAATACCTACTAACATACCTTATTTTGAAATTTGAAAGCAAACACAATATTTACCCATGCATTAAAACTGTCCAAATTAGCAATATTTCTCCAAGAGAGAGTTAATATTTTATCGGTTCATGTAGTTTATTTCATTTAAAGATTCCAATGGTAGAACAAATAACTCTGTCCTGTGATTCCAATGAATGTTATCATAATATTTCTAATGTTATAAGTTCAGTTGTATGGTAGTATGTAATTGAATTGACTAGTTGTGCCCCGCGGTTTTATCCGCTTCATTAATTGTTCCGCTCCATTGGTCATATTGATGATATTATTGGGCTATCTTACACTCAAAAAATTTTTCAAAAGGAGTCGTAGTTCGTGACATTAGCGTGTTCGAACAAACAAACAAATTCTTCAGCATTATAATATTAGTATAGTTCAGGCTTAAAAAGCAGTATCTTTTGTTTTTGAATAATTAGCATAATTTTATTATTGTAAAGGGTGAAAAAATAAAACAGCAGTTAAGTGTTCTAGTTACACACATTTTTATTTTCCTATTTTATACCTTGATATAAATTTTAACAAAAGATGATTATAAGAGTTTAGAGTTTATGAACATCGAGTTTCAAGGAACATCAGTCGCGTCGATAACAGCTGTTGTCTTGCAAGCAACACATTACGTCACAGTTAAATAATAATTAAAAAAATCACATTGACAAAATATATATTATAATACCCAAGAAGCTTATATCTAATACACTGGAGATTGCACTATGACCATTTACTTGTAACAAGGAAATATGACCTTGAATGACGCCTGTATGTTTTTTTATCCCTTTCACACCTAACTTGGCAAGTTGGTGTGAAAGGGATAAAAAACATACAGGCGTCATTCAAGGTCATATTTCCTTGTTACAAGTTAATGGTCATAGTGCAATCTCCAGTGTATTAGATATAAGCTTCTTGATTATACCAGTCACGAATACAGGTGTGGTATTCAGTATTCACATGTATCGTATGTCGAAGCGATCTGTAACACAGCACCAAACACACATCGTAACATGATCACAAGTTTATCGATTCCAATATTCACAGTCGCGACATACGCTTGGCTAAAAATTACATAGCTAGTTACTATACTTTAAAAACTAGGGTTAAGACATACATTATACATTACCTAAACAATAAAATAACTTACGACTAATAACTGTTTACATACTAAACGGAATATTCATGAAAATGATCAGTGATCTATGAAGTGGAGTGCCTCTGCGCAGATTTGGCACTAAATAGTAAATACCGCGAAACAGCTTAACATTTATATCTTTTCAAAACAAAAATATGATATGTTCACTTTGACCAAAAATATAACTATTGACTTCTTTAAAAAAATAAATAGTCATGACCACAATGTAATTATTAATGTAGAATTGAATAATATCGTGAGACCTTAAATACTATGTCCAAAGTAGTATTTAGATGTATCAAACTAATAGTATTTTACACAATGTAAAGTTTTAATTTCATAATCATTTTTTATAACGCCTAAAGGAAATAGTGAATTCTCCTAAACATTTTTCAAAATTTTGTTCAAATTAGTCAAAAGTTCACAAGTTTCTTTTCTAATTAAAGACTAGATATTGAGCCAATTAGAAAAGTAATTATGTACCTTTAAATTAAAAAAAGTTATGACTGAAAAATAGCCAAAAAAATAATTTATTCTAAGGACAAGGAATTGAAACCTTTTGAATTTACATTCAACACCACTACAGAATTTATAAATTCTTGTGCTATAAGAATCTTCATATATCCTTCACTTTGTAATTTAATACAATCACACATTTAAATCAACATTAAATCACATACATATGACTGATCACATAAATAAACCCTGAAAATCTAGAGACAGTGTAGATCAATACATATTATTATTTATCATTAAGTAGTTATCGTTTGCAGTTGCGTTTGAGATCATCGCTGTATTGCGGCAAAAATTGACTCAATTCAATACACAGAACAAATAATATAATAGATATTAAAGTCGCCTAAATTATACAAATGGACATATCCAAGCGTTTATTCACATTAATTGCAACTAAATACCGTAAAGCCTTACAATAATGCATCTCGACATAAACATATTGAGCGGACTCGAGCGATCCCTAAGACGATCAAATTATAATCTAATCACAGCTATATTCACGGGCGGAAGAGGGGTTCTACAACCAAGCTCTGACAGAGATTTTTTGACATTAAACATTTGTTCGCTCACAAAATCCAGACTTAAATTACAAAATTACACGGATAATACTAAAGAAAATGAAACCATATTCCGTCCGTGTGCAGCAGATGTGTCGAGAGCAAGAAGCTTATATCTAATACACTAGAGATTGCACTTTGACCATTAACTTGTAACAAGAAAATATGACCTTGAATGACGCCTGTGTTTTTTTATCCCTTTCACACCTAACTTGGCCAAGTTATATGTATGTTTTTTTATCCCCTTCACACCTAACTTGGCCAAGTTAGGTGTGAAAACATACAGGCGTCATTCAACGTCATATTTTTTTGTTACAATTTAATGGTCATAGTGCAATCTCCAGTGTATAAGATATAAGCTTCTTGGTCGAGAGCATACAGGAGGTGTGTACAAGCGTTGCGTGGGGATGGAGGCACGGTTGCTAGGCAACGCAATCATGTCGCGTAGGCACGGTTGCTAGGCAACGCAATCATGTCGCGTAGCGCTTGGTCCACAGGCGCGCGATGCGGTCGTGCTCCTCGCGGTTCTGCAAGTACTGCGTCGCGATGCTGCCCACCAGTGGGTCCGCTGGAAACAACATGACACATTGAATTTACGAATATTGTAAAGCTGTAATTAGATACTTTTATTTTTAAAGTGAAACTTTTATTACATCGTCTCAAACTTTTTGGTCTGTGTAGCGCATGTCGCGTGACGGTCGGCTGCCGAGTAAGTATAAAGCAGTGTTCGGAGTCATTATCGTACAAATACGATAATTTTGTGCCTAAGTTTCACTTTTACCATGGTTTCATAAAACCACACAACATTTTTTTTGTGAAGCTAAACTCTAACTACTCTTAAGGTGATAATCAGTTTAATTTTTGTATTAAGTGAAGTCCCGTGTCCCCTAGTGGGGTATGGGGCAGATGCATTATGTATACATCTGTTTCATTGATGGATTTTCTTTAGGGACAAATAGGTGATCAGCCTTCTGTGTCCTGCCAGACCAACACATTTTTTTTTCTTCATCTCCACTGGAAATCAAACCCAGGACCCATCGATTATACACATGCTCATGCATTGCACTGTAATAAGCAGCAAAAAAAATGGAAACAACTAATTTATTTGTGTAAAAATAACTTCTGTATCCAGACTTTTGAAAGAAGTTTGGTATGTTTAGACCATATAGGATTAGCATGTTAAGTTTTGAAATTAATAATATATTATTTCTAATTATCTACAAATTTAAAAAAGTGATGCTGTGAATTAATACACTTATTACTACAATAAAAAAGGCTATCGTGTTATACTTTATTGTTTTATTTCCTCAAATGAATATTTCTTATCACAGGAAGCCTCTGCAAATCAAACTTATCTTATTTATAAAAATATATCATGAAACATTATGAAATATATAGGAAACTTTTTTTAATTAATTATAGTCTACTAATATAAATGCGAAAGGATCTGTCTGTCAGTCTGTCTGTTACGCTTTCCCGCTTAAACCTCTCAACCGATTTTGATGAAATTTTACACCACGCGGGCGAAGCCGAGGGCGGAAGCTATTAGTCTATAAAATATACTAAATTTGAAAGTCTATAAATACAATTTTTAAACTAACCTGGATTACAATCAGTCAGTAATGAGCAAATGGAGAGCAGTACTTTAGATATAGTGAGCGCGGGCGACCAGTTGTCCTTTAGTATGTCCAAACAAATCACGCCCTGACTGTTTATATTGCAGTGGTATATCCTAGTTCGGAATGTCACCTGAAAAAAGGGTAAATAAATATTATTTTTAAAGCAAATATACTATCTGTGCTCCGCGGTTTTACCAGCAGTGCTTCGCTCCTATTGGTCTTAGCGAGATCATATATTATAGCCTATAGCCTTCCTCGATGAATGGATAATCTAACACCGAAAGAATTTTTCAAATCGGACCAGTAGTTCCCGAGATTAGCGCGTTCAAACAAACTGTTTCTTTATAATATTAGTATAGATTTGTTATCTTGAAGACAGTAAAAAAATACAATATCAAAATTATTATTATATTCAGATCTCTTGAAGATGGTAAATAAAAAAAAGAGATTATGAAGTTTAAAGACTACTTGGAGGTATTTTTATCAAATATGGTTATAAAGTTGCATTAAAACTAAAAATGTAAATATTTACTCATAATATAAAGTGTGAAAAAAAGTTCATGTTTCTTTAATTTATTTTAATTTTTTAAACAAATTATTAACATATAATAGGAATTGTTAATGAATATTTTAAATTTCACACAAAAATGACTAAACATATTACTTAATACTTATATTAGTAACAAAAGGACACACAAAATAAGGTCAAATTCAATAACTAATAAACATTAGAAAAAACCTAAGCTCTCCTGAAACTATTGTATTTTTTTGCAAATACAATAAAAGTTTTAAGATATTTCAAAGATAAAAAAGCTGTTTTTGCAATAATTTCAATAAATCTATAATTAAATTGATACATGTTAGGTCCAGGTGCATCAGACTGGTTTAAGGCATGCATTAAGTGTATAAATCATCAGGCATTAGATTACCAGGTGCTTAGAGGGCATTCAACTTGTTTAGGTATTTATTTAAACAGTATATAAGACTAACCAAGTTATATACAAAGCTTTAAGTATGAGAATGTTCATATGTATATTTAATACATATATATTAAAATAATAATATTTTCAATGAAAGTATGAAAATAATTATATCAATATAATAGTGAAATTGAATCCCTATTGTTTTTGTTATTTATAAATAAGTAAATAACAAAATACAACACAGACATTCATCCCAATAATAATAAGCAGAAATTCATATGTTACACAAAAATATTTATCAGTCGTGAGACAAAAATAATATAGGTCTACCAGAATCTGATGGCATATTTATATTTAAGAAATAAAAGATTTTCATGTGGCAACTTATTTGACAACTATCAAATTGGTTGTCAAATTACTGGTCTTTTTTGCAGTTGATGAATAATTTTTAGGATTTTGTCTAAAAAATCTTCGAAAATGTCGAAAAAGCCGCTGCGATCACAAGCAAGATGTGTTGTTTATAATGTGTAAAGAAAAACATTCGATGAAGAAGGGTCAATCACATCACAAATTTCAATTTTGAAGATTTTATTGGTAAATTGGACTTACCCGTTTTGATACTTTAAATTAAAAAATATTATGTGTAGGTAACTATAATATTGTTTGTTGATTAGGATATAATTTTATGAAAACTTATTACAGGAGTTTCCAATACGGCTTTTCTTCAAGTCCAAGCTGTCCAAGTCAATTTTATAATGTGTGTATCTGTTAATACTTACGAAAATAAATATAGTTATTAGTTTTATTTTATTTTTATTTTATTTTATAAAAAATGTTGTGTGGTTTTATGAAACCACGGTAAAAGTGAAACTTTCCGAACACTGCTTTATACCTACTCTGCAGCCGACCGTCACGCGACATGCGCTACACACACCAAAAAGTTTGAGACGATGTAATAAAAGGTTCACTTTAAAAAATTATAAGCAGTTTTGATCTACATTATCATTATATCGATATTTTCACATGGCATACTGGTAATGAATATACAAATATAGGTATGTGTAAATAATAATATGTATTACCTGTATAAAAGTAATATGTATAATTGTACCTATATTATACATGTAAGTATGTACCTACATAATAGTGGATATCTCATTATTAAGTACAGTATTGTCCACTTATGTAATGTGACTTAAGATATTGAGGACAAAATAAAAAATAAGCAGTATCAAGATCGTTCAGTCCATTTTCCCTAGGGTTGCACACCCAAAATTTTGATTTCCCTAATTGCCATCAGATTCTGGTTTACCTATATCAATAAATACTACCACATAAAGCTTACCTTAGGTGGTTTAAAGGGATATTCTGGTGAGAAGTGTATATCTAGGAAGAATACACCGCCTTCATACACTGAACCAGGTGGTCCTAAGATGGTGGAGACCCACTCATATAAGTTGTCTCCCTTTGGCCCAGCGCTACAGTTTGGAGGTGGGTCCAATGTGATTTCCGCCAACTCTTTCTGAATCCTTTTCGCTGAAGTACCCAGTGCCTTCGACATTTTTGGGTTCGGTTTGTTCTCCTTTGAATCCGGTTTCTCCGCTACTGCGTTCCCTCTGCCTCGTCCCGTACCACTTCCTGATGAACCAGATTCACCGGACATTATCTAAAAGCAATACTAATCTAAACCACATAGCGGATCGTTAATAAGCGTAAGCATGACGTTATATCGAAATTAATCCAACTCATGCCATGAGTTATATAATTGTGTACTATGAAAATGATGTGACTCAAATGCCAACAAAATCGTTACTTGCTTCAACGTGGGAACAATGTCCTATAAGTCAAAGCAGATAATGTGCAACATTTTCTATGTTGCAAAATCATAAATAAACTTGTTTGTCAAACAAACAAAACCTCTTACAAAGTTAAACACAATATTATAATCAATATGTGCGGGGACAAAGGGTTGTCACGCGCTAAATTTAGACACCAACATCAATAATCAAATAAAATTAAATAAAAAAACATCAAAAGACAGAACTAAGTGGTATTTTGACAATTTTTTTTTAAATGTTTTGAGAACAAAGACCGAGCTAATTTTTTAAATAAAACAACTCGTTTATAGCAATTACATGAAACCAAATGACTAAGTTGATGAAATGAAACAATTGAACATTAAATAAGTGATATCATAAACACAAACAGACAAATGGAATGGAAAAGAAGATTTAATACCTTACGAATAACAGTCGGCCATCTTGTGGGCTGGCGTTATCCGATAATTTACAATTTTTTTGCTCACCAATGACCCAATTCAAAGAAATAGATGGATCTCAATACGTATTAAAAGGAAACACGTCCAGAATATATACTACTCCTGTGAAAGATGTTATTCAAAAGTCCGTGTTAGTTGTTGATCCGAACTGCAAAAGCGCAAGCGTTTTACTTTCCCAGCAACTAAACAATCAATGTTAACTGATTAACTCTCGTTTGACGTATCTAGAAAGAATTAATACCTTGTTATAATAAAAGGATGCAAATTTTCGCTTTCCGCTAACTATTTAAAATAAGCTTCAAAACTTCTACCACATCACGTCCATTTGTACTATACACTCACTACCACACTGCAACAAAAATGCATGCAAGTAAAAAAAAACAAATTATGATCATACCACAAATAAACAATAATATTACAAAATATACTCACAAATAAGTATGACTTAAAATTAATAAGCAGAGATTTATGAAACTCAAATCTCTAAAGCTAAATTAATGTTTTCACAAATTCATGCACAACCACTTTCCGACATGTTTATAAAAAAACCGGCGTGTTGCTATTGCAATAAATTTTATAAACACTATGATACACTCTATGTGAACGAAAAACTTTTTGGTGTGTTTGTTTTTTGAAGTGAAACTTCTTTATCGGGGTTAGACAAAAATTTAGTGTAACGTTTTTGCGTTACGCGCCATCTTTTTTTTAATTTTACAACCTTTACAACTTGATCATTAGGAATTTATTACCTCTATTGTTCGAACAGAAATAAGTTACCGACTTGAAGGGTGCGTTTAAAGCAAAATTACCAATCTTCTATTAGATGATACGTGTAATATTCAAGACCACATCTAAAAAATAAAATATATATCAAACTAGATGATATGTTCAACGATTCTGTTCAATCAAAAACATAAAATATTAAAATTGACTCGATAAAAAAAAATCACCAAGTTAGCTCTAATTTTCACACTTTTACGTTTTCTACTTGACATGGTAATACTTATTATGATTTTTTTTTTCATAAACAATTATATTAAAACATTTGCAAGATATTTGTCAGAGCATTTTGTGTAATTACTTTTAGTTTTGGTTTTATCTGCGATAAACCACTTTTATCGTGACAAAACCAAGTCTCACTGTCAAACTCACTGTCAGTGCCAAACTATAAATTTAATACTTGCTCTGTGTGCCTTATGGCTGGTTCACACTTTGATTAGGTAGTACTACGTGTGGACAGCGACTGTTTAGTGCGAGTGTTTAGTAGGCTGTGTAGTAAAGTGAATAGAAGCGTGTTCTATTTTTTTGCGAGTGGACTGCGAGTAGCCACGTCCCGCGCGCCCTCCCTTCCCCCTCACTCGCAGTGTGCCTGCCTAAACACGTCTGGACAGGAGTGTTTAGTGTTTAGTGTTTAGCGTAGTGTGTAGCGTCGCGAATTTCACCATTGTCCTGCACTCGCACTAATCACCTGCACTCGCAGTTGAATTGGACACTACTCGCACTACACACCGGCACTCGCACTAATCACCTGCACTCGCACTAATCAAAGTGTGAACCAGCCAAAACTGCCAACTGTCAAAATATATTGTGTCTTGTAACTTGTTTTCATTTCCGTCACAGAGCAAGTAATATATTTCCGTGATTTCAATCGTATTTCGTACAAAGTGGATTCTACAATAACATTAAATACTTTTAAACTAAATACATACTGTAACTCAATATTATTTGAAATAAATACTCTTTATTTAAACGGCATAACACCCTAGTAACCATGGGTAAACGACAGCATCAAAAGGATAAAATGTAAGATTTGGTAAAACTTACTGTTTATATTTTATTCTAAACAAATTCTTAATAAACATTATTATTTTAGGTACTTAACATACACCGAATGGACAACATTGTACGGTGGTAAACGATCGGGTACAGCAGTGGAAGAGGACACATCATTTAAAAGGCTCCCATATGATCATTGCTGTTTATGTTTACAACCTTTTGACCAGCCTTACTGCGACGGTGATGGCAATGTGTTTGAGTTGCAGGCCATAATTGAGTTTGCGAAGAAGTTTAAAATCAATCCTGTGACTGGCAAGGTAATGAAGATAATTGTACTATAATTTACTCTACATAACTATGTTTATTAAATAATAATAATATATGGATTAACTATACCACACAATTATTGTATAAACTTTCAGAAAATCGATTTAAAAGGCTTGATAAAGTTGAACTTCTTCAAAAATGCAAAGGATGAGCACCATTGTCCAGTATTGTTCAAACCGTTCACAAAAAATTCTCACATTGTCGCAATTCGTACAAGTGGTAATGTCTATTGCTATGAGGCAGTGGAACAGCTCAATATCAAGGGAAAGAACTGGAAGGATCTCATTGAGGACACACCATTTGTGAGGAGCGATATAATTACAATACAAGACCCAAATAACCTTGATAAGTTCAATATTTCTAAATTTCATCATATTAAAAATAATTTGAGAGTTGAAACAGAAGGTACAAATTCATATTGCTTGCTTTAACTGTAAAACATTTTATTACTATAAATCCTGTAAATATTAATATGTAAATTTTATGTTCAACAGAGGAAATAGCTTTAAGAAAAGACCCACATGCCAGACTAAAAACAGTGTCATCTGAAACCAAGGAAATTCTGCAAGAATTAGAGAAAGAGTACAAGGCACCAGAAGCAAAGGAATCTAAAAAAGAGGTTCAACATTTAATTAGCTGTTTGTACTTTGTCAAGAGGTTCTTCAATATTTTTTTAGTTGCTGTGACTTTGTCCATTTGGAAATTACTTTTTGCATGTATTTGTCAATTTAGATTACATTTTAAATCATGAATTGAATGTAATTAACTAAATGATTTAATAAACCCTAAGTATTGGATGAATTTATTATAGAGAAAGTTGTTCAACGTCTCTGAGATTAAAATAAACAAACTAGCTAAAATAAAAAAAAATTGCAAATATCAATTCAATTTTGTTCTTTTCCTATTATTGCATTTTTTTGCCTCATGCCAGGTGGCTGATAAATTCAATGCTGCTCACTACTCCACGGGCATGGTGGCAGCCAGCTTCACGTCCACGGCGATGGTGCCGGAGACGAAACACGAGGCTGCCATCATTTGTGAGGATGAAGTCAAGTATGAGAGGGTTAAGAAGAAAGGTAATTGTGCCAAATTATTCTGATTTACTTATTCTAAAAAGGTTAAAACTTTATTTTAATAATAACTATCCCTACATGTTATATACGAAATATATTTAGTAGTATGCCATGTTCGTCTGTCTGTGATAAACTCAAAAGTCACAAGCAACTCAGTGCAGTAGCCAGTAGCACTGACTTCTTTCTGTTTTCACTATTGGATAGCATGATTGTCGAGGATAGTTAAGTAACTAGGTAGTGGAGATCAGTATAACGAATAGACACATAATGTATTTTTATTTTCATAGGATATGTAAGATTAGTGACGAATTTGGGACAGCTAAACTTTGAGCTATACTGTGACGTGACACCAAAAACTTGTGACAACTTCATCAAACTCTGCCTCAATGGATATTATAATGGAACCAAGTTTCACAGGTCTATAAGAAATTTTATGGTGAGGATGTAAATATATATAATATGTTTTTTATGTTTGTAAAATATTTGTCGTAATAAGGAAAACATTTCTATTCAAATGAAGCTTAAAAATATTTGTTGGAAGAAGCTAGGTTATAAATTATTTAAATTTTATTGAATAAATAAAAAATATACCTAGTTAAGTACTTAAAAAATAAAAATACATTTTTTCTTGAAGCTATGACTAAAAATATAATATGTAAAGACGAAAAATTGGTTTTATTCATATTATATTTTGTTTTTTTCATCGTTAGATACAAGGTGGAGACCCAACTGGTACTGGTTTAGGCGGAGAGTCAATATGGAAGAAACCATTTGAAGATGAAATTAAACCAAACTTGCATCACACTGGCCGTGGTGTACTTTCTATGGCTAATTCGGGACCTAATACAAATGGCTCACAATTGTAAGAATTAATTGTGTAAATATTGTCTTTTTAATGGCTACGAAAAATATGGCATGGCTATTTTCTGGAGCATATACATTATACAATGTTGTGGAAACAAAAAAAAGAGCGTGTGTGCCGAGCTCACGTGTCAGAAGTGAAACTTCTTTGGCAAGATTTAAAAAATACCAAAATCGCCGCCTTACTCCATGACATGATGGTATTGCTATGACGCGACCTTGAAATTTTGCTCTCAACGCGCCTAAAGAAGTTTCACTTCAAAAATATTTTATTTCTTACAATAACTCTCAATAGTAATATCTCTAATATCTTCCAGTTTCATAACGTTCCGATCATGCAAACAACTAGACGGCAAGCACACAATCTTCGGCAAACTCGTCGGTGGGTTAGACACACTAAGTGCTATGGAACAGATAGAGGTGGATAATAAGGATCGGCCCATCCATGATATTGTTATAGAAGTGGCTCAAGTGTTTGTTGATCCGTTTGCTGAAGCTGAAGAACAGGTAAATCGTAAAAGTTATAAGACTTCAACGAAAAAAAATTTAGACGTTAAGTTTTGATCGTCCGTCATAAGAGATGTAACTCATGGTAGAGCTGTATTTCAATTTTTTACAAATCCATACTAATATTATAAATGCGAAAGTAACTGTCTGTCTGTCTGTTACTCAATCACGCCTTAACTACTGAACCAATTTTCATGAAATTTGGGAGATATTTTGATACCCGAGAAAGGACATAGGCTACCTTTTATTGCGAAATATGTACCACGGGCGAAGCCGGGGCGGACCTCTAGTTTTATATAAATTAGACATAAATTGTATGCGATTTTTTACTATGGACATAATATGTACAACACTCATATAAGTCCTCTATACTTTTCATAAATCATATATTATTATAACATTTTTTCAGCTTGTCATAGAAAGAGCTGAAGAATTAAAAAGGCAGGCTGAGGCAGAGAGCCAAGGTATTAAACCTAAGAAAGCCAACAAACAACCCTTGAAAGTATTCCGTGAGGGTGTCGGCAAATATCTAAACTTACAAGAACTGACAGAACCAAATAAAAGCAGTAAATCACAAGAGGTACCAGCTAAAAAGACGAAGAAAGATAATAAAGGAGGGTTCGGTAGTTTTGACTCATGGTAAATTCTGTGTAAAAAGTATAATAAAATATGAAATGTTTTAAGTGTTTAATTACAACATAAGTTTCCCTAACACCTTATACATTTGTGATAATTTCCAACATATATAACAATACAATAATGATTTTTTAATATGCTTATAACTAAATGTAATATAGATAAACTATGAAAGTAAATGTGAATTACCTAATTTATATGACTTGGAATATTTCAAAAATGCTCTAATACTGTAAGTACATAGTCTAATTGTGCCTTAAAGCTACCAATTAATGAAACATCAACATACAGGTAGTGTTGAAACAATGCAATCATTAAATCTTATTTTAGACAACTAAATAATTTCATAAGTATTGAATTATTTATAACATTAAAGTTATAATATTGACCATAGACAGTGGTTCTAGAATTCAAAATAATGGGAAAAGCCTCTATTATGATTTAAAAACTCAGAACCACAGACACAATAGAAAAAATATTGTGTCTGGGACCGATCAGGCCGCTTGGGGCTCAATAGGTTAAATGTAACCTCAACATAAAGAAACACTAATACTCTAATTATAAATTCATAACAATATTGAACACTAGCTGCAATAGCTCAAATTAATTGTAATTCGGTCGTCGTCTTGCCGTTCTCTGCTTGTCAAATCTCATTTCCATTTCTTCCAATACCTTTGGTGTGTAGCGAACAACGAGTTTCACTGATCCCACAGCTTGTTTGAGTAATTCTACAGCTTTTTCATGGTTCTCGCCTTCAACAGATACACCATTTACTGATAGTAATTGATCACCCCTTTTTAATCCTCCGTGTCGGTCAGCAACACCACCAGGAATGATTCTCGAAATGTAAATCGGAGAATTCTGCTCTTTTCCGCCCATAACATTGAAACCGAGGCCTTCTTCGGTCTTAGGAAGTTCAACTACGCGAGGATGGGCATGACCTTCAGCGGCTGCGAATGCTGCGACGGTAGCCTTGGCTGTGGCCGAGGCACGGATATCCGCAGATCCCTGAATATCCACAGTCTCGTAAACATGTTCATAAACTTCTCTCACAGCATTCAAGAAATCACTTTGAAGAACTTTTTGTAACGCAGCTAGTTTCGTAGCGGGCACTTCCCCACTCTGTTGCAATTTTTCTAACAGTTCTATTGCCCTTTTAATATCCCTTGCTAATGTTAACTGTTCACCAGTATTACTCATTTTGCTTAGAAAGTAAAAAAGGGCGTTTTATGTGCCAAGAATCAGATCAATACACAAAACTATATGATAAATCAGATGTGTCAAATGACAATTGACAAGTGACAACACTGTTGAGTGTTTACATAATTTGGAATTGTACCAATAAAATCATAAAAAGTTCGTGGAAGGTTCGTGGCTTGTATTTAAATGAAAGGAAAATTTCTAAATAAAAATAAAAAATTATTGAATGTTGTACTTACACACTTACACATTCATGCGAATAGCGTGGAGAATAATTTGTAAATGCGCATTGCATACATTTGAACAAATACTTTTAAAAGGATGCCATGTTTGCCCTGCATAATATCTCAACACATCATTCAAGAAGCCTAATCGTGTTTTAGCTTAGTGTTTTAGATATAACCTTATTGTCATAATTCAATAATTTAAAAATGTGTTTAAAAAATTACCGGTTTTTTTGTCATGATTTGACACCAGATTTTCATATTTGCGGAGTGCCAACATTACGAAACTTCAAGTCTAGATTTATTTGCCAAATTGTCATTTAGCAATTAAAATATTATTGACAAAAATAAATAAAGGCTTTTATTATGTTAAATTCTGTGATAGTTTAGTAAGAGGTTGTGAAGTGTTGAATAAGTGGACTTTTTTTGGTGATTAACATAGAGAGAAACCATGGATGACCTGGGTAAGTCGTTTGTTATCACCATAACCTGTTTGGCGAAGTCTCAGCGAAATGACGTGTTTATGTGATATATGCTGTTTATATTTTTATGATTAAAATACAATTCTATAATTTCAAACTCACAATCTCCTACTTTCATAAACAATCAAAACATAAAAAATTTATTGTTTTTCAATTTGCATACCCAGTTACCTGTTAAAATTTTGAAAAGTACTTTTTGTTCTTCACGCCCTTCAAAGCGAAAATTTTTGATAAAGTATACATAAACTTAATGTATCAGAATACTTTAATACGCAGTTGTTACTATTTTATGATACATTACAATTTTCCTTAATTGTTATTGCCTGAAAAGCAGGATTATGATGCATGAGAAATGTATATAAAAAAGCTACACAAATTTTATATCACTACACAGAATGAAACAAAGTTGGGGTTGACTTTAGAAACGTGCGGCACGAATTTCGGCGCGATTTTAATTTTTATCGATCGATAATGATGCCCCGAAACATACATTAGTGGCTTTTCGTGCGGAAACGTGTAATTACAGAGAAAACTTTTTTTTTATTTTTGAGATTATGTTCAAAATTGTTTGAGTTACATTGACAAAACTACAAGAATTGTGTTTGAAAGAGATAACAAATTTCTTAATGTACATATTAAAAACCATAGTTCATTCAAAAGCATGTTGCTGAGGCTTAGTGCTGAGGGGACAACAATTCATACGGGTTATTGGCGAGCATATGATTGTTTGGGGCAATATGGGTATGTTCATAAAAAAGTTAATCACTCAGACCCAGACAACCCATTTGTTGCCTCTGACCCATTTGAGTCTCAGTGGCATGTTGTAAAAAGATTTTTTAAAAAAGATAACTATAACCGCCCAGCAAACTTCGGTGATAATATTATAGAATATGTGGAGACGATGGGTGGAAAAAAATAAAATGGATCCATTCATTGCCATTGTAAATTGTATCAAACATGTATACAAGATTTAAAAATAATTATTTAAAAAAAATGTTTTTATTGTATGTATATTGCACACAAATTGTTAATCACAGAACCGAATCTGTCCACCCCGATTCCACGTGGTACTTGTCTGTCATACACTAGAGTGTATTAAAAAAGTCGGAAGCGCGGAGGAGCGTGGCGCTCGCGTGTGCTGAGGAGCAGGCAGAGTCAAGCGAGCCGGAGTGGCTGAGGCTGGTCGCCAAAGGCGACCAAAAAGCCGAAGCTACGAAGGCGAGTGAAGACTCCTGCCTGCAACGAGGTACACGGGGGCAAGCGCCACGTTCTGCAGCGCCGGAGCAGTCAAGAAAGCCCATAATCTTCGTTATATTTCTAACTACATCACTTCATAGTATAAAACAAAGTCACTTTCTCTATCCCTATGTCCCTTTGTATGCTTAAATCTTTCAAACTACGCAACGGATTTTGATGCGGTTTTTTTTAATAGATAGAGTGATTCAAGAGGAAGGTTTTAGTATATAATTTATTAGGTTTAAGTCAAAGCGGGCGAAGCCGCGGGCGGTAAGCTAGTATAAATATAATCTCAAAAAAAATTAAAAAAAAAATAGAAGGGGGGTTTCCTCACCCCCCCACTTTATAGGGGGTCTCCCCTCACCTCCCCCCTCCCTTTCCCTCCCCTCCCCCCCCTTAATTCGTGCCGCAAATTTCTAAAGAAATACCCAAAGTTGCTTACCATTTCTGTCCGACCCTATGTATACTTAAAAGTTTAAAACTATGATTTTGATGCTGGTTTTAGGTTGAAGTATATATTTTGTTAAGATTTAGATGATGCGGTTTAAGCCATGGGCGGAAAGTTAGAAAAAAAAATACGATTTTCCCAATGAATATTTATACATAAAAAACTACTAAAATATATATAATACATATTTAGTGTAGTATAAAACTGCAGATGAAACCATAAAGAGATAAGTACAAATATTGCAAAACCCAGCTTGCATTGCACCAAATGTATCATGTACATATTACTTTATATATAACGATTAGAAATAACTTGTAAAAATATGTCTGAATATTTAGCTTTTTTTAAATGAGAAATTATATTTTCTTTTAAAAACAAGTTAGTATGGCCGAGCTAGCCCAATTTATGTTGCAGCATGCTCTACTTGCACATTCAAAATATTTTAACGTGATAACGTTTTTAAAATCATTTTAGTCGGGTGACGTGTTCAGAAACTTGTGTCACACCAAAACCTCACGAGCGCGATCACAGGTATAACGAGAGAGAGATGGACCGATCTCCCGTCTCATCTCGAGCGCTGCCACCAATAAGACGTTATCATGTAAACATCTCGATCGTAAACCTACTTTACAAACAACCAATTTTTTTTTATAACTAAGTAATTTACTGAGACTTTAATATATGGGTCGATCAACTTTTAATGGTCCGACGGTACACGCATCATGTCCCTGAACGATAATTAATAAACATGAAATCAGAAAGAGTTAAATTGGTTTTAATTATATTCCTCTTAATATTTTCTAACATTATTGTGAACAATATTTTACTTGCTTTATTAATTTGTGCGTAGTTTCATGGTTGTCCAGAGACTAAATGCAATTTTCCAGTACTATCACATTTGTCCCCAAGCTACTATGCATAAACAAACTTCGCATCACGAACACATACTATCACGACCATAAATACCAAATAGACTTCTTGATTCAGTTCATGATTATTGATATAAAAACATACAAATATTTTTTTTTTATTGGATATAATACGTTTTTCAGGCATTTTACTTTTGTCCCCATAAATCATCTACATGGCACAGGTCTCACAGACAACCGTAATTTAGTTATGGAAACAAAACACAAATGGCGCGGTAGATTCCTAAACAACAAGCTAAACACAACAATTAACTGTCGGGCTCAAACGCCATTTTGATTTGTATAAAATCACGGCAACAGTCGTCCGAGCGATGTTGGTGAGTGTGGGGTGGCTTTATTGTCAGTCCGTCAGACAACTGTGATTAAAGCATAAGTACTTGATGCATTGTTATCAATTATACTACACGAGATGCGCTTTCGTCTATAATTTAGTGTGAGCTGAGATTAATATATAAAATAACAATAGTATTTACTTGGCGGCTCAAAACGTTAAAAATGTCCCGCGGACAACCAGTCACTGGGCCAACCAAAGTGGTTGTACCATGGACAATTTGGTTGTACCTAGGACAATAATTATATAAAACTTATACTTTAACAGTTAAATAGTTCATGTTTTGTTTATTACTCGGCTGTTTCGGGAACACATTTTTATTACGCGATTTTATGTCTAGTTTAATTGTAATTTTAACATTTCAAAAATCAAGACGCTACTACTGCAACTAAGATGTCCCCATATGAAAATCACATTATACTTCATTCATTCAGTTATATCGAGAATCAGTTCATTTTAATTAAGTAAAATCAATAATGCGATACGTAACAACCTCGCCTTAATAGTTTTTTTGTAAAAAATATCACTATTTCCGCTTTACTGAAACTTTTTTATATATGAAACATTATTTGGTTGTTCAAAAGACATCATTCGTTTCAATTTTAATAAAAATATTTCGTATTTTGGGTGTAAATAGAACAAATATCAAAATATTATTTATTATTTAATATTAGAAGAATTTGTTTTAATTCTTAAGGGAATTTAACATTTAAAAAAGTACTATTGTGTAAGTTGTCCAAAGGACATTATTTCCCGTGAATAGATCGGTTCGTGAAGGTAAATCCACAAATGTATTAAATCAACTGCACTGCTGCTTATATAATCTTAATCTACGAAGAATTATCTTCTAAATGAAATAGTAAAATGCTGAAAATTAAGTAAAAAAAAAAAAAATACGAGAAAATTATGATCGGGACCTTTAAAAATTGATTGACCCATATATAGAATTAAATCTTCTACGAAGAGTTTCTTTGTTTGAACGCTCTTAAAGGGCTGATAGACGTAGGAACTTTAAAACCGCGGTTTTAAAGTTCGCGTACTTACTCGGCTCGACGTCGGTGACACACGCAAGAGCTTGGTCAGTAGCTTCTCGCGCGTCACCGATATCGAATGTCTCTATGTCATCAACAGAGGGAATTTTATGTTATTCAGGAATTAAATATAGACATTTTTAATTTAATAACCAGCACTTAATTTTAAGTAAATTGCATTCTAACAAAATAAATGTTCAAAAATTGAAGGATATATTTTCATTTTTACTATTATATTTTGAGGGTACTTTACAAAAAAAGAGCGTGTGCGCCGAGCCTACGCGTCAGGAGTGAAACTTCCTTGGCGGGATTCAAAAATACCTTCGCCAATATTCAATTATATTATATTCATTCATATTAATTATATTAAATTATTTTCATAAAACTAAAAGAAGAAGAGGAAATTAATTGAACTTTTGCACTTAGTAACACCTATTATAGCTAGACAGGCTAGGCTCGCGGCTCGCGGCGGTGACAGACGTGCGAGCGAAGGCGGGCTACGAGTAAAATTTCAAACATGTTGGATCGTCAACGAACTTACTCGACGGTTTTTAAGTACGCGTACTTGGGGTGACACACGAGCGAAAAAGGTCGTCGAGCCACAAGTTCGCGTACTTACTCGTACGTCTGTCACCCCTATTAGAAATCTAAATAACAAGGCAATAGAAGTGGTAAGCGCGCGTGACATTGTCGCCGCTCAGGTGGTTACCATGCCACATGACCATGACCATTCTTATTATCACGTTTAACACAAATTTCAACCTTATTTCTATGAGTTTATGTTCTAAGTAATATCTATTGAAAATTGACAACCTCTGTTGTAGAAAAGCCGATTTTTTGCGTATTGGAGCAAAAATAAACAAAACGTCTCATATGCTTAGGGATGTTATTCTAAAATAAACCGTAAATTCGTGCGTTAGGATACATATTAAAAAGCTTAATTTAATATTTAAGTTAGTTTTCACTAAAATCAAGCTGTCCAATAAAAGGCATAGTTTACTTGTGTGTACTGTTTAGCTATCGGTTTAAATGTGTTGATTTTGGCGACAGCGGTTTTCATACGAATTAAGACATTATAGCACTTCTATGTGTCTTGTTATTTAGATTTCTATGGCTATAATATATGATAAAGCTAAGACCAACAAGAGCGGAGCACTTCGGGTAAAACCACGGGGCACAGCTAGTTATGTTTAATATTCCATAACTAATTTTAATCAAGTTCTAATAGCAGATTAATGTTCAAATTACCTTTATTAACCTGACCTCTATGTTGACCTTAGGTGTGCAATATAGTATATTAATATGCTAAACTACTTATATACTTAAAGTAAATAACATGAAGCGCTATAAGAATGATTAATGGCTGTTACCGACACTACCGCACCTATAAAAAGAGTGATTGGGGAAAATAGACTTAAATTTTGGTGAATTCTTGATAAAACTAATTAGTAGGTTGAATATTTAAATGTTCTTATAAAAGAACATTTAAATATTTATTATTTATTATAAAATAAACCAATAAAATGTAGGTTTAAAATCAATAGCAAATTTAAAAATTATTTTTGCTCTATAGTTAAAAGATAAATTCAACGTTTGTTTTCAGATACTCAAGAAATACAAACTTTCATATTTTTAGATTTTAAGTGTTAGATATATATAACTTGTATATTGATATTTGTCTATCTGTGTGTGTCTCTGTCTAATGCATCATTGCTCTCAAACGGATGGACCGATTTCGATGAGTTTTTGCATTTGAAAAATCAGTTTCCTTGCGAGGGCTCTTTGCTATGTTTGGTTAATACATATTGGTTTAACAGTGTAAGAGTATCAGCTCTTTGACAAAATGATGAAAGGCATTTTTGGCGTATGATTGCTCGATTAAGGCTTTATGTGTGCCAGTATATAAATGTTAAATGATAATCCCTACTTCCCTACTTAATATTATAAATGCGAAAGTAACTCTGTCTGTCTGTCTGTCTGTTACGCTTTCCCGCTTAAACCTCTCAACCGATTTTGATGAAATTTGGCACAGACAATCTTTAGACCCTGAGAAAGAACATAGGCTACCTTTTATTGCGAAATATGTACCTCGGGCGGAGCCGGGGCGGACCGCTAGTAATTATTAATAGGGCCAGGGGATTTAAATGAATTTACATGAGAGAGAAAAAAATATAAAAAATAGTTCACTCAATGTGCTTAGGGTCATGATTGACATGACACCCCAGATTTTTTCTTGACGTAAATAATAGGGTCGTGGTGATTCACGTTACGCAACTTGAGATTGTTTATGAAAAGGTGTTAAAGCTTACCATGCGTCAAGACGGTACTCGGACATATTGTGACACATTCTTTGGAAGTGAAAAGTGCTTCCTGAGGAAAATTTAAAAATTTGGTTACGTGAAGAACTACGAATAATGATATATTCCTATATTTTTAGAGTTTACTGAAACAAAAACGGATCAAAATATACATGTAAAAAGGATGTGAATACATATGTACCCTGCCCTGTACCACCCACGGTTTCGCCTTCTTGGTCAAACGAAATTACTAGTATGGAATGAAAATTTTCACCTCGGTTAAAAGCAGCCTATTAATAATTATTATAACCTCCGATTTTAACAGACCACCTAAAAATCATATCAAAAGCGCATCTTTGCGACGTGATTGAAACACTTTCGCATTACCATATATGTATTAGCAAGGAAAACAATTAGGGATAGTGATGTTCCATGAAAACCTCTCATCATTAAAGTAATTACATTACTGCATTGTAGGAGAAGTGGTTGCATCGTCCACTTTTAATTAGCTTAATTATCTATCGTTAAGGTTCGTTTAACATGAGACTATTTGGGACACACCTTGTGTTGCATTTAAACCCTGTCCATTAGACACGATAGGACAATTTTTAAGTTTTTCATTTCAATTAAATGGATTTAAATTATTTGAGACCAAGATCGAAATGAATTTTATCAAAAACACAATCGAGTATCTCGTAGGTACGTGCGAACTGAGGCAGGTAAAGGAAAAGATAGGTAAAAGTCAGTCTAACTGAAAGTGTCTTAAATTTTAAAACATGAAGAACTAAGAGAAATATTAAAAGTGCATAACAGTGGCACTTAATAGCTTCTCGATAAATTATTTCTCCCCTTGTTTTGGAATACAATTTCTAGCGATCCAGTGAAAACATTGTAAAAAATACGCCCAAATGGAGTTTTCATTAGTATCGTCACCCCTAGAAGGCGATTATGCCATTAGCGCCACCGTGTTATGTCTATTATCCACGTAACGACTCGTCAAGGGTAATTTTTCGATGAGGAGCGTTCCTCAGTCCCCAGTCAGTCGATCGCGTACTTGGGTTACTATCGTACAGTTCCTATATTTGTTCAAAATTTGACGCGCCAGTATATCCTATACGTTTGTAGTAAGCGCGGAATATTTTAAAATAATTGTTTATAATTTTTTTTTCTTTATCGTCAGTGCCACACTAGGAATTATATGTGTAGTATTTATTATGCCACTTTGTCCTTATACGGGCAAGCATGCAGCACGTCATACTACTTAACAAAAATTGTAATTTTGGAGATAAGGTTATTGAAGAAAACGAAACATTGATAAAGGGCTTCGGTACATTCGCGGTACGATCAGAAAAAAAAAACATATCGCATCTGATTGTTAGCGTTGGCACAGATTCAATGTTTACTATTCAAGTCTAGACTCAAGACGATATTGTATGTTCTGTAAATTGATCAGCAAAGTGACGTGTATGCGAATATGAGATCACTCGCGGAATTTATTATCATACAATTATGATACCACGTGGGGAATATCTATACACGGTGTAATTAAAGGCGCCATAAAGGAAAATCCAGGTCAAGTCGACAGCCTTGTGAGATTACTAGATTATAACGTGTATCTGTGCTCTTAAATTGGCATAGAAATTATAGATAATCTATGTTGAACTAAATGTAGAAAGGAATGCAATCTTGCATGCCTTCCCTTTAACACGGCAATTTAATTAATCAATTGAGATATTCAATAAGTTTAAAACTGCAAACATCTGCGGGCTGCTGTTATGTTTATTCTGGTTATTCAATATTACATAGCACGTTCTCACGTTACGATTTATCTACGGCAATGAGCAAACAGTCCACAGTTAACTGCGGTGATGCCGTGATGACTACTTTTCAAAGGTATATATTTGCACGTGCTACATAGACCTGTTGGTTATATAAGTGGGTTGTGCTAGCGCCGGGTTTGAGACTAGAACAAATATTGACTTCCTTATTAGAGCCCTCGCTAACATCAGGAACAATGGTTTGCTTCTATAACGGATAGATCGTAAAGTGCTAATTGCATTCATAAGTCAGTTTTGTAGAACGTTCCACAGATCTCGAAGATTGTTAAATAGTGTGTACAAATCACATACAGTTCTTCGTATTACTTTCGTATATCATAACGTTTGATGGTGTTAGTATCATGAGTAAAAGATTATTCGTTCGAAGTCTTGGAAACAGTCAATCACGCATTCCCTAGCGATAAATTCTAATTTAGCTTCTCGTTCCTGTCACATCTTAAAGTTTCCCAACGTTGAGGGCATATTTAGCGCGTGTGACATTTCGTCTGTCTTATTACAATCCTTAACCTAAATTAAAACGACACAGTCTCTGTACTAAGAAGCTTAACTAATTAATGATTGTTGTTTTCACTTGCGAGCAAATCTCTAAGTTTATTGCCTAGTACAGGCAGTAAACTTAGTCTAGTCACGTAAGTGAAATTTGAATGGATGTTTTATGTGCGAGTACCATTCGCCGTTCTTTCATTTGAAGACGTTTGGATGTAATTTTATGACCAGCCTGTTAGTATTTGCCACCGAATTTCGGCGCATCCGGTGTAACATGCGCAAGAGTCGCCACATTTCCGTTCGTTACTCTCACTTGATCGCTTCACGGTTTCACGACGCTCATTAAGAAGAAAGCTTGAATGTTTTGATCTACGAGCCACATCAATGTCCCATCGTAAATGTTGTTAATTACGTCCTAGCGTCAGATTAACATTATTTTAATTAGCTACATAGCTACATTGATTTTTGTAATAAATTAAATTGGCGTGACGCGCATATTTCTGAGATAATTCCTGATCTAAAACGGTGATATAACAAAGCGCTCGATTATTATTTGTTAAGTAGTATCATATGTTATTCTTTGCTTGAATGACTACCGTGTAACTTATATCTGATCCAGCCGGCGTGGCTGAAGTGGCGTGCGCTCGCGCCGGCAAACTCATTCAACGATATATGATGTTTTAGTTGTGACTGGGACGCGTTGACGAATACTCTACTCGCACGAGCAACGCGACCTCGTCCTTTTGACATTGTCTTATCACTTATCAGCGCTTATCTACGATCAATGAAACGGACCTCGATGTAGAGATATGACCATTCGTTTTGGCAATTACATTCAGTGAATTCATATTCGATGCACATGTTGTACCAAACATGTTATCAGCTGATCCTAATTGATAATTAATTGTCGTGCGTATCGTGATACTTGGATGCTGATCATATTGGTGTAGGTTGTGATTATGGCGCGTTAACCGTAGTGTCGTACAAGTGGGTGGCATAATTTTCAAAAACGGTTTCTCGATTGGCCGAAGATGGATAGGACAATGTACGGCAAGGTGCTGCCAGGCACTTATTATCCATTCCGCTGCGCTATGAAGGAGAACGGAATATCGCCGGGCTGTGAGTATTATTTATTTAATTACGTTTAAATCGATTGGTTAAATATTTGTGTAGTTGTTTGTTTACTATCGAGTGCATCACAGCTGTACGTGGTTTCGTTACAAATGATCGCATTCACTCGGGGTTTCGTATATCCATCCGGTGTATTTATTTTTATAAGGTGTGCCGGTGCACTGTATCCACTGACTATCCATTGAATGATGGTTACGGTTAATCTATTTACTTTTGTGATGTCGGAATAGATTGTGGCGTTCTCTTTTGTGAACCTCGTGAACGTTGCCAACTCTTTTAATTTTAGATGTTTTAACTTGTACGTTGAGTCGTTTTGTAATATTTATTTGTCAATTCGCCTACTTATGTTTTGTTTTTAATGTTTTCTATTTATTAATAGATTTTAATTACGCATTCTATGATTAGAAGTATAGTTCTAATCGTAGACATACACATTTAAATTCAATTGATAACATCGTAAAGACATAAGATTATGTTAAGCTACCTACCTATTAATTAAAAAAAAAAATTTCAAAACTAATTGAAATATTACGGTCAGAGAGATGATAGGGATTACGTCAATAGCTCATTGTTTTCGTGCTGTATTTAATTGTGTAGCATAGGATAACAGATTAATAGGTACTTACAACATCTGTTAAATTGGCTCCATCCGTGTGCAACGTGTGCCCTTAATTATAATGATTATAACCCTTAAAATTGACAGTATCACTTACATTAAGAGTCACCGTGAAACCCCAAAAAAAGGGGACAAGAAAATTTCCAGTAAGTAATCATTTCATTGGAAATTTTAGGTATATGTACGTACTTATTGTGTCTTTTTTATTGACCTAGTAAAGATAAAAGATATTGCTTAATCTAAATCTGTCCTAATTGGCAGTAATTAATGATAACACGGGCCTTTCTAGATTGAAAGAAATGCGCTATTTCCCACAAATTGTTTTAGACTTTTAGGCCGCGTTAATTTGGCGCCATTAGAGCAAGCTAACCGCGATTTCTTTCTTTGCTCGTTTTACTGTGACTATTCCGGGAAGGTCTCGTGGGTGGAATGATTTTATTTTTCTGTTACCATCGCGTTTTATTTACGGCCTTTTATATGTCTATGGGGTTTTATATTTGTATTTTACAATTTTATGGGCTATATAGCATATTTATTTAGCATTTGTTTATGTGCGTCTCGTCTTTTTAGGAATAATGACTCATAACTACCCCACTAGGGGACACGGGACTTCATTGTAATATTTGTGTTTTACGTGCTTTGTGAATATATAAATTTATTCCTGCAATTTATAGAAAGTAGCCAATCAAAAGCAGGTGTGTAAACTGAAAAATCTAGCTTATCGATAGTCAGATCTAAAATAAATCTTACGGTAGATCGTAAATCTTCAAAGCGTCAGTAAATATACATAGTAAATTATTTCAAACTATGAGATAAGCTGGTTTGATCGTGTTTATCTTCGGGCATTGATTAACTGAAGCAGTAGCCAAGAATTCACTTAAAAGGGTTAGTTTATTTTTTAAAAGCCGTTTTGTGTGTTTGATAATTTTTGTTTGTATGTGTAATATAGGAGTATTGTTACATCATGAGATACATGATTATTTTATTTTTTTGTCAGCAGTAATTAAGAATTAATTAATTCATTCCAACTTTTTTCAAATTTGCATCTAATTTCTACAGAAATTCCTTCGTGTATCGTAGTAATATTCGCAATAGGTAATATTTTTTTCGAAATTTTAGGAACTTCGATTTCCGATCTGATATATACCTATTACCTAGGTACCGAGTCTTACTCGTAGGAAATGCAATGTTTATCAGGTTCTTCAGTTCTATTATTATGTAATTATTTTTACGTATCATCAGTTGCATATGTTTAAGTGGAATCTTATTAAGGCATAAACAAGTTAATTTTTTATAAATCACAATAAATTACTTACATCTGTTACTTGCGAGTAGGGAATCCAATCCCGCAAACGCGGGATCCCGCTAATGCGGGATCCCGCACCTTTTTTGCGGGATCAAAAATGCGGGATTACTCATGCGGGATCCCGCACGTTCGCGGGATTGAAAAAAAGTAAGAAAAATGGGCTCAGACGATGATCGGAACTACATATTATCGGACGGAACGGAACGTAATCTATGTCAGTTCCAGTACTCTATGACTGGGGATTCCCTTACGGCGCACGGGGATTTACCATTGCGCGCGGTCAAGTGTCAAAGAATTTGCGTCTGGGGGAAGTATTTGGAAGCTGTTTATACTTATGTTAAGTCAATTCCGCCTACAAGTGTGGAAGACGAGCGTGCTTTTTCCGCCGCTGGCTATTTATGCAACAAGATAAGATCGAATCTAAAAGATGAAACGTTAGATACTTTATCATTTCTTTCTTTCAATCAGCTTATTTTTTTTAAATATTTAAAAAAAAACTGATTTTAAATGCCTCTAAAACCAATGAATAATATGTTCTATCTTCTTCTTCTTATATATAAAAATGAATCGCAAAATGTGTTGGTAAGCGCATAACTCGAGAACGGCTGAACCGATTTCGATAATTCTTTTTTTATTATATTCCTTGAAGTACGAGGATGGTTTTTATGTAGAGAAAACGTAAACATGTACCACGGGCGAAGCCGGGGCGGACCGCTAGTTTCAAATAAAAATCTTAATATGAAACGTGAAATATTGTGAATATTGTATTGTCTTAAACATCATTATATTTAATTTATAATATAAGTGATAACTTTGATTCATGTTGATAAGAATAATTAAAAATATTTGCGTGTATTTTCTTTCTTTAAATTACATAAAACAAAAATAATAATAATTAAAATCAATCCCGCAAATCCCGCGGGATCCGCGGGATTGATGATCTTAATCCTGTAGTGTATAAGCATATCCTAATTGTTTCATCATCAATAATGTACACGTGTAACCCAATTATATCTATATTTAAGCAATACTAATACAAATAAAGAGGCAGTCTTAATCATGATCTCGTTGTTTTAATTCGTCTCCTAATACACGCCGTACATGGCGACCCTGCCAATAGTCGACCACCCGCGCGACTCGGTTATTTGATACCACGTTAGCGTTACCTTATTTTATAGACTGGAACTTTTATTGGACTTTGTGCATCATAGTGAAAGAAATAATCAAAATTATGATTATGAAGGAATAAGGAAAAAAAAGAAATGGATCAGTTAAGTACGTGGTGAATATATCTTCAAATCATGGGTAACCAAAAATCCACCACCTCCTGTTGTTATCGTATCTCCGTACATATTCGCAAAATGTAACTGATGGGAAAAATCTGCCAGAAATCTCCGGGTGTCATGAGGTCCTCGCAATGGGAGCGAAGTTCAGCTACAGTCTCCGAAAAATCCAGGTGTTGTGTAAAATCGGCCTAAAGTGCGTGCATCATGATAAGTGCTCGTTTCAAATAATAAAAAGTGCGTGTGTCGATTAGTGTTATATATAATTGTGAAAACGGAACGAAATTTAATGAACTATTTAGTGGACTCTAGTAAATTTATATAATGCAATAATAAGTATATTATAATTCTATTATGTCGTATATATAGTACATTCATACATTAATTAATAATGAGTAATCAATGTGGTAAGTTATGGCAACTTATTTACAGTCTTTATATAATGAATTAAAAGAAGTGAGATCATATTTAATAAAAATAGGCCCTAAAAGAAGGCAAGGTAGTATTTTAGTCACTAAATTAATTGAAGCCAATAAAATATATGCGCGATACAAAGACTGGCTTAACGATTATAATTTAAGATTAAGCAAGTTTAATGAGGACCCTACACCAGTGCATAATTTTTGCAAACAGTTTTTAGCTTTATATAACGAGATAACTGATTTATGTCAAAGTGATACATCCAGCTCTGAAACTATTTTAACAATGAATACTTTTGATTTGAAAACTGCGTTGCATTTATTGCCCTGTATGACAGATACAGTGGCCAACACCAAGCAATTAATCGATAATATTGAATATTATAACTCTTTATTGGAGAATGAAACGTGTAAACAAAATTTAATTAATTTTATTTTAAAGAGTAGATTGTCTCAAGGTGCAAAGTTGCGATTAAATACTAGTTATACAAATGTGAATGATTTGATTTTGGATATGAAAAGAGAACTTTTACCTCATAAGGCGGCAACTGCAATTTCGTGTAAATTAGAGAACATCAAACAAAATAATTTGTCTATTTCAGATTATGGTCAGGAAATATCTGAATTGTTTGTGGACCTTACGATATCGCAAGCGAATGGAAATTCTGAAAATTATAAAATATTAAAACCATTAAATGAAAATATAGCCATTAAAAAATTTGCTGACGGCTTGCGAAATCGTAGGCTGAGTACGATTATAGCCGCTAGGAATTTTACCACTCTAAAGGACGCAATTCAAGGGGCTCTGGACGAAGAAGGTACCAGTACATCAGCGTCTGGCGAAATTTTGGGTATGAATAAAACTAATTATTTTAATTCTAATTATAGAGGTACCAGGCATCATTTTAGAGGTCAGCGAGGAAGATACGACAACTATTCTCCTTTCTATAGGGGGCAAGGCCGAGGTTTTCGTGGCAACCAACGAGGACATAATCATCAGTTCGCCATCAGAGGTACTTCAATGCGTGGCCACCAGTTTCGAGGCCAGCAGAATGCAGGTATGTCTAGACCTAGAGGAAACCAAAGGATAAGCCAACAACCAAATGTTCACATTATGACAAAAAATCAGCCTGTAAATTCAGTGAATACAGAAACATTTTTTCGTGACTAATAAATTTGACCATACAATTTTATCTTGCCATAGTGACTTTTATATAAATTTTTCAGTCAATGGTACAACATTTCCATTTTTATTAGATACAGGCGCATCTTTGTGTGCAATTAAATATAAAAATGTCTTAGATTTGAATCTTACGGTATATAATGAAGACATAATTATCAATGGTCTCGGGGGCAAAGTCCAAGCAATAGGATACGTGTTTATGCAATTGAGTTGCGATGATTTAATTATTAATCACAAGTTTTATGTATTTGATACATTGCCAATTAGGTGCAGTGGTATAATAGGTCGAGACTTTTTAAGAAGGTTCAATTCTGTTTTAGATTTCGATAAAAATATTTTGACAATGCGTGATAGTTCTAATATACCAATTAATTTACCGATTAGAAATACATTTAATAATCAGTTAGAAGTATCGGCTAGATGCGAATCTATTCACTATGTTCAGACAGACTGCCAAGAAGATTGTGTAATTTTTTCAACAGAGATACAAGAGGGTATTTATTTGGCTAGTTCAATTGCTACTCCCATAAATGGCGTTGTACCTATTAAAATACTAAATACTACGGAAAATAGTGTTATTTTATCAAAATTAAATTTTAATATACATAAATTAAGTGATTATAATATTTGTTCTTTTAATAAAGTAGAAAATAAAGCAGATAGAGTAAAACAATTATTTTCTTATATGAATTTTTCTCATATGAATACTGAGGAAAAGACTTCTATCGAAAATTTATGCGCTAAGTACGCTGATATTTTTTATTTACCGGGAGATACATTAAAAACAACTAATATTTATACACACACTATATCTTTGAAACCAGAGACCACTCCAATATTTTCTAAGCAGTATAGATTACCTCAAGCCCAAAAACATGAAATTCAACAACAGATAGATAAAATGGTTGAAGAAGGCATAGCAGAACCAAGTCAAAGCGATTGGTCGAGTCCTGTGTTATTAGTACCGAAGAAAATAGACTCAACAGGTGCTAAAAAATGGCGATTGGTTATTGACTATCGGAAGTTAAATAACTGTATAGTAGATGACAAATATCCTTTACCGGATATCACTGAGATATTAGAGTCTTTGTCTGGAAGTGTTTATTTCAGTCATTTAGATTTACACCAAGGGTACTATAATGTAAACTTAGATGAAAATAGTCGAAAACTAACTGCATTTGGTTCTGGTCAATATCAAATGACTAGAATGCCAATGGGTTTAAAAACAAGCCCTAGTTCTTTCTCTCGCATGATGAATATTGCCTTAGCGGGTCTTAATTACGAAAAATGCTTAATTTATTTAGACGATCTTGTCTGTTTTGGACGGTCTTTATATATTCATAATAAAAATCTACAGGATATTTTTGAAAGGTTGCGTAAAGTTAATTTAAAATTAAACCCTTCAAAATGTGATTTCCTAAAGAAAGAAATTTTGTACTTGGGACATGTAATATCTAATAAAGGCATACAACCTGATCCGGCAAAAATTAATACAGTTAAAAATTATCCATATCCAAAAAATTGTGACGAAGTTAAGAGATTTGTAGCTTTTGTGAATTATTACCGAAAGTTTATACGAAATTTTGCGGAAATCGCACAACCTTTAAATTCACTTTGTAGAAAAAATGTATCATTTCATTGGGATCAAAAGTGTCAGCAGGCATTTGAAACACTTAGAGAGAAAATTATTTCTCCTCCCGTTTTACAATATCCCGATTTTTCGGAACAAAATGAATTTATTCTCGGGACTGACGCGTCTAATTATGCCATAGGATCCGTTTTAGCGAATAAAGATGGGCGTCCTGTTGCTTTTGCAAGTAGAACGCTAAACAAAGCCGAAAAGAACTACCCTGTAATTGAGAAAGAATTATTGGCAATAGTGTGGGCGGTTAAATATTTTCGTCCATATTTGTATGGCAGACATTTTAAAATTCGTACAGATCATAGACCCTTAATTTATCTTTTTAATATGAAAGATCCATCAAGTCGACTAATGAAATTCAGACTTGCTCTAGAAGAATACAATTTTACTATAGAATATGTAAAAGGTTGTAATAATAGTGTAGCAGACGCCTTGTCACGAATCTCGTTGAAAGAACTAAAAGAAATGCATGAGCATAACGTTAATGTTTTGACTCGTAGACAAGCCAAAAAACTTCAAGATTCTTCGGTTGATAATATAGCACCCTCAGATAATTGGCCTGATCAACCAAATGTCATAGGGACTCATATTAAACCGAAAGAATCAGTTGAATTAGTATTTATCGATTTGAGAACTTATAAAAGAATTAAGAAAGAAGGTATTATAAATTATGAAACTGAATTATTTTGTTACGTTAATAGTAAACGAACAATTTTTATTAAATATTTAGAATCTCAATCGCGAAGTACACGAGGTGAATTCGTGAGAGAACTAGATAAGTTATGTAAAGATATAAACGTTGAGGAAGTTTGTATAGTAAAAAATAAGGATAATGCAGAATTTATTCGTAAATTGTTAGAAGAAATAAAGAAAATGAAAGATAGGTCCGGACCACGATTATGTGTTATAAAAGATATAGAGCGAATAAATGATAAAGATGATAGACGCGTAATTTTGAATGACTTTCATCTCTTACCTAGTAGTGGCCATGCTGGTATGAGAAGAATGTCAAATAATATTAAAAAATATTATTATTGGCCTGGAATTGATAAAGATGTAAAGGATTTTGTAAAACGTTGTGATAAGTGCCAACGACAAAAACATTCAACTCCACATAAAGAGCCAATGAGTATTACAACAACAGCCAATTCAGCATTTGAAAAAGTATTTTTAGATCTAGTTGGACCCTTAGGAACTGATAATGATAACTTTTCATATATACTTACTTTACAATGTGAGCTCAGTAAATATATTGAAGCTTACCCTTTAGTTTCTAAAAGGACTGATGAGGTTGCAAGATCGCTTGTCAATAATTTTATCCTTAGATATGGAGTTCCCAAGGAGATAGCTTCTGACAGAGGTAAGGAATTTATATCATCTACATTCCAAGAAGTTTGTAAATTATTGCAAATTAAACAATTAAATTCTACTGCCTATCATCATCAAAGCATAGGAGCTTTAGAAGTATCTCATAAACACTTAAACTCTTTTCTTAGAATTCATACAGATAAGCACCCAGAGACTTGGAGCCACTGGCTTCCCTTTTGGTGTTTTGCATACAACACTTCAGTACATTCCGAAACGAAGTTTACACCTTATGAATTAGTATTTGGTAAGAGATGTATACTACCAAGTAACTTGTGTAAAGGCTTAGTGGAACCTATATATAATTACGAAAGTTATCCAAGTGAATTAAGATATCGTATACAGCTTTCACAGAAAGAAGCAAGAGATAACCTACTTAAAAGTAAATTCAATAGAAAAATAGGTTATGATAAATATACCAATCCTGTTACATATAAGGAAAATGATTTAGTATTAGTGAAAAATGAAGTAGGTTTAGGTAACAAACTAGAGGATTTATATTCAGGTCCTTATAAAGTTATTAGGGATATATCACCAAACGTAGAAATTATGAAGAATAATAAGTTAGACATAATTCATAAATAATTTGGAAAATCCAAAAGTGCACGCCTCATAATTTTTTTTAATAAATATTTATTAATTATTATTTTTGTTTATTTAATAACAATTAAACCACATCGAATCAGACCCTGAAAAATGAAAGGGTTCTATTCCTGAGCATACTCAAGCGTAAGAGAAAAAAAAAGACTCGATTAGTAAAATATTTCGGTCGCTATCGTGTTAACAAGAAAAAGGATCCGCACATACAGACACACGGACGTCCAAGACAGAACTTTTTTAAACTGTTTTTTAACTAGTTTAAATAACAAAAATGACATCAAAAATATCATGAACGTTAAAAATAGTGTTTTTTCTTAATATGTGTGTGTATGTATTATCTTACAAGTGCAATGTATGATACATAAAGACATTTTAAGTTTGAAAAATCAGATGTTTTGCGCGAAGTGACAGTAGTACCCACCTCAACGCTTCGCTTATGAGGCGTGCAAAATAGGACTAAGTTATATATTTCTTAATAAATATTAGTTATAATACTTTTATATTCGCATTTTCTTAGAATTGTATAACTGTAAACGCAATTGTAATCTTTTTATATGTTAAAAAAAAAACAAATGTAATTATGTTTTTTTTTTCTATTAGAAGGGAGGTGTAGTGTATAAGCATATCCTAATTGTTTCATCATCAATAATGTACACGTGTAACCCAATTATATCTATATTTAAGCAATACTAATACAAATAAAGAGGCAGTCTTAATCATGATCTCGTTGTTTTAATTCGTCTCCTAATACACGCCGTACAATCCCGCAGGCTTGCGGGATCGCGATTTTGATGCGGGATTGGATTCTCTACTTGCGAGGTTACCGCAAACAAATATGAGTCAATGTAAATTCAAGGATGGCCACCATATGTTATGATTCTGTGGTTTTGTCTCTGTAACGCTTCTAGGAATATTTGGTTACTTTGTAAAAGGTGTGTAAATCCTATATCTGATTCATTACTGAGAAGAATAAATTCGAAGTAAGGTTTAAATATATCCTTGACTATTGAACCATAGGCGTGAGGCTTCTTTCGTAAAACAACATATTGTTATGTTCTTTTTAAAGACGGCGCCAAATATTTTAATCTATAATCTATATGTATATTATATTATTTAAATATACCTGTATATTTGTATTTGAGTTTATATATTAACTAGCTTTCCGCCCGCGGCTTCGCCCGCGTTTTCAAAGAAAAACCCGTTCCCGTAAGATTTCCGGGATAAAACCTATCCTATGTCCTTTCTCGGGTATCAAAATATCTCCATACCAAATTTCATGCAAATTGGTTCAGTAGTTTAGGCGTGATTGAGTAACAGACAGACAGACAGAGTTACTTTCGCATTTATAATATTAGTAGGGATTTGGCACGCTCGGTAACGTAAATTATGGTTATGGTTATCAGCTTTGTGGTGTCGCGTCGTTATAATATGTATTATTTTCCTTCATTGTGAGTGTGAAATTGGTATCATAATGACGGCTTTTTGATGCTAAATTATGTGTTTTATATTCTTTCTTGTGGGTAAAGAATTCTAAAAAAGTCTAAAAGTTTGCACTCGGCTATGTGTTAGGTTGTTAGGGGTTTTTTTTCCAATAATGATTACTTGTTTGTTTTCTATGAGGCAATTAATGGATTTGTCATTCATATGTATAAGAGGCGAGCCATCAGCCAGCGAGAAAACGCTCACACACTGTATTATGTAATCTAGCGGAATTCGTGTTTTGTCGCTTTGGAATTCATATCACAAATAGTAAGTAGGTACATAGAGAGATGTTGGCAGAACGTGATACGATAAATTAACAATATTTCGTAAAGGGAAACCAGTTCCCATTGAACTGTGACGAGAATAAACTTGACTCAATATCATTACGAGCTGACCTTTGCGAGGTCGGCTGACATAATGTTATGTGTGCTGTAGCCTGTAGTAGTAGCTGTGCATATATAACATACTAGAGGTCCGCCCCGGCTTCGCCCGTGGTACATATTTCGCAATAAAAGGTAGCCTATGTCCTTTCTCGGGTATCAAAATATCTCCATACCAAATTTCATGCAAATTGGTTCAGTAGTTTAGGCGTGATTGAGTAACAGACAGACAGACAGAGTTACTTTCGCATTTATAATATTAGTATGGATTACGAATATACGAATTAATAATATCATTATAATGGTATTTTTTCGTAACACAAGGCTGTCATTTGGATTGTATAATCAATAGTGTACAGAGGAATTTGGCATTTTGATAAGCTTCTTAGCATATTTTCTGATTGTGTAGATTTACATTTTAGCAAATTAAAGCAAAAATATACCTATTATTATAAATATAGGCATTCTATTAATTTTCAATTCAATGCCCGAATTTATCGGCTCTTGTATAATATAAAAATAATTAAATGCTCATTTCACGGTCAATGTCTGTGTTAAATGTTAATTGATTGTTGATTGTTATGTAAGAACAGCGTGAATTATAATTGATCCATTGAAATTTTACATTTTTTAGCCCTAACCTTGCATTTTTTAGAGGACGCAATTTTGTTTTTTTGATGTGTAGGGGGGGTCAGTGTGAAGCTAAAACCAAGTTTGTGGGGTCGCCACCCTTGTCCCACGGCCGCCATCTTGAAAATAGCGGTTGAAATGGTATTTACGATATATCTCTTAAACTATTTAACTGATAAAAAAATATCGTTAACATTATTTGTTGCAAATTAAATTCTCTACAACTTTGGTGTAGTAACTTTTAGTCGTAGAACTATAAATAAAAAAGTTATAAGCGAAAATGTTCAGAAATTAGAGCCATTTATATTTTTCAATAAAACTTTTTTTTATCATTTTACGAAGAAATGATATCAGACCATTTTTGTAGATTGTTTTCGAGGAACAACTTTTATGTACAACATTTTTTCATAACGTCAATAACTAAGGTTTTACAGCGCTCTGAAGTTGTACTATTTTTTAGTACTCTTAACTATACATAATATATTGGCTATTGGCTCTTTTCTCATACTCCAGAACAATAGAAGCACACTGCAGAACATTTCAGACCTGCTTTTCGACGTAAAAAAAAGTCGCGCTTTCAGACTCTACCTCCTGGGTGGTGGGGAAAAGATTCAATAATTAATTATTAGTGATATTGCAAAATTAATTATTAAAAATATTATAATAACAAAAAAAACATTACTGATGACAAATTATTATTAGTACACACATAATATAAGTATACTGTATAGTTCAGAGTACTGGAAATTAGTACTCACTTCGGAGCGCTGTAAAACCTTAGCTATTTAATTAATGAAAAAATGTTGTATATAAAAGTTGTTCCTCGAAAAACAATCTACAAAAATGGTCAAATATCATTTCTACGTAAAATTATAAAAAAAAGTTTTATTGAGAAATATAAATATCTCTAATTTATGAACATTTTCGCTTATAACTTTTTTATTTATAGTTCTACGACAAAAAGTTGCAGGATCAAAGTTGTAGAGTATTTAATTTGCAACAAATAATGTAAACAAATTTTTTTTATCAAATAAATAGTTTAAGAGATATATCGTAAAAACCATATCAACCGCTATTTTCAAGATGGCGGCCGTGGGACAAGGGTGGCGACCCCACAAACTTGGTGATAGCTTCACACTGACCACCCCTACACATCAAAAAAATAAAATTGCGTCCTCTAAAAAATGCAACCCCAAATGTAACTTTTCAATGGACCAAATAACATAAGACTATTGTCGTAAAATAATATACAAATCAATCAATCTTCAACGGCCCACGAAATCGAAAGATATTTATGGTCTCATTGGGGATGGAACCCAGGTCTCATTAGGAGTTTATTTTTATCTCCACTAATTCAATGTTTTTATAATAAAAACCGCAAATTTCCAGTTTGTAGATGAGTAATGAATGGATATTTAAACAAAGGCAAACACATCATTCTTATTTATTTAAGACTGTTATTTATATATTTTAATTAGTTGACATCATTCATAGAACCATAACATCGTTTCTTTGAATTAATTATAATTATTATATTCATGCTAATACTGTATTTAAATCTCTATGCGATTACATTATGCAATGCATATTATATGTAGTTAGAGTTTTCAGGATTCTTGTGTGTAAGAATCCAGGAAGTTATATTATGTATATCACTACATAGAATAAAAAAGAGGCGCTTTCTCTGTCCCTATATAGGGACATAGGTCCCTATACTACGCAACGGATTTTGATGCGTTTTTTTTTTAAATAGATAGTGATTCTCAAGGAAGGTTTTAGTACATAATTTATAAAATTTAGATAAAGCGGGCGAAGCTGCGGGCGGAAAGCTAGTCATAACTCACAATATAAGTAGAAGATTACATTATATTATTGTCTATATATATTAATCTAAGAGTACTTCAGTGATGTTCAGGTAGGAAGTAAGTATGTACATATGTGGGAGAACCAATTTAAAAACAATCTAATACTTACTAGTGTATTTTTGTTATATGGTGTGGGTTTACTTACCTATATGTATTTGTACAAATATGTGTATAGAATAACTAAGAACGAAGGTTTAAATAATGATTTAAAATAGCTCTAGTTATTCATTTTCATTTTCAGCTACATACTACATAGTACAAGTTTCATATATTCATCACTAATAATTATTATTAGTGTACCTACAACTAATTCATAACTTCTCTTACGCACATCATTCATTCCTTAATGAATGCACATGTCTTGTATACCAAATTGGAATCACAATGGATGTGTATCACCGGAGACTCAGTCACTGGCTCGGAAGGTTATACGTGGTTATACCCTATATGGTGTCCCTATAGTGTATAGGTTATGTAATTATATCGTGATTTATGTCACCTTGCAGCGTGCAGCGAGGGTAACGAGTGCTGAGTGCATGGCTGCACGGTAATTGACTCGAATTTCAATGAATACTTATCCGAAATAGTAAGGTTGGGAAGTTGGTTTGGTTAATTCGGTGAATACCCATGAAGTTGGATTGTCTGGAAACGGTTTCTCTTTTTCACAAGACTTTAAAAGTTAGTTTACGATGCTCGAAACAAATTACAATTGATGGATTGAAAGGAAGTCAGGTCTACTTCCATTAATTTTAAAAATGTGTACCGACATAGACCATTTAAAATACATAATTAATTAATTATATAATTAAAATTACCTACTCAGTAGTAATGGAAAAAAATATTACAAGTAGAATCGCCTATCAGATGACCTAACTTAATTAAAAAGCTTTTCCTTGTTCGTTTACTGTTTACAAATCAATTATACCTAGGGATGTCACCAAAATTATCTAAAAATTTATTACTTGACATGACCTCGTGTGTGGGCATCTTAAAAATTGCTCACGATAGCCAAATATGTCTTAAAAACCATTTAGTGATATTAATTATAAAATAATAATGTATAAAGTAATAAACATAGTTTTTTATTAGGATTTACTGCGTTGCGTCACAATGGGACATTAAACACGAAAAGGCTTTCTCGTTTGTTGTGAATTATGACAAGTTTGAAGGTAGCCTCGCCCGTATCTCATATGAAATTAATTATCTACAGGGTTGGCAGTCATTACTTTTTAATATTTTTCAAAAAAATATATACCTAGTATAGTAATTTTTTGCTAAAATCATGAATCAATTTATTAATTTTTAATCCCTCTTATTAGTCATGTATCAATATTTAATATCTTTGAAATATTAAATACATTTATATTTAATTTTAATTTAAGTACATACTAGTCGTATGTATATGTTAAATCTCGAAAAACTACGTGTTTTTCTTTCATACTTACATTCAGTAACACGATTTTTTTAAATAATTATTTCCTAAGGATATTTTACATATTTGCCAACCCTAAAGACAACTAATGTGGCATATAAATCTTGAATATATTTTGCCTACACAATAAGTTAAGGTAGTCTTTGATCTTCTAGCGGCTATTGTCGCTTGACGGGCCTGTAAATTATATTATGAGACTATAATTTGCTAAGTGCAAGAATAGAATAGATATTGTAAAATATATGTAGACTTTACTAGCTTTCCGCCCGCGGCTGCGCCCGCGTTTTCAAAGAAAATCCCGCATAGTTCCCGTTCCCGTAGGATTTCCGGGATACAACCTATCCTATGTGTTAATCCAATTTACCCTCTATATGTGTGCTTAATTTCATTGTAATCGGTTCAGTAGTATTTGCGTGAAAGATTAACAAACACACACATACACATCCTCACAAACTTTCGCATTTATAATATTAGTAGGATTAGATAATATTATGAATGTTGAATGTCTGTGTGCTAATGGGATAGTGGTTAGAAGACCAATAGTGTGACAAAGGTACGAGGTTTGATGTAAGGAGATAAAGAAAAAGTGAAGTCATAGGGATTGCCGATAGTATTGAAATTTTTTAGATCACAGTTTAAGGTTTAAACATTGAAATTTCATAAATTACAATATCGGTGACGTAAATACACACATAAGATTACCTCCTACAAAAATCTGTTGAACGTGGCTATAGAAGTTTTCATTTCAAAAATCGTTTACAAGTGCAGCAATTAACCCATGTACACACTGCAATAGTCCTTGCTAGTTAAAAATTTCAAAGCAGTAATCCTATTTGAAAATAAACATTCACGGAACTTAACGGATTAAAATAGAAATCATTATAAGTGCTACTGTACCTTTTTCTGAAAATACTTCATTTTCTCAACAAATCGGTGAATGGCCTCATTAAAGCACTGGGCCATGCCAACCACTGTATCATTTTCTTTTATTTTTGTCTCGGACATTATTAGTTCTTAAAAGCCCACTCTGTCATTTTTCAACACTATACGACTATTTTTAAATAATCATGCAGGATGTAAATGGCTAAAATGGTTTCATAATATTTAAATGATTTTGTAAATTGTAAGTATCATAATAAACCTAGCTTCTTGTACTTCGTTATAAATGCTATCAAACTTCGTATAGATTATCCACGCCAATTAGTCTGTGGAGATTAAAAATGCAAAAGTTATATTTTTGCATTTTTTTTCCATTGAAGCTCCGCTCCCATTGGTCGTAAGGTGATGTTATAATATGTAAAGCCTTCCTCGACAGTTAAAAAAAATGTCTTCCGAGGAGCGACAAAATTTAAACAACATTTCCATCAACTTTCTCACCCAACTTTTAACATCACCCGTGTTTATCAACTGTTGCTAAAAAAATTACCATGAATACGAGGCTTTATAATACTTCAAACTTCAGCGCCATCTTATAAACTTTTCACAGACTAAAATTGACAGCGGCGCGTTTCCACAACACGGAGCTCCGTGTTCCACGTACGTTCTTAGTGTAATACTTCTCGACCAGATGGCGGTGTACTCAAACATTATTTTTAAACAACCTTTCCTAGTATATACTTTTCCAATACCGCAATGGATATTTATACACATCAATGTATGTTTTTGTATATGTTTACATGCAATAAAGTATAGCTAATTAGAAACCGCATAATCGGATCGATATCAGACGCATCCTGCGATGTCAAAAGTGCATTGACCAGTGCAGTACAAGGTGGAAAAACTGGGATAATTTGCGCACCTATGCCACCCTATGCCTAAGTAATAAATTCAATAAATTATATGCTTCATTGTAATGGTTCACGGTGAACCATTCGCCGGAAAAACAGGACCCTTCACCTATTTTTCTGCCTTATCCTATTGAAAGAAGTTTCACCTGGTTTTCTGTTTTAATATCGTATTAATAGCTCTTTAGTGGTGTAAAATATTCGACATTGACCGTCAGTTTTAGTAAGGCAATAAACAAAACATGCGGTGTGTGGATTCATAGTGATCCTAAATAGTCTGGAACGTACGTTCAGTGTTATAACGGTTTTCAAGAGGAATGTTCGATTGAAATAGTCCAGATCGATCATTTTAATGTTCGAGAAAATGGCAGGTATGAATTTTCTTTTAATATTTATTTTTATGAAAATTAGAAATTATTTTCGTATGAAATAAATAAATACATTTAAATTTAATGTGGGTACTTTAATAGACGCTTTCTGTTAATTAAAGATAAATAAATAAGAACAGTCGAGCCATAACAAAAGCGTTCTAAGTGAAGAACAACCAAGTTCAAATAGGTAATAGAAAATTATTTTTTGCCAAAATAATAAAATATAGGTATATTTAAGTAAGTATACAAATTTGGTGTTTCATTAGCGCTCAAAATTAGTCTATGTAAACAAACCAAAATCGGATGGAGGTACGAAACTATAGATCCATGATTAATGTTGCTAACATCTATCAAGGTGAGAGGAAATTAGCGGCAATTAATTGTTATTAGTGTTGTTATTTTGAAAAATGTGTGTATCGATAAAGGTATTTATTTACATAAACTATTTTCTGGATTTAGAAATGTCAATGATGACTAAAGAATAGTGAATGAGAATTACCTGTATTATAAATTATAATTAAAGATTTCATTTGTTTTAATCAAATAATACATAAATGGTTTTTAAAACTTATTGAAATGACTTACTTGTCTACATGTAGAGTTTATTATAGGTAGGTACTGTATTTAATTTAAAAGTAAACAAATATAGTATACCTAATAATATAATACAAAGAAAGTACAAAATAAACAAAAGTATATTCTTTGCTCGACTTGGCGGATAAAAATCAATCTCTGCCTGCCTATATCAAAACTCCATATTTAGAGAAAAATAATACAGATTTAAACGTTTTTGGAGAAGTATCTTAATGCGTAAGTTTTATTGTTGGATGCTTTTACCCTTTCCATGAAAAGATAATTTTAAATTGGTTTTAACTAGGGATGTAAAGATACATGATTTTGCCGATACGATACCGATACCGATATTTGTAATCAAATATCGGCGATACCGATACCGATACCGATATCGATGGCTTGGTAGAAAAATAAATAGTGAATTATGCATAAAAGTTACCAACATTTAACAGAGACTCAACTGTAAATCGTATTCTTTTAAATATTAATGCCAAATCAAAAAACAAGAAAACCATTTATTTTAGTATTATTATTTTGCAAAGTTAGTTAAAGTTAAGTTATACACATACAATCAGTTCCTAATTAAAGTTTACTATTGGTAGTTTTTTCAAAAAACAAAGTGCGCACGCGCGGGCGGCCTTTCGCATCGTTCATTGGGCGCGGTTTTTTGAATTGTTTGATATCGGTATCGGTTGTTTTATAATCGGCGATACCGATATATCGGCTTGCCGATTATATCGGCCGATATATCGGTATCGGTATCGGTATCGTTACATCCCTAGTTTTAACCATAACGTTCATTAATTTTATGCGCGTCTCTGCTCTACAAGTTTATAGTGCTTTTTAATGATGATACCTTATGGCTTATATAAAGGTGATAATATTCTGTTAGTTTATTTGTAAATGTAACATTTTATAGCGTTTTAACTGATCCACTAAAACATGTCCATATTAATAATTTTAATTTTTTCACACTTATGGAAAAAAATACAAGACTTTCTTTAACCGAAAGCTTTTATTCAATCTTAAGAAAGCACTAAGCATACATAATTTCATTTCCTCGATAAATGGGCTACCTAACACCGAAAGAATTTTTCAAATCGGACCAGTAGTTCCCGAGATTAGCGCGTTCAAACAAGCTTTATTATATTGTATATAGATTACATCCTGTATGCGCATTGAGTATATTTATCAAGCTTTTTTGATCTGATTTATTTCTCCATATTATATGTTTTGTGATAGGTCAATGTTCTTAATGATGATGGCGGCAATATTTTTGTTCAAACGCGAAGCTTACCAAAAATGGAGTCGCCCACGGTTTTAGTCTTCGCATCTATTAATTACATTTTGTCGTTACCCACCAATCACTATGTTAACCTTGTTTTAATTAAATGCTATAATTAGTACACCATGATACCTACGCTTTTCCGATTAAATTTGGGACAGTATAAATATGTTAGGAAGAAACGGACGTATACCTTCATTTCATGCAGAGTTGCAGAATTCCGTATTGTGAAAATATCTGAAATATCCCATGCCAAATATTTTTCAAATTTTTATTTTTAATAGCATCGAAAAGTTTATTATGTAAGTAATACATCTATGGAATAGTGATATCAGTCCGATATTTTCATTTTTTTTTTATAATTATGTTCATATCTATAATATAAAAATGAATCCCAAAATGTGTTGGTAAGCGCATAACTTGAGAACGGCTGAACCGATTTCGATAATTCTTTTTTTATTATATTCCTTGAAGTACGAGGATGGTTCTTATGTAGAAAAAAGGGTAAATATGTACCACGGGCGAAGCCGGGGCGGACCGCTAGTAACTTATATTTATGATTGCTCTTGGTCTTGAGATATCGATCAAGCAATTATATTATTTAAAATGATCATGTGCGGTCACAATGGACTCGTGTTTGAATTCCACAGAGTATATAATTACGAATGTCGTATGCTATTTAATAGGTACCATTTGTCTTAACGCTCTGTTGGCCAGGGAGCGGCAGTGACCACGATTCGCTACGCTTTAGTTTTCGTCATTGTCATTTGAGGCCTTTGTTTCGCATTTTGGATAAGCCCTTTATAATCTCTTATGGAATATAGGCATTTATGTCGAGCATTGTTAGATTATCATTACGTAGTATAAAACAAAGTCGCCATTTCTGTCCCTATGTCCCCATGTATGCTTAAACCTTTAAAACTAGGTACGCAACGGATTTTGATGCGGATTTTTTAAAAGATAGAGTGATTCAAGAGGATGGTATTGGCGGATAGCTAGTATAGCATAAAGTAACTTACACTTATGATAATTCTTTATTTTTGAAATATTTCAATGTTATACAGTAAAGACCGTTTGCGATGTGTGTGATCGTTAAAATAATGCTAATGCTTTTCTGTTTCTTTCATCAGTATAGAGATTTTTTCCCATTGCAAATAGGAAACGAAACGGTATCAACACAGGCACCGGCCGCGTCCCGTATTGCCATTCCCGGCCTTCGCAGAACTGCTCCGAGATCCGCTAGTCTATGACCTTCCCGGGACTTACTAGTTGCCGATACGATTATCGCCCACACGGCCCCATTAGCTGCCACAATGTATCGGAGATCACGGCGACCCACAGAATGGTGCGCCTAGATTCAGCGTCCGAGCCTCGTCAGTTGCAGCCTCGACAGCCATTCGGTAACGTCTCCGCGCGTTGTGTCTTTTGGACATTTTAATTACCTCACGAGAATAATTTAAAGCTTTGTATACACTGCCTACTTTGTATGCATTGCGTTCTTACTTTATCGCGCTCGTAAGTGGCAACTCAAATTTCGCGCCAAAATGTGTTCACGTTCGAAAGTGCCAGTACGTTCGTAGATAAAACATAATTTTGAATTTCGAGTCGGAAATAGAATGAAGTGTATCGAATGTGAGTGTTGTCGCGGTCAACTTGAAACGATTGGCAACGGCCGGTGTGATAGATGTGAAACGAATTGGGCAATTTGTGTTCGTTAGCGTGGCCACACTGCGAGCTGGATACGTCCTTTTGTGGAAATTGTATTTGGAACGAGTGAAAAGCTCGCGAAATGTTGCTCGGAAAAAATATTACGCGATCAGTTGAAACCTTGTTGGTCCACATTGCCAACCCTCTTGACCTATTCCCGTCTAGGAGGCTTTTTATAGGAACATTGGTGTTAGTTTTTTACTTTGAGATTTGAGTGTTTTGATTGCTTCATTGGGTCTTTATGTAAGCAACGTTTGACGTTGTTCCCTCAAATGTCGACAGATAATAAAAAGGCATTGAATCTGCTTGGCGCCACGGGACGCCTCGATTACGCGGTTGTAAACAAAATTAGGACGTAGCGTAAATACCAAGAGAAGTGTTGGCATTCGCTTTAACTTTCAACACTTGTAGGGAAAAGAGGTCAAATTTTTACATGCAAAGGGGATTTACGTGAGCCTGTTGTGTTTTGAAGTGGCAAGATTTATAGAGCGTTTGGCCTTTTGTATTAAGTATCTGACGGTAATTCATAATCGATATAAATATTATATTGTCTGTGAAAAACTTATTACCAAAATTTACGATTGTACGTATGTATAATATGATACGAGCCCGTCATAATTTGGAGATAAAAGCGAAATGGCCTGCGTTAATTTGCCAAATAAAATTAAGTTTCGTTCATTATGAAACTTTATTACACTTTAATAATGACTAATAAACGTTGCTAATAAATCTGTGTAGATGTTTTTTTATTGTAATAAAGTATAATAAGCATAGCTAGGTAAGTACAATCGTGTCAAGATTTAGTTGTATAAAATGTACAGACAACAATTATTGTCGTAATAAATGCTGCTCATATCATTTACATTACATAGTCACAAAACCATAGTTTAACAGTAATACAATATCAATGTAACATTCAATCGTATATTGTTTCTATCTAGTCTCTCAATTAACAAGTTAATAACAACGTTACAATACCTAAATCTACACGCAACAGTCTACACTAATATTATAAGGGTATCATTTAAGCTATCACCAATTTAATTAGTTTTGTGTTTCTTAAATAATAGGGTTTGTCCTCAAAATAGTAGATCTGTCACCAAAATGTAGTCACCAAACAATGCAAAATCAGTTCCACAATAAATCACCTAAAATCCTGAGATATAAGGTCTAGTACCAAATAAATGATTTTGTATGTATTATAATAGGTGTGTCCTAATAAGTATTTAAGCAAACTAATTTAAAGAGATCACCAATAAATCATATTATGTTACTAGAAAATTGCATTAAGTTCAAATAAAAAATTAGGGTTGTCATCATCGTTTCAACCAAAAGATTCTGCTACTTAACTACTTTAACTAGACTCCCAAGGTTCTAAATTTCCACTGGTAGTATAAATTATATTTAAATAAAATTTTTAGCAGAGTAGTAAATAAAACAAAGTCAAAATAATCAATATTTATTCTTAAAAATAATAACCACTGAATAATCAGCTCTGGTTTAATAGCTGGCTTATGGCTAGCATAATTGTAGATAAAACACTTAATTAAAGTTAAAATAATCAATTTTTAAAGTGCGCCAATTTGTCTCCGCCCCTTTGATCATTTTTTCTTTAAAATTATAAATTGATGTATTAAATTGGTAACGAATACTATTAATTTAATATCTGAACGAAATAAAATGTTACTACTGTATTGGTGACAAAATATCAAATAAAAAGGAGTCGCAGTCAGGGATCGTTAATCGATTTATTTGGTGACAGATCTACCATTCTGAGCACAGAGCTATTATATAAGTAACAAAACTGTTATTATAAGAACGAAGTTTATATTCATGTAATGCAATATAATTTTATTGGTTATCGATCTCTTATTTTACACATATATTAACATTAATTTGATAATTCATACCTGGGAACAATTTTTGTTTATCTGAGAACGAAAATATTTCGTGGTGATAGATCTATTTATTTGGTGATACAACTTGATGACAAATATAAATTTTGGTGATAGAAAATATAGTTCCCATATTATAAAGAGGATCAAATATTTGTTGGTAGTTTTTTTTGGTTAGTTTGTATTGAATAGGCTCCAAAAGTACTCGACCGATTTTAAATGATCTTTGCACTAATTATTATTATTGAGGACGAAATATAGACAACACAACTTGGACCTCTTCAAAGCTAGGGTGAATAGGCTCCTTCTAGGCAGACGTGCAACCAAGTAGGCCACATCGCCGCTTCCCATCAGGTGGGATTGTGGCTAAACCTCTTCCTATTGCTCATTAAAAAAAAGGCTATGTTTTGTTGATCAGACTGGGCGGCTAGTTCAATATAATATTGCATATAATATACTGAGCTTTTTCTACGATATGTCGTCACATGTACATTTGTTTACATTATATGTAGTACTAATGTTTAACTAAAATTGTACACAATTTGTCATGTTCATTGACTATATTACTCATACATATTGAATACTACCGGTATGTCTGCAACGGCCTTCTCGCTATGGTGCGAAATTTTAACATGTACCGATTATCTATATACATTGACAGATTAATGTTTTATTCATATGTATATGTACATACCTAATTCATGGCTGTTTAATGTTGCGATAATATTTTTAAACAGCTCAACTTGCTAAAATAGTTTACAAATTACAACTAGCTTCCTAAAGTGACTAAAAATTACGTAGTGATTTATGTTGAGGAAAGTAAAAATACGTTCTTATATGTCTGGCTCATAATGTCTTGCACTTATAAAAATCATAATATTAAAAATTAAAATTAAACGATAATCTTACTCTGCATAAGACTAAAAAAGATGCATGTCAAGTCTGTTCACCAATAATTAAAATTGGCACACGGTTTTGGATAGTATTCGATTTGCAGTATGCTATATATACCCTTTGTTCTCACGAGAAATTCAATAGCATATACTTATAGTAATAATTTACAAGTATCAGGATAGTATTCGATTTGCAGTATGCTAGTATGTTATGCCCTTTGTTCTCACGAGAACTACAATAGTAATATAATATCATATACTTATAGTAATTATTTATAAGCATTAGAAAATAATACAAATAGTAGATACATTAAAGAGAGTATTAGAATCAGTGGGAATGCGGTTAGGAGACCAATGTAAGTGCACACTTGCACACATAATTGTACTTGTGACACGAGTGAGATAGCAAAACAAACAGCTATATTATAAGTACATATATGTAATTATTTTCCATGTGATATACGTAAGAATTATCTTTGTTTGGCCTTAATAACGCGAGCAATTATATACTTGTACAATTATTTGTTTCTTATGTTATACATGTCGTTCTGTGACAGTAATAACATATGCATTTACTCTATTAATATGTAATCCTTACTATCCTTACTAATATTATAAATGCGAAAGTAACTCTGTCTGTTTGTCTGTTACTCAATCACGCCTTAACTACTGAACCAATTTGCATGAAATTTGGTATAGAGATATTTTGATATCCGAGAAAGGACATAGGCTACTTTTTATCCCGGGAAATAGGATAGGTTTTACACCGGAAATCCCACGGGAACGGGAACTATGCGGGTTTTTCTTTGACTGCGCGGGCGAAGCTGCGGGTGGAAAGCTAGTGTATAATATAACTGTAAATTCTTACCTTTATTTATTTATTTATTTATCTAATTGATGTTTATTTTTGTCATATTATCGAGGTTATGAGCTAAAGATTTTAAACCTCCGACTTACCCTTGACGACAAAATGGAGTGTAATCAGTTTAAGCTCAACCGATAAACTAATTTATTGTAATTTAATAAATAGTCTAGACTCCAGTTTATCGATATACCTACCTACATACTTAGTTCTTTTTTATAAAGAAACTGAAGCAGTTGTCTATCAGATGATAAACTATTTCTTTAGCTAAGCAGAAATTAAGTTCTACTGAAAACTCACTTACAAGTTTGGTTTCTACCATGAACTTTCATGATTTTTATTCATTTCTTTTTTTATGTAGACATTCAGATTTAACACATTCATCACTTTAATGTGCAAATTACTTACTCAAAGAAAGTATAAGAAGAACTTGCGTAGCTGTGATAACTTTAAACTGTGCCACAGGTACTAGCTCATATTATACACATAAGCCGTAGCAACCTTTTTAATTTCATATTATAATATTTTAAATATTTTTCTATTAACTTTTACATAACTTCCTCACGGTCAATATTATACAATACACATAATCGCTTGTACATGAGTGGCCTTGATTTATTCCTCCCACTCTAGGGCACCTACGACATAATGTCTGCCATAAAAAGCTGATTTAATTGTAATATGGCCTTTTAAAATCGCGATAATGATATTAATATTAGGGTTATTTTATAGACAAGTAGAACGACGTAGAGATGTGTATAAAAATAAAATAAAAAAGTATAAGTGTTGCTAAGGCATTTTCTTAAGATTATTTTGTTACTTGATTCAAAGTTTAAATATATCGCCAGTTTTTCACCTTTAGTTATTGTTTTTGAGTGATCTTGTCCAACATTTTGAAAAACTTTAAAGATTATTCTTTGAATAATAATTAATAACTTATAAGAACCTTAAAACCCACGAAAAGCAAATCCGCCTTTGTAAAAATTCATTAAAACGTATAGTTCTATTGTTTTGTCCAACAATAGGAAATTAGCAACATAATGAGACACGTGTTGTATGTTTAAATAAAACATAACTAAAATATATACTCGCTTCACTAGAAACAGGTTAATTACGTTTGCCAAGACCATGTGATGTTTGGTCGTAGGGCGACGCCCGCCCACAGACGACGTTAGCGTAGAGCCAACGCTATTATGTATTCCATAGCTTATGTAACGTTGTGTACGCAGGTATTCACGTGTAAACAGGAAATCGTTTTAATTAGCACTCTATTGTCCGGCTTGTCTGTACTATTTGCTTGTACAGGGTATTAATTAACGATGCTTTTGTTTTTGAAATGAAAGAAGTCTAGCTAGATAGAGATTTGGTCTATTTAATTATCAGTTTTACAACTGAACTACAACTTACGTTTTGCCACGAAGAAGTACTTTTTAATTCGTAGGTGAAACAAAAATCAATGAAATGCGCTAATGCATACGTGATACGATTTTGGGACGATAATTTCGCATTTAGTTTTGACCTGATTTCCATTGATGAAATCAACGTGGACAGGTTGATGATGCGAGTTGACAGTGTTATGAAATAGAGCGTCGAAAAGCAACAACCTGACGGGAATAGCATACGTATCGTCGCCAGCTCAGCAGTGTGACCGCACTATCATCCGGCATCGCTCGCCGATAACCCATAGAGTCGCAGACCGAAATAACCAGTCAATCCTCAGCCGCAGTCGATATACGACTGTCGACGTATTCACCTCGTTGCGTCTTATATAGTCCACCTCTGAGGGATGGCTTCTGTGCGTACGCGTTCCGCTTCCCCCAAGTCGGTCTCGTTCTCCCCCGTGCTCGAGCGGAAGTACAGTGCCGAAAGGGGACCCTCCTACCCCCCAGAGCTGAGCCCGAACGAATGGAGGAAGTACTTCAACGACTTCAGCTCATATCTAGGTGAGTAGAACGGGAGTGACGTGCGAATGATTCACATGCTTTTATTGAACGACCTTGTGCTATATCAGATTCGTTGTTGGAGCGTTTCGGGAGTCGCTGTAAACAAACTTCGCTCAATACCAACTTATGAGTTCGGTTTCTTAATCACTTTCTCGATTACTTAAGATTTTATGAACATCTTAATGTATTTTACCAGATTTAGCTGCAGTATGATTAAATACAATTTCTTACAATATTCAAGTGACAACAACAATACATAAAGACGTTATAAGTTGACTTGCCGAGGATAGATAACAATCTATTGTAGTCATCTCATCTCACTTGATACTATGCATTTAAATTAACTTACGAATGTGCTCATTCATGATCACGCCTTGCAAAAACGTTATTATTTCATAATGAACCTCGTATTGTTGTATGCTACATGGCACAAAGCAAATAATAGATAAAATTAAAGGCGCGATCATTGTCTAAAATTAGAAGCATTACAATTTATATTTAAACATTTCTTGATGAAGGCAGTGTCAATTTGCAGATAACCTTGCGGTTCCGTATGCACGCTTGAATGTTTTGCTACCGCGATATAATTTAGGAATATTTACAATTTACAATGTATTTATGTACTTCACTTGTTTTTCGCTCCTATAGGTAAATATTCTCGTGGGTATAAGACGTTTTACCGCGGTAAAAATTAGCCTTTACCTATCTCTCTGGCCTATCTTTAGATACAAAAAGACACAAACGAATAAACAAACTTACTTTCGCATTTACTAAATTTTCCCCCTCGGCTTTACTGCTGTAAGAAATACTCCTTTTATTATGTAGCTTCCGTAGTGCAAGAAATACAAACAAACAAACACATTTTCGCATTCATTATACATATTTGCAAGAATAGTAAGGATTTATCATAGTAATGTTAGGGTAGAAGCCCTCGCCCTTCCCTGACGACGCTGAATGTGTTTATCAACTAAATTTTTTGAATGTTTTTCCAATAAAGATCTCCATAAGAAATAGTTACTGTATTGAAAAAATGTTGAGGTCGAATATTGTTTCTTTAAAATATTACAAAAATAAATAAGTTGTATAAAAAAAAGACGTGTGCCACTCGGGGACTGCCGCGGTAAAGCTATTGCATGCTATGCCTTCAAGCCACACCTCCGCGCCCGTCGGAGTGGGGAGCGTGAGGTTTTTCGTTACTAAATTTCTGGATTCGGTCCCCGCGCTCAAGGCCCGCGATAGAAGCTATGCAATAGCTTAACAGTTATGAAAAACTTATGTTTAGGGTGTGGTATTAGTTATTAATTATTATCCCGGATGGGTTGTGGTTGCAGTAATGGTACCTATAGGTACACCTCCACTCCCAAGTTAATATCGACTGCACTACCCGTACAGTCTGTACACAAAGTACCTACCTACATTTAATTAACGGTTGCTGTAATATGTTGCTGAGTTATTTTAGCTTCCTCGTTAAAATTAATAAAAATAATAATTCCAAGTTCTTTTAATAAAATTATTTAAGAGCCCTTATTAGGTGAAAACGGCAAAATGGACTGTTATCAAGGTTATCTATGAGTTATAATTGAAAATATCGAAGTTTTTTCGCACTGAAATTTCTAATATGTATTACAGAACGTATGTGTGATGGCTGTTTCCAAAACACGATTGGAAAAAATTTGTTCGATAAAAAAAATCCTGAAGTTACCTCTAAAATATCATAGGTATAAATGCTCATTTCAACGTATTTACCTTCTCGATTTCGTGACTGTTTTAGATTTAGAAAATACTAAATATTTTCATTCACTTTTTGATAAAAATGTGAATGGCGCTTACGATTTTTAGTTTCGAGGACGTTGATTCCATACTAAACGCGGACCCCCTCACCCCTCGACCCTCACCTAAGGCGCGAATAGCTGAATTTTCGCTGACCAAAAACCCTTGGAATAAAAACTCTCACAAATCTAATTATTTATAACTAAATTTATGACGTATTTTCGTATTCTTTTTTTTCCATCATATTTTTGATAATCATCAGCCCCGCATAGTTCTTTCGTATGAAAATTGAAAAAGCACCCTTAGAATATTTTTTGTAGTTGTTTGAGAACATCAAATCAGCATCATATTAGAGCGCAAATTATACGATGAGATATTCTGCTCATGAAATACCAGCAGGGGCATTTTTCCTGAATAGCAACGAAACTAAGCTTAATTTCTACCTTCCACTTATGCTATCACTATGCTCTTGTTGTGAAGTGAAGGGCCAATTTATGACTGCTTTCAAAGTGTCATTAAGCTATAGGAAATTCCCTAAAAAAATATCAGCGAGCGAAACGACCCCTCTTCTACTCGACGATCTCTGCATTTTGGCACCCTTTACTGATAAACTACCATACTTTCAGGTTTTCGTCTTTACATAGCCTATTTTATTTATGCCTAAATGTGATTTGTGTATAAAAACTGCATCTGGCGTCAAATTAAGATTCACGGTCCCAACAATGTTTAGCTTATAAAGATACTAACAATTTTTGAAAAATTCAATATTAAGTTCAGTTAATTATATTTTACATTGTATTAAAAATATCACTTGCATTGTAAATAGAAAAAAAGTGCGCCTATATGCACAAGACGAATTCCGCGAGGCAAGCGTCATCCGATGACGCCTCCTCATTATCAAAGCGGCGTCAGCGCGTCCATTCATGGACTAGCGCTATAGAGCGATTTAAGCGCTTTCAATTTCTTTTTTTTTTTGTATGTACTTTAAAAATAGAACGTTTTGTCAGCCAGTATCGTAAAAGAAAAAAAAACTTAGAACAAGAAGGTTTTCCTGTAATTATCCTTTATATTCCTTTAGTTACCTATACCTTGAAGACTTCTCCGAACTGTAGAAAGTCCGCAAATCAGACAACAAAATCGCATTACCGTCTAACAGTTGGATTAATTTAAGCGATTTTGAGTACGAGGTGTCGCGGTTATGTGAACAATGTGTTCTAAGCGATTTTTGCGGTCCGCGCTCGAAGGTGGTGAATCAGTACCGCATTAGGCTATATGAGAGTCACTCGCGTTTTTTGTTAAAGGTTATATCCGTTAATACGGCCCGCGCGATACATTTGTTTACATACAACAGCTATATGATAATAAGTGAACGTTACACGTTTTTTCCTAAGTGAAAATGTCAAGAGCGCATTACTCAGTGAACGACGATGTGTACGGGAAAATATTAAAAACACATGCAAATTTAGAACCGCAAACGGATTATGCAGAAGTTTTCGAGGCGTGCGAAGGATTGGGTAACCTTTCTGTTTATTATAGCCCTTTCTCTGTTAAGGTTGATGTTCCGACCGTCCCTCCATACATTTTTGATTACCTCTAAACACTTAACACAGACACTATTTCTTTAAAACTAATCATTTTATCACTTCTCTATAATGAAATGTGTGCGCGTTCGACCTTTTTAATCAATAATTTACAATATTTACTTAGAAAAACAACAGTAAAATACCGGAAAAATTTGACACTTCTACAGTAGTGTGCGTGACTTTTGCCAAGCGAAACACGACATAAAGCACGACATCTAGCGCATAGACTATATACTTATTACAGATCTAGCGCGTCAATGTCTAAACGAAAGGCGATGTTTAGACATTGACGCGCTAGATGTCGTGCATTCGCGTTCGTTATCTTATGCATAATGAGCATAATTCTAATAAATCAAAGTTCTGTGTAAAAATTGAGTAATTTCATTTCCAATCGTTCAAAGAAAATAACAATAAAATAAAATAAAACTAATGACCTTAGAAACTATGTTTTTTTTTATTTATTACTCATTATTGTTCGTCCGTCGTAGGTCTGTAAACTGTATTGTACACTGAAGGTAAATGGTACTGTAGGTACTTTAGTTCGGCGTCGTCGCTCGTCGGCTTGATATAAAATTACATTCTTGATTTCATTGACACGCGCTATGATTTGCGCGCGGAATTTCTTGTGTTGTGAATTTATTTTTGTATGCTATGCATTTTAATTGATTCAAATTGCAATGTTTCTCTAGTATGCATTTGAGACTATATTGTAAATTGTAATAATTGATCGTGGGTATAGTAATTAATTAAACACTTGACCGTAATTTGAAGCTTACTTCATTGAGAAGGTACCTAGCTTTTTCCGCCTATTTTTCCCTCTCTTTCCGTTGTATGTATGCTATCTCTCTCGCACACCTCTCCACCAGGTGGCGGGGCGCACGATAATGTCGGGCGCTGGATGTTTTTCATTGGCGTCTAGCTTCCGCCGCGAGAAGGTTGTCTACAAGACTACAACCTTGGTGCTATTAAGTATTAAGTATTGCTTAAAGCAAGTGCTAAAAGTGTTAAAAAGTGTATCCCGTCGGATCGGTACAGTGAGTTATTTTTACATCTATTCTAATAATATTTTACTTAAAAATGAGTAAAAATCTTTAAAGTCAACGGTATAATCGTTGGACTTTATTTAAAATGCTGAGGTTTTTAATGAATCCTTCAGCAATAGTTTATTTTTGAATACGCTTAAATACTTAATAGCATGAATAAAGATATTTAAAATTAACGATACAACCGTTACATTTTACTTGAAATAGTAACTTTTCTTTTGAAATATTTCATTATGCAATATGTAGTATGTACTAATTAATATTTGAATTTTTAATACTGTGAGTAAAGCTATTTTAACGGTGTTACCGTTCGGCTTTACTCGAATCGTTAATATTACTTTTGTGATTATTTGATATTACTAGATATATCAAATACCCTCTCTTGTATATAGATATTTTTAATATTTTATTTCATTTTTAATAATGTGTTTTTATTACAAGGGTACAAGTGAATTTTTCGTGGAAAAATTACAATTAATACTTAGTATGGATATGAGCCAACTCAAAGCTTTACAGGCATACAATCCATTGCTACGACTTTATTACATTGTCGTTATCGCTAGGAACGGTTCGGAATTCCTATCATAGTTTATTACTAAAAATTATCGAACGAGATGAGTCAGCTCCAAGAAGTCACGACATGTCAGAACATGTTGTGATATTATTTTATAAATCGTACGGGAGTTACCGGAATAATGATGGAATTCGCTCATGTATAGTAGATACGTACCATGAATGTTCCACACATTCAAAACTATCCCCGTAGTCTATACGTGTCCTTTTATGAGTATTATTCTGATCCGTTTTTATGTGAAAATAGACATATTACACACGGCTAATTTGATTGAAAATTACGTTTCCTATGTTCAAATGATGCAACTTTTTTGTTGAAACGAGTAAGTACCAAAAATTTTACAATTAAATTCTTTGGTTTACTGAACTTGTGCTGAAAGGGTTATCGTATAATAATTATCGAGATATCTTAATATAAATTCGATTTAGATACACTTATTTCAAATGATTTACAATTCACTTCTAACGTTTTAGAATAATATTATAAACTTGTACACCTTGACAAAAAGTACAAAATTGCGGGTGAGTGGAGATTATTTTGTGCAATTAAATATAACGTCCTACGACGGTATGGTTGCGTTCGTAAGGAATGTTAACGGATATAAAGCAACTAAATGTTACATCGATTGCATGAACAAAAATAAATATGAATCGAAGTTCATTTTAAAATTTAGTGAATTGATTTGAATTATGAATTTATTAAATGTCGCTAACATTGGAAAATAAGTTAAAGGACCTTGTTAATTGCTATATTATTTAAATGATTATTTACTGCTATTTTTATATTAGCACTAAGGTGTATTCTTGCTCGAAGCAGAATACATGAATGTGGCCACTACTCCTCGCAGGGGTTAGCCAGGTCAAATTCACCCTCGCAGGGTGTCTCTTAAGCATTTTTTGGCAGGCCCTACTTATTTCTAGTTACAAACATCCCTCGCGCAGCTGTCGCTCGCAGGGAAATGGTGCAAATATATATCGGCCCTCGCGGGGCTTTGATTACAATCGTCCCTCACGGAAAAGATGGTGCGAATATATATCAGCCCTCGCGGGGCTTTGATTACAGCCGTCCCTCATGGAGAAATGGTGCAAATATATATCAGCCCTCGCGGGGCTTTGATTACAACAGTACCTCACGGAGACATGGTGCAAATATATATCAGCCTTCGTGGGGCTTTGATAACAACCGTCCCCACGGGGAAATGGTGCAAATATATATCAGCCCTCGCGGGGCTTTAATGGCGATTGGTGCAAATATACAAAGGATTGATCATTAAAATGATCATAGATATTTGCTTTTGTCAACGAGGACCCACGAAAGAAGTTTTGGATATGACCGTATCGGATCTTCACTCTTCTAAGGTAGGTAGAAAAAGGTTTTGAAATCTACTTCACAGTGGGCAGTATAGTAAATGACCTAATAAATACAATAAAGGTTAGATACGTCAAATAATGGGCGCATGAAATTGATACTTCGTATCCTAAAAGTTTACGCTTCAGGAATCAGGAAACCACCATTGGTTTACCAATTATGGAAATTGGAAATGAACAAATTGTATTTACCAATGCAAAGCCTAATCGCAACAAAGGAAGGCGAGTCGGATCAAATATCATCTCGCAGATGATTTGTGGCGGTGGTTTCGAGGATTGTCACCAAGCCTTGTGTCAACGGTATGTTTGGTATCGTAATTAAATGGCACTAGCCGACCAATTTTCATATACAAACATCGGAAGAGATTTTTTATTCGCAAAGCGATTGAATGTAACAAATGACGATTGATTACGTATAGTTGACCTCTCATAGGCCTATTTTAGTTGCCCGGTCTTGTAGGCAATTTATTTGACTCGTTTTTCAACCCATTTGACCTCATTATTGCACCCATGAGATTTTTCTTCAGGGCTCAAACAATAAATCGCTGAGGGATTAGGATAATCGTTTGTTAGACAAGTTTTTTTTTGTCATCCCACCAGGATTATTATATTGTATAATAAAGTTATATACAACTATTAACGTAAAACGTTTAAGTACTCAACGAATGCTGAGAATACTGACTGTTGAGTTACATAGGATAGAGGATAAATAACGGAAAGTCAATCTTTCCAAACAAAAGCCTCTTATTATTAGATATTACTTGGAACCCCTACCCTTAACGAGAAAGCTCTGCCAAATGACTTCTCATTTCTTTGCTTTGAGGGGGGGGGGGCAATAAATGAAATGTACAGGCTATACGGCTTTTAAAATATAAGTCTGGTAAGCGAACTAAACTTTGCTGGTTTAGTTCTTGCTATATCGCTATCCGTGCCTGCTTCTCGTGTTTACGGGTGAATTAAGTTTACCAATAGTCATAAATGCAATGCTATTCAGAGGATATACTGCATTTAAAACATGACAAAGTCTGGTAAGCGAACTAAACTTTGCTAGTTTAGTTCTTGCTATATCGCTGTCCGTGGCTGCCTCGCGTGTTTACGGATGAATAAAGTAATGTCCTGTCTTCGCATCCACAGCTAACTGTCCTATACTGTCATAATCTTAACACAGATTCATTCGACATAGCTCCCCACGAGCTCAGTTCTTCATTTTTGCACTCGCACAACTGTGGACAACACAAGAGCAATGCCTCCATTGGTAGCAGTTACAATCAAGGGATAACTAACCTTAGGCTAGCCATATTACGGATGTTGGAACAACCGACTATATTCAGGGCAATTTTCTTTGTTCAGTGTAACGTTTAGACTGTCGTAGCATTCCTACGGAACAAAGATGGGATCAGATCTGCATCCTTAATGCAGTTAATCGAAAGGAGATACTTTCAGACGACGATAGTATTCAAAACCCACCATATTCCTTAACATAATAATGCATAGTTAAGCTTATAATCTCTCTTGCCATTATCCTGCAGCAGTATTCCTTGGCGATAATTTATCCTCGTTAGAACGAGCAAGGGTTGTTACGATAATATGAGAAATCCTAGTCAGTTAGAGACCTGAACGACGCGATAGAGTACCGCTATTTCAGTAGTAGTAACACCTAGAAGGGTGAAGGTATTCTGGAAAGCGGAACTGAAGGCCCGGTCAGCAGCATCAGCCACCTAATAGACAGTGTTCAGTGCTGCACCACTATAATCTGCAAAATGACTCTGACGGTATGAAAATGTGGAGTACATTTTCAAAATATCAAATGATATAGTTGGAATAAAAATCCTATTTGCCTCCGTCTATCCAAAAGACATACGGAGTAGCTAGTAGTAGTTGGTTGAATTAGAATAAAGTAACTATAGTTAAAATCCTTTGTTACTGACTGGATAAATTTGGCTCTTTTCCTATCTGACGTTCATATAGCTGTTGACTGCCTAGTGTTGTGCACAAACACTATTATTATAAACTAGCGGTCCGCCCCGGCTTCGCTCGTGGTACTTACGTTTTCTCTACATAAAAACCATCCTCGTACTTCAAGGAATATAAAAAGAATTATCGAAATCGGTTCAGCCGTTCTCGAGTTATGCGCTTACCAACACATTTTGCGATTCATTTTTATATAAGTATAAGAATAAGAAGATAAGTCACGTTATGTAGTCCCGAGGCTTTCGGTATATAAGTTCTGATGTAAATCATAATTATATCTTAAAACCGAATTGATTAAAAGTAACGTACTTGGCTGTAGTAATTGCAGTTTTGGGACACAGATAAGCTCCTTATCATTTTAGTCTCTTAAGTTCAGTATATTTGTTTCCAGTACAGAGTTTATGACCTATCAGTTTTAAATAAATAATTCATGCATTGTCCTGAAAGTACTAGCCATGTTTAGATTATGATTGGTGGCGTTGGCTCTAAACATTAATAGCGCACGGTTTGGTTGGATGTTAAAAATCTGTATTATAATTAAAACCGTTTACCTGTTTTGATATTTTATTGCCTTATTCAAGGGGTGACCTTTTAAATTTATTTTTGACCCCAAAAGTAAGGACCAAGTTCTCTTCTTGTCCGCTTGTAGCAGGTTAGGTTAAAACTGTGTGAGTTGAGACAGTTGGTAATTCTATGTTAAGATGATTCAATTGTGCTTCTACAGAGTTCTAATTGAATAAATAAAGGTTTGAGTTTGAGGTATTTTTGCCTCGTCGGGATCAGCTGTTGCTTCATTTTGTAAGTAACATCTAAATGCGTAATTGAAAGTCGTTACTGGCGCTTTCGCAGATTTACGCTAAAGATAGTGAAAATTGTAGTAACTTTAACTTTTCAAGCCCAAAAGGTTAACTAAGGTACGCTTGAACCAATCTCATAAGTTCTAATACTTTTAATCATTATGATTAACTTTTTGGTTCTTATTTGATTAACTTTTCATCTGGGATTGTTAATATATTATATAATATAAAAATTTGTGTGATTTATTGGTAGGTATGCTATCTGCACACCTTACTCTTTCAAATAAAGAAATAAGTAATTACTTATGTATTCAAATTCACATTGGCGTCCATATATTGTACACCAGGTGGGTAACAAACAGGTCTCAATGAAGTAAGCTTCAAATTACGGTCAAGTGTTTAATAGCTGTGTTTTACCTGAAAATAAAACACATATTAAATACTTACCTATATTTGAAGCTTACACTTAACGTCCACCTGTTGTGGATTTCGACTCAATGAAAAACATCCAGCGCCCGACATTATCGTGCGCCCCGCCACCTGGTGGAGAGGTGTGCGAGAGAGATAGCATACATACAACGGAAAGAGAGGGAAAAATAGGCGGAAAAAGCTAGGTACCTTCTCAATGAAGTAAGCTTCAAATATAGGTAAGTATTTAATATGTGTTTTATTTTCAGGTAAAACACAGCTATTATTCTAATAACGCAATTAGTAATATATGTATTTTCGGTGGGATTCAAAACAAAAAATTGGCCCGTGATTTTTATGAAATTTCACCACATTGCAAATCACATCAATCATAGTTCATACACATGTATGACGAAAGTGATTAGTATTGTGGCTAACATTGACTCATCAGTTCATCACTGAAACCAGTGATAAATCAGTACCTATATCATATTGTGTTTGAATATTTTTAAACAATGATATAAGTATACAATTATTATAAATCGGTAAACTATCAAAGTAATCACAAACTTGCAAACATTGGTAAAATGTCCAGTAGTTTATGAGCCTATTCATTACAATCAAACAAACAAACAAAGTTTTCCTCTTTATAATATTAGTGTAGACAAACACTATGAATACGATCACGAATGCAAATTCGGGGATTTTCTAATTATTGCTAAATAATAATTGAATTCGTTTTGAAATACTCTATAATTTTTAGTGTATAAATAGACATTTATAATGTGGTGCTCATTTTTTTTGTACTGCTAACGCTATTGTAGGTACCTATTTTCGTTGTTTTATTTCAAGTGAACACGGCCATACAATTTTGTCACGAGCCGCCTATGATTGTAGGTACTTTTGTTAGGCTCCTTCGTCGTCCGCGTCGGCTCGAAAGTTCTTGATTTCATTGTCACGCGCTATGATTTGCGCGCGGATTTTCTTGTGTTGTGAATTTATTTTTGTATTATTATTATTTTTTATTTATTTTTTTATTTTATTGATTCAAATAAAATATTTCACTAGTATGCATTTGAGACTATATTGTATTATGTATAATTTATCGTAGGTATAGTTATTCTTATAACGCAGTTATATTTTCGGTGGGACAATTTGACCAGTGATTTTTCTGAAATATCACCACGTTGCAAATCACATCAATCATACACACGTATGACGAAAGTATAGTGGCTATAATTGACTCATCAGTTCATCACTGAAACCAGTGATAAATCAGTACATATATATCATATTTTATTGTGTTTGAATATTTTTTAAACAACGATATATACAATATTATTATAAATCGGTAAACTACCAAAGTACTTCAGAATTTTCAGACAGACAAACAAGTAGTTTGAACACGCAGTTTTCTTATACTAGTAGCAAAAATCAAAACCATAATATTATGTTTACCTACTATATTTTACTAAAAGTCGAGTGCGTCGAAATCGTAAATAATAATATGTTTTTCACCTTCCTGGTTATTTTCCCATAGTAAATAGTGTTTTAGGTTTGTTGTTGTAGGTAGGAAATAGGAATAATAATAATTATTCTTACATGTTGGTTATGAAATGTATATTGAAATAATTTACTTTTACAAATCATTAGTGATATAAGTTTTGAGTGAAAATGCTTGGATCAGCATAATATTATATGGTACTTCAAATACATGTTTTGATAAAAAAAACAATAGTGTAATAAAATAAAACTGCGTTTTATTGTAATCAATGTTGACAATTTTAAATTCCAAAATTATTGATCAATAAAATAGTTTACACCAACAAATATAACTTTTATTTTTATAACAATCGTTCATAATATAAACCGTAGCAGGTGGCGTTTTGAAGTTCTGTCTACTCATACAGAAAAATGGAAAACTTGTTTTTTTTGTAAACAATTTATTACTCATGTTGTTTGGCAACTCGAAGCGTGGTCGTCCGTCGTAGGTACTTTTGTTCGGCGTCGCGTCGTCGTCCGCGTCGGCTTGATATAAAACATTCTTGATTTCATTGACACGCGCTATGATTTGCGCGCGGAATTTCTTGTGTTGTGAATTTATTTTTGTATGCTATGCATTTTAATTGAATCAAATTGCAATATTTCTCTAGTATGCATTTGAGACTATATTGTAATAATTGATCGTGGGTAGGTATAGTAATTAATTATTCTAATAACGCAATTATATTTTCGGTGGGATTCAAAACAAAAAATTGGCCCGTGATTTTTATGAAATTTCACCACATTGCAAATTATATATTATACAATTAATAAATCGGTAAACTATCAAAGTAATTACAAACTTGCAAAATATGCTTTTCCGAATTTTCAGACAGACACACAATTTTATTAGTTTGTTTTAGCAAAGTAGGTACCTATACCTATACGCTTACGTCGCGCGTCGCGTCGTCGAAAACGGTGCGCCCAGAAACAAACATACCTAATTCAGTTACAATCCTTTTTTTGTTCCGTAATTTATTGTATTTATTCTAATACGATTTTTTTTATTCGTCGGCCAGTTCTACTAGGTATAAAAAGATAAAATTGAAATATAATTATTGTAGCGACAGCCATATTATGTTACTATGTTTTCGTAAATATGTTTTTCACCTTCCTGGTTATTTTCACATAATCTTATCTTCTTATATATAAAAATGAATCGCAAAATGTGTTGGTAAGCGCATAACTCGAGAACGGCTGAACCGATTTCGATCATCCTTTTTTTATTATATTCCTTGAAGTACGAGGATGGTTTTTATGTAGAGAAAACGTAAATATTATGTACCACGGGCGAAGCCGGGGCGGACCGCTAGTATATATATATAAATGAATCGCAAAATGTGTTGGTAAGCGCATAACTCGAGAACGGCTGAACCGATTTCGATAATTCTTTTTTTATTATATTCCTTGAAGTACGAGGATGGTTCTTATGTAGAGAAAACGTAAACATGTACCACGGGCGAAGCCGGGGCGGACCGCTAGTCTTATATATAAAAATGAATCGCAAAATGTGTTGGTAAGCGCATAACTCGAGAACGGCTGAACCGATTTCGATAATTCTTTTTTTATTATATCCCTTGAAGTACGAGGATGGTTCTTATAGCTAGAGAGCTAGTTAGTTTAGTTTTAGTGCAGTGGCAGTGTAAATGTTGTTGTTGAGGTTATGTAAATTTAACACTTTAGTTAACTACCAAGATATAAAGAAATGAGGATAGGACACAATAACTATTGGTTGAGGTATTTATAAACTCATAATATACTTTTAAAAAAATCACGTTTTAATAAATTTCTAGAATTAAATTAGAACAGCTGATTCAAAATAGCCTAAAAAATCTTAATAATAATAATTACGCTTCACAGCAAGAAGAAATGTACCATATGTACCCGCACAAAGTCGATATTGTGTTGCCTACCGTTCGACTCAATGGCTAGGGTTGTAACTACCTTTAATAATTATTACCAAACTAATAAACCGAGTGATGCGAAATAACCATAATTCTTTTAGAGTTTGATAAAATGATCAGGCAGGTATTTTCTTTAATCCTCTGAATTCTCGGTTACTAAATTGTATCGTTGAAATTATTCTTAATCGCGTAAATTTAATAAATAATCATATGGAAAACACTTTTCATTTGTTTTTTTACTTTCACGCCCAACTACTATACAATAATTACGTTGTTTCGGTATTTTGACGAGAAAACGCAGGAAACATCCGTTGTATCATTTTAGATAGATTGTATATTTTGTATCTGTAGAATTGAAATCAAAGCTATGTATATGTTGTCTCCATTCTTTTCTTATCGGATTGTTGATCCCAATGCGAATGCGTCACTTAAATTTTATAAAAGACAATTAAGAACATCAAAAATAAAGTGATACGTAAATATTTCACAGTGCAATATATTATGTAATTAATAATAATTATATATTTATGAAAAAATAATTACATCAGATTTAATAATAGCAATTGTTTTGAATGTACATAATATGAATAAATGATTACATCATAATAGTAATAATCACAATTGTTTTATTTCCCATTTGTTGCAACCCTAGCATATTTTCATGTAGCAGCAGAAGTACCTACACTGGCGGCGCGGCGGCATCGTGCGACATCAAAGGCATTGCCTTACTAGGTAAGTTTATAATGACTCATTTCTTTTATTATATAATTTACGTTTTACTTTTACAGAATCCGATTCAATGGATTATGAAGACGAGTCACACAACGCCATACGATAGTGATGATGAATGAACATTTCAATAAATGCATGCGTGTTTTTAGGGTTCCGTAGCCAAAATGGCAAAAACGGAACCCTTATAGTTTCGTCATGTCCGTCTGTCCGTCTGTCCGTCTGTCCGTCTGTCACAGCCGATTTACTCGGAAACTATAAGTACTACAGTGATGAAATTTGATGGGAATATGTGTTGTATGAACCGCTACAAAAATATGACACTAAATAGTAAAAAAAAGAATTGGGGGTGGGGCCCCCCATACATGTAACTGAGGGATGAAATTTTTTTTTTCGATGTACATACCCGTGTGGGGTATCAATGGAAAGGTCTTTTAAAATGATATAAAGTTTTCTAAAAAACATTTTTCTTAAAGTGAACGGTTTTTGAGATATCAGCCCAACCAGCAAAGATGTCCTATAACAATAACTTACATCACTAAAAAGCTTTTTAAATGACGTATAACAGTGTCGCGGTGACAAGCTTGTTGTATAATAGCGTTTAATGAGATGATTTTGCTCTATAATCATACACAGCAAATTTGTCCCATAACAAGGTGATGTAAACGTTTATATCACTATTTTATACGGCGTTTATAGAGCAGCTCTTATCCAGATTTTGGTACAGCAATAACAGGACGATATTATCACATAACAGCGCTGGTGGTCTCTTTTTTACAGCAAATTAGTGCAATAAACGATTCTAGGGTAACCTTTATAGTCCCATGCCTATAGAGGCGTAAAAAAATCTACAATAGGACAATTTAGTGTTGTAATGGTTTTCCTTATTACTATTATAGCACTGTGAATCTTCATGGTTGCTGAAACTCCATAATACAGCAATTAGGTGATATATCCGAGTTTTATATCACTTCTTTGTAACCTAATTGAATTATATTAGTGTTTTTCTGCCCATTATAACGCAGTGGTTTAATAGCTGAGTGGTTAGAGTTATAGGACTGATTTACTGTATAAACGAGTTAATAACTCTGTTATGTAACAAAAACGGCGTATTAATGTAGTAAAATGCGACACTTACGAGAGATATACGGCCTATAAGAGAGTTTCTTTCACTTTAAAACAACAAAAACCTGCCATATTGTCAGCACCGTCTCGTAAATAAATGAAGGGTTCTATTTAATAATCATGGATTGAATGAATTTAAAAAAATCGCAGCTTCAGTAACGATTGACACCAGACAAATTCAAGGTGAGGCTTCGAATACGGACAATGATTCCGTACAATCTGTTACATCCTATGAACAAAACCAAGTTAACAGCCATCATGTGGTTTGTGATAATTCAGAAGCAGACCATTCAGACACTAGTGTTTCGCTTGACACTATACGGGATCGGAATCTAAAAATCGGAATTTACACTAGAAAATACAAAATAAAACATGTTATGGGTTTTCTATTTACATCAGGGAACCCTGCTAATTTAATCCAGTATATGGCATGACAGTTGTCAAAACTACGTTCGTTTGCGGACGTATAATAGCCACGGAGTTGCTATTTGGCATCCTATACAGCAATTTGTTGTAAAATTAGTTTTTTAATTACTTAAAACTCAATAATTCGAGGGGGGCATGAAAAAAACAGCGTAATTATGCATATAATCTATCAGTAAAATTTCATTCACAAGTCAGTTTATGTATCTAACATAATTAACAGTGTAACAAAAATTAATACTCGACACCACGATGATGGTTCCTATAGTCATTTACTCGTATTATCAATTGGTACACGATTTACCATTTTGTATTATAATTATAGCGTCGCAGTGACTTGTACATCGCAACTTCGTGCTACAAAAGATTTGCGGTTACTCTTTAAACACAACTTCGCGCTGTAACAGCATCGCGGTTCCTTTTATATCACTACTTCGCTCTATAACAGCATCGCGATTCTATAAATGTACTCTTCTATAGGTCCAATTGGCATCTGAGTTGCTGCTACAGCAACACAATACCATCAAATGGCTTTATAAATGCGCCACTTTGGGGTTTATACAACGTTCTTATCACCCTTATAGAACTACCAGTTAGCACCTCTGAAACGTTCTTATCCCTTCTATAGAGCAACGATTTGTTGGTTGGGAGCTCTCAAAGTCGTAAAAAGTATGTCCCCCCCCCTCTATTTTTATAACTACGGGGTATAAAATTCTAAAAAAAATAGAGGTGATGCATGCTAATTAACTCTTTCAACCGTTTTTGGTTTGATCAAAGTATCTCTTATAGTTTTTGAGATAGGTTGATTTAACTGTAATTTATTATATTTGCTGCTACGGAACCCTTTGTGCGCGAGCCCGACTCGCACTTGGCCGGTTTTATTTTATGTTGTTTTGTAATTGTTAATTGTTTCTTAAATAAAGAAATAAACTAAATATTTAAATGATGATTTGTTATTTGCAACACAACTTTATATTTGAGATTCTTTACAAATGTATATTTAGTTTTGTATCATCAAATTTATAAATTTTATTCCATAGTTTTCAAAATTAAATGTAAATGACCATAAAAACATTAATTAAGTAAATCATTGATGTAAGGTCAGGGAACGTAATACATATATACATCTGACCATGTAGAAGCTAAGTCTTGTTGACTGCTGAAGTCTGTAAAGTTTTGTTGTCTGCTGAAGTCTGTACGCAATGAAAATGTCTGCCGTTTCGAAAATAAGTTTTTAAGACCCTAATAAATAAAATATATGAATGGCAGATCTGGTCAAATACTTTCAAAATTGTATTTTTTTCAGCACTTTCATAAGTGTCTGCCAGAATGTTATCCGCGTGATAATGGTCTGCCATTGTTATTTTCCGATAGTAATAATAATCTATTTTCAAATATCAAAATGGCAGACGTGGTCAAATGGTTTCAAAGTTCGCCAAAAATTTCCACCTGTCTTACCCGAGCGCGCGCCCCGTCCACCACTCTGGGCTTAGTGACTCCTCATCTCATGTATAGTAGGTATAGGGGAATCAACACACAAAAATCCAGGTCTGGTCAAATACATACAGGTAGCTTTGCGCTAGCTCTCTAGCTATTACTTCTTATGGAGAGAAAACGTAAACATGTACCACGGGCGAAGCCGGGGCGGACCGCTAGTAAATAATAAAATAATAAATAGTGTATTAGATTTGTTATTGTATCTTGTATACCTACGAATAATTATTCTTACGTCTTGTTGGGAAATGTTCAAATACCTACCTATTGAAATAATTTACTGTTACAAATCATTAGTGTTATTAGTTTTGAGTGAATAGGCATGGATCAGAAATTCAGAATATAATATGCTACTAACTACTCAAATACATACATGTTTACACAACAAACACCACTGACCTCTATAACTATAAGTTATAGAGGTCAGTGACCGTCAGTGACAAACACTATGGATACCTACGCTCGCGAATGCAAATTCGGTGATTTACTAATTATTGATACCTAGTCATTGAATTCGTTTTGAAATAGCCTGTACTTTGTAATTTTTAGTGTTATAGACATTTATAAAATGTGGTGCTCATTTTTTTGTAATAAATCATCCCGAACGCTATTGTATTTTCGTTGTTTTATTTCAAGTGAACACCTATACAATTTTGTCACGAGCCGCCTCTGGCCTCTGGGTGAAATAAACAAGTCAAATGATTTTTGTTCTAATTGTATTTTGGTAGTAGTTTGTTTAGAATTTACATTACCATTGTTTAATTTTTATTTTGTATTTGCAGTAAAATAAAAAGATGAAAAACTTCATTAGGTATATTGTACGACACCTCACTCTGAATCGCGCTAGCGAAATTTTTTCGTTACAGAGCACATATACAACTTTCGGACAATCTTCATTGAGGCCGGCCGGCAAATCGAGTATGTCGAGAAACTTCACTTATTCGATGGAGGTATTCTACCTTCCTTCCTCCACAGTTGTGGGACCCCGACGTGCATTGAACACGCAGCTTTCTGATACTAGTAGCTAAAATCAAAACCACAGATATGTCTGTGATCAAAACCATAATAATATTTTTACCTATTATTTTACTAAAAGTCGAGTGCATCGAAATCGTAAATATGTTTTTCACCTTCCTGGTTTTTTTTCCATAGTAAATAGTGTTTTTGATTTGTTGTTGTATGAATAATTATTCTTACTTGTTGGTTATGAAATGTATTTTGAAATAATTTACTTTTACAAATCATTAGTGATATTAGTTTTGAGTGAAAATGCTTGGATCAGCATAATATCATATTTGCTACTTCAAATACATGTTTTGATAAAAAAAAAACAATAGTGTAATGTAGGTAATAAAATAAAACTGCGTTTTATTGTAGGTAATCAATTTTGACATTATTTATTTCCCAAAATTACAATAAAATAGTTTACGCCAACAAATATAACTTTTATTTTTATAACAATCCTACTTCCTACTAATGCGAAAGTTCATACATGTTTCAAAAGAAAAACTTTTACTTTTACTATTATTTCAATTTATCCGGTTTAATTAAGACTTAATATTGATACATATGATCATTATAAATACAAATAGGAATTAACAATATAACGAATACGTGGCACAACTAAAATTTTACCGATACCACCCGTGGTCATTCTCCTTTGTGGGTCATTTGTAACAGGATGGCGGTTCTACAGCGAAAAAAGAAAAATGATGGTCAGAACGCTGATACCGGATACCTTAAGATACTGTAATATAAAATATTACTAGATTAGATAAAATATTATAGGTATTATCTTCACCGTGTGTGACGCGCTTTACATTCACGCCATCTAGAGTTAAATCTTTATCATTTTTGTATACGTCTGTGTGTGTAAACGACCCTGTATGCAATGACAGATGTTAAAACGCATAATTTTACCGAATTGGGTGGATTTTAAGGCAATGATATAACATATTTCAATAAAATATAATATTCAGTAACCGCCATGACTATTCCTAGGTTTGATGACTATTCCAATTACGCAAAAACTCAAATAAACTAGAAATGTAGAATTCAGCGCCATCTAGCGGGATATTGGCTGGGAACAGATCGTTGCAATCACCTTAACCTATTTACGGACAAAGGATAACTGTGTTCGTCTGTGCTTTTTGTGACACAATCTTGTATCGTTTTAAGTTTAACAGCATCTTTTAAGAGCCACTTGTTGCATCAATGTAAGCATTGAAACCGCTGACCGATAAGACGTTTATTGCTCAAATTTCTTGTAAAATTTCGGTTGTAAAAATAACATTTGGGTACGATGGTGTTTTTGGAACGTTGAACTCCCGAAAAACAAGTTTTTTAATATGACGTCAAGGCCGACTGGGATCTTTTGGCGAACCATGGACCCGTTGGCCAGAAACATGTACTTGGGTTGCTTTTATTCAAATTCGATGTCAATGAACGATTTTTTAATTTTATTTTTTGAAAAAGTTCTGTCCAAATGCCTTGTTACTTTAAAATGTAATTATAATTCGTCCGTTGAATATGTATTGATTAAATGACTCATAAGTTAGCCAAATTGCTATTTTTAGGAATACAATATTATGTATTATTAGGGTATTTTTTCATAAATAGTTCTTAGGATATTTGGTTGCTATTTGAGAAAATAATTATTTACAAAGCATAGAGATAGAATGTACTACTTACAAAGACATTAATTATCCAAGTGTTAACGAATAAATATTTTTCTATTGTTTTTATTGACACATTGTTTTGGTAGATTATCATGACCATAGAAATCTAAATAACAAGACACTAGAAGTCGTAAGGCGCGGGTCAAACACAAGCGGCGCGGGCGCGGGCGTGCCATAAGCGCACCTCTTGAATCTGTTTTGCACCACGTCCTTCTTATACATTTTGTATGAAAGAATTTTGGAAAGGCGACGAGGCGGCACGCCACGGTTGCGCCGCGGGCGTACCGCAGGCGTACCGCAGGCGCGCTTCCCCCATCGCATCCAAATAGAGGTCAATTCACGGTCATACACAATCAAAAACAAATCGGGTGGTAGTAGACCGGGAGATACTGACACAAAATTTCGAGTTACAATTACAATTTTTACAAAAAAAAAATTTGCAGATTTTCGGCAGTATGGCGACCATTTGGAATCGTCCGAAAAGTATGGCATGGCGATTTTCGTAAATGGCTGCACGACGATGGTTACCTGTGCAAAAGTTAGCCTGGTACAAATGGTTGAATTGTTTTTTTTAAATCAACACATTCGCGTCGCTATGGCGGGCTGTAAGTCACACCGGAAAAGTATGGCATGACACTACCGCCTACTTCTTTTTTATGGGCTATCGGTAAATTCTAAAATTTTTGTGTTACAAATCGTTTGACTTCGCTATTTTTCCGACGAGTTCGACTAACGCCCACGCGACTAAGCCGCCGGTACCAGCGTTCACACCATCGTTTTTCTTTTTGTCATTGCGTACTAAGACCCCTGTAGAACCGCCATCCTGTTACAAATGACTCGAAATTTTGTGTCAGTATCTCCCGGTCTATAGGAGGCGGCACCCTGTCAGTCAAAAATGTGTTCTCTCTGTGTGGAATTATATAGAGCTGCTATTACATACCCTTCTTTGTTTTGTTTTTAAAGGTGAATTGAATTAATCGATGAAATGATTTACACAGGTGATGGCAGTAGGGAAAGTGAAAATGAAGAAGAGCATAATGAAAGTTCCCATGTATTTACAATGTCAGAAATAAAGATAATCCTGATTTTGATTGTGTTTTTTATTTATTTGTAATTGTAATAATATTGTTGAATGATCAGTACTGTAAATACTTTTGAACTGAGATTTTAATGATAAGATTTATATGGTTTAAATGTAAACCTGTGTTTGAAAACCATATTTTATCTATACTAATATTATAAAGAGGAAAGGTTTGTATGTATGTATGTATGTATGTATGTATGTATGGTTTTCACGCATAAACTAGGTACTGGACCGATTTTGATGAAATTTGGCACAGATAATCTTTAGACCCTGAGAAAGAACATAGGCTACCTTTTATTGCGAAATATGTACCACGGGCGAAGCCGGGGCGGACCGCTAGTACAATATAAATTTTGTGTTATTTTAACCTTCTTTTCTTCCATCATTACACCAGTACTACTTTAAAATTACTTTAAAAGTACTATAAAATTTTCCAAGTAAATTCCAACATTTCCAACAAAGATATATTTGCAATCGTGGGGTTATCCTCGCTATTTACTTACAAGGAGTTATCAAAACAAAATCGTTACTTTCAAATTAACGTTACTTTCAAATCTCTTTTAGCACAAAAACATAATTTTACTAAATTATGCATGAAGAAAATGCATTTAACCACTCTATATAAATATCATTTTCGGACGCCAACAGCGCGCCCGAGGCGCGCCGGCAGCGCGCCCGAGGCGCGCCGGCTGGCGCGCCCGCGGTGCGCCCGATGCGCGCCGCGCCGCTTGTATATGTCCCGCGCCTAAGCGTGCGTGACCTTGTCGCCACTCAGGTGATTTGCACATCACCAGTGCATTCGTCACTGTTCAGTTGCTCTGGAGACGTATGAGTGTATACATGGTGTGTTTCAGCAATTCCCATTGCGGAAATTCTTCCACAAGTTGTAGTTATACTTATAAAGGAATAATATTTCATCGGAAAATATTTTTTTTTAGAAATAATGCCGTTTTTCCTTAAAATTATAGAATATTTACAAGTATTACGAGTGTCACCATAGTAATCGAAATAACAATGAATGACACAGTCGACCATTCTTATTATCACGTTTGTTCGTATTGGAGCAAAAAGTCTCATATACTTAGGGATGTTATTCTAAAATAAACCGTAAATTCGTGCGTTAGGATACATATTCAAAAGCTTAATTTAATAGATAAGTTAGTTTTCACTAAAATCAAGCTGTCCAATAAAAGGCATAGTTTACTTGTGTGTACTGTTTAGCTTTCGGTTTGAATGTGTTGATTTTGGCGACAGCGGTTTTCATACGAATTATGACATTATAGCCCTTCTATGTGTCTTGTTATTTAGATTTCTATGATCATGACTCATTGGTAATTTATTAAATTATATTTTGATTTTTAATAATATTAAGGCTGCAGTCTAGCAAAATTGCGTTTTCAACAAGTTATTTGACAATTTTTTCCCGGCTAATGAAATGATAAACTGAATTTTTTTTTCTTGTTTATCAATTAGTGTTATATACGCAATGCGCGTGAATTTTTTCACATTTATAAAGTTACTTTATGTTACCTTAATCAGGCCTTCAAGATAAGTCTCTTTCCCCCAAAGACATTTCGAGCTAAGTTTGTGCACTCACTACGTTGCAACCGATTACAATTTACACAATCTGATCAGCGCATTATTATGCTTATATAGTCGTTATTAAAAACTGCTGAATACAATTGCCGAAAAACTTATGATTTTCTTAATTAGAACGTTATAAATTCATTAAATTTCCCATTTTTTGCCTTACAAAATCTATTGATAAATACTGCTAAAAGTTATTTTTTCCATTAATTTATTCGAGTTGGTTGAAGACCAATGAGTATTAATCCTTTAAAAAACATTTTTTTTGAATTTTGATAATTCTTTAAATATTAAAAAAATATTTAAAATAATTAGGAAAAATCCTAGCGAATTTCTTTAGTCGCGCTCCTTGGGCCGGAGCGTTCTGACGTGTGCTCTACGCTCGATTTTCCTTCATACCGAAGTGAAAGTTGCTCTACTTCATTAAATTTAATATTTTTGTTAATTGATTATTTTTATCTTAGTTTTGTGCAAATATTCGTATTTTTAAACATTTGATTTCGATATGGAAAATAAACGAAAAAAATACGCGTGTAACTACATACTAGAAAAAAAATTATCTTCGAACATAAAGTTAATGAAACCAAATAGATTGCAAAGGTGATTGGCAACAATTTCTTTATTTTACGGGGTGTCAGTAAAGGGATGTATATTTCTTTAAAACTAAAGTAAGCTCATAAATTTTCTTATAAAATAATTTTTTTGAAGTACCAAAAATGTTTGAATGAATGAATGAAAAATACTTTATTGCACACTTAATACGGGATTATAAACTAAGAACCATACAAGTAACAACATGTACAGAGGGCGGTCTTATCGCTGTAAGCGATTTCTGCCAGACAACCCGAAAATTTAGAAGGATTACATTTATGGTGGTGGTGCATTACAAACTTAAAATTTTGATTTGAACTAAAAGAAAAAGAATAATAAATAAATAAAAAATATAATTATAACCTAAAGAATAAATATACATAAATAATAAATCTATAAATAAATACATCATAATATATACATCATAATATATACATCATAATATATACATATATATATATATATATAATGTTTATTTTTCGTTTGAGAAATACGAAATATAATATAAACTTGTATTGAGAACTTGAACTTCCCAAGTTCATCCGGGGAAATCCCCATACGGGGAAAATGATTTGTTTACTCCAAAATTGATCCGAGGTGTTTTAATTTTTTCTTCTAGTCATTTTCAACGTAGCGGCATGTTGTTTGATTATTAATTTTGTAACTTAAATACAGGATGTTGGTTTTATATTCTGATCTTACAGACGCGCTGACAAATTTAGTCCGCCATTTCTACTTTAGTCTACCAACTCTAAGTACCAATATTAAAACGAATGGATTATCATCACATCATCAAAACTCAGATGTAATGGAAGATCACAATAACATAGAAAATTCAGTGGGTGTTGAGAACTAAACAAACAGAAGTAACAGAGACGCGAAGAATAAAAAAAGAGGACGAAAACGATAATTCGTTGATGCTTTCCCTTTTCGACGTATTGTTAGGGTACATCACCAATCTGCAAAAAACAAAACTGATGATTCCCAATTGCTGATTAAAAATGAAAAACAAATAATCGACAACAGTGGTGAGCTGATCACAATGAAACATCCTTCAGAGGTAGCAGATTTACTCATTTCAAATGTATCGGTGAACAGCGTAAAGGAGAGGAGGACAGGAAAACATTATGAATGTGGATGGTGGATTGTATACAGGGTGTAATCGATAAGTATGTGCAGGCGATTATGACGTTATTATTGCAGGTATCAAAAAACTTAAAACTGATATCGAAATTACTTTACCTAATGAGCAAAATGACAATAATAACTTTTTAAAAGTATAACGAGAAATATCTAAAAAATTTACTTTATACACTCCCATATCAAAAAGGGAAAATGGGACTAGTAGAAGTTAAATGTCTAATTCCGGCAAAAGACATGAATGCGGAAGATGCGGTTAAAAAAAATTTAATATTTGAAATACAATGCAAAAAATAACACTTTTGTCATAGATAAGAATCATGACTATTTTTTCTAAATTCAGGGACAACTAAACGTTGCAGAAGCAGAAGTCTGCTTATTTGCTGTTTGGAATGGAGTGAATAATTCGTTAAAAATAGAATATATAAAAAAGTATCTATTGTCAGAATTGATTGATTCGAGACTTCAGCATTCGATGCCCATCAAGGACCCATCCTATATCATTCAAGCGATTGAAAAAAAAGAGATAAATCCAGTGCAACCGATAAAGCATCAGAATGCTAGCAAAAGATTTATTAGGTTTATCAATATAAATCTATATATTACGCATAATATAATAAATCTGTAGAAGACGCGAAAACTGACATCCGCGCGGACGGAGTCGCGGGCGGAAGCTAGTCAGAAATAAATATCTTTTGTTTTCATTTAACACAAACATTACATTTTTTTATTATATACAAAATTTGTTTATCCGTTTTATTAGTTAAACTGAACAACTTTCACTAAGAAACTTAGGTCGAAAAAAATGTATAGAGTTCTGCATTTTGTATGGAAAGCTTATTTTTTTTATATTTCGTCCAAATTTCTTTGTAAAAGTTGATCAGTTATATAAACATGAAGTTGAAGATATCAATAGAAAGTATTCGCAAATATTGTGTACTGATAAAAAAAAATCACCCGGTGTAATTTTATGAAAATTGTTTCAAATTGTCATTTTTGGTACTTATTACGAATATTAAATTATGCATACGAATGAGTGGAGCAACTTTCCCTTAGTACATTTGTATTATTTACATATAGGATGACAGGATGCATTTGTTTGCACTACTAGACCAAGCCCTTAACAACACTATAAAATCTTGATGAAATTAGCAGCATCTTTGTCGGTTAAATTCAAGTTAGTCTTTCAAATTATCTCAAAGCTTTCAAATATGCGCACTTTTATTTAAAAAAATCCAATACTATGGTCTATTTTTTTTTTGCATTATGCTACCATAATTTTACCAAATATATTTTCGCTCTGCTCCAATTTCTATAATATGTTCCTCACTTAATTTTGAGCTTCCAATAAATTATAACAAACATTCGACTTTTCGGGAAAATCTCCTTGGAAATCCTTGTGTGAGATAGAACGCATTCCAAACAAAACTAATTGATTATTATTTATAGCATACCGGCACTATATTTATTGTCATAACTGTAAGATTTAATCAACAATGGCAGCTAGTGTAAACTAAAATTTATAGCGATACAGGCGTCGCAGGCTCATTGTGGCCAATTAGGGAATGTGTAACTGAGATGACATCACGGCCGAGTCAACTCCAATAGTAATTAACATGGTATAATATGTTATCTGTGTTTGTTTATAACAAGATATAGGTGAATTTGGGTATATTGTATAACGTAAACATAGATATGCGAAGTAATAATTTTGACAGAAAAGTAGCGTCTAATAAAGGTGAAGGTGATAGGGAAGGGTGAAATATCAGGGGAGTAATGTTATTGGGTTATTACAAAGTGTTTGTTTTCAAAAACATCTACGGACAAAAATAGCTGAGTTACATATGTATATTATTTCATATTGACATGTTTTAAATGAAGTCGATAAATAATTACTATTTAATAAAAACAATTCTAAGTAAATTTCTTATCATTTGAAAGGAAATATGTATAAACCATAACATGGCACGTGCTGACTTGCAATTATTGTGATTGTTGCTCCATGCCTCTTTGTTATCTATTGCATTTTATATTGCGACGAGAATACAAATTGAAACAAAGGCATTGAGCCATTGAACACACATTTCTCTTCAGAATTTAATAGAAACAACGGCATTGAACATACACATTCTTCAGAATTTATTTGTTTCAGAATGTTACCTTGACATGCATTATTAGCATCAAAATGTATGATCCAAGAAACCTCTGTTAACAGCTTTCTTTATTTCCATTACTGGTATTTCCATAACTGCTTAAGATAATTCAATAAGAGAAGAGCTCTGAAATGTTCTAGTTGAAGAATAAGAACACTTAAGACTCGCTAAAATTGGTCTATAAAGTAGATATGAAGTGCATATGCCAGGCATAGTCACACTGACTGGTCTTTATTGACAAAGGCTGGATGCCTAAGTGTTTACAATATGACTAACCAATCGTTATAGAATATAGTTGTCATATTTCCAACCCATCTGAAAGCATAATATAGTTGCTGGAACGTGACTTGACCACTTTATAGTGCAGTGGGTAGCTTGCCCATATAAAAATATAGGTACTAAGGCTTGATGCGCAAACCTCCCCAACTACGCCAATTTTTGTCCAAGAAGTTTACTGGGCGCTATACAGACCATATAGTTCTTTAAGCATGATACTCATTGTTTTATCTCTTTCCAGATGCCCTGTTAGCGGACCTGCAGAATTCCATAAACCCGGGTCGAGTCAGTAGCCCAATTGGACGGACAACCTCGCCGAGTGCCCGGACGAATTCCCCGGGACGAACCGCGTCGCCCATTGGCAGGGGTGGTTCTCCTGGTAGATTGAGCTCTCCTGGTGGAAGTTTGAGCTCCCCCACGTCTACAGGATACGGCTCCATCAATGGCTCAAGGAACATTGGATCTGATTATGCTAAACCGGCATCGGTATGTTACATATTATGGAGATTTGATCTCTTAAAATTTGATCTGATTGATTTGACCCTTATAATGGGACGTTATGACTTATGATGACCTTACCATGATTTTTAAGTACAAATTAATTTATTTTCTCGGTATGGTAATTAGAAAAAGTGAAATAATTATTTTCAAATAGCTACTCCTTTGTTATTACTCGTTAGGAAAATCTTCCCATTTGGTACTGATATTAATAAAATATCCTGTTATGTCAAGCCTATGTTTCGAATAATGTAGCTAACAATAAGCAACATGATGCTCAGTTTTAATTATATTATCTTAACATATGTATTTCGTTGATAACAATTGTGGTAACGAACGATAACGCACTCCCCATCTGATTAAGTTTCTCGACGTGATGATAACGTCAATACAGTGACGACGGTACATTGTTAACTTTGTATGTTTGCGTGGTAGGATGTGAACTATGACGTCTGGTATTAGCATAATGAACAACAAGTATGAAATTTATGATACATCGTATAATTTTTGTATAGTAACCTGTAACACTCCTAGTGTTACAAGTGTTTTGGGCGGTTGTGACCACTATGCACAGTTGGCCTATTGTATTTTTCTCAAGTAAAAATTAAGATTCTGTTCTTCGTCCCATTCGTCATAACACTTCTGAAGACATCCAGAGAATAGAGTATTTCAATACTTATCCAATCAAAGGTCGTGTGCATCATAAAAGTTGTTTATTAAACAGAACATAATTGGTAACTAGTAACTACACTTTCTTATCAAACGCACACGGCTATTCCAAGTACACACGTTTGCATAACGAAACAAGCGAATAAATTGACATTTAAAACCGTAACCTCTTCATCCTGTGCACAATTTATTGGCCGGACCAGTCTCCTTCAAGCGTTCTTGGAATAATGTTACTGACCCACGTACAATGAAATTATTCAAGATTCAAGACAATGTTACATGCGCCAGTTTTAAATTGAATTAAGGCTGCAGTCTAGCAAAATTGCGTTTTCAACAAGTTATTTGACAATTTTTTCCCGGCTATTGAAATGATAAACTGAATTTTTTTTTCTTGTTTATCAATTAGTGTTATTAACGCAATGCGCGTGAATTTTTTCACATTTATAAAGTTACTTTATGTTACCTTAATCAGGCCTTAAAGATAAGTCTCTTTCCCCCAAAGTCATTTCCAGCTAAGTTTGTGCACTCACTACGTTGCAACCGATTACAATTTACACAATCTGATCAGCACATTATTATCCTTATATAGTCGTTATTAAAAACTGCTGAATACAATTGCCGAAAAACTTATGATTTTCTTAATTAGAACGTTATAAATTCATTAAATTTCCCATTTTTTGCCTTACAAAATCTATTGATAAATACTGCTAAAAGTTATTTTTTCCATTAATTTATTCGAGTTGGTTGAAGACCAATGAGTATTAATCCTTTAAAAAATTTTTTTTTTGAATTTTGATAATTCTTTAAATATTAAAATATATTTAAAATAATTAGGAAAAATCCTAGCGAATTTCTTTAGTCGCGCTCCTTGGGCCGGAGCGTTCTGACGTGTGCTCTACGCTCGATTTTCCTTCATACCGAAGTGAAAGTTGCTCTACTTCATTAAATTTAATATTTTTGTTAATTGATTATTTTTATCTTAGTTTTGTGCAAATATTCGTATTTTTAAACATTTGATTTCGATATGGAAAATAAACGAAAAAAATACGCGTGTAACTACTAGAAAAAAAATTATCTTCGAACATAAAGTTAATGAAACCAAATAGATTGCAAAGGTCAGTAAAGGGATGTATATTTCTTTAAAACTAAAGTAAGCTCATAAATTTTCTTATAATATAATTTTTTTGAAGTTCCAAAAATGTTTATTTTTCGTTTGAGAAATACGAAATATAATATAAACTTGTATTGAGAACTTGAACTTCCCAAGTTCATCCGGGGAAATCCCCATACGGGGAAAATGATTTGTTTACTCCAAAATTGATCCGAGGTGTTTTAATTTTTTCTTCTAGTCATTTTCAACGTAGCGGCATGTTGTTTGATTATTAATTTTGTAACTTAAATACAGGATGTTGGTTTTATATTCTGATCTTACAGACGCGCTGACAAATTTAGTCCGCCATTTCTAGTTTAGTCTACCAACTCTAAGTACCAATATTAAAACGAATGGATTATCATCACATCATCAAAACTCAGATGTAATGGAAGATCACAATAACATAGAAAATTCAGTGGGTGTTGAGAACTAAACAAACAGAAGTAACAGAGACGCGAAGAATAAAAAAAGAGGACGAAAACGATAATTCGTTGATGCTTTCCCTTTTCGACGTATTGTTAGGGTACATCACCAATCTGCAAAAAACAAAACTGATGATTCCCAATTGCTGATTAAAAATGAAAAACAAATAATCGACAACAGTGGTGAAAATTTGCTGATCACAATGAAACATCCTTCAGTGGTAGCAGATTTACTCATTTAAAATGTATCGGTGAACAGCGTAAAGGAGAGGAGGACAGGAAAACATTATGAATGTGGATGGTGGATTGTATACAGGGTGTAATCGATAAGTATGTGCAGGCGATTATGACGTTATTATTGCAGATATCAAAAAACTTAAAACTGATATCGAAATTACCTACTTTACCTAATGAGCAAAATGACAATAATAACTTTTTAAAAGTATAACGAGAAATATCTAAAAAATTTACTTTATACACTCCCATATCAAAAAGGGAAAATGGGACTAGTAGAAGTTAAATGTCTAATTCCGGCAAAAGACATGAATGCGGAAGATGCGGTTAAAAAAAATTTAATATTTGAAATACAATGCAAAAAATAACACTTTTGTCATAGATAAGAATCATGACTATTTTTTCCAAATTCAGGGACAACTAAACGTTGCAGAAGCAGAAGTCTGCTTATTTGCTGTTTGGACTGGAGTGAATAATTCGTTAAAAATAGAATATATAAAAAAGTATGTAACGTTTAGGCAAAATAAAATGATGGACCATTATCAAGATTTTACATAAATTGCCTACTATCAGAATTGATTGATTCGAGACTTCAGCATTCGATGCCATCAAGGACCCATCCTATATCATTCAAGCGATTGAAAAAAAAGAGATAAATCCAGTGCAACCGATAAAGCATCAGAATGCTAGCAAAAGATTTATTAGGTTTATAAATATAAATCTATATATTATACATAATATAATAAATCTGTAGAAGACGCGAAGACTGACATCCGCGCGGACGGAGTCGCGGGCGGAAGCTAATCAGAAATAAATATCTTTTGTTTTCATTTGCGTATTTTTCTATTTTATAATTTTTTAATACAAACATTACATTTTTTTTATTATATACAAAATTTGTTTATCCGTTTTATTAGTTAAACTGAACAACTTTCACTAAGAAACTTAGGTCGAAAAAAATGTATAGAGTTATGCATTTTGTATGGAAAGCTTATTTTTTTTTATATTTCGTCCAAATTTCTTTGTAAAAGTTGATCAGTTATATAAACATGAAGTTGAAGATATCAATAGAAAGTATTCGCAAATCTTGTGTACTGATAAAAAAAAATCACCCGGTGTAATTTTCACGAAAATTGTTTCAAATTGTCATTTTTGATACTTATTACGAATATTAAATTATACGAATGATTTAATTTTTAAAAATTAAGTGGAGCAACTTTCCCTTAGTACATTTGTATTATTTACATATAGGATGACAGGATGCATTTGTTTGCACTACTAGACCAAGCCCTTAAGTAACGCGAATGTATGCTATAGTGTTCGTTTGCAAATTGAAATTGAGTCTATAAAAAGTATACAACGCAGTCCAATATTTTAATTGGAACGCTAGATGTTCCTGAATAAATGATTTTTCTAAATATTTTAATATATTTTTACAATTGCCTTTTAGAAAGAAGGCAAGGTTTACCGGTAACGATACGTTCTGTCCATAATTTCTACATTATTCAGCTGCAAATCTCAAAATTAATTAGTCAGGATCATAACTTTTAAGATTTTAAGAAGCGCTTGAACAACATAGAACAAGTTAATAATCACCAGGTTACTCAGGTTTAAATTGTGATAAAGATAACGTTGAACACGTTCCACATAGAGCATCCCAAGATGCCAAGATCGTATTCATAGTAACGCCATCTAGTATCGTAGTCAATGAACGTCTAGTATTTGATTCACTATCATCCCACAAACTACTTGGATATCATCCAACAGTGTTCTCAATGAAAACTAGATGTCGTTTAAATTTATGTACAAGTAAAAGTTTTATTGTGTGGCCTGACGGTCTATTTCGGTGTCTATTACTGCACAGGCAAATTTATAGTCAATAAAAAACCACTATGTTAATACACTATTTTTAATTTTAAACACTATTCCACATGTTATGTAAGATGCCTACTACTTTAAAAAACAATACAGAACTTATCTCTATGAAAATAAAAATAATCAGTACTAATCCATCCAAATAGATTAAGTTAGTTAAATTATGAAACCCAAGTAATTATTGCATTACCGTTTAATTAAATACCTTTACAGTTTACACATCTCTCCGTCTTTTGGGATAGCAATTTAAAATGAATTTCTCTCTCATTTTATTAGCCTTTATATGACCATATTTATAAAAAAATAATTGATAAGCAGAACACCATAATTAAACCACCATTTCCTCCACAGCCGACGTACCAGAACACATCGTCGTTACACGACAAATCCACGCCCCTCAAGTACACAAGCACGCAGACGAACTACGCGTCGCACACGCCCAGCTACACGGGGCAACCGGGCTATGGCAGAACCAGAGGGAACCTGTCCGAACTGGACACCCTGCTCGACGACCTGAGCAATGCGAGATACGGGAACTATGTGGAGAAGAATACGTATGCGGATAGGACAGGTAATTACTCCTTACAATTACAATGTACACGGGGCAGCCGAGCTGCGGCAGAACCACAGGCACAAGTAAAATTTGGCTTGACTTTGACTGGCCTCTAAATTCGTTTAGGTCTATTCCATATGTTCGTTCTGCTAATTTAGTTTTAAATTAAGGATATTTAAGTGGTAAATATCATTAGCTGTCTATTTTTTAACTCTATCTCCCCTTTCAAGAAGGTTAGGTTATCTGCTTAAAACTTTAAAACATTTTCGAAATATGCGCAGTGCGCATCCATAAAGAAATACGTAGAGAATTTGGTGCATAAATTGATCGCCCAGCAACTATAACATCATCACTCTTAATTTTAAGAAAAACTTCATTGCTATTTTTATGCAGTCTTATAAATAACATGGATGTTGTTGATTTATTGTTCCTAGGATATTGGAATCTTAGGATTTTAAAGCATTCTATATTAGATAAAGATTCTTTTCCGCGCAAATGCTTTTCATGTTTATACAAATTACACTTATGGATAGTAATATCTTCTATATCTTTCTGGAATACTTTAACAATAAAATTTTTAAAATTCAATCAGATTTATCAGGTTTCAGTTATGCGTAACTTGATATTTTGGAACCATACATATTAATGTGTATGGCTCCAGAATATTCTACAAACTAACAAGAATAGATTTATTCAATTATAAACAATCAATGTTTGCCTTGAACTCATAAAAGGTGTATAAAGGTTTCAAGATGTTTAAGCAAACAATTTTAAAAGGTTCATCCAATCCGACCACTCGAAAAATCTACCGACTGCGATTTCCCGACAAAATTAATGACCACAGATAAAATAAAATAACACGTATGTTTTCCGAAGATCTATAAAAATTTAATTATCCAATATAATAATAATCCATACGTACAAGAGTGCCAAATGTTGTTCTTGGCAAGGCCGCCATTTCCCCTCCAGCAACTGAAATAGATCAATGTTATTAACTTTACGAAATACGTTCAGCCATTTGTCTCTGCTGAGTTTTGTTTATGCCCTCACGTGCTAACATCGAACAGGTGCGAAATTTATAGTTCGCTGCAACAAGAGAGATTGTCTGCGCTCGTTTGTGCGCTTGTCACTATAATTTTCCTGTTTACTAACTTCGCATTTGTAATATGAGTCTTGAAATTGAAGCAATTGAAGAAAATTAATTCTGGCATACATCCTGTACTGTACTGATTTTAGGGATGCGTACTCGCATTCACATAGCCTTTACATAACCGTCATTGAATGAATTTGGTAGGTATTCAATAATTCATTTTTTATTCATTTACTACACCAGTCGAGAAGACTGATCTACGATCCTCCTTTCTTTGAGAATTGCAACCTTCTTTCCTAAAATGTTCTGTAATTCTATTGAAAGCATTTTAACAAGTTATTTATACGATTCCCTTTAGATTGCATATGTAATAGGAATAAGGTGCGTGCGGAAAAAACAGTATAAAATTTCAAGAGTTGCATATTACGTGGAACATGATAGGTTATCAGGGAAGATAAGAATTTTAATGTTTACAATATTTGCAGTGTTATGAAACTGTATACGTACCCAGTTCTAATTTAATAGACTCCTAACAAAAACTTTTTCACTACACTTATAAAAATCAAATCAATAATACCGATCATTATATTGTCTGATCTCAATTTTTCTTCTATTACTTCTGATATAAATCGAAAATTTTTGGCATAGCCATAAAGAAAACTCACTATTCTAAAACTCGGTTAAAATTTTAAGGTAAACTGGGTAAATATACTGCATCGTTGTAGTAAATATTGTCGTACCACAGATGTTTTATTTTGACCGAACACAAACGGCTTGTTACTTCACATCATAGAATCATCAAAACATGAAAGTACTTGAACATTTTTTGGCAATGAAATGGTTGTAAAATTCACCTCAATCCACTTTAGTTTATGTGTATCGTGGTTAAAAGTTTCGCTTTTCTATTCTCATGTTCTTCTAAAGGAATGGATTCAAGTTTTTTAAATATTCTTATACTAGCGACCCGCCCCGGCTTCGCACGGGTGCAATGCTGATACTAAATACACTACAGAAAAATTGTGAACGTTGTATAGGTATAAAAATATAGCGGCCCGCTCCGGACTCCGGCATCGCACGGGTATAAAATACATAGCCGGGCGGCCGCAAACGCTACGTCCTGCAATTTTTAAATCTGTAATATCTTCGAAAATATTCACTTAAATCATACGGTGTAAAGGGCCATATAGATCTATATTAAATGAACAATGTATCCATGGTATTTAATTGGTTAAGGATTAATGCTGTATTGGTTAAAATCGCTTCGAAAATTAGCCATTATTTGTCGTAAAAAGTAAATGACAAAAAAAAGTTATTGTGGGTTATCCATAAGAGATAGACATATACCATCGCGGACTTTTCTGTAGACCTTTTCAATGTGTATAATACTTAGTACATTATTTTGATAAAACTCGTAGGGTTCAGCCTGCGTTTGCAATGTAAGTGGAATAAATGTAATTTTTTACGACATCACATTAGAAACCTCAAAAATAACAGTACTTCTCCACTACTTAATGGATCTTATTATACATATAAACCTTCCTCTTGAATCACTCTATCTATTAAAAAAAACCGCATCAAAATCCGTTGCGTGGTTTCAAAGATTTAAGCGTACAAAGGGACATAGGGACAGGGAAAGCGACTTTGTTTTATACTATGTAGTGATTGTTAGAAGAATTAGAACTACTTTATGATTAGTTTAAAGAAACTAAAGTGGTAGGTATCTTATAAGCCAGAAATTAAAAACGATCTCAGTTCTTTCGTCAAAACTTCAATCTTTCGTAATAAGTTTAGATTTTCATATGCCTTATTTAGTGGCAAAAGACGTCATATTTTATAGGATCTACTCGAACACGAAAACAATATTATATGGAGGTCCTCTTATATTCCCGCATTTTTTTCTGACTATAATATCATAGCCAATATTATACCAGATTCATATTCAGTATAAATAATATACTTTTATATTAATCTTTTTTTGTTTGTTCACAGATACTTACAACCGCACAAACGGCGCCACCAGCCCAGCGTCAGCGAGGCCCACTGTGGATTCGCTTCTCGATCAACTGAGCACCGAAGTGCATAATGGGTAAGAATTTATTATCTGTTATATTAGACACATTTTGAGTACATATGCTAATACAGTGCTAGTTATAGAAGTTAAAATTTATGAGAAATATATGTTTGCCTATGAAATCGGCACTTAATGAATTTTGGCATAGTGATAGGGAGACAATTGTAATTGTGCACGTGTTGGTAAAAGGGTTTTTGTTGCAAAAACTTAAACCACGACAATATACCAGAACAGATTGCCTACACGAAATAACACATTCATCAGTTTTCAAAAATTACTAGCCCTTTAAAAGTTGACACAGTAATTATCAAACAATCAAACTAACGACCTCTACAAATCATTTACAAACCACACAACAAAGCGCTCCAAATATAAAACGTAACAATATAATAAAACAAAACAAAAGTGCGGACGGCAACATCAGCCGCCGTGGCTTGTGAGTTGGCGCCGGACCGCGGGTCGTGTGGAACGGACGGAAATACGCGCTACGTCACGTGATGAGATGATGGTTGAGAGATATATCGTTTAGACGATTTTTTAAGCTATTGCATAGCTTCTATCGCGGGCCTTGAGCGCGGGAACCGAATCCAGAAATTTTGTAACGAAAAACCTCACGCTTCCCACTACGACGGGCGCGGAGGTGTGGCATGCAATAGCTTTACCGCGGCAGTCCTCGAGTGCCACACGTCTTTTTTAGGCATCTTTATGTTATTAGGCCTCTAAATCTGACTCTGGTGGGATTGACCCGCGATAAAGATTTAGATTACCTGCTGTCCTGGCAAACGTTGTTCTGCCTTACTCTTTTCACTTAGGGCCTAGGGGTATGAAAAATAGATGTTGTACGATTCTCAGACCTACGGACCTACCTGCGATATTCACAGTTTCATGAGAATCGGGCAAGCCAGTTCGAATGATTTTAGCACCGTTCCACAAGAATTTTCTATATATAAGATGTCAATTAGTTGAAAAAGAATCTTCAAAATCAGTTTAATCAGTCCCGTAGTTAGTTTCGGAGCTTATTTGATACAAACAAATCTTTCTTCTTTTGTAGTTTATAATTAGGTTTGTTTGCGAACCTTCAAGTTTTGTTAATTTCAGGACTAAAATAGTACATAATACACAGCTTTGATCGAATCCATCGACAAATAAAAATCGATGACGTAACAGCTATTGATTTTGCGTCAATAAAACTTATCCAGATTAAAATGATGGAATAAACAGATCGGTTCTATTCCATACAATTACTTTCTGAAAGGCTGCTTGAATCAGCAAAAATCATTTGATAAATAATTTTTTGAAAACCAAACATCTAAATTCTAAATCATTATAATCAACTGAACAAACATTATTTATGAACCTTGAAAGATATTTGCGTCAAATTTTATGGGCGATGGGAAAAATACATATTAATATCGATGCTGTAAATTTTCATGGCAATAGAACATAGATAGCTGATTTATAAAGATCTTGATAGTGATATTAAACTGAATTCTGTATTGAATCTTAATATTATTAAAATAATATCGCTTAAAATAAATAATAAACAAGTGCATATGTTGAATAATATAAGAAACATTACAATTTTTATGAACTAATAAGAAAATCAATGTGCTCTAATTATTATTGATGGCATTACTATTTCAAATATCTCCAGTGCAAGAGTTCCAAACAAAATATCGTTATTCCTCCAGACATTCGACGTAATTACCATTTTGTATATAATAATAGCCCAATGAAATATAATTAATTGTCAAATATAACATTCATACATTGTACTAATTGTTCTTGGCACATACATATTCGACTGTTTGGAACACACCTGTTATTAGTAAGTATGAAGTACTATTATTTACTGGAACTATTAGTACTGCGATGGAACCTAGACTGGGACATAGATTTATGGCTGTTCCACTCGTCTGAGAGATCCTAACAATTCATAAGTCGAAATGCCAAATGCTAGTGTGCCAAATTGTCCCGTTATGTGAACAATTATTATACTCCTTCTATTATTAGATGTGGTTTAATTATGTTATTTTAGAATTATAAATGATCTTTAATTATTGGTGCACGATAGGAAGAAAGAAAGAACAATTTGTAGCACATAATAGTGAACATTCTCAAAAAATATTATGAAAACTGTATTGAGCGTGGTAGAATATTGGCTCAGTATATCTTTGAAACCCACAATATGATAAAAAGTATGTGGAAACACAGCATTAAGTACTATTTTTATTTTAAGTAGGTACCGAAGCTTCATGACATTGACATATTCAAAAAAAGTACACACAAGATACTGTTAAGGTCCTTAAAGCCAGGAAACATCAATTCGCCTTATTATGTACTTGATTTTTCTATCCATGAGTACAAATTTAAAGAAGCAGAGCTTGAGCGTTGCGTGCACTAATAAGCTACCGTATAAAGCTCTATATAAATATGTATATTATGTATCTCAACAGCCGCGCATCAACATCCCCCGTACCACCATCAGGCACGCTACCGCGCCCCGGTACCAAGCAAGTCACAGTGACGGTACAAGAAACAGTGGTAGAACCGGCAGCCCCACCACCACAACCGCAAGTAACCACCACGCACCGCCACCACGCGTCCAGCGCCACCAAGGAGCTGGATGATCTGATGGCGTCACTTTCCGACTTTAAAGTGAGTGCTTTTGTCTAAAGGGACGATTTAACTTAACCTTTAAGAATGAAAAAAAAAAGTTTTAAAATAGTTTTTTTTATAAATTTTTAATAATTATTAGTCAATGTGAGTGAAAAAGATACCTGTGTTGAATTATAAAAATTTGAAAAACATTAAAGAATAGTAAAAATCGCCCTTTGCATTGTTTTTTTTTAATAGATGCGATAAAAGTAGATATAACATTTCAGTCCTATATTCGTAAATGTCAATCAAAAAAGGATTATAAAACCCGTTTGTAAGTCCCAGAGATTAAATTGATAATTCAATTTTGAGATTATTTTTTCAAACAAAAATTTCAGTTATATTTGTAAAGGTTTAACTGCATCAATAAATAAATTAATATCTAAAGTATCCAAATATCCTAAATAAATTAATCTCATATTCTATTGGCCAATACGTACAACTATGAAATAGAAAACTAAAAAGTCAAAACATTACGAAATTAAATATACGTTTGAATGTGTTTTAAATAGAAGTACATACCTACGTAGGTATGTTAAACAAATAAATATAACGTAAGATGTTTTACATTCGTTAAATAGTTTGCGAAAATTATAGTGGCCAAAAAGAAATTAAGTTTGCTTTTTAACATCTTTGCAATTTAATATCAATAATACCGGATACATGTAGTAGGAAGATGGGGTTCAATGGTTTTAAACGTTTTAATATGCCTTAACTTTTTTGAATTATTTAATAACATATTGTCAAGTTTTACAAAAAAAAATATTTATATACTCCACTAATCAGGCATGCAACCAATTCTACCATTTCCAAGAATAAGGTTACAGTGCCATCGCAAAGCATCATCTGAACTTCAAACGACAATTTGTAAATGTAACAACTCATTAAACTATTGTTTATGTTGCACTCGCTCTATTACAAAATGCAACAGCCCGATAATCGTCTATTCGAGGCCAATCACACTTGGCACATTGACACTTACGACAGTGAGATAATAAAATCGAAAATTATCTATTACACGATTTTAAGACCATCCAAGAAGAAATTATCCATTCATAAAAAAAACAAATTCTCCCCATACTTTATGAGCAAACTCCATTATATTTGATTACATACGCAAACAATAAATTGAGTCATCTTTATAAATTTTCGCGTAGCTGTCATGGCTACCTCGGCACACTGCACTACAGAGCAGATTTTCCGTTTATTATAATATTTACTAGTCGCCTTTCTTGGGCCACGTCTATTTCCAGCGTCCGACCGTCACTCCAGAGAACTAGGGTCGTCTCCCTCGCACCCGCCGAAAAGCTCGCATCTAAAGATAGTATCGCAATTACATCACGGGCGTAGTGGGGCCGGGAGCTTATAATATTAGAGTACATAGTCAAACATTTCACTCGGCCAGCATTCGCTTCGGTTCTTCCCAGCCGGCCGGTTTTGCGTACGTTTCCACATAGACTTCGATCGTTCAAAAATTTCGTAATGTATCGATTTATGTTTCGGCAGTTGGGTAAATAGCTGGGTGTTTTCAGGTGAGCGGGTCAGGGGCGCCCCCAGAAGTCGAAGGCGGCACTCAAGTGTATCGCGAGAAGCGCGGTTGGCAGGAGCACTACCGCAGCAGCCCGCGGCAGCCGGAGTCAGCGTCGCTTGAACACATGCTCGGATCTCTCCGGGCAGACATGAGCCGCCAAGGAGTACAGACCCCGCAAAAGGGATGCTGCAACGCCTGCGAGAAACCCATCGTCGGACAGGTGCAGATCGAGTCAAACCACCTAATTGGATATGTCGATTGTAATAGTGTTGTGACACGAAATGTTTTCGCAGGTGATCACGGCTTTGGGTCGAACCTGGCACCCGGAGCACTTCACTTGTGCGCACTGCAACCAGGAGCTCGGGACTAGGAATTTCTTCGAGCGCGACGGAAGGCCATACTGCGAGCCAGATTACCACAATCTGTTCTCGCCGAGATGCGCCTACTGTAATGGACCGATCCTCGATGTTAGTGTCCCCACAACATAACTTGGTCTATACATATGTATCGGGATTTTTTCTAATAATTCTTCTGTTTCAGAAATGCGTAACAGCGCTAGAGAAGACCTGGCATACAGAGCATTTCTTCTGCGCTCAGTGTGGCCAGCAGTTCGGCGAGGAAGGTTTCCATGAAAGGGACGGCAAACCGTACTGTCGTGCCGATTACTTCGACATGTTCGCCCCCAAGTGCGGCGGCTGCAACAAACCCATCATGGAAAACTATATTTCCGCCCTCAATACTCAGTGGCATCCAGATTGCTTCGTGTGCAAGGTTCGTATCGATATCGACTGTTTAAATGTGGATAAGTATATAGCGCGTCTACGCCAGGTTAAGTATGAAAACTTGGTAAAAATTCGGTAATAATAAATGGTTTTTATACAGGATTGCTCAAACCCGGTAAAAGGTAAAACTTTCTATGCCATGGAAGGAAAGCCGGTATGCCCAAAATGCGTCGGAGTCGATGAGGAAGAATAATGTATGATATGCGATGCCCCCAAAATGGATGCCCTCCCCTTTTTTTACAGCTATGACAGCCCAATGGCAAACACACACATGAATGTAAACATGACACGAACACAGATGTTACTCTGACACAACACATACACACAATGTAACATAGTATTAGTATACGTAATAGGGAATAATATTATATTGTAATATATTTTTGTATTATTATTGTAATGTTAAGATTTATACAATAAAGAGAACAAAAATAAAAAAAATGATTGAAAAAAAGATAACAATAAAAAAAAACACAAAAGCAAACAAATATCAGATACAATAAGTGCGGACGCTATGCGTTGCGTACGTAATGCGTCAAGGTCACGCGCGTACACGCATCTCGACACGATAATGAACTCTTATCAATCTATTGTTCAGGCAAAAAAGCTATAGAAACTTGAATGGGGTCAAGTGCTAGGCGTATAGGGTTTCCCTTTGGTCGCATGTGATTGGTTATTAATAGCTGTGACGTCAGACACCGCAGCCACACCGGCTGATGTAAATGAAAGCGTTTATAGGCCATTGGATTAGGTTCTATTTTTGAATTGCACTCCAATGCCGTTGCCACGCGCGGTCGGTGGATTTAAAAAATAAATATGTCAAGACCATAGACACGATTAGTCGTAATTTAAAAAGTTTAAAAATAAATGTATTATTTTTATATTTCGCAAATGCAAGATTTTAAAGATCTGTTTACAAATCTATGAGATGTATGAATAATAAAAATTTCAGTAATATATTTTTTCTTATGACAATGCTTGCCAGTGCGTGATATGGTTAATGTTTAGGTATTCCTCTAAAATAAAAAATAACAACTTTTTATTTTTTCTTGTTTCTATCCAAAAGCGTGTCAGAATTTAGAAATGGTATTTAAAAGCGTGTTCGTCCATCAAGTCAATGTCAGGGATGTTTGTAACACGATAAACACATTAACGCAGTTTACTAATGCAAAAATAATGTACCTACTTTCCTAGAGGACAACCAATGTTTTTGATCTAAATATATTGTTCAGTATAAAAATAATTTATTGTACAGTGGTAAACAGGATACAAATCTAAACTAAAGTAGTAACTAAGTTAAAAAAGACACTTTACTTACATAACACTTTTATTTTTTGTAACATATAAATATGATAATATTCGAATCCAAAAATACTACAGTTACATCTATTCTTTCTATACAGGGTGTCCCACTATTGGTATACTAAGCGCGAAGATACTTGTAGTTTTGCATACACTGATCACGAAAAAAATACTTAAACAACAAAATTACGTCAAAAATTTTTTGCTAAATTTTTCCTGAAAATCCATGTTTTCTTCTCTAGCTTCGCGCAGCCGACATATACCGCTTCGCTAAAATGAGCATTTTGTCTATGAAAACATAATCTTAAATGATAGCTCACGTGCTGGTGATAAAGTGGGCGGGTTGCTTGTTATGGGTGTACACAAGAAGCTTATATCTAATACACTGGAGATTGCACTATGACCATTAACTTGTAACAAGAAAATATGACGTTGAATGACGCCTGTATGTTTTTTTATCCCTTTCACACCAACTTTTACTAGTTAATGGTCATAGTGCAATCTCCAGTGTATTGGATATAAGCTTCTTGGGTGTACACATAGAGTTTTCAGAATTCATCTCTTGAAAAAAAAAATGCGTCTGGAATTTTTACGAACTCAGCGTATGCAAAACTATAACCTCCTTTGTGCTTAGTATACCAACAGTGGGACACCCTGTATATTACATTACTATTTTGCACATAAAAATATTAGGCATAAAAAGGTTGAGAGTAGACTTTTTGCAAGGAAAATTATTTCCAAAAAGTTAACAAGAGTCTACTTGACTATTCTTTAATTGAGTCCGACAATATAGTTTTATTTGAGAGTTTAAAAATTACTGTTATGAGTGGGTTCATAAAGTTTATCAGTCTCACACGATTTTTAACTTAATTAAATTATTTTTATATTATTATATTATATATTTTATTAAAATTTATTATTAATATATTATTGTCTATACTACACGCATTTTATTCACGAAAATAACAAATAAGGAACAGTCAACATATAAGACACAAAATGGACACTACACATAAGCACACAATCATTAATACATCAGTTTTAATTGATACAGATAGACTAGTATTAAGTATTGAAACAACTAACAGGACAAATATGTGTTTCTAAAACATAAACATACAAATTACTAGAATTTACTATTACACTAACGAATTTTAAACGGATGTAAATGTAGAGACATTATTCTTCTACGAAATTCAAGCAGAATATATTTTAATCGCATATTTAAGTACACTTTAAATTTGTACCACACTAAATTTATAAAGAATAGAAAAAATTCGATCACGAGGCGGGACTCGAACCCGCATCCTTTCGCGCCATTCCGGGGCGGATGCCTGACCAACTCAGCCACTCGTGACCCGCCAGAGCAATCGAATTTATTCTATTCTTTCAGTTTTATGTGTCTGAAGGGACACACCGCGCGCCATCTATTGAGATGATTAACAACCATTTCAACCAATATGAAGCACTTTTCAGTGAATACAATATTGTAACGATGGAACACGACCTTTTTTGTTGAATTTATATTTTTGGTTTTATGGCATTCAAATGCTTTATAAATATACGCCCCGGAATGGCGCGAAAGGATGCGGGTTCGAGTCCCGCCTCGTGATCGAATTTTTTCTATTCTTTATAAATTTATATTTATAAAGCATTTGAATGCCATAAAACCAAAAATATAAATTTGTACCACACTAATCTTAATTCTTTATTAATAATGGAAATAGACCTTTAATATATAGTCTTTATATGTGGGAGGAGCAACTGAAAGTGAAAGATTTTACAGAGCGTAGTGTTTAACCTGATAATTGTAAAGAGTAATTTAATGATCTTTTTCGCTTAAACTCTCCTTTAAGAAATTTCCCAGTTATTTAAGAATTATTGCAGTCTGCACCGTCACAAATAAGTGCGGCATATATGCAATATTACGTCCCTCAAAACTAAGGGACCTTTTCCTTCCATACGGAACAATGTGTTCTTTTTTATGTAATTTTCCATTATAATAAACATTATTTCTCAATTCCAGGAGTGTCGCGAGCCGTTCCACGGCGGCTCGTTCTTCGAGCACGAAGGGCAGCCATACTGCGAGACCCACTACCACGGCAAACGGGGCTCCCTTTGCGCCGGGTGTCACAAACCCATCGCCGGAAGATGCATAACTGCCATGTTCCGCAAATTCCACCCGGAACATTTCGTCTGCGCTTTCTGTCTCAGACAACTCAATAAAGGCACGTTCAAGGAACAAAATGATAAACCATATTGCCACGCCTGCTTTGACAAACTTTTTGGTTAAAAAATATAGATGGCGCGCTTTTCAAAGTCCACAGATTATTTATGTCTTCTAAAGATGAACTGCCATGTGTAAAATATAAGAGGACGTTATTGATTCTTGATTCTAAAACTTCAGTAAGATATATAAATGTATGTGAAATTCTAAAATTCGTAGATTTAGCGATGGAAATAATGATGTGATGATTGAATTAGTGTTCGTACTAAAATGGTTCTAAAATTAGATAGAAAAGAATTGTTGGTCGTATAATTATTACTGTAACGTGCAATTGGTCTAGTGTTGAGAACAGTAGTTGTAGGTAGTATTTTTGAAAATATTTTCAAATTACGATACGATACGAGAAAATAATTATACTTCTATGTGTAAGTGCTTCAGATATAACTCACAAGATTTATTACACAAATTTTGAGATTTTTTTTATATGTCGTAGTTTTTCGAGGCATAAGTAAAATGGTACTACAAAACTTATAAGTGACTTATGTTTACTTGAAAAATACTGGACTATTATTTTAAACTTAAGTTTAAAGCCATAATAGCTGCATTTTAACAAACGCTTTATAAATGAAAAGGTTTATTTTCTGTTATTTATTTATGATACATAATATGTAAATATGGGCGGGTTTCAAACCTGACCAATAAGTTCTTTCGACCATAAATGAAATATTCACTTCTGTAAAAAAATTATATTTGAATTGATTCTGGCCTTGTTAAATAGGTAACTCAGTGCCATGACAGATAAAATAGTAATTTACTTATTTTTAATTTTTTCTTCTAATTTAAATACAATTTTCATTTACTACACTTCAGTACCTTTCCATTGGAAAACTGAAGCATACAAACTTTAAAATTCACAAATAAATAACAGAAAGCAAGTCTATATAACTTATTAAGTTCATATCTTCCATTAGTAATTACACCTCGGTTGTACAGTTTGTATTATTTTATATTATTATTGCTTTAAAACCGCTTAAAGCTAGAACGGTAGTCGCGAGTGCCAAAATATACATATGTTACATAAACTCACGGTGTTTCTTATACAAATCCATAAAAAGGACCTTAAAAATAGTGTATTAAGGTTCATTTTATAGTTTTTTATTAAAATTGTGAATAGTGAGATAACATTATTATCAGTTTACAGTTTCATTTATTTTTAATATTTTATTTGCTTTTTCAGACGATGATTTAAATACTTATTGAATCTAATTATTTAGACATGTTTTTTTCGTTCATATATTCTTTAAACTTTTTTGTATTTTTTTGCATTATCTGAATATTCTGAGAATTGTAATTTTATTATAACTACTATAAATACGTTTTTTCTTTATTTTTGATGTATATTTACTTGAATAGAAGCTTTGTTTCGTCCATTTTTTTAAATATAATGTAAGACTGAATGCTGTCTTTTGTTGATTTCATATTAAAACAAAACTCAACTCAAATTATTTTAATTTTTTTGTAATGGTCTACAGCACAAATTATTTTTTGGAAAATTATTTTTCTTCTGTATTCACCGTGAGTTGGCACCGTTTTGTTTCGAGGATATGGGGTCATTAACCGCAAGTTAACGTAATTATTATTATTGTATGTATGTAAAGTGACATGATTTTATTGAATCTGTAATATTTTAACAAATATATTTAATGTTTTCGTATGATGGATTTTTATTTCAACCGTCTACGAAGTGAATCTACAACTTACAAGCATGTGAGAATTTAGATCTAATATATAAAATTCTCAATGAAAACGAAATAAATTACGACCGTTTCTCAGACCCAAATATACATATAAAATTTAATAAAAATCGGTTCAGTCGTTTCTGCAGAGTATGGCAGATAACAATGTGACTCGAGAATTTTCTTGCTCTTATAGAAAACAACAAAACACCTACATACACAATTTTTTATCGATAATGAGGCAGCGCTTTTAGATTGCGAATAACGATTTAGCTCATCAAAATATATAGGTATATTTATTATTTGTTCAAATTTTATGTTAACTAGCTGCTCGCCCCATTTGATATTTTTGTATTCCAATTCAAGTAGAGATCAGATTATCCTTAAAATCGATTCAGCGATTATCATTTTAGGTGGTTTTACTAAGGGCGCGTTCCCACCGTGTCGTGACGACAGATAATCGTGTAGTTTTAAGTGTCGTGGCTTATATGTTTAAATGGAGGTGTTCACATTTAGAACGACACAATTTACTGTCGTCTATGACAGTTTTTGCAGTGACGACACTTTGTCGTGACAGTGGGAACGGCAAGCACGTCAGTCGTAAAACGATAAAAAAATCGTGGACGGCAACTCTATGACGTCCATTGAACTCAGGAGAGTAAACGCACTAGTAATCACCAAGCGAATGCAGAGGCGTCTAGATTTGTAGCTTGCTTATGATGTGTAAACGACAAAGCGACTGCCAGGAAACGATAAAATGTCGTCGCGATCCAATGGGAACAGCTAGATACGACAGTCGCTAAACGATAAAAAATGTTGACGACAAACAATCGTTATAATGGGAACAGGTAGAGACGACAGTCGTCGGACGATAAATTAGTCGTTACGACATAGTGGGAACGCGCCCTAAAACTTACTTAAATTGATGAATATAGAACAAAATTGCTTTGGAAATACCATTTCTTGGACAGACCCAAATTATCTTGATAAACCGTTCATTGAATACCTATTACATCATACTTATCTTTACATATACTTTATAACCCTTATAGATAAATGAATACGAAATGGGAAAACACACAAAAAAATACAAACAAATTTATCATATTATTTACGTACTTATCTGTAACTTATAATTAAGTATAAGTTATAAGTAGGTATAGCGGGTATTTAATTACCTATATTAATTGCCAATAAATAATTTTTATTAGGAGATAATTTTAGGCTAGTTCATATCAGTAATGTTCTGTGAACATGACTCTGCAGTCTGCACTGCAACTGGTACGTTATTTTATTAGGTACTTTACTCTTTGCCCTTTGGGTACGTTCGACATCTAAAGCCGTGTCCACTACGTTCGCGAAATATTTGTCTAAAATCTAATCAGATGCATAACACCTGTGTAATGATTACTCGACATTACATCAGAATGCCAACGCATGCAGATATTTACACAGATCAATATTTGACCTTGTTTGCTATTATGAAAGGAGGAAAAACAAAAATTGTCATAGCCATAATCTTCTTATATATAAAAATGAATCGCAAAATGTGTTGGTAAGCGCATAACTCGAGAACGGCTGAACCGATTTCGATAATTCTTTTTTTATTATATTCCTTGAAGTACGAGGATGGTTTTTACGTAGAGAAAACGTAAATATGTACCACGGGCAAAGCCGGGGCGGACCGCTAGTCTTATATATAAAAATGAATCGCAAAATGTGTTGGTAAGCGCATAACTCGAGAACGGCTGAACCGATTTCGATAATTCTTTTTTTATTATATTCCTTGAAGTACGAGGATGGTTTTTATGTAGAGAAAACGTAAATATGTACCACGGGCGAAGCCGGGGCGAACCGCTAGTTATTAAAAAAAATATTTAACCTACACGATGTACACTACATTTTTTCTTTAACCGAACCGCGAGGGACTGGAACATGCTTCCTGAGTCTGTGTTCCCCGACGAGTACAATATGGGGGTCTTCAAGCGTAGAGTGAACAGGTACCTTCTAGGGAAGCGCGTTCCATCTTAGACCACATCTCAGCTTAACTTCATGCGAGATTGTGGTCAAGCGCTTCCCTATTACCAATAAAAAAAAAAAATGTACATGATACAATATAATTAGGTACTTTTTTCATACTGATTGAGTCTATCTGATTTTTTATTAATTTCGAATCGAAAAAGAAAATCGTTGCTACCTTATTGATAAGCCTATTAGCCAGTAGCCTTGAGACGTTCGTAGAATATTCTACGCGCGATCGATAACAACCATCAATTATTTCTTATCGACTGTTAATATGCGTTTTCCAGATAGCTTATTGTTTTTATAGTCATTACAAACCTAATACTTTCTATTGCATATTTCTTTGTATTTATTTCTTATCAT